>NC_086196.1:88972621-89702410 GCF_035770615.1 Melospiza melodia melodia | reverse complement strand
TTCATCAGAGGAGTTTAAAGTGATGTTCAGCATGAAATTCCCCTGAAAAATCATGCTAACTACATTATTTGGTCATCTGTCATGTGCCTGGCAAGGATTTCCAGGAAGAGCTGCTTCATCAACTTCCTGGGGATAAAAAAGAGGCTGGCTGGTTTGTACTATGGCGAGTCCTCTTAATTGCCTTTTTTGAAGATGGGTGTCATATGCTAACATCCACTCTTTAGCCTCTCTTGTCGTCTACATCTTAGCAAAACGCTTTTCCACTATGTCTGGCTAGGAAAAACTGTGCCAGCACAGAAAACATCTCCCATCGTGTTCTAGAAGTTGCACGGATGTCTGCCAAGTGTTTGGCAGGAAGAAAAGAAAAGTTGTCCAAAACAGCTTCCAATCGAATGTTCCTGTGATTGGAAAAGTCAGGAGAGTGCAAAGGTACTGTTTTCTATCAGTTGGCAAGGTGCGCACACAATCCCAGTGTTGTACAGCTTGCTTCTTCACCTTCCCGAAGCTGCCGCTCTCGCCGGCTGCCGGAGCCCAAGAAGCGGCTTCTTCGCGCAAAGACGATTGTGCCGCTCACAGTGCTCTCCTTAGCGCGGCTTCTGCCGAAAGACGCCCGGCAGCGGCTCTTACCTCCGGAGAGCACCCTACCTTCGTCTTTAGCTCCTCTTCTCATCTACACCTCGGCAAAAAGCTTCTCCACTATGTCTGGCTAGGAAAAACTGTGCCAGCACAGAAAACATCTCCCATCGTGTTCTAGAAGTTGCACGGATGTCTGCCAAGTGTTTGGCAGGAAGAAAAGAAAAGTTGTCCAAAACAGCTTCCAATCGAATGTTCCTGTGATTGGAAAAGTCAGGAGAGTGCAAAGGTACTGTTTTCTATCAGTTGGCAAGGTGCGCACACAATCCCAGTGTTGTACAGCTTGCTTCTTCACCTTCCCGAAGCTGCCGCTCTCGCCGGCTGCCGGAGCCCAAGAAGCGGCTTCTTCGCGCAAAGACGATTGTGCCGCTCACAGTGCTCTCCTTAGCGCGGCTTCTGCCGAAAGACGCCCGGCAGCGGCTCTTACCTCCGGAGAGCATCCTACCTTCGTCTTTCGCGTCTTTTGTAGTCTACATCTTAGCAAAACGCTTTTCCACTATGTCTGGCTAGGAAAAACTGTGCCAGCACAGAAAACATCTCCCATCGTGTTCTAGAAGTTGCACGGATGTCTGCCAAGTGTTTGGCAGGAAGAAAAGAAAAGTTGTCCAAAACAGCTTCCAATCGAATGTTCCTGTGATTGGAAAAGTCAGGAGAGTGCAAAGGTACTGTTTTCTATCAGTTGGCAAGGTGCGCACACAATCCCAGTGTTGTACAGCTTGCTTCTTCACCTTCCCGAAGCTGCCGCTCTCGCCGGCTGCCGGAGCCCAAGAAGCGGCTTCTTCGCGCAAAGACGATTGTGCCGCTCACAGGGCTCTCCTTAGCGCGGCTTCTGCCGAAAGACGCCCGGCAGCGGCTCTTACCTCCGGAGAGCATCCTACCTTCGTCTTTAGCTCCTCTTCTCATCTACACCTAGGCAAAAAGCTTCTCCACTATGTCTGGCTAGGAAAAACTGTGCCAGCACAGAAAACATCTCCCATCGTGTTCTAGAAGTTGCACGGATGTCTGCCAAGTGTTTGGCAGGAAGAAAAGAAAAGTTGTCCAAAACAGCTTCCAATCGAATGTTCCTGTGATTGGAAAAGTCAGGAGAGTGCAAAGATACTGTTTTCTATCAGTTGGCAAGGTGCGCACACAATCCCAGTGTTGTACAGCTTGCTTCTTCACCTTCCCGAAGCTGCCGCTCTCGCCGGCTGCCGGAGCCGAAGAAGCGGCTTCTTCGCGCAAAGACGATTGTGCCGCTCACAGTGCTCTCCTTAGCGCGGCTTCTGCCGAAAGACGCCCGGCAGCGGCTCTTACCTCCGGAGAGCATCCTACCTTCGTCTTTCGCGTCTTTTGTAGTCTACATCTTAGCAAAACGCTTTTCCACTATGTCTGGCTAGGAAAAACTGTGCCAGCACAGAAAACATCTCCCATCGTGTTCTAGAAGTTGCACGGATGTCTGCCAAGTGTTTGGCAGGAAGAAAAGAAAAGTTGTCCAAAACAGCTTCCAATCGAATGTTCCTGTGATTGGAAAAGTCAGGAGAGTGCAAAGGTACTGTTTTCTATCAGTTGGCAAGGTGCGCACACAATCCCAGTGTTGTACAGCTTGCTTCTTCACCTTCCCGAAGCTGCCGCTCTCGCCGGCTGCCGGAGCCCAAGAAGCGGCTTCTTCGCGCAAAGACGATTGTGCCGCTCACAGTGCTCTCCTTAGCGCGGCTTCTGCCGAAAGACGCCCGGCAGCGGCTCTTACCTCCGGAGAGCATCCTACCTTCGTCTTTCGCGTCTTTTGTAGTCTACATCTTAGCAAAACGCTTTTCCACTATGTCTGGCTAGGAAAAACTGTGCCAGCACAGAAAACATCTCCCATCGTGTTCTAGAAGTTGCACGGATGTCTGCCAAGTGTTTGGCAGGAAGAAAAGAAAAGTTGTCCAAAACAGCTTCCAATCGAATGTTCCTGTGATTGGAAAAGTCAGGAGAGTGCAAAGATACTGTTTTCTATCAGTTGGCAAGGTGCGCACACAATCCCAGTGTTGTACAGCTTGCTTCTTCACCTTCCCGAAGCTGCCGCTCTCGCCGGCTGCCGGAGCCCAAGAAGCGGCTTCTTCGCGCAAAGACGATTGTGCCGCTCACAGGGCTCTCCTTAGCGCGGCTTCTGCCGAAAGACGCCCGGCAGCGGCTCTTACCTCCGGAGAGCATCCTACCTTCGTCTTTCGCGTCTTTTGTAGTCTACATCTTAGCAAAACGCTTTTCCACTATGTCTGGCTAGGAAAAACTGTGCCAGCACAGAAAACATCTCCCATCGTGTTCTAGAAGTTGCACGGATGTCTGCCAAGTGTTTGGCAGGAAGAAAAGAAAAGTTGTCCAAAACAGCTTCCAATCGAATGTTCCTGTGATTGGAAAAGTCAGGAGAGTGCAAAGGTACTGTTTTCTATCAGTTGGCAAGGTGCGCACACAATCCCAGTGTTGTACAGCTTGCTTCTTCACCTTCCCGAAGCTGCCGCTCTCGCCGGCTGCCGGAGCCCAAGAAGCGGCTTCTTCGCGCAAAGACGATTGTGCCGCTCACAGTGCTCTCCTTAGCGCGGCTTCTGCCGAAAGACGCCCGGCAGCGGCTCTTACCTCCGGAGAGCATCCTACCTTCGTCTTTCTCGTCTTTTGTAGTCTACATCTTAGCAAAACGCTTTTCCACTATGTCTGGCTAGGAAAAACTGTGCCAGCACAGAAAACATCTCCCATCGTGTTCTAGAAGTTGCACGGATGTCTGCCAAGTGTTTGGCAGGAAGAAAAGAAAAGTTGTCCAAAACAGCTTCCAATCGAATGTTCCTGTGATTGGAAAAGTCAGGAGAGTGCAAAGGTACTGTTTTCTATCAGTTGGCAAGGTGCGCACACAATCCCAGTGTTGTACAGCTTGCTTCTTCACCTTCCCGAAGCTGCCGCTCTCGCCGGCTGCCGGAGCCCAAGAAGCGGCTTCTTCGCGCAAAGACGATTGTGCCGCTCACAGGGCTCTCCTTAGCGCGGCTTCTGCCGAAAGACGCCCGGCAGCGGCTCTTACCTCCGGAGAGCATCCTACCTTCGTCTTTCGCGTCTTTTGTAGTCTACATCTTAGCAAAACGCTTTTCCACTATGTCTGGCTAGGAAAACCCGTGCCAGCACAGAAAACATCTCCCATCGTGTTCTAGAAGTTGCACGGATGTCTGCCAAGTGTTTGGGAGGAAGAAAAGAAAAGTTGTCCAAAACAGCTTCCAATCGAATGTTCATGTGATTGGAAAAGTCAGGAGAGTGCAAAGGTACTGTTTTCTATCAGTTGGCAAGGTGCGCACACAATCCCAGTGTTGTACAGCTTGCTTCTTCACCTTCCCGAAGCTGCCGCTCTCGCCGGCTGCCGGAGCCCAAGAAGCGGCTTCTTCGCGCAAAGACGATTGTGCCGCTCACAGTGCTCTCCTTAGCGCGGCTTCTGCCGAAAGACGCCCGGCAGCGGCTCTTACCTCCGGAGAGCATCCTACCTTCGTCTTTCGCGTCTTTTGTAGTCTACATCTTAGCAAAACGCTTTTCCACTATGTCTGGCTAGGAAAAACTGTGCCAGCACAGAAAACATCTCCCATCGTGTTCTAGAAGTTGCACGGATGTCTGCCAAGTGTTTGGCAGGAAGAAAAGAAAAGTTGTCCAAAACAGCTTCCAATCGAATGTTCCTGTGATTGGAAAAGTCAGGAGAGTGCAAAGATACTGTTTTCTATCAGTTGGCAAGGTGCGCACACAATCCCAGTGTTGTACAGCTTGCTTCTTCACCTTCCCGAAGCTGCCGCTTTCGCCGGCTGCCGGAGCCCAAGAAGCGGCTTCTTCGCGCAAAGACGATTGTGCCGCTCACAGTGCTCTCCTTAGCGCAGCTTCTGCCGAAAGACGCCCGGCAGCGGCTCTTACCTCCTGAGAGTGGCAGCTTCGGGAAGATGAAGAAGCAAGCTGTACAACACTGGGATTGTGTGCGCACCTTGCCAACTGATAGAAAACAGTACCTTTGCACTCTCCTGACTTTTCCAATCACAGGAACATTCGATTGGAAGCTGTTTTGGACAACTTTTCTTTTCTTCCTGCCAAACACTTGGCAGACATCCGTGCAACTTCTAGAACACGATGGGAGATGTTTTCTGTGCTGGCACAGTTTTTCCTAGCCAGACATAGTGGAGAAGCTTTTTGCCGAGGTGTAGATGAGAAGAGGAGCTAAAGACGAAGGTAGGATGCTCTCCGGAGGTAAGAGCCGCTGCCGGGCGTCTTTCGGCAGAAGCCGCGCTAAGGAGAGCCCTGTGAGCGGCACAATCGTCTTTGCGCGAAGAAGCCGCTTCTTGGGCTCCGGCAGCCGGCGAGAGCGGCAGCTTCGGGAAGGTGAAGAAGCAAGCTGTACAACACTGGGATTGTGTGCGCACCTTGCCAACTGATAGAAAACAGTACCTTTGCACTCTCCTGACTTTTCCAATCACAGGAACATTCGATTGGAAGCTGTTTTGGACAACTTTTCTTTTCTTCCTGCCAAACACTTGGCAGACATCCGTGCAACTTCTAGAACACGATGGGAGATGTTTTCTGTGCTGGCACAGTTTTTCCTAGCCAGACATAGTGGAAAAGCGTTTTGCTAAGATGTAGACTACAAAAGACGCGAAAGACGAAGGTAGGATGCTCTCCGGAGGTAAGAGCCGCTGCCGGGCGTCTTTCGGCAGAAGCCGCGCTAAGGAGAGCACTGTGAGCGGCACAATCGTCTTTGCGCGAAGAAGCCGCTTCTTGGGCTCCGGCAGCCGGCGAGAGCGGCAGCTTCGGGAAGGTGAAGAAGCAAGCTGTACAACACTGGGATTGTGTGCGCACCTTGCCAACTGATAGAAAACAGTATCTTTGCACTCTCCTGACTTTTCCAATCACAGGAACATTCGATTGGAAGCTGTTTTGGACAACTTTTCTTTTCTTCCTGCCAAACACTTGGCAGACATCCGTGCAACTTCTAGAACACGATGGGAGATGTTTTCTGTGCTGGCACAGTTTTTCCTAGCCAGACATAGTGGAAAAGCTTTTTGCCGAGGTGTAGATGAGAAGAGGAGCTAAAGACGAAGGTAGGATGCTCTCCGGAGGTAAGAGCCGCTGCCGGGCGTCTTTCGGCAGAAGCCGCGCTAAGGAGAGCACTGTGAGCGGCACAATCGTCTTTGCGCGAAGAAGCCGCTTCTTGGGCTCCGGCAGCCGGCGAGAGCGGCAGCTTCGGGAAGGTGAAGAAGCAAGCTGTACAACACTGGGATTGTGTGCGCACCTTGCCAACTGATAGAAAACAGTACCTTTGCACTCTCCTGACTTTTCCAATCACAGGAACATTCGATTGGAAGCTGTTTTGGACAACTTTTCTTTTCTTCCTGCCAAACACTTGGCAGACATCCGTGCAACTTCTAGAACACGATGGGAGATGTTTTCTGTGCTGGCACAGTTTTTCCTAGCCAGACATAGTGGAAAAGCGTTTTGCTAAGATGTAGACTACAAAAGACGCGAAAGACGAAGGTAGGATGCTCTCCGGAGGTAAGAGCCGCTGCCGGGCGTCTTTCGGCAGAAGCCGCGCTAAGGAGAGCACTGTGAGCGGCACAATCGTCTTTGCGCGAAGAAGCCGCTTCTTGGGCTCCGGCAGCCGGCGAGAGCGGCAGCTTCGGGAAGGTGAAGAAGCAAGCTGTACAACACTGGGATTGTGTGCGCACCTTGCCAACTGATAGAAAACAGTACCTTTGCACTCTCCTGACTTTTCCAATCACAGGAACATTCGATTGGAAGCTGTTTTGGACAACTTTTCTTTTCTTCCTGCCAAACACTTGGCAGACATCCGTGCAACTTCTAGAACACGATGGGAGATGTTTTCTGTGCTGGCACAGTTTTTCCTAGCCAGACATAGTGGAGAAGCTTTTTGCCTAGGTGTAGATGAGAAGAGGAGCTAAAGACGAAGGTAGGGTGCTCTCCGGAGGTAAGAGCCGCTGCCGGGCGTCTTTCGGCAGAAGCCGCGCTAAGGAGAGCACTGTGAGCGGCACAATCGTCTTTGCGCGAAGAAGCCGCTTCTTGGGCTCCGGCAGCCGGCGAGAGCGGCAGCTTCGGGAAGGTGAAGAAGCAAGCTGTACAACACTGGGATTGTGTGCGCACCTTGCCAACTGATAGAAAACAGTACCTTTGCACTCTCCTGACTTTTCCAATCACAGGAACATTCGATTGGAAGCTGTTTTGGACAACTTTTCTTTTCTTCCTGCCAAACACTTGGCAGACATCCGTGCAACTTCTAGAACACGATGGGAGATGTTTTCTGTGCTGGCACAGTTTTTCCTAGCCAGACATAGTGGAAAAGCGTTTTGCTAAGATGTAGACGACAAGAGAGGCTAAAGAGTGGATGTTAGCATATGACACCCATCTTCAAAAAAGGCAATTAAGAGGACTCGCCATAGTACAAACCAGCCAGCCTCTTTTTTATCCCCAGGAAGTTGATGAAGCAGCTCTTCCTGGAAATCCTTGCCAGGCACATGACAGATGACCAAATAATGTAGTTAGCATGATTTTTCAGGGGAATTTCATGCTGAACATCACTTTAAACTCCTCTGATGAATCAACTTGACTGGTAGATGAAGGGAATATTATCTGCCTGGGCTTCAGGGAGGTTTTTGACATACCTCTACATGGCATCACACATACATATGGAAGCAATAGTGCAAAGGGGAGGGAATCAGTGTCTTTTCAGTGATGCTGAGGGTAAAGACAAGAGGCAGTGGGCACACACTGAAATACAGGAGATTGCCTTTGAACATCAGTAAATGTTTCTTTACTGTCAGGGTGACTGAACCACGGCACAGACTGCCCAGAAAGATTGTGGAGCCTGGATCTTTGAAGACATTAAAAGTACACCCAGATAGAATCCTGGGCAAGAGGCTCTAGGTATCCTGGTTTAGGCAGGGGGGTTGGGCCTGGTTAGCCCCACCAACCCCTTCCACTCTCTTTCATTCTGTGCTAGTGAATTCTCTTCAAGATGCATTTCAAAGCACTGGCATGACAAAGTTCTGTGCAGACAGAGATCCAAATGGACATGGCATCTAAGTTCCTTAAGCAGTGTTCAAGAAGAATGTAAAACTCTGGCACAAGTGTCTCTTCCCTAACTGAATCCCTTTCATGGGAAAATTCCCAGCTCTAGAAAGATCTTCTGATACGCATGCTTAAGACTGACACTGGCTGAGCAAATTTCTCCCTATGTATATCTAAGACCAGTTAGGATCTTCACCCAAAGTGCTGTCAACATAGTCACAGAATGCCTATTGTTAAGAAGTGACAGCTTCCATCAGAATGGCAGCTATTGGTCCACAAAATGGATTAATGGATGGGAATTATCTACGTGGGTTAAAAACAAAAATAAAGAGTTGGTCTTTATTTATCAATTTCATGGCAATATTGATAAGGGAAGAAAAAGATCTAAGTCCTTGACTTTCTGGACTCGAGGAAAGATTTTAAAAATTCCTTGTAAAAATGTATGATCACAATCAGACTATTGAAACCATTTTAGTTGGGAACAAAGTTCCAAAATTGTCTAGATAGTGGCAAAGAAGCCAAGAAAATAGGAAAGAAACAAAAAGAGAGCAAAAGAGTCAGCTTCAGTGTACAAGCTCGTTCTAGAAGTAGTCTGCTGGGAAAAGGAACCCCCAGCTAAATTTCCAATGTATTCCTGCGCTTGATTCAGTAACTGGTCAATGTAAAAACCAATCCTTTTGTACAACTTCTTCCAGCAACAAAAACTCCAACAGGTTGACACTACCATCATGCCTGTTCCAGACATATTTAAAAGAGAAATGATGATTTTCTTGAAAACCTACTTACATAAAAGTTGCAAGATGGTGGAGGGATTCCCACATCCTCCTTCCTCCATCTGGCTTGAAAGTATATTTGATAAAATATGCAACAAAGCACATGATTTATAAGGGAGAGTCAAATGGATGATTTGGGAATCGATCTCTTGTTGATAGTAAACTTCATATCCACTCGGTGTGACCTTTTTAAAACAAAATGTGGAGCTGAGGCATGAATCTGCCACAACAATTGTAAAGCAAACATACACACTCCCCTTCATATGCCCCCCCCTCCACACACACCTAGGCACACACAGAGATCAGCATAGCAGATCATGAACACCTTGGAAAAGACTGAAATGCTAAATGCCTCTCTTGATGGGCAAAAGAGCTGGTGCAGTAATTCAAATGCCTGGTACAAAAATTCTGTTTAATATTTAGCTCCTATTTAAAACACAGCTTTTCATTTCATTCTATTTACAGAATATTTTCATTTCATTTGTTTCTTTAAAATTACTTAGTTCTCACCTGTTGTATGTCTAGGAATATTTTCTTCCAAAAATAGAAAAAAATAGATGATATCTTTTCAGCAGAAAACATTGGTTGATACAATTTTAAACCATCATGATATGGAAGAATTCTTCTGTCCCTCTCGAAGGTGGAAGAAGCATTTGGATCACAGATCATCTACAATGAAATACTTGACATGTTTAAGATGCTTTCAATCAATTTTGATCGTCAATTGCTTATTTGTTGTAAACAGTAATTTTTCAGTGAAGGGAAAGTGTGTGTGGTATATCTACATGATATGTTCAAAGGCAGTTCCTACTAATGGCCAGGCTGAATTCCAGTAAATAATGTCCCGAATGATATTTTGCCGCCTTCTTTGGCACTTCATGAAATCTTACCCTGATGAAGTGCTGAAACACAGAGATTTTCTCTTAGAGAGTGTCTCATGTTGTAACCTATCCCATGGATTTTATGCTGTAATTCTTATCTCTTTTAAAATTTACTATCTTCTGTACAGTTTTCATGAAACTTTCTGTTACAGTAGTGAATAGCACAGATAAATGTCATTTTGTACAACTTTGAATTTACCCCAAGAGCTGAGAGAAAACTTGATCCTATACTTCAATCCGAGTTTCTTCTATAGTCCAACTTTGTTTCTCTACCATCAAGCTTCTCCTTTGTTGCTGCTCCAAGCCCCGTCCAAGGTGACCTTGAATACTTTCAGGGATGGGACACCCACAACTTCTCTGGGCAACCTGTTCCAGTGTTCCAGCACTCCCACAGTAAAAAAGGCCTTCCTTTCATCTAATATGTGTAGGAAATCATAAATCTAGGCATAGAAGCTTGGAGTGCAAATTTGAAATTCTTTGGATTTGAAGCACATTTTATATGAATACTGACTTACAGATGACTAAAAGATGTTGATGGGCATTTGAGCTGACAAGTTTTGAAAAAGTGCACGGAAATTAAAATTGAAACCACTAAAATTAAAAACTCCTTGCCATTTTCTTTTTCCTCTCCTATTCAAAATTGCATATGTCAGATATCAGTGCTTCATGCAAACCTCTCAGATGCTCTCAGAGAAAAAGCTTTTCTTTCAGACTAAGTTGCGGTTGACGTAGAACACTAGCAGGAGTGAAAGATTTTCTGGGCATCGGGGCAGCCCGTTCTCCTTGGATTTGTGTGCAGAATGCATTTTATCCAAACTGGAAAATAGATCCCAGCTCTGTTCTATTCATCATTCTTACTTCATCAGGCCAGAAGATTCTGTGAAAAGTAGCCTGTGGACCTTGAAGACAGCGCATGTGAACCAGATGAGAGGTGATAGAGAAGTTGAGGGAGAGAAGAAAGAGCATGAGGCTGAAACCAGAAAGTATTTCTCCACGTGATCATGGAAGATTGCAGGAGCCACTTGGTACTATCAAACCAGCCCAACTTGGCACTGGTGCCACCTTGGGTCTGGGAGCCATGTTGCATATCGTGCATTTTAAGGAGCCAGCTGGCCACACCCAGCCATATGCCCCCAAACACAAACCAAGGCCCTTTTCTCTGGCAAACAAAACTCAGCTGCCCTGCTTCTGGATGGCAGATTGCAGGAGCCACTTGGTACTATCAAACCAGCCCAACTTGGCACTGGTGCCACCATGGGTCTGGTCACCATCCTGCCTATTGTAGCTTTTCAGGAGCCAGCCGGTCACTCTCAGCCATAGGCCCCCAAACACAAACCTCGGCCCGTTTCCCTGGCAAACAAAAGTAAGCTGCCCCGCTTCTGCATGGCAGATTGCAGGAGCTACTTAGTACTATCAAATCAGCCCGACTTGGCACAGGTGCCACCTTGGATCTGGGAACCATCCTGTGTATCGTGGATTTTCAGGGGCCAGCCGGCCACTCTCAGCCATATGCCCCCAAAAACAAACCACGGACCTTTTCTCTGGCAAACAAAAATCAGCTGCCCCACTTCTGGATGGCAGATTGCAGGAGCCACTTGGGACTATCACACCAGCACAACATGGCACTGCTGCCACCTTGGATCTGGGAACAATCCTGCGTATCGTACATATTCAGGAACCAGCCGAACACTCCCAGCCACAGGCCCCCAAACACAAACAACGGCCCATTTCCCTGGCAAACAAAACTCAGCTGCCCCGCTTCTGGATGGCAGTTTGCAGGAGCCACTTGGGACTATCAAACCAGCCCGACTTGGTAATGGTACCACCTTGGATCTGGGAACCATCCGGCGTATCGTGGATTTTCAGGGGCCAGCCGGTCATTCCCAGCCATATGCCCCCAAACACAAACCTCGGCCCTTTCCTCTGGCAAACAAAACTCAACTGCCCCTCTTCTGGATGGCAAATTGCAGGACGCACTTGGTACTACAAAAAGAGCCCGACTTGGCAGTGGTGCCACCTTGGCTCTGGGAACCATCCTGCGTATCGAGCATTTTAAGGAGCCAGCCGGCAATTCCCAGCCGTATGCCCCAAAAAGAGACCATGGACATTTTCTCTGGCAAAAAAAACTCAGCTGTCCCGCTTCTGGATGGCAGATTGCAGGAGTCACTTTGAACCATACAACCAGCCTTACTTGGCACTGGTGCCACCTTGGATCTGGGAACCATCCTGCCTATCGTTGATTTTCAGGGGCCAGCCGGCCACTCTCAGCCATAGGCCCCCAAACACAAACCACAGCCCTTTTCTCTAGCAAACAAAATTCAACTGCCCCGCTTCTGGATGGCAAATTGCAGGAGCCACTGGGTACTACAAAAACAGCCTGACTTGGCACTGGTGCCACCTTGCATCTGGTTACCATGCGGCGTATCGTGCATTTTAAGGAGCCAGGTGGCCACTCCCAGCCATATGCCCCCAAACACAACCCACGGCCCTTTTCTCTGGCAAACAAAACTCAGCTGCCCCGCTTCAGGATGGCAGATTGCAGGAGACACTTGGTACTATCAAACCAGCCCGACTTGGCACTGGTGCCACCTTGGGTCTGGGAACCATCCTGCGTATTGTGGATTGTCAGGAGACAGCCGACCACTCTCGGCCACAGAGCCCAATCAAAAACAAAGGTCCGTTTCCCTGGCAAAAAAAACTCAGCTGCCCCGCTTCTGGATGGGAGATTGCAGGAGGCACTTGACACTGTCAAACGAGCCCCACTTGGCACTGGTGCCACCTTGGGTCTGGGAACCATGCTGCGTATCGTGGATTTTCAGGAGCCAGCCGGCCACTGCCAGCCACAGGCCCCCAAACACAAACCACAGCCTTTTCCTCTGGCAAACAAAACTCAGCTGCCCCGCTTCTGGATGGCAGATTGCAGGAGCCACTTGGTACTATCAAACCAGCCCGACTTGGCACTGGTGCCACCTTGGGTCTGGGAACCATCCTGCCTATCGTGGATTGTAAGGAGCCAGCCGGCTACTCCCAGCCACAGGCCCCCAACAAAAACCACGGCCCTTTTTTCTCGCAAACAAAACTTAGCTGCCTCACTTCTGGATGGCAGATTGCAGGAGCCACTTGGTGTAATCAAACCAGCCCGACTTGGCACTGGTGCCACCTTGGGTCTGGGAACCATCCTGCGTATCGTGGATTCTAAGGAGCCAGCCGGCCACTCCCAGCCACAGGCCCCCAAACAAAATCAACGGCGCTGTTCCCTGGAAAACAAAACACGCCTGCCAACTTTTTGATGGAGTTTGCAGGAGCCACTTGGTACTATCAAACCAGCCCGACTTGGCACTGGTGCCACCTTGGGTCTGGGAAACATCCTGCGTATCGTGGATTCTTAGGAGCCAGCCGGCCACTCCTAGCCACAGACCCCCAAACAAAAACCTAGGCCTATTTCTCTGGCAAACAAAAGTAAGCTGCCCTGCTTCTGGATGGCAGATTGCAGGAGACACTTGGTACTATCAAACCAGCCCGACTTGGCACTGGTGCCACCTTGGATCTGGGAACCATGCTGTGTATCGTGGATATTCAGGGGCCAGCTGGCCACTCTCAGCCATATGTCCCCAAACAGAAACCTCGGCCCGTTTCTCTGGCAAACAAAACTCAACTGCCCCTCTTCTGGATGGCAAATTGCAGGATGAACTTGATACTAAAACCGCAGGCCGACTTGGTAGTGGTGACACCTTGGGCCTGGGAACCATCATGCGTATCGAGCATTTTAAGGAGCCAGCCGGCCACTCCCAGCAATATGCCCCCAAAAACAATCCACGGAATTTTTCTCTGGCAAACAAAAATCAGCTGCCCCACTTCTGGATGGCAGATTGCAGGAGCCACTTTGCACCATCAAACCAGCCCGACTTGGCACTGGTGCCACCTTGCATCTGGGAACCATGCTGCCTAGCGTGGATTTTCAGGAGCCAGCCGGCCACTCTCAGCTATATGCCCCCAAACAAAACCCACGGCCCGTTTCCCTGGCAAACAAAATTAAGCTGCCCCGCTTCTGGATGGCAGATTGCAGGACGCACTTGGTAGTATCAAACCAGCCCGACTTGGCACTGGTGCCACCTTGGGTCTGGGAACCATCCTGCGTATCGTGGGTTCAAAGGAGCCAGCCGGCCACTCCCAGCCACAGGCCCCCAAATACAAACAATGGCGCTTTTCCCTGGAAAACAAAACTCGCCTGCCAACTTTTTGATGGCAGATTGCAGGAGCCACTTGGTACTATCAAATCAGCCCAACTTGGCACTGCTGCCACCATGGGTCTGGTCACCATCCTGCCTATTGTAGCTTTTCAGGAGCCAGCCGGTCACTCCCAGCCATAGGTCCCCAGTCACAAACCTCGGCCCGTTTCCCTGGCAAACAAAAGTAAGCTGCCCCGCTTCTGGATGGCAGATTGCAGGAGCCACTTGGTACTATCAAACCAGCCCAACTTGGCACTGGTGCCACCTTGGGTCTGGGAACCATGCTGCGTAACACAGATTCTAAGGAGCCAGTCGGCCACTCCCAGCCACAAGCCCCCAAACACAAACAACGGCGCTATTCTCTGGCAAACAAAACTCAACTTCCCCTCTTCTGGATGGCAAATTGCAGGACGCACTTGGTACTATAAAAACAGCCCGACTTGGCACTGGTGCCACCTTGGGTCTGGGAATCATCCTGCGTATTGTGGGTTGTCAGGAGCCAGCCGAACACTCTCGGCCACAGACCCCAATTAAAAACAACGGCCCGTTTCACAGGCAAACAAAACTCAGCTGCCCCGCTTCTGGATGGGAGATTGCAGGAGGCACTTGACACTGTGAAACCAGCCCCACTTGGCACTGGTGCCACCTTGGGTCTGGGAACCATGCTGCGTATCATGGATTTTCAGGAGCCAGCCGGTCACTCTCAGCCATAGGCCCCCAAACACAAACCTCGGCCCGTTTCCCTGGCAAACAAAAGTAAGCTGCCCCGCTTCTGCATGGCAGATTGCAGGAGCTACTTAATACTATCAAATCAGCCCGACTTGGCACAGGTGCCACCTTGGATCTGGGAACCATCCTGTGTATCGTGGATTTTCAGGGGCCAGCCGGCCACTCTCAGCCATATGCCCCCAAAAACAAACCACGGACCTTTTCTCTGGCAAACAAAAATCAGCTGCCCCACTTCTGGATGGCAGATTGCAGGAGCCACTTGGGACTATCACACCAGCACAACATGGCACTGCTGCCACCTTGGATCTGGGAACAATCCTGCGTATCGTACATATTCAGGAACCAGCCGAACACTCCCAGCCACAGGCACCCAAACACAAACAACGGCCCATTTCCCTGGCAAACAAAACTCAGCTGCCCCGCTTCTGGATGGCAGTTTGCAGGAGCCACTTGGGACTATCAAACCAGCCCGACTTGGTAATGGTACCACCTTGGATCTGGGAACCATCCGGCGTATCGTGGATTTTCAGGGGCCAGCCGGTCATTCCCAGCCATATGCCCCCAAACACAAACCTCGGCCCTTTTCTCTGGCAAACAAAACTCAACTGCCCCTCTTCTGGATGGCAAATTGCAGGACGCACTTGGTACTACAAAAAGAGCCCGACTTGGCAGTGGTGCCACCTTGGCTCTGGGAACCATCCTGCGTATCGAGCATTTTAAGGAGCCAGCCGGCAATTCCATGCCGTATGCCCCAAAAAGAAACCATGGACCTTTTCTCTGGCAAAAAAAACTCAGCTGTCCCGCTTCTGGATGGCAGATTGCAGGAGTCACTTTGAACCATACAACCAGCCTTACTTGGCACTGGTGCCACCTTGGATCTGGGAACCATCCTGCCTATCGTTGATTTTCAGGGGCCAGCCGGCCACTCTCAGCCATAGGCCCCCAAACACAAACCACAGCCCTTTTCTCTAGCAAACAAAATTCAACTGCCCCGCTTCTGGATGGCAAATTGCAGGAGCCACTGGGTACTACAAAAACAGCCTGACTTGGCACTGGTGCCACCTTGCGTCTGGTTACCATGCGGCGTATCGTGCATTTTAAGGAGCCAGGTGGCCACTCCCAGCCATATGCCCCCAAACACAACCCACGGCCCTTTTCTCTGGCAAACAAAACTCAGCTGCCCCGCTTCTGGATGGCAGATTGCAGGAGACACTTGGTACTATCAAACCAGCCCGACTTGGCACTGGTGCCACCTTGGGTCTGGGAACCATCCTGCGTATTGTGGATTGTCAGGAGACAGCCGACCACTCTCGGCCACAGAGCCCAATCAAAAACAAAGGTCCGTTTCCCTGGCAAAAAAAACTCAGCCGCCCCGCTTCTGGATGGGAGATTGCAGGAGGCACTTGACACTGTCAAACGAGCCCCACTTGGCACTGGTGCCACCTTGGGTCTGGGAACCATGCTGCGTATCGTGGATTTTCAGGAGCCAGCCGGCCACTGCCAGCCACAGGCCCCCAAACACAAACCACAGCCTTTTTCTCTGGCAAACAAAACTCAGCTGCCCCGCTTCTGGATGGCAGATTGCAGGAGCCACTTGGTACTATCAAACCAGCCCGACTTGGCACTGGTGCCACCTTGGGTCTGGGAACCATCCTGCCTATCGTGGATTTTAAGGAGCCAGCCGGCTACTCCCAGCCACAGGCCCCCAACAAAAACCACGGCCCTTTTTTCTCGCAAACAAAACTTAGCTGCCTCACTTCTGGATGGCAGATTGCAGGAGCCACTTGGTGTAATCAAACCAGCCCGACTTGGCACTGGTGCCACCTTGGGTCTGGGAACCATCCTGCGTATCGTGGATTCTAAGGAGCCAGCCGGCCACTCCCAGCCACAGGCCCCCAAACAAAATCAACGGCGCTGTTCCCTGGAAAACAAAACACGCCTGCCAACTTTTTGATGGAGTTTGCAGGAGCCACTTGGTACTATCAAACCAGCCCGACTTGGCACTGGTGCCACCTTGGGTCTGGGAAACATCCTGCGTATCGTGGATTCTTAGGAGCCAGCCTGCCACTCCTAGCCACAGGCCCCCAAACAAAAACCTAGGCCTATTTCTCTGGCAAACAAAAGTAAGCTGCCCTGCTTCTGGATGGCAGATTGCAGGAGACACTTGGTACTATCAAACCAGCCCGACTTGGCACTGGTGCCACCTTGGATCTGGGAACCATGCTGTGTATCGTGGATATTCAGGGGCCAGCCGGCCACTCTCAGCCATATGTCCCCAAACAGAAACCTCGGCCCGTTTCTCTGGCAAACAAAACTCAACTGCCCCTCTTCTGGATGGCAAATTGCAGGATGAACTTGATACTAAAACCGCAGGCCGACTTGGTAGTGGTGACACCTTGGGCCTGGGAACCATCATGCGTATCGAGCATTTTAAGGAGCCAGCCGGCCACTCCCAGCAATATGCCCCCAAAAACAATCCACGGAATTTTTCTCTGGCAAACAAAAATCAGCTGCCCCGCTTCTGGATGGCAGATTGCAGGAGACACTTTGCACCATCAAACCAGCCCGACTTGGCACTGGTGCCACCTTGCATCTGGGAACCATGCTGCCTAGCGTGGATTTTCAGGAGCCAGCCGGCCACTCTCAGCTATATGCCCCCAATCAAAACCCACGGCCCGTTTCCCTGGCAAACAAAAGTAAGCTGCCCCGCTTCTGGATGGCAGATTGCAGGACGCACTTGGTAGTATCAAACCAGCCCGACTTGGCACTGGTGCCACCTTGGGTCTGGGAACCATCCTGCGTATCGTGGGTTCAAAGGAGCCAGCCGGCCACTCCCAGCCACAGGCCCCCAAATACAAACAATGGCGCTTTTCCCTGGAAAACAAAACTCGCCTGCCAACTTTTTGATGGCAGATTGCCGGAGCCACTTGGTACTATCAAACCAGCCCAACTTGGCACTGGTGCCACCATGGGTCTGGTAACCATCCTGCCTATTGTAGATTTTCAGGAGCCAGCCGGTCACTCCCAGCCATAGGTCCCCAGTCACAAACCTCGGCCCGTTTCCCTGGCAAACAAAAGTAAGCTGCCCCGCTTCTGGATGGCAGATTGCAGGAGCCACTTGGTACTATCAAACCAGCCCAACTTGGCACTGGTGCCACCTTGGGTCTGGGAACCATGCTGCGTAACACAGATTCTAAGGAGCCAGTCGGCCACTACCAGCAACAAGCCCCCAAACACAAACAACGGCGCTATTCTCTGGCAAACAAAACTCAACTGCCCCTCTTCTGGATGGCAAATTGCAGGACGCACTTGGTACTATAAAAACAGCCCGACTTGGCACTGGTGCCACCTTGGGTCTGGGAACCATCCTGCGTATTGTGGGTTGTCAGGAGCCAGCCGAACACTCCCAGCCACAGGCCCCCAAATACAAACCAAAGCCTTTTTCTCTGGCAAACAAAACTCAGCTGCCCCGCTTCTGGATGGCAGATTGCAGGAGCCACTTGGGACTATCACACCAGAACAACATGGCACTGCTGCCACCTTGGATCTGGGAACCATCCTTCCTATCGTGGATTTTCAGGGGCCAGCCGGTCACTCTCAGCCATAGGCCCCAAACACAAACCACGGCCCTTTTCTCTGGAAAACAAAACTCAACTGCCCCTCTTCTGGATGGCAGATTGCAGGAGCCACTGGGTACTATGAAACCAGCCCTACTTGGCACTGATGCCACCTTGGGTCTGGGAACCATCCTGCGTATCATGGATTTTCAGGAGCCAGCCGGCCACTGCCAGCCACAGGCCCCGAAACACAAACAACAGCCTTTTTCTCTGGCAAACAAAATTCAGCTGCCCCGCTTCTGGATGGCAGATTGCAGGAACCACTTGGTACTAACAAACCAGCCCGACTTGGCACTGGTGCCACCTCAGGTCTGGGAACCATCCTGCCTATCGTGGATTTTCAGGGGCCAGCCGGCCACTCTCAGCCATATGCCCCCAAAAACAAACCACGGCCCTTTTCTCTGGCAAACAAAACTCAACTGCCCCTCTTCTGGATGGCAAATTTTAGGACGCCCTTAGTACTACGAACACCGCCCGACGTGGCCCTGGTGCCACCTTGTGTCAGGGAACCATCCTGCATATCGAGCTTTTTAAGGAGCCAGACGGCCACGCCCAGCCATAAACCCCCAAAAACAAACCACGGACTATTTCTCTTGGAAACAAAAATCCGCTGCCCCGCGTCTGGATGGCAGATTGCAGGAGCCACTTTGCACCATCAAACCAGCCCGACTTGGCACTGGTGCCACCTTGGGTCTGGGAACAATCCTGCATATCGTGGATTCTAAGGAGCCAGCCGGCCACTCCCAGCCACAGGCCCCCAAACACAAACAACGGCGCTTTTCCCTGGAAAACAAAATTCGCCTGCCAACTTTTTGATGGCAGATTGCAGGAGCCACTTGGTACTATCAAACCAGCCCAACTTGGCACTGGTGCCACCTCTGGTCTGGGAACCATCCTGCCTATCGTAGCTTTTCAGGAGCCAGCCGGTCACTCCCAGCCATAGACCCCCAGACACAAACCTCGGCCCGTTTCCCTGGAAAACAAAAGTAAGCTACCCCAATTCTGGATGGCAGATTGCAGGAGCCACTTGGTACTATCAAATCAGCCCAACTTGGCACTGGTGCCACCATGGGTCTGGTAAACATCCTGCCTATCGTAGCTTTTCAGGAGCCAGCCGGTCACTCCCTGCCATAGGCCCCTGGACACAAACCTCGGCCCGTTTCCCTGGCAAACAAAAGTAAGCTGCCCCGCTTTTGGATGGCAGATTGCAGGATGCACTTGGTACTTACAAACCAGCCCGACTTGGCCCTGGTGCCACCTTGGCTCTGGGAACCATGCTGCGTAACGTAGATTCTACGAGGACAGGCGGCCACTCCCAGCCACAGGCCTCTAAACAAAAACAACGGCGCTTTTCCCTGGAAAACAAAACTCGCCTGCAAACTTCTTGATGGCAGATTGCAGGAGCCACTTGGTACTATCAAACCAGCCCAACTTGGCACTGGTGCCACCATGGGTCTGGTCACCATCCTGCCTATCGTAGCTTTTCAGTAGCCAGCAGCTCACTCCCAGCCATAGGCCTCCAGACAAATACCTCGGCACGTTTCCCTGGCAAACAAAAGTAGGCTGCCCCGCTTCTGGATGGCAAATTGCAGGACGCACTTGGTACTACGAAAACAGCCCGACTTGGCACTGATGCCACCTTGGGTCAGGGAACAATCCTGCGTATAGAGCTTTTTAAGGAGCCAGCCGGCCACGTCCAGTCATATACCCCCAAAAAAAACCACGGAACATTTCTCCAGCAAACAAAAATCCGCTGCCCCGCGTCTGGATGGCAGATTGCAGGAGCTATTTAGTATTATCAAACCAGCCCGACTTGGCACTGGTGGCACCATGAGTCTGGTAACCATCCTGCCTATCGTAGCTTTTCAGTAGCCAGCCGGTCACTCCCAGCCATAGGCCCCCAGACAAATACCTCGGCCCGTTTCCCTGGGAAACAAAAGTAAGCTGTCCCGCTTCTGGATGGAAGATTGCAGGAGCCACTTGGTACTCTCAAACCAGCCCAACTTGTTCCCAGACCCAAGGTGGCACCAGTGCCAAGTCGGGCTGGTTTGATGGTGCAACGTGGCTCCTGCAATCTGCCATCCAAAAGCGGGGCAGCTTACTTTTGTTTGCCAGGGAAACGGGCCGAGGTTTGTGTCTGGGGGCCTATGGCAGGGAGTGACCGGCTGGCTCCTCAAAAGCTACGATAGGCAGGATGTTTACCAGACCCATGGTGGCACCAGTGCCAAGTTGGGCTGATTTGATAGTACCAAGTGGCTCCTGCAATCTGCGATCCAGAATCGGGGTAGCTTACTTTTGTTTTCCAGGGAAACGGGCCGAGGTTTGTGTCTGGGGGTCTATGGCTGGGAGTGACCGGCTGGCTCCCGAAAAGCTACGATAGGCAGGATGGTTCCCAGACCAGAGGTGGCACCAGTGCCAAGTTGGGCTGGTTTGATAGTACCAAGTGGCTCCTGCAATCTGCCATCAAAAAGTTGGCAGGCGAATTTTGTTTTCCAGGGAAAAGCGCCGTTGTTTTTGTTTGGGGGCCTGTGGCTGGGAGTGGCCGGCTGGCTCCTTAGAATCCACGATATGCAGGATTGTTCCCAGACCCAAGGTGGCACCAGTGCCAAGTCGGGCTGGTTTGATGGTGCAAAGTGGCTCCTGCAATCTGCCATCCAGACGCGGGGCAGCGGATTTTTGTTTCCAAGAGAAATGGTCCGTGGTTTGTTTTTGGGGGTTTATGGCTGGGCGTGGCCGGCTGGCTCCTTAAAAAGCTCGATATGCAGGATGGTTCCCTGACACAAGGTGGCACCAGTGCCACGTTGGGCTGGTTTGACGGTGCAAAGTGGCTCCTGCAATCTGCCATGCAGAAGCGGGGCAGCTTACTTTTGTTTGCCAGGGAAACGGGCCGAAATATTTGTCTGGGGGCCTCTGGCTGGGGGTGGCTGGCTGGCTCCTGAAAAGCTACGATAGGCAGGATGGTGACCAGACCCATGGTGGCACCAGTGCCAAGTTGGGCTGGTTTGATAGTACCAAGTGGCTCCTGCAATCTGCCATCAAAAACTTGGCAGGCGAGTTTTGTTTTCCAGGGAAAAGCGCCGTTGTTTGTGTTTGGGGGCCTGTGGCTGGGAGTGGCCGGCTGGCTCCTTAGAATCCACGATACGCAGCATGGTTCCCAGACCCAAGGTGGCACCAGTGCCAAGTCGGGCTGGCTTGATAATACCAAGTGGTTCCTGCAATCGGCCATCAAAATGTTCGCAGGCGAGTTTTGTTTTCCAGGGAAAAGCGCCTTTGTTTGTGCCTGGGGCCCTATGGCCTGGAGTGGACGGATGGCTAATTAGAATCCACGATACACAGGATGGTTCCCAGACCCATGGTGGCACCAGTGCCAAGTTGGGCTGGTTTGATAGTAACAAGTGGTTCCTGCAATCTGCCATCCAGAAGCGGGGCAGCTTACTTTTGTTTGCCAGGGAAACGGTCCGAGGTTTGTGTCTGGGGGCCTATGGCTGGGAGTGACCGGCTGGCTCCTGAAAAGCTACGATAGGCAGGATGGTGACCAGACCCATGGTGGCACCAGTGCCAAGTTGGGCTGGCTAGATAATACCAAGTGGTTCCTGCAATCGGCCATCAAAAAGTTGGCAGGCGAGTTTTGTTTTCCAGGGAAAAGCGCCGTTGTTTGTGCCTGGGGCCCTAAGGCCTGGAGTGGACGGATGGCTAATTAGAATCCACGATACACAGGATGGTTCCCAGACCCATGGTGGCACCAGTGCCAAGTTGGGCTGGTTTGATAGTACCAAGTGGTTCCTGCAATCTGCCATCCAGAAGCGGGGCAGCTTACTTTTGTTTTCCAGGGAAACGGGCCGAGGTTTTTGTCTGGGGGCCTATGGCTGGGAGTGACCGGCTGGCTCCTGAAAAGCTACGATAGGCAGGATGGTGACCAGACCCATGACGGCACCAGTGCCAAGTTGGGCTGGTTTGATAGTACCAAGTGGCTCCTGCAATCTGCCATCAAAAAGTTGGCAGGCGAGTTTTGTTTTCCAGGGAAAAGCGCCGTTGTTTGTGTTTGGGGGCCTGTGGCTGGGAGTGGCCGGCTGGCTCCTTAGAATCCACGATACTCAGCATGGTTCCCAGATCAGAGGTGGCACCAGTGCCAAGTTGGGCTGGTTTGATAGTACCAAGTGCGTCCGGGAATCTGCCATCCAGAAGCGGGGCAGCTTACTTTTGTTTGCCAGGGAAACGGGCCGAGGTATTTGTCTGGGGGCCTATGGCTGGGAGTGACCCGCTGGCTCCTGAAAAGTTACGATAGGCAGGATGGTGACCAGACCCATGGTGGCACCAGTGCCAAGTTGGGCTGGTTTGAAAGTACCAAGTGGCTCCTGCAATCTGCCATCAAAAAGTTGGCAGGCGAGTTTTGTTTTCCAGGGAAAAGCGCCGTTGTTTGTGTTTGGGGGCCTGTGGCTGGGAGTGGCCGGCTGGCTCCTTAGAATCCACGATACGCAGGATGGTTCCCAGACTTGACGTGGCACCAGTGCCAAGTCGGGCTGGTTTGATAGTACCAAGTGCGTCCTGCAATCTGCCATCCAGAAGCGGGGCAGCTTACTTTTGTTTTCCAGGGAAACGGGCCGAGGTATTTGTCTGGGGGCCTATGGCTGGGAGTGACCGGCTGGCTCCTGAAAAGCTACGATAGGCAGGATGGTGACCAGACCCATGGTGGCACCAGTGCCAGGTTGGGCTGGTTTGATAGTACCAAGTGGCTCCTGCAATCTGCCATCAAAAAGTTGTCAGGCGAGTTTTGTTTTCCAGGGAAAAGCGCCGTTGTTTGTGTTTGGGGGCCTGTGGCAGGGAGTGGCCGGCTGGCTCCTTAGAATCCACGATACGCAGGATGGTTCCCAGACCAGTGGTGGCACCAGTGCCAAGTCGGGCTGGTTTGATAGTAACAAGTGCGTCCTCCTATCTGCCATCCAGAAGCGGGGCAGCTTACTTTTGTTTGCCAGGGAAACGGGCCGAGGTTTGTGTCTGGGGGCCTATGGCTGGGAGTGACCAGCTGGCTCCTGAAAAGGTACGATAGGCAGGATGGTGACCAGACCCATGGTGGCACCAGTGCCAAGTTCGGCTGATTTGATAGTACCAAGTGGCTCCTGCAATCTGCCATCAAAATGTTGGTAGGCGAGTTTTGTTTTCCAGAGAAAAGCGCCGTTGTTTGTGTTTGGGGGCCTGTGGGTTGGAGTGGCCGGATGGCTAATTAGAATCCACGATACGCAGGATGGTTCCCAGACCTAAAGTGGCACCAGTGACAAGTTGGGCCAGTTTGATGGTGCAAAGTTGCTACTGAAATCTGCCATCCAGAAACGGGGCAGCTTACTTTTGTTTGCCAGGGAAACGGGCCAAGGTTTGTGTCTGGGGGCCTATGGCTAGGAGTGACCGGCTGGCTCCTGAAAAGCTACGATAGGCAGGATGGTGACCAGACCCATGGTGGCACCAGTGCCAAGTTGGGCTGGTTTGATAGTACCAAGTGGCTCCTGCAATCTGCCATCAAAAATTTGGCAGGCGAGTTTGTTATCCAGGGAAAAGCGCCGTTGTTTGTGCCTGGGGCCCTATGGCCTGGAGTGGACGGATGGCTAATTAGAATCCACGATACACAGGATGGTTCCCAGACCCATGGTGGCACCAGTGCCAAGTTGGGCTGGTTTGATAGTACCAAGTGGTTCCTGCAATCTGCCATCCAGAAGCGGGGCAGCTTACTTTTGTTTGCCAGGGAAACGGTCCGAGGATTGTGTCTGGGGGCCTAAGCCTGGAAGTGACCGGCTGGCTCGTGAAAAGCTACGATAGGCAGGATGGTGACCAGACCCATGACGGCACCAGTGCCAAGTTGGGCTGGTTTGATAGTACCAAGTGGCTCCTGCAATCTGCCATCAAAAAGTTGTCAGGCGAGTTTTGTTTTCCAGGGAAAAGCGCCGTTGTTTGTGTTTGGGGGCCTGTGGCTGGGAGTGGCCGGCTGGCTCCTTAGAATCCACGATACTCAGCATGGTTCCCAGACCAGAGGTGGCACCAGTGCCAAGTTGGGCTGGTTTGATTGTAACAAGTGCGTCCGGGAATCTGCCATCCAGAAGCGGGGCAGCTTACTTTTGTTTGCCAGGGAAACGGGCCGAGGTTTGTGTCTGGGGGCCTATGGCTGGGAGTGGCCGGCTGGCTCATGAAAAGCTACGATAGGCAGGATGGTGACCAGACCCATGGTGGCACCAGTGCCAAGTTGGGCTGGTTTGATAGTACCAAGTGGCTCCTGCAATCTGCCATCAAAAAGTCGGCAAGCGAGTGTTGATTTCCAGGGAAAAGCGTCGTTGTTTGTGTTTGGGGGCCTGTGGCTGGGAGTGGCCGGCTGGCTCCTTAGAATCCACGATACGCAGCATGGTTCCCAGACCCAAGGTGGCACCAGTGCCAAGTCGGGCTGGCTTGATAATACCAAGTGGTTCCTGCAATCGGCCATCAAAATGTTCGCAGGCGAGTTTTGTTTTCCAGGGAAAAGCGCCGTTGTTTGTGCCTGGGGCCCTATGGCCTGGAGTGGACGGATGGCTAATTAGAATCCACGATACACAGGATGGTTCCCAGACCCATGGTGGCACCAGTGCCAAGTTGGGCTGGTTTGATAGTACCAAGTGGTTCCTGCAATCTGCCATCCAGAAGCGGGGCAGCTTACTTTTGTTTGCCAGGGAAACCGTCCGAGGTTTGTGTCTGGGGGCCTATGGCTGGGAGTGACCGGCTGGCTCCTGAAAAGCTACGATAGGCAGGATGGTGACCAGACCCATGGTGGCACCAGTGCCAAGTTGGGCTGGCTTGATAATACCAAGTGGTTCCTGATATCGGCCATCAAAAAGTTGGCAGGCGAGTTTTGTTTTCCAGGGAAAAGCGCCGTTGTTTGTGCCTGGGGCCCTATGGCCTGGAGTGGACGGATGGCTAATTAGAACCCAGGAGACGCAGGATGGTTCCCAGACCTGAGGTGGCACCAGTGCCAAGTTGGGCTGGTTTGACGGTGCAAAGTGGCTCCTGCAATCTGCCATGCAGAAGCGGGGCAGCTTACTTTTGTTTGCCAGGGAAACGGGCCGAAATATTTGTCTGGGGGCCTCTGGCTGGGGGTGGCTGGCTGGCTCCTGAAAAGCTACGATAGGCAGGATGGTGACCAGACCCATGGTGGCACCAGTGCCAAGTTGGGCTGGTTTGATAGTACCAAGTGGCTCCTGCAATCTGCCATCAAAAACTTGGCAGGCGAGTTTTGTTTTCCAGGGAAAAGCGCCGTTGTTTGTGTTTGGGGGCCTGTGGCAGGGAGTGGCCGGCTGGCTCCTTAGAATCCATGATACGCAGCATGGTTCCCAGACCCAAGGTGGCACCAGTGCCAAGTCGGGCTGGCTTGATAATACCAAGTGGTTCCTGCAATCGGCCATCAAAAAGTTGGCAGGCGAGTTTTGTTTTCCAGGGAAAAGCGCCGTTGTTTGTGCCTGGGGCCCTATGGCCTGGAGTGGACGGATGGCTAATTAGAATCCACGATACACAGGATGGTTCCCAGACCCATGGTGGCACCAGTGCCAAGTTGGGCTGGTTTGATAGTAACAAGTGGTTCCTGCAATCTGCCATCCAGAAGCGGGGCAGCTTACTTTTGTTTGCCAGGGAAACGGGCCGAGGTTTGTGTCTGGGGGCCTATGGCTGGGAGTGACCGGCTGGCTCCTGAAAAGCTACGATAGGCAGGATGGTGACCAGACCCATGGTGGCACCAGTGCCAAGTTGGGCTGGCTAGATAATACCAAGTGGTTCCTGCAATCGGCCATCAAAAAGTTGGCAGGCGAGTTTTGTTTTCCAGGGAAAAGCGCTGTTGTTTGTGCCTGGGGCCCTATGGCCTGGAGTGGACGGATGGCTAATTAGAATCCACGATACACAGGATGGTTCCCAGACCCATGGTGGCACCAGTGCCAAGTTGGGCTGGTTTGATAGTACCAAGTGGTTCCTGCAATCTGCCATCCAGAAGCGGGGCAGCTTACTTTTGTTTTCCAGGGAAACGGGCCGAGGTTTTTGTCTGGGGGCCTATGGCTGGGAGTGACCGGCTGGCTCGTGAAAAGCTACGATAGGCAGGATGGTGACCAGACCCATGACGGCACCAGTGCCAAGTTGGGCTGGTTTGATAGTACCAAGTGGCTCCTGCAATCTGCCATCACAAACTTGGCGGGCGAGTTTTGTTTTCCAGGGAAAAGCGCCGTTGTTTGTGTTTGGGGGCCTGTGGCTGGGAGTGGCCGGCTGGCTCCTTAGAATCCACGATACTCAGCATGGTTCCCAGATCAGAGGTGGAACCAGTGCCAAGTTGGGCTGGTTTGATAGTACCAAGTGCGTCCGGGAATCTGCCATCCAGAAGCGGGGCAGCTTACTTTTGTTTGCCAGGGAAACGGGCCGTGGGTTTTGTTTGGGGGCCTATGGCTGAGAGTGACCGGCTGGCTCCTGAAAAGTTACGATAGGCAGGATGGTGACCAGACCCATGGTGGCACCAGTGCCAAGTTGGGCTGGTTTGATAGTACCAAGTTGCTCCTGCAATCTGCCATCAAAAAGTTGGCAGGCGAGTTTTGTTTTCCAGGGAAAAGCGCCGTTGTTTGTGTTTGGGGGCCTGTGGCAGGGAGTGGCCGGCTGGCTCCTTAGAATCCACGATACGCAGGATGGTTCCCAGACCCAAGATGGCACCAGTGCCAAGTCGGGCTGGTTTGATAGTACCAAGTGCGTCCTGCAATCTGCCATCCAGAAGCGGGGCAGCTTACTTTTGTTTTCCAGGGAAACGGGCCGAGGTATTTGTCTGGGGGCCTATGGCTGGGAGTGACCGGCTGGCTCCTGAAAAGCTACGATAGGCAGGATGGTGACCAGACCCATGGTGGCACCAGTGCCAAGTTGGGCTGGTTTGATAGTACCAAGTGGCTCCTGCAATCTGCCATCAAAAAGTTGTCAGGCGAGTTTTGTTTTCCAGGGAAAAGCGCCGTCGTTTTTGTTTGGGTGCCTGTGGCTGGGAGTGGCCAGCTGGCTAATTAGAATCCACGATACGCAGGATGGTTC
This sequence comes from Melospiza melodia melodia, assembly GCF_035770615.1. Classification (NCBI taxonomy): domain Eukaryota; kingdom Metazoa; phylum Chordata; class Aves; order Passeriformes; family Passerellidae; genus Melospiza; species Melospiza melodia. Next base: position 89,675,444 of record NC_086196.1, on the reverse strand, counting down.
CCAGACCAGTGGTGGCACCAGTGCCAAGTTGGGCTGGTTTGATAGTAACAAGTGGCTCCTGCAATCTGCCATCCAGAAGCGGGGCAGCTTACTTTTGTTTGCCAGGGAAACGGGCCGAGGTTTGTGTCTCGGGGCCTATGGCTGGGAGTGACCGGCTGGCTCCTGAAAAGCTACGATAGGCAGGATGGTGACCAGACCCATGGTGGCACCAGTGCCAAGTTGGGCTGGTTTGATAGTACCAAGTGGCTCCTGCAATCTGCCATCAAAAATTTGGCAGGCGAGTTTGTTATCCAGGGAAAAGCGCCGTTGTTTGTGCCTGGGGCCCTATGGCCTGGAGTGGACGGATGGCTAATTAGAATCCACGATACACAGGATGGTTCCCAGACCCATGGTGGCACCAGTGCCAACTTGGGCTGGTTTGATAGTACCAAGTGGTTCCTGCAATCTGCCATCCAGAAGCGGGGCAGCTTACTTTTGTTTGCCAGGGAAACGGTCCGAGGATTGTGTCTGGGGGCCTAAGCCTGGAAGTGACCGGCTGGCTCGTGAAAAGCTACGATAGGCAGGATGGTGACCAGACCCATGACGGCACCAGTGCCAAGTTGGGCTGGTTTGATAGTACCAAGTGGCTCCTGCAATCTGCCATCAAAAACTTGGCAGGCGAGTTTTGTTTTCCAGGGAAAAGCGCCGTTGTTTGTGTTTGGGGGCCTGTGGCTGGGAGTGGCCGGCTGGCTCCTTAGAATCCACGATACGCAGGATGGTTCCCAGACCAGAGGTGGCACCAGTGCCAAGTTGGGCTGGTTTGATTGTAACAAGTGCGTCCGGGAATCTGCCATCCAGAAGCGGGGCAGCTTACTTTTGTTTGCCAGGGAAACGGGCCGAGGTTTGTGTCTGGGGGCCTATGGCTGGGAGTGGCCGGCTGGCTCATGAAAAGCTACGATAGGCAGGATGGTGACCAGACCCATGGTGGCACCAGTGCCAAGTTGGGCTGGTTTGATAGTACCAAGTGGTTCCTGCAATCTGCCATCCAGAAGCGGGGCAGCTTACTTTTGTTTGCCAGGGAAACGGTCCGAGGTTTGTGTCTGGGGGCCTATGGCTGGGAGTGACCGGCTGGCTCCTGAAAAGCTACGATAGGCAGGATGGTGACGAGACCCATGGTGGCACCAGTGCCAAGTTGGGCTGGCTTGATAATACCAAGTGGTTCCTGCAATCGGCCATCAAAATGTTGGCAGGCGAGTTTTGTTTTCCAGGGAAAAGCGCCGTTGTTTGTGCCTGGGGCCCTATGGCCTGGAGTGGACGGATGGCTAATTAGAACCCACGAGACGCAGGATGGTTCCCAGACCTGAGGTGGCACCAGTGCCAAGTTGGGCTGGTTTGACGGTGCAAAGTGGCTCCTGCAATCTGCCATGCAGAAGCGGGGCAGCTTACTTTTGTTTGCCAGGGAAACGGGCCGAAATATTTGTCTGGGGGCCTCTGGCTGGGGGTGGCTGGCTGGATCCTGAAAAGCTACGATAGGCAGGATGGTGACCAGACCCATGGTGGCACCAGTGCCAAGTTGGGCTGGTTTGATAGTACCAAGTGGCTCCTGCAATCTGCCATCAAAAACTTGGCAGGCGAGTTTTGTTTTCCAGGGAAAAGCGCCGTTGTTTGTGTTTGGGGGCCTGTGGCAGGGAGTGGCCGGCTGGCTCCTTAGAATCCACGATACGCAGCATGGTTCCCAGACCCAAGGTGGCACCAGTGCCAAGTCGGGCTGGCTTGATAATACCAAGTGGTTCCTGCAATCGGCCATCAAAAAGTTGGCAGGCGAGTTTTGTTTTCCAGGGAAAAGCGCCGTTGTTTGTGCCTGGGGCCCTATGGCCTGGAGTGGACGGATGGCTAATTAGAATCCACGATACAAAGGATGGTTCCCAGACCCATGGTGGCACCAGTGCCATGTTGGGCTGCTTTGATAGTAACAAGTGGTTCCTGCAATCTGCCATCCAGTAGCGGGGCAGCTTACTTTTGTTTGCCAGGGAAACGGGCCGAGGTTTTTGTCTGGGGGCCTATGGCTGGGAGTGACCGGCTGGCTCGTGAAAAGCTACGATAGGCAGGATGGTGACCAGACCCATGACGGCACCAGTGCCAAGTTGGGCTGGTTTGATAGTACCAAGTGGCTCCTGCAATCTGCCATCACAAACTTGGCGGGCGAGTTTTGTTTTCCAGGGAAAAGCGCCGTTGTTTGTGTTTGGGGGCCTGTGGCTGGGAGTGGCCGGCTGGCTCCTTAGAATCCACGATACTCAGCATGGTTCCCAGATCAGAGGTGGAACCTGTGCCAAGTTGGGCTGGTTTGATAGTACCAAGTGCGTCCGGGAATCTGCCATCCAGAAGCGGGGCAGCTTACTTTTGTTTGCCAGGGAAACGGGCCGTGGGTTTTGTTTGGGGGCCTATGGCTGAGAGTGACCGGCTGGCTCCTGAAAAGTTACGATAGGCAGGATGGTGACCAGACCCATGGTGGCACCAGTGCCAAGTTGGGCTGGTTTGATAGTACCAAGTTGCTCCTGCAATCTGCCATCAAAAAGTTGGCAGGCGAGTTTTGTTTTCCAGGGAAAAGCGCCGTTGTTTGTGTTTGGGGGCCTGTGGCTGGGAGTGGCCGGCTGGCTCCTTAGAATCCACGATACGCAGGATGGTTCCCAGACTTGACGTGGCACCAGTGCCAAGTCGGGCTGGTTTGATAGTACCAAGTGCGTCCTGCAATCTGCCATCCAGAAGCGGGGCAGCTTACTTTTGTTTGCCAGGGAAACGGGCAGAGCTTTGTGTCTGGGGGCATATGGCTGAGAGTGGCCGTCTGGCCCCTGAAAATCCACGATAGGCAGGATGGTTCCCAGACCAGAGGTGGCACCAGTGCCAAGTCGGGCTGGTTTGATAGTACCAAGTGGCTCCTGCAATCTGCCATCAAAAAGTTGTCAGGCGAGTTTTGTTTTCCAGGGAAAAGCGCCGTCGTTTGTGTTTGGGTGCCTGTGGCTGGGAGTGGCCGGCTGGCTAATTAGAATCCACGATACGCAGGATGGTTCCCAGACCAGTGGTGGCACCAGTGCCAAGTCGGGCTGGTTTGATAGTACCAAGTGGCTCCTGCAATCAGCCATCCAGAAGCGGGGCAGCTTACTTTTGTTTGCCAGGGAAACGGGCCGAGCTTTGTGTCTGGGGGCCTATGGCTGGGAGTGACCGGCTGGCTCCTGAAAAGCTACGATAGGCAGGATGGTGACCAGACCCATGGTGGCACCAGTGCCAAGTTGGGCTGGTTTGATAGTACCAAGTGGCTCCTGCAATCTGCCATCAAAAAGTTGTCAGGCGAGTTTTGTTTTCCAGGGAAAAGCGCCGTTGTTTGTGTTTGGGGGCCTGTGGCTGGGAGTGGCCGGCTGGCTAATTAGAACCCACGATACGCAGGATGGTTCCCAGACCAGAGGTGGCAACAGTGACAAGTCGGGCCAGTTTGATGGTGCAAAGTGGCTCCTGCAATCTGCCATCCAGAAGCAGGGCTGCTTACTTTTGTTTGCCAGGGAAAGGAGCCGAGGTTTTTGTCTGGGGGCCTATGGCTGGGAGTGACCAGCTGGCTCCTGAAAAGGTACGATAGGCAGGATGGTTACCAGACCCATGGTGGCACCAGTGCCAAGTTGGGATGATTTGATAGTACCAAGTGGCTCCTGCAATCTGCCATCAAAATGTTGGTAGGCGAGTTTTGTTTTCCAGGGAAAAGCGCCGTTGTTTGTGTTTGGGGGCCTGTGGGTGGGAGTGGCCGGATGGCTAATTAGAATCCACGATACGCAGGATGGTTCCCAGACCTAAAGTGGCACCAGTGACAAGTCGGGCCAGTTTGATGGTGCAAAGTTGCTACTGAAATCTGCCATCCAGAAACGGGGCAGCTTACTTTTGTTTGCCAGGGAAACGGGCCAAGGTTTGTGTCTGGGGGCCTATGGCTGTGAGTGACCCGCTAGGTCCTTAAAAGCTACGAGAGGCATGATGGTGACCAGACCCATGGTGGCACCAGTGCCAAGTTGGGCTGGTTTGATAGTACCAAGTGGCTCCTGCAATCTGCCATCAAAAAGTCGGCAAGCGAGTGTTGATTTCCAGGGAAAAGCGCCGTTGTTTGTGTTTGGGGGCCTGTGGCAGGGAGTGGCCGGCTGGCTCCTTAGAATCCACGATACGCAGCATGGTTCCCAGACCCAAGGTGGCACCAGTGCCAAGTCGGGCTGGCTTGATAATACCAAGTGGTTCCTGCAATCGGCCATCAAAAAGTTGGCAGGCGAGTTTTGTTTTCCAGGGAAAAGCGCCGTTGTTTTTGTATGGGGGCCTATGGGTGGGAGTGGCCGGCTGGCTCCTTAGAATCCACGAGACGCAGGATGGTTCCCAGACCTGAGGTGGCACCAGTGCCAAGTTGGGCTGGTTTGATAGTACCAAGTGCGTCCTGCAATCTGCCATCCAGAAGCGGGGTAGCTTACTTTTGTTTGCCAGGGAAACGGGCCGAGGTTTGTGTCTGGGGGCCTATGGCTGGGAGTGACCGGCTGGCTCCTGAAAAGCTACGATAGGCAGGATGGTGACCAGACCCATGGTGGCACCAGTGCCAAGTTGGGCTGGTTTGATAGTACCAAGTGGCTCCTGCAATCTGCCATCACAAACTTGGCGGGCGAGTTTTGTTTTCCAGGGAAAAGCGCCGTTGTTTGTGTTTGGGGGCCTGTGGCTGGGAGTGGCCGGCTGGCTCCTTAGAATCCACGATACTCAGCATGGTTCCCAGATCAGAGGTGGAACCTGTGCCAAGTTGGGCTGGTTTGATAGTACCAAGTGCGTCCGGGAATCTGCCATCCAGAAGCGGGGCAGCTTACTTTTGTTTGCCAGGGAAACGGGCCGTGGGTTTTGTTTGGGGGCCTATGGCTGAGAGTGACCGGCTGGCTCCTGAAAAGTTACGATAGGCAGGATGGTGACCAGACCCATGGTGGCACCAGTGCCAAGTTGGGCTGGTTTGATAGTACCAAGTTGCTCCTGCAATCTGCCATCAAAAAGTTGGCAGGCGAGTTTTGTTTTCCAGGGAAAAGCGCCGTTGTTTGTGTTTGGGGGCCTGTGGCTGGGAGTGGCCGGCTGGCTCCTTAGAATCCACGATACGCAGGATGGTTCCCAGACTTGACGTGGCACCAGTGCCAAGTCGGGCTGGTTTGATAGTACCAAGTGCGTCCTGCAATCTGCCATCCAGAAGCGGGGCAGCTTACTTTTGTTTGCCAGGGAAACGGGCAGAGCTTTGTGTCTGGGGGCATATGGCTGAGAGTGGCCGTCTGGCCCCTGAAAATCCACGATAGGCAGGATGGTTCCCAGACCAGAGGTGGCACCAGTGCCAAGTCGGGCTGGTTTGATAGTACCAAGTGGCTCCTGCAATCTGCCATCAAAAAGTTGTCAGGCGAGTTTTGTTTTCCAGGGAAAAGCGCCGTCGTTTGTGTTTGGGTGCCTGTGGCTGGGAGTGGCCGGCTGGCTAATTAGAATCCACGATACGCAGGATGGTTCCCAGACCAGTGGTGGCACCAGTGCCAAGTCGGGCTGGTTTGATAGTACCAAGTGGCTCCTGCAATCAGCCATCCAGAAGCGGGGCAGCTTACTTTTGTTTGCCAGGGAAACGGGCCGAGGTTTGTGTCTGGGGGCCTATGGCTGGGAGTGACCGGCTGGCTCCTGAAAAGCTACGATAGGCAGGATGGTGACCAGACCCATGGTGGCACCAGTGCCAAGTTGGGCTGGTTTGATAGTACCAAGTGGCTCCTGCAATCTGCCATCAAAAAGTTGTCAGGCGAGTTTTGTTTTCCAGGGAAAAGCGCCGTTGTTTGTGTTTGGGGGCCTGTGGCTGGGAGTGGCCGGCTGGCTAATTAGAACCCACGATACGCAGGATGGTTCCCAGACCAGAGGTGGCAACAGTGACAAGTCGGGCCAGTTTGATGGTGCAAAGTGGCTCCTGCAATCTGCCATCCAGAAGCAGGGCTGCTTACTTTTGTTTGCCAGGGAAAGGAGCCGAGGTTTTTGTCTGGGGGCCTATGGCTGGGAGTGACCAGCTGGCTCCTGAAAAGGTACGATAGGCAGGATGGTTACCAGACCCATGGTGGCACCAGTGCCAAGTTGGGCTGATTTGATAGTACCAAGTGGCTCCTGCAATCTGCCATCAAAATGTTGGTAGGCGAGTTTTGTTTTCCAGGGAAAAGCGCCGTTGTTTGTGTTTGGGGGCCTGTGGGTGGGAGTGGCCGGATGGCTAATTAGAATCCACGATACGCAGGATGGTTCCTAGACCTAAAGTGGCACCAGTGACAAGTCGGGCCAGTTTGATGGTGCAAAGTTGCTACTGAAATCTGCCATCCAGAAACGGGGCAGCTTACTTTTGTTTGCCAGGGAAACGGGCCAAGGTTTGTGTCTGGGGGCCTATGGCTGTGAGTGACCCGCTAGGTCCTTAAAAGCTACGAGAGGCATGATGGTGACCAGACCCATGGTGGCACCAGTGCCAAGTTGGGCTGGTTTGATAGTACCAAGTGGCTCCTGCAATCTGCCATCAAAAAGTCGGCAAGCGAGTGTTGATTTCCAGGGAAAAGCGCCGTTGTTTGTGTTTGGGGGCCTGTGGCAGGGAGTGGCCGGCTGGCTCCTTAGAATCCACGATACGCAGCATGGTTCCCAGACCCAAGGTGGCACCAGTGCCAAGTCGGGCTGGCTTGATAATACCAAGTGGTTCCTGCAATCGGCCATCAAAAAGTTGGCAGGCGAGTTTTGTTTTCCAGGGAAAAGCGCCGTTGTTTTTGTTTGGGGGCCTGTGGCTGGGAGTGGCCGGCTGGCTCCTTAGAATCCACGAGACGCAGGATGGTTCCCAGACCTGAGGTGGCACCAGTGCCAAGTTGGGCTGGTTTGATAGTACCAAGTGCGTCCTGCAATCTGCCATCCAGAAGCGGGGTAGCTTACTTTTGTTTGCCAGGGAAACGGGCCGAGGTTTGTGTCTGGGGGCCTATGGCTGGGAGTGACCGGCTGGCTCCTGAAAAGCTACGATAGGCAGGATGGTGACCAGACCCATGGTGGCACCAGTGCCAAGTTGGGCTGGTTTGATAGTACCAAGTGGCTCCTGCAATCTGCCATCAAAAAGTTGGCAGGTGAGTTTTGTTTTCCAGGGAAAAGCGCCGTTGTTTGTGTTTGGGGGCCTGTGGTTGGGAGTGGCCAGCTGGCTCCTTAGAATCCACGATACGCAGGATGGTTCCCAGACCAGAGGTCGCAGCAGTGCCAAGTCGGGCTGGTTTGATGGTGCAAAGTGGCTCCTGCAATCTGCCATCCAGAAGCGGGGTAGCTTACTTTTGTTTGCCAGGGAAACGGGCCGAGGTTTGTGACTGGGGGCCTATGGCTGGGAGTGACCGGCTGGCGCCTGAAAAGCTACGATAGGCAGGATGGTGACCAGACCCATGGTGGCACCAGTGCCAAGTTGGGCTGGTTTGATAGTACCAAGTGGCTCCTGCAATCTGCCATCAAAAAGTTGGCAGGCCAGTTTTGTTTTCCAGGGAAAAGCGCCGTTGTTTCTGTTTGGGGGCCTGTGGCTGGGAGTGGCCGGCTGCCTCCTTTGAACCCAGGATACGCAGGATGGTTCCCAGAGCCAAGGTTACGCCAGTGCCAAGTTCGGCTGGTTTGATAGTACCAAGTGGATCCTGCAAACTGCCATCCAGAAGCGGGACAGCTTAATTTTGTTTCCCAGGGAAACGGGCCGAGGTATTTGCCTGGGGGCCTATGGCTGGGCGTGACTGGCTGGCTACTGAAAAGCTACGATAGGCAGGATGGTTACCAGGCTCATGGTGGCCCCACTGCCAAGTCGGGCTGGTTTGATAATACTAAATAACTCCTGAAATCTGCCATCCAGACGCGGGGCAGCGGATTTCTGTTTGCTGGAGAAAAGTTCCGTGGTTTTTTTTTGGGGGTATATGGCTGGACGTGGCCGGCTGGCTCCTTAAAAATCTCGATACGCAGGATTGTTCCCTGACCCAAGGTGGCATGAGTGCCAAGTCGGGCTGTTTTCGTAGTACCAAGTGCGTCCTGCAATTTGCCATCCAGAAGAGGGGCAGTTGAGTTTTGTTTGCCAGAGAAAAGGACCGTGGTATATGTTTGGGGGCATATGGCTGAGAGTGGCCGGCTGGCCCCTGAAAATCCACGATAGGCAGGATGGTTCCCAGAACCAAGGTGGCACCAGTGCCATGTTGGCCTGGTTTGATAGTACCATGTGGCTCCTGCAATCTGCCATCCAGAAGCGGGGCTGCTTACTTTTGCTTGCCAGGGAAACGGGCCGAGATATTTGTCTGGGGGCCTATGGCTGGGAGTGACCGGCTGGCTCCTGAAAAGCTACGATAGGCAGGATGGTGACCAGACCCATGGTGGCACCAGTGCCAAGTTGGGCTGGTTTGATAGTACCAAGTGGCTCCTGCAATCTGCCATCAAAAACTTGGCAGGCCAGTTTTGTTTTCCAGGGAAAAGCGCCGTTGTTTCTGTTTGGGGGCCTGTGGCTGGGAGTGGCCGGCTGCCTCCTTTGAACCCAGGATACGCAGGATGGTTCCCAGAGCCAAGGTTACGCCAGTGCCAAGTTCGGCTGGTTTGATAGTACCAAGTGGATCCTGCAAACTGCCATCCAGAAGCGGGACAGCTTAATTTTGTTTCCCAGGGAAACGGGCCGAGGTATTTGTCTGGGGGCCTATGGCTGGGCGTGACTGGCTGGCTACTGAAAAGCTACGATAGGCAGGATGGTTACCAGGCTCATGGTGGCCCCACTGCCAAGTCGGGCTGGTTTGATAATACTAAATAACTCCTGAAATCTGCCATCCAGACGCGGGGCAGCGGATTTCTGTTTGCTGGAGAAAAGTTCCGTGGTTTTTTTTTGGGGGTATATGGCTGGACGTGGCCGGCTGGCTCCTTAAAAATCTCGATACGCAGGATTGTTCCCTGACCCAAGGTGGCATGAGTGCCAAGTCGGGCTGTTTTCGTAGTACCAAGTGCGTCCTGCAATTTGCCATCCAGAAGAGGGGCAGTTGAGTTTTGTTTGCCAGAGAAAAGGACCGTGGTATATGTTTGGGGGCATATGGCTGAGAGTGGCCGGCTGGCCCCTGAAAATCCACGATAGGCAGGATGGTTCCCAGAACCAAGGTGGCACCAGTGCCATGTTGGCCTGGTTTGATAGTACCATGTGGCTCCTGCAATCTGCCATCCAGAAGCGGGGCTGCTTACTTTTGCTTGCCAGGGAAACGGGCCGAGATATTTGTCTGGGGGCCTATGGCTGGGAGTGACCGGCTGGCTCCTGAAAAGCTACGATAGGCAGGATGGTGACCAGACCCATGGTGGCACCAGTGCCAAGTTGGGCTGGTTTGATAGTACCAAGTGGCTCTTGCAATCTGGCATCCAAAAGTTGTCAGGCGAGTTTTGTTTTCCAGGGAAAAGCGCCGTTGTTCTTGTTTAGAGGCCTGTGGCTGGGAGTGGCCGGCTGCCTCCTTTGAACCCAGGATACGCAGGATGGTTCCCAGAGCCAAGGTGGCACCAGTGCCAAGTTGGGCTGGTTTGATAGTACCAAGTGGCTCCTGCAATCTGCCATCCAGAAGCGGGACAGCTTACTTTTGTTTCCCAGGGAAACGGGCCGAGGTATTTTTCTGGGGGCCTATGGCTGGGAGTGACCGGCTGGCTACTGAAAAGCTACGATAGGCAGGATGGTTACCAGACTCATGGTGGCACCAGTGCCAAGTCGGGCTGGTTTGATAATACTAAATAGCTCCTGAAATCTGCCATTCAGACGCGGGGCAGCGGATTTTTGTTTGCTGGAGAAAAGTTCCGTGGTTTTTTTTTGGGGGTATATGGCTGGACGTGGCCGGCTGGCTCCATAAAAAGATCGATACGCAGGATTGTTCCCTGACCCAAGGTGGCATCAGTGCCAAGTCGGGCTGTTTTCGTAGTACCAAGTGCGTCCTGCAATTTGCCATCCAGAAGAGGGGCAGTTGAGTTTTGTTTGTCAGAGAAAAGGGCCGTGGTATGTGTTTGGATCCATATGGCTGAGATTGGCCGGCTGGCCCCTGAAAATCCACGATAGGCAGGATGGTTCCCAGAGCCAAGGTGGCACCAGTGCCATGTTTGCCTGGTCTGATAGTACCATGTGCCTCCTGCAATCTGCCATCACAATGTTGGCAGGCGAGTTTTGTTTTCCAGGGAAAAGCGCCGTATTTTGTGTTTGGGCGCCTGTGGCTCAGAATGGCCGGGTGGCTGCTTAGAATCCACGATACGCAGGATGGTTCCCAGACCCAAGGTGGCACCAGTGCCAAGTCGGGCTGGTTTGACACTACCAAGTGGCTCCTGCAATCTGCCATCCAGAATCGGGGCAGCTTAATTTTGTTTGCCAGGGAAACGGTCCGAGGTTTGTGTCTGGGGGCCTATGGCTGGGAGTGACCGGCTGGCTCCTGAAATGCTACAATAGGCAGGATGGTTCCCAGACCCATAGTGGCACCAGTACCAAGTTGGGATGATTTGATAGTACCAAGTGGCTCCTGCAATCTGCCATCAAAAAGCTGGCAGGCGAGTTTTGTTTTCCAGGGAAAAGCGCCGTTGTTTGTGTTTGGGGGCCTGTGGCTGGGAGTGGCCGGCTGGCTCCTTAGAATCCACGATATGCAGGATTGTTCCCAGACCCAAGGTGGCACCAGTGCCAAGTCGGGCTGGTTTGATGGTGCAAAGTGGCTCCTGCAATCTGCCATCCAGACGCGGGGCAGCGGATTTTTGTTTCCATGAGAAATGGTCCGTGGTTTGTTTTTGGGGGTATATGGCTCAGCGTGGCCGGCTGGCTCCTTAAAAAGCTCGATATGCAGGATGGTTCCCTGACACAAGGTGGCACCAGTGCCACGTCGGGCGGTTTTCGTAGTACAAAGTGCGTCCTAAAATTTGCCATCCAGAAGAGGGGCAGTTGAGTTTTGTTTGCCTGTGAAACGGGCCGTTGTTTTTGATTGGGGTCTGTGGCCGAGAGTGTTCGGCTGGCTCCTGACAACCCACAATACGCAGGATGGTTCCCAGACCCAAGGTGGCACCAGTGCCAAGTCGGGCTGGTTTGATAGTACCAAGTGGCTCCTGCAATCTGCCATCCAGAAGCGGTGCAGTTGAGTTTTGTTTGCCAGAGAAAAGGGCCGTGGGTTGTGTTTGGGGGCATATGGCTTGGAGTGGCCGGCTGTCTCATTAAAAAGATCGATACGCAGGATGGTTCCGAGACCCAAGGTGGCACCAGTGCCAAGTCGGGCTGTTTTTATAGTACCAAGTGCGTCCTGCAATTTGCCATCCAGAAGAGGGGCAGTGGAGTTTTGTTTGCCAGAGAATAGCGCCGTTGTTTGTGTTTGGGGGCTTGTGGCTGGGAGTGGCCGACTGGCGCCTTAGAATCTGTGTTACGCAGCATGGTTCCCAGACCAGAGGTGGCACCAGTTCCAAGTCGGGCTGGTTTGATAGTACCAAGGGGCTCCTGCAATCTGCCATCCAGAAGCGGGGCAGCTTACTTTTGTTTGCCAGGGAAACGGGCCGAGGTTTGTGACTGGGGACCTATGGCTGGGAGTGACCGGCTGGCTCCTGAAAAGCTACGATAGGCAGGATGGTGACCAGACCCATGGTGGCACCAGTGCCAAGTTGGGCTGGTTTGATAGTACCAAGTGGCTCCTGCAATCTGCCATCAAAAAGTTGGCAGGCGAGTTTTGTTTTCCAGGGAAAAGCGCCGTTGTTTGTGTTTGAGGGCCTGTGGCTGGGAGTGGCCGGCTGGCTCCTTAGAATCCACGATACGCAGGATGGTTCCCAGACCAGAGGTGGCACCTTTGCCAAGTTGGGCTGGTTTGATAGTACCAAGTGCGTCCTGCAATCTGCCATCCAGAAGCGGGGCAGCTTACTTTTGTTTGCCAGGGAAACGGGCCGAGGTTTGTGTCTGGGGGCCTATGGCTGGGAGTGACCTGCTAGGTCCTGAAAAGCTGCGATAGGCAGGATGGTGACCAGACCCATGGTGGCACCAGTGCCAAGTTGGGCTGGTTTGATAGTACCAAGTGGCTCCTGCAATCTGCCATCCAGAAGCGGGGTAGCTTACTTTTGTTTGCCAGGGAAACGGGCAGAGCTTTGTGTCTGGGGGCATATGGCTGAGAGTGGCCGTCTGGCCCCTGAAAATCCACGATAGGCAGGATGGTTCCCAGACCAGAGGTGGCACCAGTGCCAAGTCGGGCTGGTTTGATAGTACTAAATAGCACCTGCAATCTGCCATCAAAAAGTTGGCAGGCCAGTTTTGTTTTCCAAGGAAAAGCACCGTTGTTTGTGTTTGGGGGACTGTGGCTGGGAGTGGCCGGCTGGCTCCTTAGAACACACGATACGCAGGATGGTTCCCAGACCCAAGGTGGCACCAGTGCCACGTCGGGCTGGTTTGATGGTGAAAAGTGGCTCCTGCAATCTGCCATCCTGAAGCGGGGTAGCTTACTTTTGTGTGCCAGGGAAACGGGCCGAGGTTTATGACTGGGGGCCTAGGGCTAGGAGTGACAGGCTGGCTCCTGAAAAGCTACAATAGGCAGGATGGTTCCCAGACCCAAGGTGGCACCAGTGCCAAGTTGGGCTGGTTTGATGGTACCAAGTGGCTCCTGCAATCTGCCATCAAAAAGTTGGCAGGCCAGTTTTGTTTTCCAGGGAAAAGCGCCGTTGTTTGTGTTTGGGGGACTGTGGCTGGGAGTGGCCGGCTGGCTCCTTAGAACACAAGATACGCAGGATGGTTCCCAGACCAGAGGTGGCACCAGTGCCAAGTTGGGCTGGTTTGATAGTCCCAAGTGTCTCCTGCAATCTGCCATCCAGAAGCGGGGCAGCTTACTTTTGTTTGCCAGAGAAATAGGCCTAGGTTTTTGTTTGGGGGCCTGTGGCTAGGAGTGGCCGGCTGGCTCCTAAGAATCCACGATACGCAGGATGTTTACCAGACCCATGGTGGCACCAGTGCCAAGTTGGGCTGGTTTGATAGTACCATTGGCTCCTGCAAACTCCATCAAAAAGTTGGCAGGCGTGTTTTGTTTTCCAGGGAACAGCGCCGTTGATTTTGTTTGGGGGCCTGTGGCTGGGAGTGGCCGGCTGGCTCCTTAGAGACCACGATACGCAGGATGGTTCCCAGACCCAAGGTGGCACCAGTGCCAAGTCGGGCTGGTTTGATAGTACCAAGTGGCTCCTGCAATCTGCCATCCAGAAGTGAGGAAGCTAAGTTTTGTTTGCCAGAAAAAAGGGCCGTGGTTTTTGTTGGGGACCTGTGGCTGGGAGTAGCCGGCTGGCTCCTTAGAATCCACGATACGCAGGATGGTTCCCAGACCCAAGGTGGCCCCAGTGCCAAGTCGGGCTAGTTTGATAGTACCAAGTGCGTCCTGCAATCTGCCATCCAGAAGCGGGGCAGCTTACTTTTGTTTGCCAGGGAAACGGGCCGAGGTTTGTGTCTGGGGGCCTATGGCTGGGAGTGACCTGCTAGGTCCTGAAAAGCTGCGATAGGCAGGATGGTGACCAGACCCATGGTGGCACCAGTGCCAAGTTGGGCTGGTTTGATAGTACCAAGTGGCTCCTGCAATCTGCCATCCAGAAGCGGGGTAGCTTACTTTTGTTTGCCAGGGAAACGGGCAGAGCTTTGTGTCTGGGGGCATATGGCTGAGAGTGGCCGTCTGGCCCCTGAAAATCCACGATAGGCAGGATGGTTCCCAGACCAGAGGTGGCACCAGTGCCAAGTCGGGCTGGTTTGATAGTACTAAATAGCACCTGCAATCTGCCATCAAAAAGTTGGCAGGCCAGTTTTGTTTTCCAAGGAAAAGCACCGTTGTTTGTGTTTGGGGGACTGTGGCTGGGAGTGGCCGGCTGGCTCCTTAGAACACACGATACGCAGGATGGTTCCCAGACCCAAGGTGGCACCAGTGCCACGTCGGGCTGGTTTGATGGTGAAAAGTGGCTCCTGCAATCTGCCATCCTGAAGCGGGGTAGCTTACTTTTGTGTGCCAGGGAAACGGGCCGAGGTTTATGACTGGGGGCCTAGGGCTAGGAGTGACAGGCTGGCTCCTGAAAAGCTACAATAGGCAGGATGGTTCCCAGACCCAAGGTGGCACCAGTGCCAAGTTGGGCTGGTTTGATGGTACCAAGTGGCTCCTGCAATCTGCCATCAAAAAGTTGGCAGGCCAGTTTTGTTTTCCAGGGAAAAGCGCCGTTGTTTGTGTTTGGGGGACTGTGGCTGGGAGTGGCCGGCTGGCTCCTTAGAACACAAGATACGCAGGATGGTTCCCAGACCAGAGGTGGCACCAGTGCCAAGTTGGGCTGGTTTGATAGTCCCAAGTGTCTCCTGAAATCTGCCATCCAGAAGCGGGGCAGCTTACTTTTGTTTGCCAGAGAAATAGGCCTAGGTTTTTGTTTGGGGGCCTGTGGCTAGGAGTGGCCGGCTGGCTCCTAAGAATCCACGATACGCAGGATGTTTACCAGACCCATGGTGGCACCAGTGCCAAGTTGGGCTGGTTTGATAGTACCATTGGCTCCTGCAAACTCCATCAAAAAGTTGGCAGGCGTGTTTTGTTTTCCAGGGAACAGCGCCGTTGATTTTGTTTGGGGGCCTGTGGCTGGGAGTGGCCGGCTGGCTCCTTAGAGACCACGATACGCAGGATGGTTCCCAGACCCAAGGTGGCACCAGTGCCAAGTCGGGCTGGTTTGATAGTACCAAGTGGCTCCTGCAATCTGCCATCCAGAAGTGAGGAAGCTAAGTTTTGTTTGCCAGAAAAAAGGGCCGTGGTTTTTGTTGGGGACCTGTGGCTGGGAGTAGCCGGCTGGCTCCTTAGAATCCACGATACGCAGGATGGTTCCCAGACCCAAGGTGGCCCCAGTGCCAAGTTGGGCTGGTTTGATAGTACCAAGTGCGTCCTGCAATCTGCCATCCACAAGCGGCGCCGCTTAGTTTTGTTTGCCACGGAAACGGGCCGAGGTTTGTGTCTGGGGGCCTATGGCTGGGAGTGACCGGCTAGGTCCTGAAAATCTACGATAGGCAGGATGGTGACCAGACCCATGGTGGCACCAGTGCCAAGTTGGGCTGGTTTGATAGTACCAAGTGGCTCCTGCAATCTGCCATCAAAATTTGGCAGGCGAGTTTTGTTTTCCAGGGAAAAGCGCCGTTGTTTGTGTTTGAGGGCCTGTGGCAGGGAGTGGCCGGCTGGCTCCTTAGAATCCACGATACGCAGGATGGTTCCCAGACCTGAGGTGGCACCAGTGCCAAGTCGGGCTAGTTTGATGGTGCAAAGTGGCTCCTGCAATCTGCCATCCAGAAGCGGGGCAGCTTACTTTTGTTTTCCAGGGAAACGGGCCGAGCTTTTTGTCTGGGGTCTATGGCTGGGAGTGACCGGCTGGCTCCTGAAAAGCTACGATAGGCAGGATGGTGACCAGACCCATGGTGGCACCAGAGCCATGTTCGGCTGATTTCAAAGTACAAAGTTGCTCCTGCAATCTTCCATCAAAAAGTCAGCAGGCGAGTTTTGTTTTCCAGGGAAAAGCGCCGTTGTTTGTGTCTGCGGGCCAGTGGCTGGAGTGGCCGGCTGGCTCCTTTCAACACACGATACGCCGGATGGTTCCCAGACCTGAGGTGGCACCAGTGCCAAGTTGGGCTGGTTTGATAGTACCAAGTGGTTCCTGCAATCTGCCATCAAAATGTTGGCAGGCGAGTTTTGTTTTCCAGGGAAAAGCGCCGTTGTTTTTTTTTGGGGGCCTGTGGCTGGGAGTGGCCGGCTGGCTCCTTAGAATCCACGATACGCAGGATGGTTCCCAGACCAGAGGTGGCACCAGTACCAAGTCGGGCTGGTTTGATAATAACAAGTGGATCCTGCAATCTGCCATCCAGAAGCGGGGCAGCTTACTTTTGTTTGCCAGGGAAACGGGCCGAGGTTTGTGTCTGGGGGCCTATGGCTGGGAGTGACCGGCTGGCTCCTGAAAAGCTACGATAGGCAGGATGGTGACCAGACCCATGGTGGCACCAGTGCCAAGTTGGGCTGGTTTGATAGTACCAAGTGGCTCCTGCAATCTGCCATCAAAAAGTTGGCAGGCGAGTTTTGTTTTCCAGGGAAAAGCGTCGTTGTTTGTGTTTGGGGGCCTGTGGCTGGGAGTGGCCGTCTTGCTAATTGGAATCCACGATACGCATGATGGTTCCCAGACCTGAGGTGGCACCAGTGACAAGTCGGGCCAGTTTGATGGTGCAAAGTGGCTCCTGCAATCTGCCATCCAGAAGCGGGGCAGCTTACTTTTGTTTGCCAGGGAAACGGGCCGAGCTTTGTGTCTGGGGGCCTATGGCTGGGAGTGACCGGCTGGCTCCTGAAAAGCTACGATAATCAGGATGGTGACCAGACCCATGGTGGCACCAGTGCCAAGTTGGGCTGATTTGATAGTACCAAGTGGCTCCTGCGATCTGCCATCAAAAAGTTGGCAGGCGAGTTTTGTTTTCCAGGGAAAAGCGCTGTTGTTTGTATTTGGGGGCCTGTGGCTGGGAGTGACCGGCTGGCTCCTTAGAATCCACGATACGCAGGATGGTTCCCAGACCCAAGGTGGCACCAGTGCCAAGTTGGGCTGGTTTGATTATACCAAGTGGTTCCTGCAATCTGCCATCCAGAAGCGGGGCAGCTTACTTTTGTTTGCCAGGGAAACGGGCCGAGCTTTGTGTCTGGGGGCCTATGGCTGGGAGTGACCTGCTAGGTCCTGAAAAGCTACGATAGGCAGGATGGTGACCAGACCCATGGTGGCACCAGTGCCAAGTTGGGCTGGTTTGATAGTACCAAGTGGCTCCTGCAATCTGCCATCAAAAAGTTGGCAGGCGAGTTTTGTTTTCCAGGAAAAAGCGCCGTTGTTTGTGTTTGGGGGCCTGTGGCTGGGAGTGGCCGGCTGGCTCCTTAGAATCCACGATACGCAGCATTGTTCCCAGACCAGAGGTGGCACCAGTGCCAAGTCGGGCTAGTTTGATGGTGCAAAGTGGCTCCTGCAATCTGCCATCCAGTAGCGGGGTAGCTTACTTTTTTTTGCCAGGGAAACGGGCCGAGGTTTTTGTCTGGAGGCCTATGGCTGGGAGTGACCGGCTAGGTCCTGAAAAGCTACGATAGGCAGGATGGTGACCAGACCCATGGTGGCACCAGTGCCAAGTTGGGCTGGTTTGATAGTACCAAGTGGCTCCTGCAATCTGCCATCAAAACGTTGTCAGGCGAGTTTTGTTTTCCAGGGAAAAGCGCCGTTGTTTGTGTTTGCGGGCCTGTGGCTGGGAGTGGCCGGCTGGCTCCTTAGAATCCACGATACGCAGGATGGTTCCCAGACCCAAGATGGCACCAGTGCCAAGTCGGGCTGGTTTGATAGTACCAAGTGGTTCCTGCAATCTGCCATCCAGAAGCGGGGTAGCTTACTTTTGTTTGCCAGGGAAACGGGCCGAGCTTTGTTTTTGGGGGCCTGTGGCTGGCAGTGGCCAGCTGGCTCCTGAAAATCCATGATACGCAGCATGGTTCCCAGACCCAAGATGGCACCAGTGCCAAGTGGGGCTGGTTTGACAGTGTCAAGTGCCTCATGCAATCTCCCATCCAGAAACGGGGCAGCTGAGTTCTTTTGCCTGTGAACCGGCCGTTGTTTTTGATTGGGGTCTGTGGCCGAGAATGGTCGACTGGCTACTGACAATCCACAATACGCAGGATGGTTCCCAGACTCAAGGTGGCACCAGGGCCAAGTCGGGCTCGTTTGATAGTACCAAGTGGCTCCTGCAATGTGCCATCCTGACGCGGGGCAGCGGATCTTTGTTTGCCAGAGTAAAGTTCCGTGGTTTGTTTTTGGGGGCATATGGCTGGGAGTGGCCGGCTGGCTCCTTAAGAAGCTCGATACGCAGGATGGTTCCCAGATCCATGGTGGCACCATTGCCTAGTTTGGCTGTTTTTGTAGTACCAAGTGCGTCCTGCAATTTTCCATCCAGAAGAAGGGCAGTTGAGTTTTGTTTTCCAGGGAAAAGCGCCGTTGTTTTTGTTTGGAGGCCTGTGGCTGGGAGTGGCCGGCTGGCTCCTTTCAACACACGATACGCCGGATGGTTCCCAACCCAAGGTGGCACCAGTGCCAAGTTGGGCTGGTTTGATAGTACCAAGTGCGTCCTGCAATCTGCCATCCAGAAGCGGGGCAGCTTACTTTTGTTT
The DNA here is from genome assembly GCF_035770615.1 of Melospiza melodia melodia. NCBI lineage: Eukaryota > Metazoa > Chordata > Aves > Passeriformes > Passerellidae > Melospiza > Melospiza melodia. Next base: position 89,657,253 of record NC_086196.1, on the reverse strand, counting down.
GCCAGGGAAACGGGCCGAGGTTTGTGACTGGGGGCCTATGGCTGGGAGTGACCGGCTGGCTCCTGAAAAGCTACGATAGGCAGGATGGTGACCAGACCCATGGTAGCACCAGTGCCAAGTTGGGCTGGTTTGATAGTACCAAGTGGCTCCTGCAATCTGCCATCAAAAACTTGGCAGGCGAGTTTTGTTTTCCAGGGAAAAGCGCCGTTGTTTGTGTTTGGGGGCCTGTGGGTGGGAGTGGCCGGCTGGCTCCTTAGAATCCACGATATGCAGGATGGTTCCCAGACCTGAGGTGGCACCAGTGCCAAGTCGGGCTGGTTTGATGGTGCAAAGTGGCTCCTGCGATCTGCCATCCAGACGCAGGGCAGCAGATTTTTGTTTCCAAGAGAAATGGTCCGTGGTTTGTTTTTGGGGGTATATGGCTGGGCGTGGCCTGCTGGCTCCTTAAAAAGCTACGATAGGCAGGATGGTTCCCTGACCCAAGGTGGCACCAGTGCCAAGTCGGGCGGTTTTCGTAGTACAAAGTGCGTCCTAAAATTTGCCATCCAGAAGAGGGGCAGTTGAGTTTTGTTTATCAGAGAAAAGGGCCGTGGTTTTTTTTTGGGGGCATATGGCTGAGAGTGGCCGTCTGGCCCCTGAAAATCCACGATAGGCAGGATGGTTCCCAGACCAGAGGTGGCACCAGTGCCAAGTCGGGCTGGTTTGATAGTACTAAATAGCACCTGCAATCTGCCATCAAAAAGTTGGCAGGCCAGTTTTCTTTTCCAGGGAAAAGCACCGTTGTTTGTGTTTGGGGGACTGTGGCTGGGAGTGGCCGGCTGGCTCCTTAGAACACACGATACGCAGGATGGTTCCCAGACCCAAGGTGGCACCAGTGCCACGTCGGGCTAGTTTGATGGTGCAAAGTGGCTCCTGCAATCTGCCATCCTGAAGCGGGGTAGCTTACTTTTGTGTGCCAGGGAAACGGGCCGAGGTTTATGACTGGGGGCCTAGGGCTAGGAGTGACAGGCTGGCTCCTGAAAAGCTACAATAGGCAGGATGGTTCCCAGACCCAAGGTGGCACCAGTGCCAAGTTGGGCTGGTTTGATGGTACCAAGTGGCTCCTGCAATCTGCCATCAAAAAGTTGGCAGGCCAGTTTTGTTTTCCAGGGAAAAGCGCCGTTGTTTGTGTTTGGGGGACTGTGGCTGGGAGTGGCCGGCTGGCTCCTTAGAACACAAGATACGCAGGATGGTTCCCAGACCAGAGGTGGCACCAGTGCCAAGTTCGGCTGGTTTGATAGTCCCAAGTGTCTCCTGCAATCTGCCATCCAGAAGCGGGGCAGCTTACTTTTGTTTGCCAGAGAAATAGGCCTAGGTTTTTGTTTGGGGGCCTGTGGCTAGGAGTGGCCGGCTGGCTCCTAAGAATCCACGATACGCAGGATGTTTACATGACCCATGGTGGCACCAGTGCCAAGTTGGGCTGGTTTGATAGTACCAAGTGGCTCCTGCAAACTCCATCAAAAAGTTGGCAGGCATGTTTTGTTTTCCAGGGAACAGCGCCGTTGATTTTGTTTGGGGGCCTGTGGCTGGGAGTGGCCGGCTGGCTCCTTAGAATCCACGATACGCAGGATGGTTCCCAGACCCAAGGTGGCACCAGTGGCAAGTCGGGCTGGTTTGATAGTACCAAGTGGCTCCGGCAATCTGCCATCCAGAAGTGAGGCAGCTAAGTTTTGTTTGCCAGAAAAAAGGGCCGTGGTTTTTGTTGGGGGCCTGTGGCTGGGAGTAGCCGGCTGGCTCCTTAAAATCCACGATAGGCAGGATGGTTCCCAGACCCAAGGTGGCACCAGTGCCAAGTCGGGCTGGTTTGATAGTACCAAGTGGCTCCTGCAATCTGCCATCCAGAAGCGGGGCAGCTGAGTTTTGTTTGCCAGAGAAAAAGGCTGTGGTTTGTGTTTGGGGGCCTGTGGCTGGCAGTGGCCGGCTGGCTCCTGAAAATCCACGATACGCAGCATGGTTCCCAGACCCAAGGTGGCACCAGTGCCAAGTGGGTCTCGTTTGACAGTGTAAAGTGCCTCCTGCAATCTCCCATCCAGAAGCGGGGCAGCTGAGTTTTTTTTGCCAGGGAAACGGACCTTTGTTTTTGATTGGGGTCTGTGGCCGAGAGTGGTCGGCTGTCTCCTGACAATCCACAATACGCAGGATGGTTCCCAGACCAAAGGTGGCACCAATGCCAAGTCGGGCTGGTTTGATAGTACCAAGTGTCTCCTGCAATCTGCCATCCAGAAGCGGGGCAGCTGAGTTTTGTTTGCCAGAGAAAAGGGCCGTGGGTTGTGTTTGGGGGCATATGGCTGGGAGTGGCCACCTGGCTCCTTAAAATGCACGATACGCCGCATGGTAACCAGACGCAAGGTGGCACCAGTGCCAAGTCGGGCTGTTTTTGTAGTACCCAGTGGCTTCTGCAATTTGCCATCCAGAAGCGGGGCAGCTAAATTTTGTTTGCTAGAGAAAAGGGCTGTGGTTTGTGTTTGGGGGCCTATGGCTGAGAGTGGCCGGCTGGCCCCTGAAAATCAACGATAGGCAGGATGGTTCCCAGATCCAAGGTGGCACCAGTGCCAAGTAAGGCTGGTTGTATGGTTCAAAGTGACTCCTGCAATCTGCCATCCAGAAGCGGGACAGCTGAGTTTTTTTTGCCAGAGAAAAGGTCCATGGTTTCTTTTTGGGGCATACGGCTGGGAATTGCCGGCTGGCTCCTTAAAATGCTCGATACGCAGGATGGTTCCCAGAGCCAAGGTGGCACCACTGCCAAGTCGGGCTCTTTTTGTAGTACCAAGTGCGTCCTGCAATTTGCCATCCAGAAGAGGGGCAGTTGAGTTTTGTTTGCCAGAGAAAAGGGCCGAGGTTTGTGTTTGGGGGCATATGGCTGGGAGTGTTCGGCTGGTTCCTGAATATGTACGATACGCAGGATTGTTCCCAGATCCAAGGTGGCAGCAGTGCCATGTTGTGCTGGTGTGATAGTCCCAAGTGGCTCCTGCAATCTGCCATCCAGAAGTGGGGCAGCTGATTTTTGTTTGCCAGAGAAAAGGTCCGTGGTTTGTGTTTGGGGGCATATGGCTGAGAGTGGCCGGCTGGCCCCTGAAAATCCACGATACACAGGATGGTTCCCAGATCCAAGGTGGCACCTGTGCCAAGTCGGGCTGATTTGATAGTACTAAGTAGCTCCTGCAATCTGCCATGCAGAAGCGGGGCAGCTTACTTTTGTTTTCCAGAGAAACGGGCCGAGGTTTGTGTTTGGGGGCCTATGGCTGAGAGTGACCGGCTGGCTCCTGAAAAGCTACAATAGGCAGGATGGTGACCAGACCCATGGTGGCACCAGTGCCAAGTTGGGCTGGTTTGATAGTACCAAGTGGCTCCTGCAATCTGCCATCCAGAAGCAGGGCAGCTGAGTTTTGTTTGCCAGAGAAAAGGGCCTTGGTTTGTGTTTGGGGGCATATGGCTGGGTGTGGCCAGCTGGCTCCTTAAAATGCACGATATGCAACATGGCTCCCAGACCCAAGGTGGCACAAGTGCCAAGTTGGGCTGGTTTGATAGTACCAAGTGGCTCCTGCCATCTTCCATGATCACGTGGAGAAATACTTTCTGGTTTCAGCCTCATGCTCTTTCTTCTCTCCCTCAACTTCTCTATCACCTCTCATCTGGTTCACATGCGCTGTCTTCAAGGTCCACAGGCTACTTTTCACAGAATCTTCTGGCCTGATGAAGTAAGGATGATGAATAGAACAGAGCTGGGATCTATTTTCCAGTTTGGATAAAATGCATTCTGCACACAAATCCAAGGAGAACGGGCTGCCCCGATGCCCAGAAAATCTTTCACTCCTGCTAGTGTTCTACGTCAACCGCAACTTAGTCTGAAAGAAAAGCTTTTTCTCTGAGAGCATCTGAGAGGTTTGCATGAAGCACTGATATCTGACATATGCAATTTTGAATAGGAGAGGAAAAAGAAAATGGCAAGGAGTTTTTAATTTTAGTGGTTTCAATTTTAATTTCCGTGCACTTTTTCAAAACTTGTCAGCTCAAATGCCCATCAACATCTTTTAGTCATCTGTAAGTCAGTATTCATATAAAATGTGCTTCAAATCCAAAGAATTTCAAATTTGCACTCCAAGCTTCTATGCCTAGATTTATGATTTCCTACACATATTAGATGAAAGGAAGGCCTTTTTTACTGTGGGAGTGCTGGAACACTGGAACAGGTTGCCCAGAGAAGTTGTGGGTGTCCCATCCCTGAAAGTATTCAAGGTCACCTTGGACGGGGCTTGGAGCAGCAACAAAGGAGAAGCTTGATGGTAGAGAAACAAAGTTGGACTATAGAAGAAACTCGGATTGAAGTATAGGATCAAGTTTTCTCTCAGCTCTTGGGGTAAATTCAAAGTTGTACAAAATGACATTTATCTGTGCTATTCACTACTGTAACAGAAAGTTTCATGAAAACTGTACAGAAGATAGTAAATTTTAAAAGAGATAAGAATTACAGCATAAAATCCATGGGATAGGTTACAACATGAGACACTCTCTAAGAGAAAATCTCTGTGTTTCAGCACTTCATCGGGGTAAGATTTCATGAAGTGCCAAAGAAGGCGGCAAAATATCATTCGGGACATTATTTACTGGAATTCAGCCTGGCCATTAGTAGGAACTGCCTTTGAACATATCATGTAGATATACCACACACGCTTTCCCTTCACTGAAAAATTACTGTTTACAACAAATAAGCAATTGACGATCAAAATTGATTGAAAGCATCTTAAACATGTCAAGTATTTCATTGTAGATGATCTGTGATCCAAATGCTTCTTCCACCTTCGAGAGGGACAGAAGAATTCTTCCATATCATGATGGTTTAAAATTGTATCAACCAATGTTTTCTGCTGAAAAGATATCATCTATTTTTTTCTATTTTTGGAAGAAAATATTCCTAGACATACAACAGGTGAGAACTAAGTAATTTTAAAGAAACAAATGAAATGAAAATATTCTGTAAATAGAATGAAATGAAAAGCTGTGTTTTAAATAGGAGCTAAATATTAAACAGAATTTTTGTACCAGGCATTTGAATTACTGCACCAGCTCTTTTGCCCATCAAGAGAGGCATTTAGCATTTCAGTCTTTTCCAAGGTGTTCATGATCTGCTATGCTGATCTCTGTGTGTGCCTAGGTGTGTGTGGAGGGGGGGGCATATGAAGGGGAGTGTGTATGTTTGCTTTACAATTGTTGTGGCAGATTCATGCCTCAGCTCCACATTTTGTTTTAAAAAGGTCACACCGAGTGGATATGAAGTTTACTATCAACAAGAGATCGATTCCCAAATCATCCATTTGACTCTCCCTTATAAATCATGTGCTTTGTTGCATATTTTATCAAATATACTTTCAAGCCAGATGGAGGAAGGAGGATGTGGGAATCCCTCCACCATCTTGCAACTTTTATGTAAGTAGGTTTTCAAGAAAATCATCATTTCTCTTTTAAATATGTCTGGAACAGGCATGATGGTAGTGTCAACCTGTTGGAGTTTTTGTTGCTGGAAGAAGTTGTACAAAAGGATTGGTTTTTACATTGACCAGTTACTGAATCAAGCGCAGGAATACATTGGAAATTTAGCTGGGGGTTCCTTTTCCCAGCAGACTACTTCTAGAACGAGCTTGTACACTGAAGCTGACTCTTTTGCTCTCTTTTTGTTTCTTTCCTATTTTCTTGGCTTCTTTGCCACTATCTAGACAATTTTGGAACTTTGTTCCCAACTAAAATGGTTTCAATAGTCTGATTGTGATCATACATTTTTACAAGGAATTTTTAAAATCTTTCCTCGAGTCCAGAAAGTCAAGGACTTAGATCTTTTTCTTCCCTTATCAATATTGCCATGAAATTGATAAATAAAGACCAACTCTTTATTTTTGTTTTTAACCCACGTAGATAATTCCCATCCATTAATCCATTTTGTGGACCAATAGCTGCCATTCTGATGGAAGCTGTCACTTCTTAACAATAGGCATTCTGTGACTATGTTGACAGCACTTTGGGTGAAGATCCTAACTGGTCTTAGATATACATAGGGAGAAATTTGCTCAGCCAGTGTCAGTCTTAAGCATGCGTATCAGAAGATCTTTCTAGAGCTGGGAATTTTCCCATGAAAGGGATTCAGTTAGGGAAGAGACACTTGTGCCAGAGTTTTACATTCTTCTTGACCACTGCTTAAGGAACTTAGATGCCATGTCCATTTGGATCTCTGTCTGCACAGAACTTTGTCATGCCAGTGCTTTGAAATGCATCTTGAAGAGAATTCACTAGCACAGAATGAAAGAGAGTGGAAGGGGTTGGTGGGGCTAACCAGGCCCAACCCCCCTGCCTAAACCAGGATACCTAGAGCCTCTTGCCCAGGATTCTATCTGGGTGTACTTTTAATGTCTTCAAAGATCCAGGCTCCACAATCTTTCTGGGCAGTCTGTGCCGTGGTTCAGTCACCCTGACAGTAAAGAAACATTTACTGATGTTCAAAGGCAATCTCCTGTATTTCAGTGTGTGCCCACTGCCTCTTGTCTTTTCCCTCAGCATCACTGAAAAGACACTGATTCCCTCCCCTTTGCACTATTGCTTCCATATGTATGTGTGATGCCATGTAGAGGTATGTCAAAAACCTCCCTGAAGCCCAGGCAGATAATATTCCCTTCATCTACCAGTCAAGTTGATTCATCAGAGGAGTTTAAAGTGATGTTCAGCATGAAATTCCCCTGAAAAATCATGCTAACTACATCATTTGGTCATCTGTCATGTGCCTGGCAAGGATTTCCAGGAAGAGCTGCTTCATCAACTTCCTGGGGATAAAAAAGAGGCTGGCTGGTTTGTACTATGGCGAGTCCTCTTAATTGCCTTTTTTGAAGATGGGTGTCATTTGCTAACATCCACTCTTTAGCCTCTCTTGTCGTCTACATCTTAGCAAAACGCTTTTCCACTATGTCTGGCTAGGAAAAACTGTGCCAGCACAGAAAACATCTCCCATCGTGTTCTAGAAGTTGCACGGATGTCTGCCAAGTGTTTGGCAGGAAGAAAAGAAAAGTTGTCCAAAACAGCTTCCAATCGAATGTTCCTGTGATTGGAAAAGTCAGGAGAGTGCAAAGGTACTGTTTTCTATCAGTTGGCAAGGTGCGCACACAATCCCAGTGTTGTACAGCTTGCTTCTTCACCTTCCCGAAGCTGCCGCTCTCGCCGGCTGCCGGAGCCCAAGAAGCGGCTTCTTCGCGCAAAGACGATTGTGCCGCTCACAGGGCTCTCCTTAGCGCGGCTTCTGCCGAAAGACGCCCGGCAGCGGCTCTTACCTCCGGAGAGCATCCTACCTTCGTCTTTCGCGTCTTTTGTAGTCTACATCTTAGCAAAACGCTTCTCCACTATGTCTGGCTAGGAAAAACTGTGCCAGCACAGAAAACATCTCCCATCGTGTTCTAGAAGTTGCACGGATGTCTGCCAAGTGTTTGGCAGGAAGAAAAGAAAAGTTGTCCAAAACAGCTTCCAATCGAATGTTCCTGTGATTGGAAAAGTCAGGAGAGTGCAAAGGTACTGTTTTCTATCAGTTGGCAAGGTGCGCACACAATCCCAGTGTTGTACAGCTTGCTTCTTCACCTTCCCGAAGCTGCCGCTCTCGCCGGCTGCCGGAGCCCAAGAAGCGGCTTCTTCGCGCAAAGACGATTGTGCCGCTCACAGTGCTCTCCTTAGCGCGGCTTCTGCCGAAAGACGCCCGGCAGCGGCTCTTACCTCCGGAGAGCATCCTACCTTCGTCTTTCGCGTCTTTTGTAGTCTACATCTTAGCAAAACGCTTTTCCACTATGTCTGGCTAGGAAAAACTGTGCCAGCACAGAAAACATCTCCCATCGTGTTCTAGAAGTTGCACGGATGTCTGCCAAGTGTTTGGCAGGAAGAAAAGAAAAGTTGTCCAAAACAGCTTCCAATCGAATGTTCCTGTGATTGGAAAAGTCAGGAGAGTGCAAAGGTACTGTTTTCTATCAGTTGGCAAGGTGCGCACACAATCCCAGTGTTGTACAGCTTGCTTCTTCACCTTCCCGAAGCTGCCGCTCTCGCCGGCTGCCGGAGCCCAAGAAGCGGCTTCTTCGCGCAAAGACGATTGTGCCGCTCACAGTGCTCTCCTTAGCGCGGCTTCTGCCGAAAGACGCCCGGCAGCGGCTCTTACCTCCGGAGAGCATCCTACCTTCGTCTTTCGCGTCTTTTGTAGTCTACATCTTAGCAAAACGCTTTTCCACTATGTCTGGCTAGGAAAAACTGTGCCAGCACAGAAAACATCTCCCATCGTGTTCTAGAAGTTGCACGGATGTCTGCCAAGTGTTTGGCAGGAAGAAAAGAAAAGTTGTCCAAAACAGCTTCCAATCGAATGTTCCTGTGATTGGAAAAGTCAGGAGAGTGCAAAGGTACTGTTTTCTATCAGTTGGCAAGGTGCGCACACAATCCCAGTGTTGTACAGCTTGCTTCTTCACCTTCCCGAAGCTGCCGCTCTCGCCGGCTGCCGGAGCCCAAGAAGCGGCTTCTTCGCGCAAAGACGATTGTGCCGCTCACAGTGCTCTCCTTAGCGCGGCTTCTGCCGAAAGACGCCCGGCAGCGGCTCTTACCTCCGGAGAGCATCCTACCTTCGTCTTTCGCGTCTTTTGTAGTCTACATCTTAGCAAAACGCTTTTCCACTATGTCTGGCTAGGAAAAACTGTGCCAGCACAGAAAACATCTCCCATCGTGTTCTAGAAGTTGCACGGATGTCTGCCAAGTGTTTGGCAGGAAGAAAAGAAAAGTTGTCCAAAACAGCTTCCAATCGAATGTTCCTGTGATTGGAAAAGTCAGGAGAGTGCAAAGGTACTGTTTTCTATCAGTTGGCAAGGTGCGCACACAATCCCAGTGTTGTACAGCTTGCTTCTTCACCTTCCCGAAGCTGCCGCTCTCGCCGGCTGCCGGAGCCCAAGAAGCGGCTTCTTCGCGCAAAGACGATTGTGCCGCTCACAGTGCTCTCCTTAGCGCGGCTTCTGCCGAAAGACGCCCGGCAGCGGCTCTTACCTCCGGAGAGCATCCTACCTTCGTCTTTCGCGTCTTTTGTAGTCTACATCTTAGCAAAACGCTTTTCCACTATGTCTGGCTAGGAAAAACTGTGCCAGCACAGAAAACATCTCCCATCGTGTTCTAGAAGTTGCACGGATGTCTGCCAAGTGTTTGGCAGGAAGAAAAGAAAAGTTGTCCAAAACAGCTTCCAATCGAATGTTCCTGTGATTGGAAAAGTCAGGAGAGTGCAAAGGTACTGTTTTCTATCAGTTGGCAAGGTGCGCACACAATCCCAGTGTTGTACAGCTTGCTTCTTCACCTTCCCGAAGCTGCCGCTCTCGCCGGCTGCCGGAGCCCAAGAAGCGGCTTCTTCGCGCAAAGACGATTGTGCCGCTTACAGGGCTCTCCTTAGCGCGGCTTCTGCCGAAAGACGCCCGGCAGCGGCTCTTACCTCCGGAGAGCATCCTACCTTCGTCTTTCGCGTCTTTTGTAGTCTACATCTTAGCAAAACGCTTTTCCACTATGTCTGGCTAGGAAAACCCGTGCCAGCACAGAAAACATCTCCCATCGTTTTCTAGAAGTTGCACGGATGTCTGCCAAGTGTTTGGCAGGAAGAAAAGAAAAGTTGTCCAAAACAGCTTCCAATCGAATGTTCCTGTGATTGGAAAAGTCAGGAGAGTGCAAAGGTACTGTTTTCTATCAGTTGGCAAGGTGCGCACACAATCCCAGTGTTGTACAGCTTGCTTCTTCACCTTCTCGAAGCTGCCGCTCTCGCCGGCTGCCGGAGCCCAAGAAGCGGCTTCTTCGCGCAAAGACGATTGTGCCGCTTACAGGGCTCTCCTTAGCGCGGCTTCTGCCGAAAGACGCCCGGCAGCGGCTCTTACCTCCGGAGAGCATCCTACCTTCGTCTTTCGCGTCTTTTGTAGTCTACATCTTAGCAAAACGCTTTTCCACTATGTCTGGCTAGGAAAAACTGTGCCAGCACAGAAAACATCTCCCATCGTGTTCTAGAAGTTGCACGGATGTCTGCCAAGTGTTTGGCAGGAAGAAAAGAAAAGTTGTCCAAAACAGCTTCCAATCGAATGTTCCTGTGATTGGAAAAGTCAGGAGAGTGCAAAGGTACTGTTTTCTATCAGTTGGCAAGGTGCGCACACAATCCCAGTGTTGTACAGCTTGCTTCTTCACCTTCCCGAAGCTGCCGCTCTCGCCGGCTGCCGGAGCCCAAGAAGCGGCTTCTTCGCGCAAAGACGATTGTGCCGCTCACAGTGCTCTCCTTAGCGCGGCTTCTGCCGAAAGACGCCCGGCAGCGGCTCTTACCTCCGGAGAGCATCCTACCTTCGTCTTTCGCGTCTTTTGTAGTCTACATCTTAGCAAAACGCTTTTCCACTATGTCTGGCTAGGAAAAACTGTGCCAGCACAGAAAACATCTCCCATCGTGTTCTAGAAGTTGCACGGATGTCTGCCAAGTGTTTGGCAGGAAGAAAAGAAAAGTTGTCCAAAACAGCTTCCAATCGAATGTTCCTGTGATTGGAAAAGTCAGGAGAGTGCAAAGATACTGTTTTCTATCAGTTGGCAAGGTGCGCACACAATCCCAGTGTTGTACAGCTTGCTTCTTCACCTTCCCGAAGCTGCCGCTCTCGCCGGCTGCCGGAGCCGAAGAAGCGGCTTCTTCGCGCAAAGACGATTGTGCCGCTCACAGTGCTCTCCTTAGCGCGGCTTCTGCCGAAAGACGCCCGGCAGCGGCTCTTACCTCCGGAGAGCATCCTACCTTCGTCTTTCTCGTCTTTTGTAGTCTACATCTTAGCAAAACGCTTTTCCACTATGTCTGGCTAGGAAAAACTGTGCCAGCACAGAAAACATCTCCCATCGTGTTCTAGAAGTTGCACGGATGTCTGCCAAGTGTTTGGCAGGAAGAAAAGAAAAGTTGTCCAAAACAGCTTCCAATCGAATGTTCCTGTGATTGGAAAAGTCAGGAGAGTGCAAAGGTACTGTTTTCTATCAGTTGGCAAGGTGCGCACACAATCCCAGTGTTGTACAGCTTGCTTCTTCACCTTCCCGAAGCTGCCGCTCTCGCCGGCTGCCGGAGCCCAAGAAGCGGCTTCTTCGCGCAAAGACGATTGTGCCGCTTACAGGGCTCTCCTTAGCGCGGCTTCTGCCGAAAGACGCCCGGCAGCGGCTCTTACCTCCGGAGAGCATCCTACCTTCGTCTTTCGCGTCTTTTGTAGTCTACATCTTAGCAAAACGCTTTTCCACTATGTCTGGCTAGGAAAACCCGTGCCAGCACAGAAAACATCTCCCATCGTGTTCTAGAAGTTGCACGGATGTCTGCCAAGTGTTTGGCAGGAAGAAAAGAAAAGTTGTCCAAAACAGCTTCCAATCGAATGTTCATGTGATTGGAAAAGTCAGGAGAGTGCAAAGGTACTGTTTTCTATCAGTTGGCAAGGTGCGCACACAATCCCAGTGTTGTACAGCTTGCTTCTTCACCTTCCCGAAGCTGCCGCTCTCGCCGGCTGCCGGAGCCCAAGAAGCGGCTTCTTCGCGCAAAGACGATTGTGCCGCTCACAGGGCTCTCCTTAGCGCGGCTTCTGCCGAAAGACGCCCGGCAGCGGCTCTTACCTCCGGAGAGCATCCTACCTTCGTCTTTCGCGTCTTTTGTAGTCTACATCTTAGCAAAACGCTTTTCCACTATGTCTGGCTAGGAAAAACTGTGCCAGCACAGAAAACATCTCCCATCGTGTTCTAGAAGTTGCACGGATGTCTGCCAAGTGTTTGGCAGGAAGAAAAGAAAAGTTGTCCAAAACAGCTTCCAATCGAATGTTCCTGTGATTGGAAAAGTCAGGAGAGTGCAAAGGTACTGTTTTCTATCAGTTGGCAAGGTGCGCACACAATCCCAGTGTTGTACAGCTTGCTTCTTCACCTTCCCGAAGCTGCCGCTCTCGCCGGCTGCCGGAGCCCAAGAAGCGGCTTCTTCGCGCAAAGACGATTGTGCCGCTCACAGGGCTCTCCTTAGCGCGGCTTCTGCCGAAAGACGCCCGGCAGCGGCTCTTACCTCCGGAGAGCATCCTACCTTCGTCTTTAGCTCCTCTTCTCATCTACACCTCGGCAAAAAGCTTTTCCACTATGTCTGGCTAGGAAAAACTGTGCCAGCACAGAAAACATCTCCCATCGTGTTCTAGAAGTTGCACGGATGTCTGCCAAGTGTTTGGCAGGAAGAAAAGAAAAGTTGTCCAAAACAGCTTCCAATCGAATGTTCCTGTGATTGGAAAAGTCAGGAGAGTGCAAAGATACTGTTTTCTATCAGTTGGCAAGGTGCGCACACAATCCCAGTGTTGTACAGCTTGCTTCTTCACCTTCCCGAAGCTGCCGCTCTCGCCGGCTGCCGGAGCCGAAGAAGCGGCTTCTTCGCGCAAAGACGATTGTGCCGCTCACAGTGCTCTCCTTAGCGCGGCTTCTGCCGAAAGACGCCCGGCAGCGGCTCTTACCTCCGGAGAGCATCCTACCTTCGTCTTTCGCGTCTTTTGTAGTCTACATCTTAGCAAAACGCTTTTCCACTATGTCTGGCTAGGAAAAACTGTGCCAGCACAGAAAACATCTCCCATCGTGTTCTAGAAGTTGCACGGATGTCTGCCAAGTGTTTGGCAGGAAGAAAAGAAAAGTTGTCCAAAACAGCTTCCAATCGAATGTTCCTGTGATTGGAAAAGTCAGGAGAGTGCAAAGGTACTGTTTTCTATCAGTTGGCAAGGTGCGCACACAATCCCAGTGTTGTACAGCTTGCTTCTTCACCTTCCCGAAGCTGCCGCTCTCGCCGGCTGCCGGAGCCGAAGAAGCGGCTTCTTCGCGCAAAGACGATTGTGCCGCTCACAGGGCTCTCCTTAGCGCGGCTTCTGCCGAAAGACGCCCGGCAGCGGCTCTTACCTCCGGAGAGCATCCTACCTTCGTCTTTCGCGTCTTTTGTAGTCTACATCTTAGCAAAACGCTTTTCCACTATGTCTGGCTAGGAAAACCCGTGCCAGCACAGAAAACATCTCCCATCGTGTTCTAGAAGTTGCACGGATGTCTGCCAAGTGTTTGGGAGGAAGAAAAGAAAAGTTGTCCAAAACAGCTTCCAATCGAATGTTCATGTGATTGGAAAAGTCAGGAGAGTGCAAAGGTACTGTTTTCTATCAGTTGGCAAGGTGCGCACACAATCCCAGTGTTGTACAGCTTGCTTCTTCATCTTCCCGAAGCTGCCACTCTCAGGAGGTAAGAGCCGCTGCCGGGCGTCTTTCGGCAGAAGCTGCGCTAAGGAGAGCACTGTGAGCGGCACAATCGTCTTTGCGCGAAGAAGCCGCTTCTTGGGCTCCGGCAGCCGGCGAAAGCGGCAGCTTCGGGAAGGTGAAGAAGCAAGCTGTACAACACTGGGATTGTGTGCGCACCTTGCCAACTGATAGAAAACAGTACCTTTGCACTCTCCTGACTTTTCCAATCACAGGAACATTCGATTGGAAGCTGTTTTGGACAACTTTTCTTTTCTTCCTCCCAAACACTTGGCAGACATCCGTGCAACTTCTAGAACACGATGGGAGATGTTTTCTGTGCTGGCACGGGTTTTCCTAGCCAGACATAGTGGAAAAGCGTTTTGCTAAGATGTAGACTACAAAAGACGCGAAAGACGAAGGTAGGATGCTCTCCGGAGGTAAGAGCCGCTGCCGGGCGTCTTTCGGCAGAAGCCGCGCTAAGGAGAGCCCTGTGAGCGGCACAATCGTCTTTGCGCGAAGAAGCCGCTTCTTGGGCTCCGGCAGCCGGCGAGAGCGGCAGCTTCGGGAAGGTGAAGAAGCAAGCTGTACAACACTGGGATTGTGTGCGCACCTTGCCAACTGATAGAAAACAGTACCTTTGCACTCTCCTGACTTTTCCAATCACAGGAACATTCGATTGGAAGCTGTTTTGGACAACTTTTCTTTTCTTCCTGCCAAACACTTGGCAGACATCCGTGCAACTTCTAGAACACGATGGGAGATGTTTTCTGTGCTGGCACAGTTTTTCCTAGCCAGACATAGTGGAGAAGCTTTTTGCCTAGGTGTAGATGAGAAGAGGAGCTAAAGACGAAGGTAGGATGCTCTCCGGAGGTAAGAGCCGCTGCCGGGCGTCTTTCGGCAGAAGCCGCGCTAAGGAGAGCCCTGTGAGCGGCACAATCGTCTTTGCGCGAAGAAGCCGCTTCTTGGGCTCCGGCAGCCGGCGAGAGCGGCAGCTTCGGGAAGGTGAAGAAGCAAGCTGTACAACACTGGGATTGTGTGCGCACCTTGCCAACTGATAGAAAACAGTACCTTTGCACTCTCCTGACTTTTCCAATCACAGGAACATTCGATTGGAAGCTGTTTTGGACAACTTTTCTTTTCTTCCTGCCAAACACTTGGCAGACATCCGTGCAACTTCTAGAACACGATGGGAGATGTTTTCTGTGCTGGCACAGTTTTTCCTAGCCAGACATAGTGGAAAAGCGTTTTGCTAAGATGTAGACGACAAGAGAGGCTAAAGAGTGGATGTTAGCAAATGACACCCATCTTCAAAAAAGGCAATTAAGAGGACTCGCCATAGTACAAACCAGCCAGCCTCTTTTTTATCCCCAGGAAGTTGATGAAGCAGCTCTTCCTGGAAATCCTTGCCAGGCACATGACAGATGACCAAATAATGTAGTTAGCATGATTTTTCAGGGGAATTTCATGCTGAACATCACTTTAAACTCCTCTGATGAATCAACTTGACTGGTAGATGAAGGGAATATTATCTGCCTGGGCTTCAGGGAGGTTTTTGACATACCTCTACATGGCATCACACATACATATGGAAGCAATAGTGCAAAGGGGAGGGAATCAGTGTCTTTTCAGTGATGCTGAGGGAAAAGACAAGAGGCAGTGGGCACACACTGAAATACAGGAGATTGCCTTTGAACATCAGTAAATGTTTCTTTACTGTCAGGGTGACTGAACCACGGCACAGACTGCCCAGAAAGATTGTGGAGCCTGGATCTTTGAAGACATTAAAAGTACACCCAGATAGAATCCTGGGCAAGAGGCTCTAGGTATCCTGGTTTAGGCAGGGGGGTTGGGCCTGGTTAGCCCCACCAACCCCTTCCACTCTCTTTCATTCTGTGCTAGTGAATTCTCTTCAAGATGCATTTCAAAGCACTGGCATGACAAAGTTCTGTGCAGACAGAGATCCAAATGGACATGGCATCTAAGTTCCTTAAGCAGTGTTCAAGAAGAATGTAAAACTCTGGCACAAGTGTCTCTTCCCTAACTGAATCCCTTTCATGGGAAAATTCCCAGCTCTAGAAAGATCTTCTGATACGCATGCTTAAGACTGACACTGGCTGAGCAAATTTCTCCCTATGTATATCTAAGACCAGTTAGGATCTTCACCCAAAGTGCTGTCAACATAGTCACAGAATGCCTATTGTTAAGAAGTGACAGCTTCCATCAGAATGGCAGCTATTGGTCCACAAAATGGATTAATGGATGGGAATTATCTACGTGGGTTAAAAACAAAAATAAAGAGTTGGTCTTTATTTATCAATTTCATGGCAATATTGATAAGGGAAGAAAAAGATCTAAGTCCTTGACTTTCTGGACTCGAGGAAAGATTTTAAAAATTCCTTGTAAAAATGTATGATCACAATCAGACTATTGAAACCATTTTAGTTGGGAACAAAGTTCCAAAATTGTCTAGATAGTGGCAAAGAAGCCAAGAAAATAGGAAAGAAACAAAAAGAGAGCAAAAGAGTCAGCTTCAGTGTACAAGCTCGTTCTAGAAGTAGTCTGCTGGGAAAAGGAACCCCCAGCTAAATTTCCAATGTATTCCTGCGCTTGATTCAGTAACTGGTCAATGTAAAAACCAATCCTTTTGTACAACTTCTTCCAGCAACAAAAACTCCAACAGGTTGACACTACCATCATGCCTGTTCCAGACATATTTAAAAGAGAAATGATGATTTTCTTGAAAACCTACTTACATAAAAGTTGCAAGATGGTGGAGGGATTCCCACATCCTCCTTCCTCCATCTGGCTTGAAAGTATATTTGATAAAATATGCAACAAAGCACATGATTTATAAGGGAGAGTCAAATGGATGATTTGGGAATCGATCTCTTGTTGATAGTAAACTTCATATCCACTCGGTGTGACCTTTTTAAAACAAAATGTGGAGCTGAGGCATGAATCTGCCACAACAATTGTAAAGCAAACATACACACTCCCCTTCATATGCCCCCCCCTCCACACACACCTAGGCACACACAGAGATCAGCATAGCAGATCATGAACACCTTGGAAAAGACTGAAATGCTAAATGCCTCTCTTGATGGGCAAAAGAGCTGGTGCAGTAATTCAAATGCCTGGTACAAAAATTCTGTTTAATATTTAGCTCCTATTTAAAACACAGCTTTTCATTTCATTCTATTTACAGAATATTTTCATTTCATTTGTTTCTTTAAAATTACTTAGTTCTCACCTGTTGTATGTCTAGGAATATTTTCTTCCAAAAATAGAAAAAAATAGATGATATCTTTTCAGCAGAAAACATTGGTTGATACAATTTTAAACCATCATGATATGGAAGAATTCTTCTGTCCCTCTCGAAGGTGGAAGAAGCATTTGGATCACAGATCATCTACAATGAAATACTTGACATGTTTAAGATGCTTTCAATCAATTTTGATCGTCAATTGCTTATTTGTTGTAAACAGTAATTTTTCAGTGAAGGGAAAGCGTGTGTGGTATATCTACATGATATGTTCAAAGGCAGTTCCTACTAATGGCCAGGCTGAATTCCAGTAAATAATGTCCCGAATGATATTTTGCCGCCTTCTTTGGCACTTCATGAAATCTTACCCCGATGAAGTGCTGAAACACAGAGATTTTCTCTTAGAGAGTGTCTCATGTTGTAACCTATCCCATGGATTTTATGCTGTAATTCTTATCTCTTTTAAAATTTACTATCTTCTGTACAGTTTTCATGAAACTTTCTGTTACAGTAGTGAATAGCACAGATAAATGTCATTTTGTACAACTTTGAATTTACCCCAAGAGCTGAGAGAAAACTTGATCCTATACTTCAATCCGAGTTTCTTCTATAGTCCAACTTTGTTTCTCTACCATCAAGCTTCTCCTTTGTTGCTGCTCCAAGCCCCGTCCAAGGTGACCTTGAATACTTTCAGGGATGGGACACCCACAACTTCTCTGGGCAACCTGTTCCAGTGTTCCAGCACTCCCACAGTAAAAAAGGCCTTCCTTTCATCTAATATGTGTAGGAAATCATAAATCTAGGCATAGAAGCTTGGAGTGCAAATTTGAAATTCTTTGGATTTGAAGCACATTTTATATGAATACTGACTTACAGATGACTAAAAGATGTTGATGGGCATTTGAGCTGACAAGTTTTGAAAAAGTGCACGGAAATTAAAATTGAAACCACTAAAATTAAAAACTCCTTGCCATTTTCTTTTTCCTCTCCTATTCAAAATTGCATATGTCAGATATCAGTGCTTCATGCAAACCTCTCAGATGCTCTCAGAGAAAAAGCTTTTCTTTCAGACTAAGTTGCGGTTGACGTAGAACACTAGCAGGAGTGAAAGATTTTCTGGGCATCGGGGCAGCCCGTTCTCCTTGGATTTGTGTGCAGAATGCATTTTATCCAAACTGGAAAATAGATCCCAGCTCTGTTCTATTCATCATCCTTACTTCATCAGGCCAGAAGATTCTGTGAAAAGTAGCCTGTGGACCTTGAAGACAGCGCATGTGAACCAGATGAGAGGTGATAGAGAAGTTGAGGGAGAGAAGAAAGAGCATGAGGCTGAAACCAGAAAGTATTTCTCCACGTGATCATGGAAGATGGCAGGAGCCACTTGGTACTATCAAACCAGCCCAACTTGGCACTTGTGCCACCTTGGGTCTGGGAGCCATGTTGCATATCGTGCATTTTAAGGAGCCAGCTGGCCACACCCAGCCATATGCCCCCAAACACAAACCAAGGCCCTTTTCTCTGGCAAACAAAACTCAGCTGCCCTGCTTCTGGATGGCAGATTGCAGGAGCCACTTGGTACTATCAAACCAGCCCAACTTGGCACTGGTGCCACCATGGGTCTGGTCACCATCCTGCCTATTGTAGCTTTTCAGGAGCCAGCCGGTCACTCTCAGCCATAGGCCCCCAAACACAAACCTCGGCCCGTTTCTCTGGAAAACAAAAGTAAGCTGCCCCGCTTCTGCATGGCAGATTGCAGGAGCTACTTAGTACTATCAAATCAGCCCGACTTGGCACAGGTGCCACCTTGGATCTGGGAACCATCCTGTGTATCGTGGATTTTCAGGGGCCAGCCGGCCACTCTCAGCCATATGCCCCCAAACACAAACCACGGACCTTTTCTCTGGCAAACAAAAATCAGCTGCCCCACTTCTGGATGGCAGATTGCAGGAGCCACTTGGGACTATCACACCAGCACAACATGGCACTGCTGCCACCTTGGATCTGGGAACAATCCTGCGTATCGTACATATTCAGGAACCAGCCGAACACTCCCAGCCATATGCCCCCAAACACAAACCTCGGCCCTTTTCTCTGGCAAACAAAACTCAACTGCCCCTCTTCTGGATGGCAAATTGCAGGACGCACTTGGTACTACAAAAAGAGCCCGACTTGGCAGTGGTGCCACCTTGGCTCTGGGAACCATCCTGCGTATCGAGCATTTTAAGGAGCCAGCCGGCAATTCCCAGCCGTATGCCCCAAAAAGAAACCATGGACCTTTTCTCTGGCAAAAAAAACTCAGCTGTCCCGCTTCTGGATGGCAGATTGCAGGAGTCACTTTGAACCATACAACCAGCCTTACTTGGCACTGGTGCCACCTTGGATCTGGGAACCATCCTGCCTATCGTTGATTTTCAGGGGCCAGCCGGCCACTCTCAGCCATAGGCCCCCAAACACAAACCACAGCCCTTTTCTCTAGCAAACAAAATTTAGCTCCCCCGCTTCTGGATGGCAAATTGCAGAAGCCACTGGGTACTACAAAAACAGCCCGCCTTGGCACTGGTGCCACCTTGCGTCTGGTTACCATGCGGCGTATCGTGCATTTTAAGGAGCCAGGTGGCCACTCCCAGCCATATGCCCCCAAACACAACCCACGGCCCTTTTCTCTGGCAAACAAAACTCAGCTGCCCCGCTTCTGGATGGCAGATTGCAGGAGACACTTGGTACTATCAAACCAGCCCGACTTGGCATTGGTGCCACCTTTGGTCTGGGAACCATCCTGCGTATTGTGGATTGTCAGGAGACAGCCGACCACTCTCGGCCACAGACCCCAATCAAAAACAAAGGTCCGTTTCCCTGGCAAAAAAAACTCAGCTGCCCCGCTTCTGGATGGGAGATTGCAGGAGGCACTTTACACTGTCAAACGAGACCCACTTGGCACTGGTGCCACCTTGGGTCTGGGAACCATGCTGCGTATCGTGGATTTTCAGGAGCCAGCCGGCCACTGCCAGCCACAGGCCCCCAAACACAAACCACAGCCTTTTTCTCTGGCAAACAAAACTCAGCTGCCCCGCTTCTGGATGGCAGATTGCAGGAGCCACTTGGTACTATCAAACCAGCCCGACTTGGCACTGGTGCCACCTTGGGTCTGGGAACCATCCTGCCTATCGTGGATTTTAAGGAGCCAGCCGGCTACTCCCAGCCACAGGCCCCCAACAAAAACCACGGCCCTTTTTTCTGGCAAACAAAACTTAGCTGCCTCACTTCTGGATGGCAGATTGCCGGAGCCACTTGGTACTATCAAACCAGCCCGACTTGCCACTGGTGCCACCTTGGGTCTGGGAACCATCCTGCGTATCGTGGATTCTAAGGAGCCAGCCGGCCACTCCCAGCCACAGGCCCCCAAACAAAATCAACGGCGCTGTTCCCTGGAAAACAAAACACGCCTGCCAACTTTTTGATGGAGTTTGCAGGAGCCACTTGGTACTATCAAACCAGCCCAACTTGGCACTGGTGCCACCATGGGTCATGTAAACATCCTGCGTATCGTGGATTCTTAGGAGCCAGCCGGCCACTCCTAGCCACAGGCCCCCAAACAAAAACCTAGGCCTATTTCTCTGGCAAACAAAAGTAAGCTGCCCCGCTTCTGGATGGCAGATTGCAGGAGACACTTGGGACTATCAAACCAGCCCAACTTGGCACTGGTGCCACCTCTGGTCTGGGAACCATCCTGCGTATCTTGTGTTCTAAGGAGCCAGCCGGCCACTCCCAGCCACAGTACCCCAAACACAAACAACGGCGCTTTTCCCTGGAAAACAAAACTGGCCTGCCAACTTTTCGATGGCAGATTGCAGGAGCCACTTGGTACCATCAAACCAGCCCAACTTGGCACTGGTGCCACCTTGGGTCTGGGAACCATCCTGCCTATTGTAGCTTTTCAGGAGCCAGCCTGTCACTCCTAGCCCTAGGCCCCCAGTCATAAACCTCGGCCCGTTTCCCTGGCACACAAAAGTAAGCTACCCCGCTTCAGGATGGCAGATTGCAGGAGCCACTTTTCACCATCAAACCAGCCCGACGTGGCACTGGTGCCACCTTGGGTCTGGGAACCATCCTGCGTATCGTGTGTTCTAAGGAGCCAGCCGGCCACTCCCAGCCACAGTCCCCCAAACACAAACAACGGTGCTTTTCCCTGGAAAAGAAAACTGGCCTGCCAACTTTTTGATGGCAGATTGCAGGTGCTATTTAGTACTATCAAACCAGCCCGACTTGGCACTGGTGCCACCTCTGGTCTGGGAACCATCCTGCCTATCGTGGATTTTCAGGGGCCAGACGGCCACTCTCAGCCATATGCCCCCAAAAAAAAACCACGGCCCTTTTCTCTGATAAACAAAACTCAACTGCCCCTCTTCTGGATGGCAAATTTTAGGACGCACTTTGTACTACGAAAACCGCCCGACTTGGCACTGGTGCCACCTTGGGTCAGGGAACCATCCTGCCTATCGTAGCTTTTTAAGGAGCCAGCAGGCCACGCCCAGCCATATACCCCCAAAAACAAACCACGGACCATTTCTCTTGGAAACAAAAATCTGCTGCCCTGCGTCTGGATGGCAGATTGCAGGAGCCACTTTGCACCATCAAACTAGCCCGACTTGGCACTGGTGCCACCTCTGGTCTGGGAACAATGCTGCGTATCGTGGATTCTAAGGAGCCAGCCGGCCACTCCCAGCCACAGGCCCCCAAACACAAACAACGGCGCTTTTTCCTGGAAAACAAAACTCGCCTGCCAACTTTTTGATGGCAGATTGCAGGAGCCACTTGGTACTATCAAACCAGCCCAACTTGGCACTGGTGCCACCATGGGTCTGGTCACCATCCTGCCTATCGTAGCTTTTCAGGACCTAGCAGGTCACTCCCAGCCATAGGCCCCCAGACACAAAGCTCGGCCCGTTTCCCTGGCAAACAAAAGTAAGCTGCCCCGCTTCTGGATGGCAGATTGCAGGAACCACTTGGTATAATCAAACCAGCCCAACTTGGCACTGGTGCCACCTTGGGTCTGGGAACCATCCTGTGTATCGTGGATTCTAAGGAGCCAGCCGGTCACTCCCAGCCACAGGCCCCCAAATACAAACAACAGCGCTTTTCCCTGGAAAACAAAACTCGCCTGCCAACTTTTTGATGGCAGATCGCAGGAGCCACTTGGTACTATCAAATCAGCCCAACTTGGCACTGGTGCCACCATGGGTCTGGTCACCATCCTGATTATCGTAGCTTTTCAGGAGCCAGCCGGTCACTCCCAGCCATAGGCCCCCAGTCACAAACCTCGGCCCGTTTCCCTGGCAAACAAAAGTAAGCTGCCCCGCTTCTGGATGGCTGATTGCAGGAGCCACTTGGTACTATCAAACCAGCCCAACTTGGCACTGGTGCCACCTTGGGTTGGGAACCATCCGGCGTATCGTGTGTTGAAAGGAGCCAGCCGGCCACTCCCAGCCACAGGCCTCCAAACAAAAACAACGGCGCTTTTCCCTGGAAAACAAAACTCAACTGCCCTTCTTCTGGATGGAAAATTGCAGGACGCACTTGGTACTACAAAAACAGCCAAACTAGGCAATGGTGCCACCATGGATCTGGGAACCATCCTGCGTATCGAGCTTCTTAAGGAGCCAGCCGGCCACTCCCAGCCATATGCCCCCAAAAACAAACCACGGAACTTTACTCTGGCAAACAAAGATCCGCTGCCCCGCGTCAGGATGGCAGATTGCAGGAGCCACTTGGTACTATCAAACGAGCCCGACTTGGCCCTGGTGCCACCTTGAGTCTGGGAACCATCCTGCGTATTGTGGATTGTCAGTAGCCAGTCGACCATTCTCGGCCACAGACCCCAATCAAAAACAACGGCCGGTTCACAGGCAAAAGAACTCAGCTGCCCCGTTTCTGGATGGGAGATTGCATGAGGCACTTGACACTGTCAAACCAGCCCCACTTGGCACTGGTGCCATCTTGGGTCTGGGAACCATGCTGCGTATCATGGATTTTCAGGAGCCAGCTGGCCACTGCCAGCCACAGGCCCCCAAAAACAAAGCTCGGCCCGTTTCCCTGGCAAACAAAAGTAAGCTACCCCGCTTCTGGATGGCAGATTGCAGGAACCACTTGGTACTATCAAACCAGCCCGACTTGGCACTGGTGCCATCTTGGGTCTGGGAACCATCCTGCGTATCGTGGATTCTAAGGAGCCAGCCGGCCACTCCCAGCCACAGGCCCGCAAACACAAACAACGGCGCTTTTCCCTGGAAAACAAAACTCGCCTGACAACGTTTTGATGGCAGATTGCAGGAGCCACTTGGTACTATCAAACCAGCCCAACTTGGCACTGGTGCCACCATGGGTCTGGTCACCATCCTGCCTATCGTAGCTTTTCAGGACCTAGCCGGTCACTCCCAGCCATAGGCCTCCAGACAAAAACCTCGGCCCGTTTCCCTGGCAAAAAAAAGTAAGCTACCCCGCTACTGGATGGCAGATTGCAGGAGCCACTTTGCACCATCAAACTAGCCCGACTTGGCACTGGTGCCACCTCTGGTCTGGGAACAATGCTGCGTATCGTGGATTCTAAGGAGTCAGCCGGCCACTCCCAGCCACAGGCCCCCAAACACAAACAACGGCGCTTTTTCCTGGAAAACAAAACTCGCCTGCCAACTTTTTGATGGCAGATTGCAGGAGCCACTTGGTACTATCAAACCAGCCCAACTTGGCACTGGTGCCACCATGGGTCTGGTCACCATCCTGCCTATCGTAGCTTTTCAGGACCTAGCAGGTCACTCCCAGCCATAGGCCCCCAGACACAAAGCTCGGCCCGTTTCCCTGGCAAACAAAAGTAAGCTGCCCCGCTTCTGGATGGCAGATTGCAGGAACCACTTGGTATAATCAAACCAGCCCAACTTGGCACTGGTGCCACCTTGGGTCTGGGAACCATCCTGTGTATCGTGGATTCTAAGGAGCCAGCCGGTCACTCCCAGCCACAGGCCCCCAAATACAAACAACAGCGCTTTTCCCTGGAAAACAAAACTCGCCTGCCAACTTTTTGATGGCAGATCGCAGGAGCCACTTGGTACTATCAAATCAGCCCAACTTGGCACTGGTGCCACCATGGGTCTGGTCACCATCCTGATTATCGTAGCTTTTCAGGAGCCAGCCGGTCACTCCCAGCCATAGGCCCCCAGTCACAAACCTCGGCCCGTTTCCCTGGCAAACAAAAGTAAGCTGCCCCGCTTCTGGATGGCAGATTGCAGGAGCCACTTTGCACCATCAAACTGGCCCGACTTGTCACTGGTGCCACCTCAGGTCTGGGAACCATCATGCGTATCGTGGATTCCAATTAGCAAGACGGCCACTCCCAGCCACAGGCCCCCAAACACAAACAACGACGCTTTTCCCTGGAAAACAAAACTCGCCTGCCAACTTCTTGATGGCAGATTGCAGGAGCCACTTGGTACTATCAAACCAGCCCAACTTGGCACTGGTGCCACCATGGGTCTGGTCACCATCCTGCCTATCGTAGCTTTTCAGGAGCCAGCCGGTCACTCCCAGCCATAGGCCCCCAGACACAAAGCTCGGCCCGTTTCCCTGGCAAACAAAAGTAAGCTGCCCCGCTTCTGGATGGCAGATTGCAGGATCCACTTGTTATTATCAAACCAGCCCGACTTGGTACTGGTGCCACCTCTGGTCTGGGAACCATCCTGCGTATCGTGGGTTCTAATTAGCCAGCAGGCCACTCCCAGCCACAGGCCTCCAAACAAAAACAACGGCGCTTTTCCCTGGAAAACAAAACTCGTCTGCCAACATTTTGATGGCAGATTGCAGGAACCACTTGGTACTATCAAACCAGCCCAACTTGGCACTGGTGCCACCTCAGGTCTGGGAACCATCCGGCGTATCGTGTGTTGAAAGGAGCCAGCCGGCCACTCCAGCCACAGGCCCGCAGACACAAACAACGGCGCTTTTCCCTGGAAAACAAAACTCGCCTGCTGACTTTTTGATGGAAGATTGCAGGAGCAACTTTGTACTTTGAAATCAGCCGAACATGGCTCTGGTGCCACCATGGGTCTGGTCACCATCCTGCCTATCGTAGCTTTTCAGGAGCCAGCCGGTCACTCCCAGCCATAGACCCCAGACAAAAAGCTCGGCCCGTTTCCCTGGAAAACAAAAGTAAGCTGCCCCGCTTCTGGATGGCAGATTGCAGGAGCCACTTTGCACCATCAAACTAGCCCGACTTGGCACTGGTGCCACCTCAGGTCTGGGAACCATCCTGCGTATCGTGGATTCTAAGGAGCCAGCCGGCCACTCCCAGCCACAGGCCCTCAAACACAAACAACGGCGCTTTTCCCTGGAAAACAAAACTCGCCTGCCAAATTTTGATGGCAGATTGCCGGAGCCACTTGGTACTATCAAACCAGCCCAACTTGGCACTGGTGCCACCATGGGTCTGGGAACCATCCTGCCTATCGTAGATTTTCAGGACCTAGCCGGTCACTCCCAGCCATAGGCCCCCAGACACAAACCTCGGCCCGTTTCCGTGGCAAACAAAACTAAGCGGCGCCGCTTGTGGATGGCAGATTGCAGGACGCACTTGGTACTATCAAACCAGCCCAACTTGGCACTGGTGCCACCTTGGGTCTGGGAACCTTCCTGCGTATCGTGGTCTCTAAGGAGCCAGCCGGCCACTCCCAGCCACAGGCCCCCAAACAAAATCAACGGCGCTGTTCCCTGGAAAACAAAACACGCCTGCCAACTTTTTGATGGAGTTTGCAGGAGCCAATGGTACTATCAAACCAGCCCAACTTGGCACTGGTGCCACCATGGGTCTGGTAAACATCCTGCGTATCGTGGATTCTTAGGAGCCAGCCGGCCACTCCTAGCCACAGGCCCCCAAACAAAAACCTAGGCCTATTTCTCTGGCAAACAAAAGTAAGCTGCCCCGCTTCTGGATGGCAGATTGCAGGAGACACTTGGGACTATCAAACCAGCCCAACTTGGCACTGGTGCCACCATGGGTCTGGGAACCATCCTGCCTATTGTAGCTTTTCAGGAGCCAGCCTGTCACTCCTAGCCCTAGGCCCCCAGTCATAAACCTCGGCCCGTTTCCCTGGCACACAAAAGTAAGCTACCCCGCTTCAGGATGGCAGATTGCAGGAGCCACTTTTCACCATCAAACCAGCCCGACGTGGCACTGGTGCCACCTTGGGTCTGGGAACCATCCTGCGTATCGTGTGTTCTAAGGAGCCAGCCGGCCACTCCCAGCCACAGTCCCCCAAACACAAACAACGGTGCTTTTCCTTGGAAAACAAAACTGGCCTGCCAACTTTTTGATGGCAGATTGCAGGTGCTATTTAGTACTATCAAACCAGCCCGACTTGGCACTGGTGCCACCTCTGGTCTGGGAACCATCCTGCCTATCGTGGATTTTCAGGGGCCAGACGGCCACTCTCAGCCATATGCCCCCAGACACAAAGCTCTGCCCGTTTCCCTGGCAAACAAAAGTAAGCTACCCCGCTTCTGGATGGCAGATTGCAGGAGCCACTTGGTACTATCAAACCAGCCCAACTTGGCACTGGTGCCACCATGGGTCTGGTCACCATCCTGCCTATCGCAGCTTTTCAGGACCTAGCAGGTCACTCCCAGCCATAGGCCCCCAGACACAAACCTCGGCCCGTTTCCCTGGCAAACAAAAGTAAGCTGCCCCGCTTCTGGATGGCAGATTGCAGGACGCACTTGGTACTATCAAACCAGCCCAACTTGGCAAAGGTGCCACCTCTGGTCTGGGAACCATCCTGCGTATCGTGGATTCTAAGGAGCCAGCCGGCCACTCCCAGCCACAGGCCCTCAAACACAAACAACGGCGCTTTTCCCTGGAAAACAAAACTCGCCTGCCAACTTTTTGATGGCAGATTGCAGGAGCCACTTGGTACTATCAAACCAGCCCAACTTGGCACTGGTGCCACCATGGGTCTGGTCACCATCCTGCCTATCGTAGCTTTTCAGGAGCCAGCCGGTCACTCCCAGCCATAGGTCCCCAGTCACAAACCTCGGCCCGTTTCCCTGGCAAACAAAAGTAAGCTGCCCCGCTTCTGGATGGCAGATTGCAGGAGCCCCTTGGTACTATCAAACCAGCCCGACTTGGAACTGGTGCCACCTCTGGTCTGGGAACCATGCTGCGTAACACAGATTCTAAGGCGCCAGTCGGCCACTCCCAGCCACAAGCCCCCAAACACAAACAACGGCGCTATTCTCTGGCAAACAAAACTCCACTGCCCCTCTTCTGGATGGCAAATTGCAGGACGCACTTGGTACTATAAAAACAGCCCGACTTGGCACTGGTGCCACCTTGGGTCTCGGAACCATCCTGCGTATCGATCTTTTTAATGAGACAGCCGGCCACTCCCAGCCATATGCCCCCAAACACAACCCACGGCCCTTTTCTCTGGCAAACAAAACTCAACTGCACCGCTTCTGGATGGCAGATTGCAGGAGGCACTTGGTACTATCAAACCAGCCCGACTTGGCACTGGTGCCACCTTGGGTCTGGGAACCATCCTGCGTATTGTGGGTTGTCAGGAGCCAGCCGAACACTCTCGGCCACAGACCCCAATCAAAAACAACGGCCCGTTTCACAGGCAAACAAAACTCAACTGCCCCTCTTCTGGATGGCAAATTTTAGGACGCACTTTGTACTACGAAAACCGCCCGACGTGGCACTGGTCCCACCTTGTGTCAGGGAACCATCCTGCATATCGAGCTTTTTAAGGAGCCAGCCGGCCACGCCGAGCCATATACCCCCAAAAACAAACCACGGACCATTTCTCATGGAAACAAAAATCCGCTGCCCCGCGTCTGGATGGCAGATTGCAGGAGCCACTTTGCACCATCAAACCAGCCCGACTTGGCACTGGTGCCACCTTGGGTCTGGGAACCATCCTGCGTATCGTGGATTCTAAGCAGCCACCCGGCCACTCTGAGCCACAGGCGCCCAAACAAAAAATACGGCGCTTTTCCCTGGAAAACAAAACTCGCCTGCCAACATTTTGATGGCAGATAGCAGGAGGCACATGGTACTATCATACCAGGCAAACATGGCACTGGTGCCACCTTGGCTCTGGAAACCATCCTGCCTATCGTGGATTTTCAGGGGCCAGCCGGCCAATCTCAGCCATATGGATCCAAACACATACCACGGCCCTTTTCTCTGACAAACAAAACTCAACTGCCCCTCTTCTGGATGGCAAATTGCAGGACGCACTTGGTACTACGAAAACAGCCCGACTTGGCACTGATGCCACCTTGGGTCAGGGAACAATCCTGCGTATCGATCTTTTTATGGAGCCAGCCGGCCACGTCCAGCCATATACCCCCAAAAAAAAACCACGGAACTTTTCTCCAGCAAACAAAAATCCGCTGCCCCGCGTCTGAATGGCAGATTTCAGGAGCTATTTAGTATTATCAAACCAGCCCGACTTGGCACTGGTGCCACCATGAGTCTGGTAACCATCCTGCCTATCGTAGCTTTTCAGTAGCCAGCCGGTCACTCCCAGCCATAGGCCCCCAGACAAATACCTCGGCCCGTTTCCCTGGGAAACAAAAGTAAGCTGTCCCGCTTCTGGATGGCAGATTGCAGGAGCCACTTGGTACTATCAAACCAGCCCAACTTGGCACTGGTGCCACCTTGGCTCTGGGAACCATCCTGCGTATCCTGGGTTCAAAGGAGGCAGCCGGCCACTCCCAGCCACAGGCCTCTAAACAAGAACAACGGCGCTTTTCCCTGGAAAACAAAACTCGCCTGACAACTTTTGGATGGCAGATTGCAGGAGCCACTTGGTACTATCAAACCAGCCCAACTTGGCACTGGTGCCACCATGGGTCTGGTCACCATCCTGCCTATCGTAGCTTTTCAGGAGCCAGCCGGTCACTCCCAGCCATAGGCCCCCAGACAAATATCTCGGCCCGTTTCCCTGGCAAGCAAAAGTAAGCAGCCCCGCTTCTGGATGGCAGATTGCAGGAGCCACATGGTACTATCAAACCAGGCCAACATGGCACTGGTGCCACCTTGGTTCTGGGAACCATCCTGCCTATCGTGGATTTTCAGGGGCCAGCCGGCCACTCTCAGCCATATGCCCCCAAACATATACCACGGTCCTTTTCTCTGGCAAACAAAACTCAACTGCCCCTCTTCTGGATGGCAAATTGCAGGACGCACTTTGTACTACGAAAACAGCCCGACTTGGCACTCATGCCACCTTGGGTCAGGGAACAATCCTGCGTATCGAGATTTTTAAGGAGCCAGCCGGCCACGTCCAGCCATATACCCCCAAAAAAAAACCACGGAACTTTTCTCCAGCAAACAGAAATCCGCTGCCCCGCGTCTGGATGGCAGATTTCAGGAGTTATTTAGTATTATCAAACCAGCCCGACTTGGCAGTGGGGCCACCATGAGCCTGGTAACCATCCTGCCTATCGTAGCTTTTCAGTAGCCAGCCAGTCACGCCCAGCCATAGGCCCCCAGACAAATACCTCGGCCCGTTTCCCTGGGAAACAAAATTAAGCTGTCCCGCTTCTGGATGGCAGTTTGCAGGATCCACTTGGTACTATCAAACCAGCCGAACTTGGCACTGGCGTAACCTTGGCTCTGGGAACCATCCTGCGTATCCTGGGTTCAAAGGAGGCAGCCGGCCACTCCCAGCCACAGGCCCCCAAACAGAAACAACGGCGCTTTTCCCTGGAAAACAAAACTGGCCTGCCAAGTTTTTGATGGCAGATTGCAGGAGCCACTTGGTACTATCAAACCAGCCCAACTTGGCACTGGTGCCACCATGGGTCTGGTCACCATCCTGCCTATCGTAGCTTTTCAGGCGCCAGCCGGTCACTCCCAGCCATAGGCCCCCAGTCACAAACCTCGGCCCGTTTCCCTGGCAAACAAAAGTAAGCTACCCCGCTTCTGGATGGCAGATTGCAGGAGCCACTTTGCACCATCAAACCAGCCCGACTTGGCACTGCTGCGACCTCTGGTCTGGGAACCATCCTGCGTATCGTGGATTCTAAGGAGCCAGCCGGCCACTCCCAACCACAGGCCCCCAAACACAAACAACGGCGCTTTTCCCTGGAAAACAAAACTCACCTGCCAACTTTTTGATGGCAGATTGCAGGAGCCACTTGGTACTATCAAACCAGCCCAACTTGGCACTGGTGCCACCATGGGTCTGGTCACCATCCTGCCTATCGTAGCTTTTCAGGAGCCAGCCGGTCACTCCCAGCCATAGGCCCCGAGACACAAACCTCGGCCCGTTTCCCTGGCAAACAAAAGTAAGCTACCCCGCTTCTGGATGGCAGATTGCAGGACGCACTTGGTACTATCAAACCAGCCCAACTTGGCACTGGTGCCACCTCAGGTCTGGGAACCATCCTGCGTCTCGTGGATTCTAAGGAGCCAGCCGGCCACTCCCACCCATAGGCCCCCAAACAAAAACAACGGCGCTTTTCCCTGGAAAACAAAACTCGCCTGCCAACTTTTTGATGGCCGATTGCAGGAACCACTTGGTATTATCAAGCCAGCCCGACTTGGCACTGGTGCCACCTTGGGTCTGGGAACCATGCTGCGTATCGTGGATTCTAAGGAGCCAGCCGGCCACTCCCTGCCACAGGCCCCCAAACACAAACAACGGCGCTTTTCCCTGGAAATCAACACTCGCTTGCCGACTTTTTGATGGCAGATTGCAGGAGCCACTTGGTACTATCAAACCAGCCCAACTTGGCACTGGTGCCACCATGGGTCTGGTCACCATCATGCCTCTCGTAGCTTTTAAGGACCTAGCGGGTCACTCACAGCCATAGGCCCCCAGACACAAACCTTGGCCCGTTTCCCTGGCAAACAAAAGTAAGCTGCCCCGTTTCTGGATGGCATATTTCAGTAGCAACTTTGCACCATCAAACTGGCCCGACTTGTCACTGGTGCCACTTTAGGTCTGGGAACCATCCTGCGTATCGTGGATTCTAATTAGCCATCCGGCCACTCCCACCCACAGGCCCCCAAACACAAACAACGGCGCTTTTCCCTGGAAAACAAAACTCGCCTACCAACATTTTGATGGCAGATTGCAGGAGCCACTTGGTACTATCAAATCAGCCCAACTTGGCACTGGTGCCACCATGGGTCTGGTAAACATCCTGCCTATCGTACCTTTTCAGGAGCCAGCTGGTCACTCCCAGCCATAGGCCCCCAGACAAAAACCTCGGCTCCTTTCCCTGGCAAACAAAAGTAAGCAGCCCTGCTTCTGGATGGCAGATTGCAGGAGCCACTTTGCACCATCAAACTGGCCCGACTTGTCACTGTTGCCACCTCTGGTCTGGGAACCATCCTGCGTATCGTGGGTTCTAATTAGCCAGCCGGCCACTCCCAGCCACAGGCCCCCAAACACAAACAACGGCGCTTTTCCCTGGAAAACAAAACTCGCCTGACAACTTTTTGATGGCAGATTGCAGGAGCCACTTGGTACTATCAAACCAGCCCAACTTGGCACTGGTGCCACCATGGGTCTGGTCACCATCCTGCCTATCGTAGCTTTTCAGGAGCCAGCCGGTCACTCCCAGCCATAGGCCCCCAGACACAAAGCTCGGCCCGTTTCCCTGGCAAACAAAAGTAAGCTGCCCCGCTTCTGGATGGCTGATTGCAGGAGCCACTTGGTACTATCAAACCAGCCCGACTTGGCACTGGTGCCACGTCAAGTCTGGGAACCATCCTGCGTATCGTGGATTCTAAGGAGCCAGCCGGCCACTCCCAGCCACAGGCCCCCAAACACAAACAACGGCGCTTTTCCCTGGAAAACAAAACTCGCCTGCCAACTTTTTGATGGCAGATTGCAGGAGCCACTTGGTACTATCAAACCAGCCCAACTTGGCACTGGTGCCACCATGGGTCTGGTCACCATCCTGCCTATCGTAACTTTTCAGGAGCCAGCCGGTCACTCTCAGCCATAGGCCCCCAAACAAAACCCACGGCCCGTTTCCCTGGCAAACAAAAGTAAGCTGCCCCGCTTCTGGATGGCAGATTCCCGGACGCACTTGGTACTATCAAACCAGCCCAACTTGGCACAGGTTCCACCTCTGATCTGGGAACCATGCTGAGTATCGTGGATTCTAAGGAGCCAGCCGGCCACTCCCAGCCACAGGCCCCCAAACAAAAACAACGGCGCTTTTCCCTGGAAAACAAAACTCGCCCGCCAAGTTTGTGATGGCAGATTGCAGGAGCCACTTAGTACTATCAAACCAGCCCAACTTGGCACTGGTGCCGTCATGGGTCTGGTCACCATCCTGCCTATCGTAGCTTTTCACGAGCCAGCCGGTCACTCCCAGCCATAGGCCCCCAGACAAAAACCTCGGCCCGTTTCCCTGGAAAACAAAAGTAAGCTGCCCCGCTTCTGGATGGCAGATTGCAGGAACCACTTGGTACTATCAAACCAGCCCAACTTGGCACTGGTGCCACCATGGGTCTGGGAACCATCCTTTGTATCGTGGATTCTAATTAGCCATCCGTCCACTCCAGGCCATAGGGCCCCAGGCACAAACAACAGCGCTTTTCCCTGGAAAACAAAACTCGCCTGCCAACTTTTTGATGGCCGATTGCAGGAACCACTTGGTATTATCTAGCCAGCCCAACTTGGCACTGGTGCCACCATGGGTCTGGTCACCATCCTGCCTATCGTAGCTTTTCAGGAGCCAGCCGGTCACTCCCAGCCATAGGCCCCCAGACACAAACCTCGGACCGTTTCCCTGGCAAACAAAAGTAAGCTGCCCCGCTTCTGGATGGCAGATTGCAGGAACCACTTGTTACTATCAAACCAGCCCAACTTGGCACTGGTGCCACCATGGGTCTGGGAACCATCCTGTGTATCGTGGATTCTAATTAGCCATCCGTCCACTCCAGGCCATAGGGCCCCAGGCACAAACAACGGCGCTTTTCCCTGGAAAACAAAACTCGCCTGCCAACTTTTTGATGGCCGATTGCAGGAACCACTTGGTATTATCAAGCCAGCCCGACTTGGCACTGGTGCCACCTTGGGTCTGGGAACCATGCTGCGTATCGTGGATTCTAAGGAGCCAGCCGGCCACTCCCTGCCACAGGCCCCCAAACACAAACAACGGCGCTTTTCCCTGGAAAACAAAACTCGCCTGCCAAGTTTTTGATGGCAGATTGCAGGAGCCACTTGGTACTATCAAACCAGCCCAACTTGGCACTGGTGCCACCATGGGTCTGGTCACCATCCTGCCTATCGTAGCTTTTCAGGAGCCAGCCAGCCACCCCCAGCCAGAGGCCCCCAGACAAATATTTCGGCCCGTTTCCCTGGCAAACAAAAGTAAGCTGCCCCGCTTCTGCATGGCAGATTGCAGGAGCCACTTTGCACCGTCAAACCAGCCCAACTTGGCACTGGTGCCACCTCAGGTCTGGGAACCATCCTGCGTCTCGTGGGTTCTAATTAGCCATCCGTCCACTCCAGGCCATAGGGCCCCAGGCACAAACAACGGCGCTTTTCCCTGGAAAACAAAACTCGCCTGCCAACTTTTTGATGGCCGATTGCAGGAACCACTTGGTATTATCAAGCCAGCCCAACTTGGCACTGGTGCCACCATGGGTCTGGTCACCATCCTGCCTATCGTAGCTTTTCAGGAGCCAGCCGGTCACTCCCAGCCATAGGCCCCCAGACACAAACCTCGGACCGTTTCCCTGGCAAACAAAAGTAAGCTGCCCCGCTTCTGGATGGCAGATTGCAGGAACCACTTGGTACTATCAAACCAGCCCAACTTGGCACTGGTGCCACCATGGGTCTGGGAACCATCCTGTGTATCGTGGATTCTAATTAGCCATCCGTCCACTCCAGGCCATAGGGCCCCAGGCACAAACAACGGCGCTTTTCCCTGGAAAACAAAACTCGCCTGCCAACTTTTTGATGGCCGATTGCAGGAACCACTTGGTATTATCAAGCCAGCCCGACTTGGCACTGGTGCCACCTTGGGTCTGGGAACCATGCTGCGTATCGTGGATTCTAAGGAGCCAGCCGGCCACTCCCAGCCACAGGCCCCCAAACACAAACAACGACGCTTTTCCCTGGAAATCAACACTCGCTTGCCGACTTTTTGATGGCAGATTGCAGGAGCCACTTGGTACTATCAAACCAGCCCAACTTGGCACTGGTGCCACCATGGGTCTGGTCACCATCCTGCCTATCGTAGCTTTTCATGAGCCAGCCGGCCACTCCCAGCCATAGGCCCCCAGACACAAACCTCGGCCCGTTTCCCTGGCAAACAAAAGTAAGCTGCCCCGCTTCTGGATGGCAGATTCCCGGACGCACTAGTTACAATCAAACCAGCCCAACTTGGCACTGGTGCCACCTCTGGTCTGGGAACCATGCTGAGTATCGTGGATTCTAAGGAGCCAGCCGGCCACTCCCAGCCACAGGCCCCCAAACACAAACAACGGCGCTTTTCCCTGGAAAACAAAACTCGCCTGCCAAGTTTTTGATGGCAGATTGCAGGAGCCACTTGGTACTATCAAACCAGCCCAACTTGGCACTGGTGCCGTCATGGGTCTGGTCACCATCCTGCCTATCGTAGCTTTTCACGAGCCAGCCGGTCACTTCCAGGCTTAGGCCCCCAGACACAATCCTCGGACCGTTTCCCTGGCAAACAAAAGTAAGCTGCCCCGCTTCTGGATGGCAGATTGCAGGAACCACTTGGTACTATCAAACCAGCCCAACTTGGCACTGGTGCCACCATGGGTCTGGGAACCATCCTGGGTATCGTGGATTCTAATTAGCCATCCGTCCACTCCAGGCCATAGGGCCCCAGGCACAAACAACGGCGCTTTTCCCTGGATAACAAACTCGCCTGCCAAATTTTTGATGGCAGATTGCAGGAGCCACTTGGTACTATCAAACCAGCCCAACTTGGCACTGGTGCCACCATGGGTCTGGTCACCATCCTGCCTATCGTAGCTTTTCAGGAGCCAGCCGGTCACTCCCAGCCATAGGCCCCGAGACACAAACCTCGGACCGTTTCCCTGGCAAACAAAAGTAAGCTACCCCGCTTCTGGATGGCAGATTGCAGGACGCACTTGGTACTATCAAACCAGCCCAACTTGGCACTGGTGCCACCTCAGGTCTGGGAACCATCCTGCGTCTCGTGGATTCTAAGGAGCCAGCCGGCCACTCCCACCCATAGGCCCCCAAACAAAAACAACGGCGCTTTTCCCTGGAAATCAACACTCGCTTCCCGACTTTTTGATGGCAGATTGCAGGAGCCACTTGGTACTATCAAACCAGCCCAACTTGGCACTGGTGCCACCATGGGTCTGGTCACCATCATGCCTCTCGTAGCTTTTCAGGACCTAGCCGGTCACGCACAGCCATAGGCCCCCAGACACAAACCTTGGCCCGTTTCCCTGGCAAACAAAAGTAAGCTGCCCCGTTTCTGGATGGCAGATTTCAGTAGCAACTTTGCACCATCAAACTGGCCCGACTTGTCACTGGTGCCACTTTAGGTCTGGGAACCATCCTGCGTATCGTGGATTCTAATTAGCCATCCGGCCACTCCCACCCACAGGCCCCCAAACACAAACAACGGCGCTTTTCTCTGGAAAACAAAACTCGCCTACCAACATTTTGATGGCAGATTGCAGGAGCCACTTGGTACTATCAAATCAGCCGAACTTGGCACTGGTGCCACCATGGGTCTGGTAACCATCCTGCCTATCGTACCTTTTCAGGAGCCAGCTGGTCACTCCCAGCCATAGGCCCCCAGACACAAACCTCGGCTCCTTTCCCTGGCAAACAAAAGTAAGCAGCCCTGCTTCTGGATGGCAGATTGCAGGAGCCACTTTGCACCATCAAACTGGCCCGACTTGTCACTGTTGCCACCTCTGGTCTGGGAACCATCCTGCGTATCATGGATTCTAAGGAGCCAGCCGGCCACTCCCAGCCACAGGCCCCCAAACACAAACAACGGCGCTTTTCCCTGGAAAACAAAACTCGCCTGACAACTTTTTGATGGCAGATTGCAGGAGCCACTTGGTACTATCAAACCAGGCCAACTTGGCACTGGTGCCACCATGGGTCTGGTCACCATCCTGCCTATCGTAGCTTTTCAGGAGCCAGCCGGTCACTCCCAGCCATAGGCCCCCAGACACAAAGCTCGGCCCGTTTCCCTGGCAAACAAAAGTAAGCTGCCCCGCTTCTGGATGGCAGATAGTAGGACGCACTTGTTACTATCAAACCAGCCCGACTTGGCACTGGTGCCACCACTGGTCTGGGAACCATCCTGCGTATCGTGGATTCTAAGGAGCCAGCCGGCCACTCCCAGCCACAGGCACCCAAACACAAACAACGGCGCTTTTCCCTGGAAAACAAAACTCGCCTGACAACTTTTTGATGGCAGATTGCAGGAGCCACTTGGTACTATCAAACCAGCCCAACTTGGCACTGGTGCCACCATGGGTCTGGTCACCATCCTGCCTATCGTAGCTTTTCAGGAGCCAGCCGGTCACTCCCAGCCATAGGCCCCCAGACAAATACCTCGGCCCGTTTCCCTGGAAAACAAAAGTAAGCTGCCCCGCTTCTGGATGGCAGATTGCAGGACGCACTTGGTACTATCAAACCAGCCCGACTTGGCACTGGTGCCACGTCAAGTCTGGGAACCATCCTGCGTATCGTGGATTCTAAGGAGCCAGCCGGCCACTCCCAGCCACAGGCCCCCAAACACAAACAACGGCGCTTTTCCCTGGAAAACAAAACTCGCCTGCCAACTTTTTGATGGCAGATTGCAGGAGCCACTTGGTACTATCAAACCAGCCCAACTTGGCACTGGTGCCACCATGGGTCTGGTCACCATCCTGCCTATCGTAACTTTTCAGGAGCCAGCGGGTCACTCCCAGCCATAGGCCCCCAGACAAATACCTCGGCCCGTTTCCCTGGCAAACAAAAGTAAGCTGCCCCGCTTCTGGATGGCAGATTCCCGGACGCACTTGGTACTATCAAACCAGCCCAACTTGGCACTGGTGCCACCTCTGATCTGGGAACCATGCTGAGTATCGTGGATTCTAAGGAGCCAGCCGGCCACTCCCAGCCACAGGCCCCCAAACACAAACAACGGCGCTTTTCCCTGGAAAACAAAACTCGCCTGCCAACTTTTTGATGGCAGATTGCAGGAGCCACTTGGTACTATCAAACCAGCCCAACTTGACACTGGTGCCGTCATGGGTCTGGTCACCATCCTGCCTATCGTAGCTTTTCAGGAGCCAGCCGGTCACTCCCAGCCATAGGCCCCCAGACAAAAACCTCGGCCCGTTTCCCTGGAAAACAAAAGTAAGCTGCCCCGCTTCTGGATGGCAGATTGCAGGAACCACTTGGTACTATCAAACCAGCCCAACTTGGCACTGGTGCCACCATGGGTCTGGGAACCATCCTGTGTATTCTGGATTCTAATTAGCCATCCGTCCACTCCAGGCCTTAGGGCCCCAGGCACAAACAACGGCGCTTTTCCCTGGAAAACAAAACTCGCCTGCCAACTTTTTGATGGCCGATTGCAGGAACCACTTGGTATTATCTAGCCAGCCCAACTTGGCACTGGTGCCACCATGGGTCTGGTCACCATCCTGCCTATCGTAGCTTTTCAGGAGCCAGCCGGTCACTCCCAGCCATAGGCCCCCAGACACAAACCTCGGACCGTTTCCCTGGAAAACAAAAGTAAGCTGCCCCGCTTCTGGATGGCAGATTGCAGGAACCACTTGGTACTATCAAACCAGCCCAACTTGGCACTGGTGCCACCATGGGTCTGGGAACCATCCTGTGTATCGTGGATTCTAATTAGCCATCCGTCCACTCCAGGCCATAGGGCCCCAGGCACAAACAAAGGCGCTTTTCCCTGGAAAACAAAACTCGCCTGCGAACATTTTGATGGCCGATTGCAGGAACCACTTGGTATTATCAAGCCAGCCCGACTTGGCACTGGTGCCACCTTGGGTCTGGGAACCATGCTGCGTATCGTGGATTCTAAGGAGCCAGCCGGCCACTCCCAGCCACAGGCCCCCAAACACAAACAACGGCACTTTTCCCTGGAAAACAAAACTCGCCTGCCAAGTTTTTGATGGCAGATTGCAGGAGCCACTTGGTACTATCAAACCAGCCCAACTTGGCACTGGTGCCACCATGGGTCTGGTCACCATCCTGCCTATCGTAGCTTTTCAGGAGCCAGCCAGCCACCCCCAGCCAGAGGCCCCCAGACAAATATTTCGGCCCGTTTCCCTGGCAAACAAAAGTAAGCTGCCCCGCTTCTGGATGGCAGATTGCAGGAGCCACTTTGCACCGTCAAACCAGCCCAACTTGGCACTGGTGCCACCTCAGGTCTGGGAACCATCCTGCGTCTCGTGGGTTCTAATTAGCCATCCGTCCACTCCAGGCCATAGGGCCCCAGGCACAAACAACGGCGCTTTTCCCTGGAAAACAAAACTCGCCTGCCAACTTTTTGATGGCCGATTGCAGGAACCACTTGGTATTATCAAGCCAGCCCAACTTGGCACTGGTGCCACCATGGGTCTGGTCACCATCCTGCCTATCGTAGCTTTTCAGGAGCCAGCCGGTCACTCCCAGCCATAGGCCCCCAGACACAAACCTCGGACCGTTTCCCTGGCAAACAAAAGTAAGCTGCCCCGCTTCTGGATGGCAGATTGCAGGAACCACTTGGTACTATCAAACCAGCCCAACTTGGCACTGGTGCCACCATGGGTCTGGGAACCATCCTGTGTATCGTGGATTCTAATTAGCCATCCGTCCACCCCAGGCCATAGGGCCCCAGGCACAAACAACGGCGCTTTTCCCTGGAAAACAAAACTCGCCTGCGAACATTTTGATGGCCGATTGCAGGAACCACTTGGTATTATCAAGCCAGCCCGACTTGGCACTGGTGCCACCTTGGGTCTGGGAACCATGCTGCGTATCGTGGATTCTAAGGAGCCAGCCGGCCACTCCCAGCCACAGGCCCCCAAACACAAACAACGACGCTTTTCCCTGGAAATCAACACTCGCTTGCCGATTTTTGATGGCAGATTGCAGGAGCCACTTGGTACTATCAAACCAGCCCAACTTGGCACTGGTGCCACCATGGGTCTGGTCACCATCATGCCTCTCGTAGCTTTTCAGGACCTAGCCGGTCACTCACAGCCATAGGCCCCCAGACACAAACCTTGGCCCGTTTCCCTGGCAAACAAAATTAAGCTGCCCCGCTTCTGGATGGCAGATTGCAGGAGCCACTTGGTATTATCAAACCAGCCCAACTTGGCACTGGTGCCACCTCTGGTCTGGGAACCATCCTGCGTATCGTGGATTCTAAGGAGCCAGTCGGCCACTCCCAGCCACAGGCCCCCAAACACAAACAACGGCCCGTTTCCGTGGCAAACAAAAGTAAGCTGCCCCGCTTCTGGATGGCAGATTGCAGGAACCACTTGGTACTATCAAACCAGCCCAACTTGGCACTGGTGTCACCTCTTGTCTGGGAACCATGCTGCGTATCGTGGTTTCTAAGGAGCCAGCCGGCCACTCCCAGCCACAGGCCCCCAAACACAAACAACGACGCTTTTCCCTGGAAAACAAAACTCGCCTGACAACATTTTGATGGCAGATTGCAGGAGCCACTTGGTACTATCAAACCAGCCCAACTTGGCACTGGTGCCACCATGGGTCTGGTCACCATCCTGCCTATCGAAGCTTTTCAGGAGCCAGCCGGTCACTCACAGCCATAGGCCCCGAGACACAAAGCTCGGCCCGTTTCCCTGGCAAACAAAAGTAAGCTGCCCCGCTTCTGGATGGCAGATTGCAGAAGCCACTTTGCACCATCAAACCAGCCCAACTGGGCACTGGTGCCACCTCTGGTCTGGGAACCATCCTGCGTATCGTAGATTTTAAGGAGCCAGCCGGTTGTCCCAGCCATAGGCCCCCAAACACAAACAACGGTCCGTTTCCCTGGCAAACAAAAGTAAGCTGCCCCGCTTCTGGATGGCAGATTGCAGGAACCACTTGGTAGTATCAAACCAGCCCAACTTGGCACTGGTGCCACCTCAGGTCTGGGAACCATGCTGCGTATCGTGGTTTCTAAGGAGCCAGCCGGCCACTCCCAACCATAGACCCCCAGACACAAAGCTCGGCCCGTTTCCCTGGAAAACAAAAGTAAGCTACCCCGATTCTGGATGGCAGATTGCAGGAGCCACTTGGTACTATCAAATCAGCCCAACTTGGCACTGGTGCCACCATGGGTCTGGTAAACATCCTGCCTATCGTAGCTTTTCAGGAGCCAGCCGGCCACTCTCAGCCATATGCCCCCAAAAACAAACCACGGCCCTTTTCTCTGGCAAACAAAACTCAACTGCCCCTCTTCTGGATGGCAAATTTTAGGACGCACTTTGTACTACGAAAACCGCCCGACGTGGCACTGGTGCCACCTTGTGTCAGGGAACCATCCTGCATATCGAGCTTTTAAAGGAGCCAGCCGGCCACGCCCAGCCATAAACCCCCAAAAACAAACCACGGACCATTTCTCTTGGAAACAAAAATCCGCTGCCCCGCGTCTGGATGGCAGATTGCAGGAGCCACTTTGCACCATCAAACCAGCCCGACTTGGCACTGGTGCCACCTTGGGTCTGGGAACAATCCTGCATATCGTGGATTCTAAGGAGCCAGCCGGCCACTCCCAGCCACAGGCCCCCAAACAAAAACAACGGCGCTTTTCCCTGGAAAACAAAATTCGCCTGCCAACTTTTTGATGGCAGATTGCAGGAGCCACTTGGTACTATCAAACCAGCCCAACTTGGCACTGGTGCCACCTCTGGTCTGGGAACCATCCTGCCTATCGTAGCTTTTCGGGAGCCAGCCGGTCACTCCCAGCCATAGACCCCCAGACACAAACCTCGGCCCGTTTCCCTGGAAAACAAAAGTAAGCTACCCCGATTCTG
Organism: Melospiza melodia melodia; assembly: GCF_035770615.1. NCBI lineage: Eukaryota > Metazoa > Chordata > Aves > Passeriformes > Passerellidae > Melospiza > Melospiza melodia. The sequence goes on along the minus strand of NC_086196.1, from coordinate 89,616,668 downwards.
GATCGCAGATTGCAGGAGCCACTTGGTACTATCAAATCAGCCCAACTTGGCACTGGTGCCACCATGGGTCTGGTAAACATCCTGCCTATCGTTGCTTTTGAGGAGCCAGCCGGTCACTCCCTGCCATAGGCCCCCAGACACAAACCTCGGCCCGTTTCCCTGGCAAACAAAAGTAAGCTGCCCCGCTTTTGGATGGCAGATTGCAGGAGCCACGTTGCACCATCAAACCAGCCCGACTTGGCACTGGTGCCACCTTGGGTCTGGGAACAAGTTGGGCTGGTTTGAGAGTACCAAGTGGCTCCTGCAATCTTCCATCCAGAAGCGGGACAGCTTACTTTTGTTTCCCAGGGAAACGGGCCGAGGTATTTGTCTGGGGGCCTATGGCTGGGAGTGACCGGCTGGCTACTGAAAAGCTACGATAGGCAGGATGGTTACCAGACTCATGGTGCCACCAGTGCCAAGTCGGCCTGGTTTGATAATACTAAATAGCTCCTGCAATCTGCCATCCAGACGCGGGGCAGCGGATTTTTGTTTGCTGGAGAAATGTTCCGTGGTTTTTTTTGGGGGTATATGACTGGACGTGGCCGGCTGGCTCCTTAAAAAGCTCTATACGCAGGATTGTTCCCTGACCCAAGGTGGCATCAGTGCCAAGTCGGGCTGTTTTCGTAGTACCAAGTGCGTCCTGCAATTTGCCATCCAGAAGCGGGGCAGCCTACTTTTGTTTGCCAGGGAAACGTGCCGAGGTATTTGTCTGGAGGCCTATGGCTGGGAGTGAGCTGCTGGCTCCTAAAAAGCTACGATAGGCAGGATGGTGACCAGACCCATGGTGGCACCAGTGCCAAGTTGGGCTGGTTTGATAGTACCAAGTGGCTCCTGCAATCTGCCATCAAGAAGTTGGCAGGCGAGTTTTGTTTTCCAGGGAAAAGCGCCGTTGTTTTTGTTTAGAGGCCTGTGGCTGGGAGTGGCCGCCTGTCCTCGTAGAATCTACGTTACGCAGCATGGTTCCCAGAGCCAAGGTGGCACCAGGGCCAAGTCGGGCTGGTTTGTAAGTACCAAGTGCATCCTGCAATCTGCCATCCAAAAGCGGGGCAGCTTACTTTTGTTTGCCAGGGAAACGGGCCGAGGTTTGTGTCCAGGGGCCTATGGCAGGGAGTGACCGGCTGGCTCCTGAAAAGCTACGATAGGCAGGATGTTTACCAGACCCATGGTGGCACCAGTGCCAAGTTGGGCTGATTTGATAGTACCAAGTGGCTCCTGCAATCTGCCATCCAGAATTGGGGTAGCTTACTTTTGTTTTCCAGGGAAACGGGCCGAGGTTTGTGTCTGGGGGTCTATGGCTGGGAGTGACCGGCTGGCTCCTGAAAAGCTACGATAGGCAGGATGGTTCCCAGACCAGAGGTGGCACCAGTGCCAAGTTGGGCTGGTTTGATAGTACCAAGTGGCTCCTGCAATCTGCCATCAAAAAGTTGGCAGGCGAATTTTGTTTTCCAGGGAAAAGCGCCGTTGTTTGTGTTTGGGGGCCTGTGGCTGGGAGTGGCCGGCTGGCTCCTTAGAATCCACGATATGCAGGATTGTTCCCAGACCCAAGGTGGCACCAGTGCCAAGTCGGGCTGGTTTGATGGTGCAAAGTGGCTCCTGCAATCTGCCATCCAGACGCGGGGCAGCGGATTTTTGTTTCCAAGAGAAATGGTCCGTGGTTTGTTTTTGGGGGTTTATGGCTGGGCGTGGCCGTCTGGCTCCTTAAAAAGCTCGATATGCAGGATGGTTCCCTGACACAAGGTGGCACCAGGGCCACGTCGGGCGGTGTTCGTAGTACTAAGGGCGTCCTAAAATTTGCCATCCAGAAGAGGGGCAGTTGAGTTTTGTTTGCCAGAGAAAAGGGCCGTGGTTTGTTTTTGGGGGCATATGGCTGAGAGTGGCCGGCTGGCCCCTGAAAATCCACGATAGGCAGGATGGTTCCCAGACCTGAGGTGGCACCAGTGCCATGTCGGGCTGGTTTGATAGTACTAAGCAGCTCCTGCAATCTGCCATGCAGAAGCGGGGCAGCTTACTTTTGTTTGCCAGGGAAACGGGCCGAGGTTTGTGTCTAGGTGCCTCTGGCTGGGGGTGGCTGGCTGGCTCCTGAAAAGCTACGATAGGCAGGATGGTGACCAGACCCATGGTGGCACCAGTGCCAAGTTGGGCTGGTTTGATAGTACCAAGTGGCTCCTGCAATCTGCCATCAAAAAGTTGGCAGGCGAGTTGTGTTTTCCAGGGAAAAGCGCCGTTGTTTGTGTTTGGGGGCCTGTGGCTGGGAGTGGCCGGCTGGCTCCTTAGAACCCACGATACGCAGGATGGTTCCCAGACCTGAGGTGGCACCAGTGCCAAGTTGGGCTGGTTTGATGGTGCAAAGTGGCTCCTGCAATCTGCCATGCAGAAGCGGGGCAGCTTACTTTTGTTTGCCAGGGAAACGGGCCGAAATATTTGTCTGGGGGCCTCTGGATTGGGGTGGCTGGCTGGCTCCTGAAAAGCTACGATAGGCAGGATGGTGACCAGACCCATGGTGGCACCAGTGCCAAGTTGGGCTGGTTTGATAGTACCAAGTGGCTCCTGCAATCTGCCATCAAAAGTTTGGCAGGCGAGTTTTGTTTTCCAGGGAAAAGCACCGTTGTGCGTGTTTTGGGGCCTGTGGCTGGGAGTGGCCAGCTGGCTCCTTAGAATCCACGATACGCAGGATGGTTCCCAGACCCAAGGTGGCACCAGTGCCAAGTCGGGCTGGTTTGTTAGTACCAAGTGGTTCCTGCAATCTGCCATCCAGAAGCGGGGCAGCTGAATTTTGTTTGCCAGAGAAAAAGGCTGTTGTTTGTGTTTCGGGGCCTGTGGCTGGCAGTGGCCGGCTGGCTCCTGAAAATCCATGATACGCAGCATGGTTCCCAGACCCAAGGTGGCATCAGTGCCAAGTAGGGCTGGTTTCATAGTACCCAGTGGCTCCTGCAATCTGCCATCCAGAAGAGGGGCAGTTGAGTTTTGTTTTCCAGAGAAAAGGTCCGTGGTTTGTGTTTGGGGCCTATGGCTGAGAGTGACCGGCTGGCCCCTGAAAATCCACGATAGGAAGGATGGTTCCCAGATCCAAGGTGGCAGCAGTGCCATGTTGTTCTGGTGTGATAGTCCCAAGTGGCTCCTGCAATCTGCCATCCAGAAGCGGGGCAGCTGAGTTTTGTTTGCCAGAGAAAAAGGCTTTGGTTTGTATTTGGGGGCCTGTGGCTGGGAGTGTTCGGCTGGCTCCTGACAACCCACAATACGCAGGATGGTTCCCAGACCCAAGGTGGCACCAGTGCCAAGTCGGGCTGTTTTTATAGTACCAAGTGCGTCCTGCAATTTGCCATCCAGAAGAGGGGCAGTTGAGTTTTGTTTGCCAGAGAATAGCGCCGTTGTTTGTGTTTGGGGGCTTGTGGCTGGTAGTGGCCGACTGGCTCCTTAGAATCTGTGTCACGCAGCATGGTTCCCAGACCCAAGGTGGCACCAGTGCCAAGTTGGGCTGGTTTGATAGTACCAAGTGGCTCCTGCAATCTGCCATCCAGAAGCGGGGCAGCTTACTTTTGTTTGCCAGGGAAACGGGCCGAGGTTTGTGACTGGGGACCTATGGCTGGGAGTGACCGGCTGGCTCCTGAAAATCTACAATAGGCAGGATGGTTACCAGACCCATGGTGGCACCAGTGCCAAGTTGGGCTGGTTTGATAGTAACAAGTGGCTCCGGCAATCTGCCATCAAAAAGTTGGCAGGCGAGTTTTGTTTTCCAGGGAAAAGCGCCATTGTTTGTATTTGGGGGCCTGTGGCTGGGAGTGGCCGGCTGGCTCCTTTGAACCCACGATACGCAGGATGGTTCCCAGACCCAAGGTGGCACCAGTGCCAAGTCGGGCTGGTTTGATACTACCAAGTGCGTCCTGCAATCTGCCATCCAGAAGCGGGGCAGCTTACTTTTGTTTGCCAGGGAAACGGGCCGTGGGTTTTGATTGGGGGCATATAGCTGAGAGTGGCCGGCTGGCTCCTGAAAATCCACGCTAGGCAGCATGGTTCCCAGATGCAAGGTGGCACCAGTGCCAAGTCGGGCTGGTTTGATGGTGCAAAGTGTCTCCTGCAATCTGCCATCCAGAAGCGGGGCAGCTGATTTTTGTTTGCCAGAGAAAAATTCCGTGGATTGTTTTTGGGGGCATATTGCTGGGAGTGGCCGGCTGGCTCCTTAAAATGCTCGATACGCATGATGGTTCCCAGGCCCAAGGTGTCACCACTACCAAGTCGGCCTGCGGTTTTAGTATCAAGTTCATCCTGCAATTTGCCATCCAGAAGAGGGGCAGTTGAGTTTTGTTTGCCAGAGAAACGGGCCGAGGTTTCTGTTTGGGGACATATGGCTGAGAGTGGCCGGCTGGCCCCTGAATATCCACGATACACAGCATGGTTCCCAGATCCAAGGTGGCACCAGTGCCAAGTCAGGCTGGTTTGATAGTACCAAGTGTCTCCTGCAATCTGCCATCCAGAAGCAGGGCAGCTTACTTTTGTTTGCCAGAGAAATAGGCCTAGGTTTTTGTTTGGGGGCCTGTGGCTAGGAGTGGCCGGCTGGCTCCTAAGAATCCACGATACGCAGGATGTTTCCCAGACCCAAGGTGGCACCAGTGCCAAGTCGGGCTGGTTTGATAGTACCAAGTGGCTCCTGCAAACTCGATCAAAAAGTTGGCAGGCGTGTTTTGTTTTCCAGGGAACAGCGCCGTTGATTTTGTTTGGGGGCCTGTGGCTGGGAGTGGCCGGCTGGCTCCTTAGAATCCACGATACGCAGGATGGTTCCCAGACCCAAGGTGGCACCAGTGCCAAGTCGGGCTGGTTTGATTACACCAAGTGCCTCCTGCAATCTCCCATCCAGAAGCGGGGCAGCTGAGTTTTGTTTGCGAGAAAAAAGGGCCGTGGTTTTTGTTGGGGGCCTGTGGCTGGGAGTAGCCGGCTGGCTCCTTAAAATCCACGATAGGCAGGATGGTTCCCAGACCCAAGGTGGCACCAGTGCCAAGTCGGGCTGGTTTGATAGTACCAAGTGGCTCCTGCAATGTGCCATCCAGAAGCGGGGCAGCTGAGTTTTGTTTGCCAGAGAAAAAGGCTGTGGTTTGTGTTTGGGGGCCTGTGGCTGGCAGTGGCCGGCTGGCTCCTGAAAATCCATGATACGCAGCATGGTTCCCAGACCCAAGGTGGCACCAGTGCCAAGTGGGGCTCGTTTGACAGTGTCAAGTGCCTCCTGCAATCTCCCATCCAGAAGCGGGGCGGCTGAGTTTTTTTTGCCAGGGAAACGGACCTTTGTTTTTGATTGGGCTCTGTGGCCGAGAGTGGTCGGCTGTCTCCTGACAATCCACAATACGCAGGATGGTTCCCAGACCCAAGGTGGCACCAGTGCCAAGTCGGGCTGGTTTGATAGTACCAAGTGTCTCCTGCAATCTGCCATCCAGAAGCGGGGCAGCTGAGTTTTGTTTGCCAGAGAAAAGGGCCGTGGGTTGTGTTTGGGGGCATATGGCTGGGAGTGGCCACCTGGCTCCTTAAAATGCACGATACGCCGCATGGTAACCAGACGCAAGGTGGCACCAGTGCCAAGTCAGGCTGTTTTTGTAGTACCCAGTGGCTCCTGCAATTTGCCATCCACAAGCGGGGCAGTTGAATTTTGTTTGCTAGAGAAAAGGGCTGTGGTTTGTGTTTGGGGGCCTATGGCTGAGAGTGGCCGGCTGGCCCCTGAAAATCAACGATAGGCAGGATGGTTCCCAGATCCAAGGTGGCACCAGTGCCAAGTAAGGCTGGTTGTATGGTTCAAAGTGACTCCTGCAATCTGCCATCCAGAAGCGGGACAGCTGAGTTTTTTTTGCCAGAGAAAAGGTCCATGGTTTCTTTTTGGGGCATACGGCATGGAATTGCCGGCTGGCTCCTTAAAATGCTCGATACGCAGGATGGTTCCCAGAGCCAAGGTGGCACCACTGCCAAGTCGGGCTCTTTTTGTAGTACCAAGTGCGTCCTGCAATTTGCCATCCAGAAGAGGGGCAGTTGAGTTTTGTTTGCCAGAGAAAAGGGCCGAGGTTTGTGTTTGGGGGCATATGGCTGGGAATGACCGGCTGGCCCCTGAAAATCCACGATACGCCGGATGGTTCCCAGATCCAAGGTGGTACCATTACCAAGTCGGGCTGGTTTGATAGTCCCAAGTGGCTCCTGCAAACTGCCATCCAGAAGCGGGGCAGCTTACTTTTGTTTGCCAGGGAAATGGGCCGTTGTTTGTGTTTGGGTGCCTGTGGCTGGGAGTGTTCGGCTGGTTCCTGAATAGGTACGATACGCAGGATTGTTCCCAGATCCAAGGTGGCAGCAGTGCCATGTTGTGCTGGTGTGATAGTCCCAAGTGGCTCCTGCAATCTGCCATCCAGAAGTGGGGCAGCTGATTTTTGTTTGCCAGAGAAAAGGTCCGTGGTTTGTTTTTGGGGGCATATGGCTGAGAGTGGCCGGCTGGCCCCTGAAAATCCACGATACACAGGATGGTTCCCAGATCCAAGGTGGCACCTGTGCCAAGTCGGGCTGATTTGATAGTACTAAGTAGCTCCTGCAATCTGCCATGCAGAAGCGGGGCAGCTTACTTTTGTTTGCCAGGGAAACGGGCCGAGGTTTGTGTTTGGGGGCCTATGGCTGAGAGTGACCGGCTGGCTCCTGAAAATCCATGATACGCAGCATGGTTCCCAGACCCAAGGTGGCACCAGTGCCAAGTGGGGCTGGTTTCACAGTGTCAAGTGCCTCCTGCAATCTCCCATCCAGAAGCGGGGCAGCTGAGTTTTGTTTGCCTGTGAAACGGGCCGTTGTTTTTAATTGGGGTCTGTGGCCGAGAGTGTTCGGCTGGCTCCTGACAACCCACAATACGCAGGATGGTTCCCAGACCCAAGGTGGCACCAGTGCCAAGTCGGGCTGTTTTTATAGTACCAAGTGCGTCCTGCAATTTGCCATCCAGAAGAGGGGCAGTTGAGTTTTGTTTGCCAGAGAATAGCGCCGTTGTTTGTGTTTGGGGGCTTGTGGCTGGGAGTGGCCGACTGGCTCCTTAGAATCTGTGTTACGCAGCATGGTTCCCAGACCCAAGGTGGCACCAGTGCCAAGTTGGGCTGGTTTGATAGTACCAAGTGGCTCCTGCAATCTGCCATCCAGAAGCGGGGCAGCTTACTTTTGTTTGCCAGGGAAACGGGCCGAGGTTTGTGACTGGGGACCTATGGCTGGGAGTGACCGGCTGGCTCCTGAAAAGCTACAATAGGCAGGATGGTTACCAGACCCATGGTGGCAGCAGTGCCAAGTTGGGCTGATTTGATAGTACCAAGTGGCTCCTGCAATCTGCCATCAAAAAGTTGGCAGGCGAGTTTTGTTTTCCAGGGAAAAGCGCCATTGTTTGTATTTGGGGGCCTGTGGCTGGGAGTGGCCGGCTGGCTCCTTTGAACCCACGATACGCAGGATGGTTCCCAGACCCAAGGTGGCACCAGTGCCAAGTCGGGCTGGTTTGATACTACCAAGTGCGTCCTGCAATCTGCCATCCAGAAGCGGGGCAGCTTAATTTTGTTTGCCAGGGAAACGGGCCGTGGGTTTTGTTTGGGGGCATATAGCTGAGAGTGGCCGGCTGGCTCCTGAAAATCCACGCTAGGCAGCATGGTTCCCAGATGCAAGGTGGCACCAGTGCCAAGTCGGGCTGGTTTGATGGTGCAAAGTGGCTCCTGCAATCTGCCATCCAGAAGCGGGGCAGCTGATTTTTGTTTGCCAGAGAAAAATTCCGTGGATTGTTTTTGGGGGCATATTGCTGGGAGTGGCCGGCTGGCTCCTTAAAATGCTCGATACGCATGATGGTTCCCAGGCCCAAGGTGTCACCACTACCAAGTCGGCCTGCGGTTTTAGTATCAAGTTCATCCTGCAATTTGCCATCCAGAAGAGGGGCAGTTGAGTTTTGTTTGCCAGAGAAACGGGCCGAGGTTTCTGTTTGGGGACATATGGCTGAGAGTGGCCAGCTGGCCCCTGAATATCCACGATACACAGCATGGTTCCCAGATCCAAGGTGGCACCAGTGCCAAGTCGGGCTGGTTTGATAGTACCAAGTGTCTCCTGCAATCTGCCGTCCAGAAGCAGGGCAGCTTACTTTTGTTTGCCAGAGAAATAGGCCTAGGTTTTTGTTTGGGGGTCTGTGGCTAGGAGTGGCCGGCTGGCTCCTAAGAATCCACGATACGCAGGATGTTTCCCAGACCCAAGGTGGCACCAGTGCCAAGTCGGGCTGGTTTGATAGTACCAAGTGGCTCCTGCAAACTCCATCAAAAAGTTGGCAGGCGTGTTTTGTTTTCCAGGGAACAGCGCCGTTGATTTTGTTTGGGGGCCTGTGGCTGGGAGTGGCCGGCTGGCTCCTTAGAATCCACGATACGCAGGATGGTTCCCAGACCCAAGGTGGCACCAGTGCCAAGTCGGGCTGGTTTGATTACACCAAGTGGCTCCTGCAATCTGCCATCCAGAAGTGAGGCAGCTAAGTTTTGTTTGCGAGAAAAAAGGGCCGTGGTTTTTGTTGGGGGCCTGTGGCTGGGAGTAGCCGGCTGGCTCCTTAAAATCCACGATAGGCAGGATGGTTCCCAGACCCAAGGTGGCACCAGTGCCAAGTCGGGCTGGTTTGATAGTACCAAGTGGCTCCTGCAATCTGCCATCCAGAAGCGGGGCAGCTGAGTTTTGTTTGCCAGAGGAAAAGGCTGTGGTTTGTGTTTGGGGGCCTGTGGCTGGCAGTGGCCGGCTGGCTCCTGAAAATCCACGATACGCAGCATGGTTCCCAGACCCAAGGTGGCACCAGTGCCAAGTGGGGCTCGTTTGACAGTGTCAAGTGCCTCCTGCAATCTCCCATCCAGAAGCGGGGCGGCTGAGTTTTTTTTGCCAGGGAAACGGACCTTTGTTTTTGATTGGGCTCTGTGGCCGAGAGTGGTCGGCTGTCTCCGGACAATCCACAATACGCAGGATGGTTCCCAGACCCAAGGTGGCACCAGTGCCAAGTCGGGCTGGTTTGATAGTACCAAGTGTCTCCTGCAATCTGCCATCCAGAAGCGGGGCAGCTGAGTTTTGTTTGCCAGAGAAAAGGGCCGTGGGTTGTGTTTGGGGGCATATGGCTGGGAGTGGCCACCTGGCTCCTTAAAATGCACGATACGCCGCATGGTAACCAGACGCAAGGTGGCACCAGTGCCAAGTCAGGCTGTTTTTGTAGTACCCAGTGGCTCCTGCAATTTGCCATCCAGAAGCGGGGCAGTTGAATTTTGTTTGCTAGAGAAAAGGGCTGTGGTTTGTGTTTGGGGGCCTATGGCTGAGAGTGGCCGGCTGGCCCCTGAAAATCAACGATAGGCAGGATGGTTCCCAGATCCAAGGTGGCACCAGTGCCAAGTAAGGCTGGTTGTATGGTTCAAAGTGACTCCTGCAATCTGCCATCCAGAAGCGGGACAGCTGAGTTTTTTTTGCCAGAGAAAATGTCCATGGTCTCTTTTTGGGGCATACGGCTGGGAATTGCCGGCTGGCTCCTTAAAATGCTCGATACGCAGGATGGTTCCCAGAGCCAAGGTGGCACCACTGCCAAGTCGGGCTCTTTTTGTAGTACCAAGTGCGTCCTGCAATTTGCCATCCAGAAGAGGGGCAGTTGAGTTTTGTTTGCCAGAGGAAAGGGCCGAGGTTTGTGTTTGGGGGCATATGGCTGGGAATGACCGGCTGGCCCCTGAAAATCCACGATACGCCGGATGGTTCCCAGATCCAAGGTGGTACCATTACCAAGTCGGGCTGGTTTGATAGTCCCAAGTGGCTCCTGCAAACTGCCATCCAGAAGCGGGGCAGCTGAGTTTTGTTTGCCAGGGAAATGGGCCGTTGTTTGTGTTTGGGGGCCTGTGGCTGGGAGTGTTCGGCTGGTTCCTGAATATGTACGATACGCAGGATTGTTCCCAGATCCAAGGTGGCAGCAGTGCCATGTTGTGCTGGTGTGATAGTCCCAAGTGGCTCCTGCAATCTGCCATCCAGAAGTGGGGCAGCTGATTTTTGTTTGCCAGAGAAAAGGTCCGTGGTTTGTTTTTGGGGGCATATGGCTGAGAGTGGCCGGCTGGCCCCTGAAAATCCACGATACACAGGATGGTTCCCAGATCCAAGGTGGCACCTGTGCCAAGTCGGGCTGATTTGATAGTACTAAGTAGCTCCTGCAATCTGCCATGCAGAAGCGGGGCAGCTTACTTTTGTTTGCCAGGGAAACGGGCCGAGGTTTGTGTTTGGGGGCCTATGGCTGAGAGTGACCGGCTGGCTCCTGAAAAGCTACAATAGGCAGGATGGTGACCAGACCCATGGTGGCACCAGTGCCAAGTTGGGCTGGTTTGATAGTACCAAGTGGTTCCTGCAATCTGCCATCCAGAAGCAGGGCAGCTGAGTTTTGTTTGCCAGAGAAAAGGGCCTTGGTTTGTGTTTGGGGGCATATGGCTGGGTGTGGCCAGCTGGCTCCTTAAAATGCACGATATGCAACATGGCTCCCAGACCCAAGGTGGCACCAGTGCCAAGTTGGGCTGGTTTGATAGTACCAAGTGGCTCCTGCAATCTTCCATGATCACGTGGAGAAATACTTTCTGGTTTCAGCCTCATGCTCTTTCTTCTCTCCCTCAACTTCTCTATCACCTCTCATCTGGTTCACATGCGCTGTCTTCAAGGTCCACAGGCTACTTTTCACAGAATCTTCTGGCCTGATGAAGTAAGAATGATGAATAGAACAGAGCTGGGATCTATTTTCCAGTTTGGATAAAATGCATTCTGCACACAAATCCAAGGAGAACGGGCTGCCCCGATGCCCAGAAAATCTTTCACTCCTGCTAGTGTTCTACGTCAACCGCAACTTAGTCTGAAAGAAAAGCTTTTTCTCTGAGAGCATCTGAGAGGTTTGCATGAAGCACTGATATCTGACATATGCAATTTTGAATAGGAGAGGAAAAAGAAAATGGCAAGGAGTTTTTAATTTTAGTGGTTTCAATTTTAATTTCCGTGCACTTTTTCAAAACTTGTCAGCTCAAATGCCCATCAACATCTTTTAGTCATCTGTAAGTCAGTATTCATATAAAATGTGCTTCAAATCCAAAGAATTTCAAATTTGCACTCCAAGCTTCTATGCCTAGATTTATGATTTCCTACACATATTAGATGAAAGGAAGGCCTTTTTTACTGTGGGAGTGCTGGAACACTGGAACAGGTTGCCCAGAGAAGTTGTGGGTGTCCCATCCCTGAAAGTATTCAAGGTCACCTTGGACGGGGCTTGGAGCAGCAACAAAGGAGAAGCTTGATGGTAGAGAAACAAAGTTGGACTATAGAAGAAACTCGGATTGAAGTATAGGATCAAGTTTTCTCTCAGCTCTTGGGGTAAATTCAAAGTTGTACAAAATGACATTTATCTGTGCTATTCACTACTGTAACAGAAAGTTTCATGAAAACTGTACAGAAGATAGTAAATTTTAAAAGAGATAAGAATTACAGCATAAAATCCATGGGATAGGTTACAACATGAGACACTCTCTAAGAGAAAATCTCTGTGTTTCAGCACTTCATCGGGGTAAGATTTCATGAAGTGCCAAAGAAGGCGGCAAAATATCATTCGGGACATTATTTACTGGAATTCAGCCTGGCCATTAGTAGGAACTGCCTTTGAACATATCATGTAGATATACCACACACACTTTCCCTTCACTGAAAAATTACTGTTTACAACAAATAAGCAATTGACGATCAAAATTGATTGAAAGCATCTTAAACATGTCAAGTATTTCATTGTAGATGATCTGTGATCCAAATGCTTCTTCCACCTTCGAGTGGGACAGAAGAATTCTTCCATATCATGATGGTTTAAAATTGTATCAACCAATGTTTTCTGCTGAAAAGATATCATCTATTTTTTTCTATTTTTGGAAGAAAATATTCCTAGACATACAACAGGTGAGAACTAAGTAATTTTAAAGAAACAAATGAAATGAAAATATTCTGTAAATAGAATGAAATGAAAAGCTGTGTTTTAAATAGGAGCTAAATATTAAACAGAATTTTTGTACCAGGCATTTGAATTACTGCACCAGCTCTTTTGCCCATCAAGAGAGGCATTTCAGTCTTTTCCAAGGTGTTCATGATCTGCTATGCTGATCTCTGTGTGTGCCTAGGTGTGTGTGGAGGGGGGGGCATATGAAGGGGAGTGTGTATGTTTGCTTTACAATTGTTGTGGCAGATTCATGCCTCAGCTCCACATTTTGTTTTAAAAAGGTCACACCGAGTGGATATGAAGTTTACTATCAACAAGAGATCGATTCCCAAATCATCCATTTGACTCTCCCTTATAAATCATGTGCTTTGTTGCATATTTTATCAAATATACTTTCAAGCCAGATGGAGGAAGGAGGATGTGGGAATCCCTCCACCATCTTGCAACTTTTATGTAAGTAGGTTTTCAAGAAAATCATCATTTCTCTTTTAAATATGTCTGGAACAGGCATGATGGTAGTGTCAACCTGTTGGAGTTTTTGTTGCTGGAAGAAGTTGTACAAAAGGATTGGTTTTTACATTGACCAGTTACTGAATCAAGCGCAGGAATACATTGGAAATTTAGCTGGGGGTTCCTTTTCCCAGCAGACTACTTCTAGAACGAGCTTGTACACTGAAGCTGACTCTTTTGCTCTCTTTTTGTTTCTTTCCTATTTTCTTGGCTTCTTTGCCACTATCTAGACAATTTTGGAACTTTGTTCCCAACTAAAATGGTTTCAATAGTCTGATTGTGATCATACATTTTTACAAGGAATTTTTAAAATCTTTCCTCGAGTCCAGAAAGTCAAGGACTTAGATCTTTTTCTTCCCTTATCAATATTGCCATGAAATTGATAAATAAAGACCAACTCTTTATTTTTGTTTTTAACCCACGTAGATAATTCCCATCCATTAATCCATTTTGTGGACCAATAGCTGCCATTCTGATGGAAGCTGTCACTTCTTAACAATAGGCATTCTGTGACTATGTTGACAGCACTTTGGGTGAAGATCCTAACTGGTCTTAGATATACATAGGGAGAAATTTGCTCAGCCAGTGTCAGTCTTAAGCATGCGTATCAGAAGATCTTTCTAGAGCTGGGAATTTTCCCATGAAAGGGATTCAGTTAGGGAAGAGACACTTGTGCCAGAGTTTTACATTCTTCTTGAACACTGCTTAAGGAACTTAGATGCCATGTCCATTTGGATCTCTGTCTGCACAGAACTTTGTCATGCCAGTGCTTTGAAATGCATCTTGAAGAGAATTCACTAGCACAGAATGAAAGAGAGTGGAAGGGGTTGGTGGGGCTAACCAGGCCCAACCCCCCTGCCTAAACCAGGATACCTAGAGCCTCTTGCCCAGGATTCTATCTGGGTGTACTTTTAATGTCTTCAAAGATCCAGGCTCCACAATCTTTCTGGGCAGTCTGTGCCGTGGTTCAGTCACCCTGACAGTAAAGAAACATTTACTGATGTTCAAAGGCAATCTCCTGTATTTCAGTGTGTGCCCACTGCCTCTTGTCTTTACCCTCAGCATCACTGAAAAGACACTGATTCCCTCCCCTTTGCACTATTGCTTCCATATGTATGTGTGATGCCATGTAGAGGTATGTCAAAAACCTCCCTGAAGCCCAGGCAGATAATATTCCCTTCATCTACCAGTCAAGTTGATTCATCAGAGGAGTTTAAAGTGATGTTCAGCATGAAATTCCCCTGAAAAATCATGCTAACTACATTATTTGGTCATCTGTCATGTGCCTGGCAAGGATTTCCAGGAAGAGCTGCTTCATCAACTTCCTGGGGATAAAAAAGAGGCTGGCTGGTTTGTACTATGGCGAGTCCTCTTAATTGCCTTTTTTGAAGATGGGTGTCATATGCTAACATCCACTCTTTAGCCTCTCTTGTCGTCTACATCTTAGCAAAACGCTTTTCCACTATGTCTGGCTAGGAAAAACTGTGCCAGCACAGAAAACATCTCCCATCGTGTTCTAGAAGTTGCACGGATGTCTGCCAAGTGTTTGGCAGGAAGAAAAGAAAAGTTGTCCAAAACAGCTTCCAATCGAATGTTCCTGTGATTGGAAAAGTCAGGAGAGTGCAAAGGTACTGTTTTCTATCAGTTGGCAAGGTGCGCACACAATCCCAGTGTTGTACAGCTTGCTTCTTCACCTTCCCGAAGCTGCCGCTCTCGCCGGCTGCCGGAGCCCAAGAAGCGGCTTCTTCGCGCAAAGACGATTGTGCCGCTCACAGTGCTCTCCTTAGCGCGGCTTCTGCCGAAAGACGCCCGGCAGCGGCTCTTACCTCCGGAGAGCACCCTACCTTCGTCTTTAGCTCCTCTTCTCATCTACACCTCGGCAAAAAGCTTCTCCACTATGTCTGGCTAGGAAAAACTGTGCCAGCACAGAAAACATCTCCCATCGTGTTCTAGAAGTTGCACGGATGTCTGCCAAGTGTTTGGCAGGAAGAAAAGAAAAGTTGTCCAAAACAGCTTCCAATCGAATGTTCCTGTGATTGGAAAAGTCAGGAGAGTGCAAAGGTACTGTTTTCTATCAGTTGGCAAGGTGCGCACACAATCCCAGTGTTGTACAGCTTGCTTCTTCACCTTCCCGAAGCTGCCGCTCTCGCCGGCTGCCGGAGCCCAAGAAGCGGCTTCTTCGCGCAAAGACGATTGTGCCGCTCACAGTGCTCTCCTTAGCGCGGCTTCTGCCGAAAGACGCCCGGCAGCGGCTCTTACCTCCGGAGAGCATCCTACCTTCGTCTTTCGCGTCTTTTGTAGTCTACATCTTAGCAAAACGCTTTTCCACTATGTCTGGCTAGGAAAAACTGTGCCAGCACAGAAAACATCTCCCATCGTGTTCTAGAAGTTGCACGGATGTCTGCCAAGTGTTTGGCAGGAAGAAAAGAAAAGTTGTCCAAAACAGCTTCCAATCGAATGTTCCTGTGATTGGAAAAGTCAGGAGAGTGCAAAGGTACTGTTTTCTATCAGTTGGCAAGGTGCGCACACAATCCCAGTGTTGTACAGCTTGCTTCTTCACCTTCCCGAAGCTGCCGCTCTCGCCGGCTGCCGGAGCCCAAGAAGCGGCTTCTTCGCGCAAAGACGATTGTGCCGCTCACAGTGCTCTCCTTAGCGCGGCTTCTGCCGAAAGACGCCCGGCAGCGGCTCTTACCTCCGGAGAGCATCCTACCTTCGTCTTTCGCGTCTTTTGTAGTCTACATCTTAGCAAAACGCTTTTCCACTATGTCTGGCTAGGAAAAACTGTGCCAGCACAGAAAACATCTCCCATCGTGTTCTAGAAGTTGCACGGATGTCTGCCAAGTGTTTGGCAGGAAGAAAAGAAAAGTTGTCCAAAACAGCTTCCAATCGAATGTTCCTGTGATTGGAAAAGTCAGGAGAGTGCAAAGGTACTGTTTTCTATCAGTTGGCAAGGTGCGCACACAATCCCAGTGTTGTACAGCTTGCTTCTTCACCTTCCCGAAGCTGCCGCTCTCGCCGGCTGCCGGAGCCCAAGAAGCGGCTTCTTCGCGCAAAGACGATTGTGCCGTTCACAGTGCTCTCCTTAGCGCGGCTTCTGCCGAAAGACGCCCGGCAGCGGCTCTTACCTCCGGAGAGCATCCTACCTTCGTCTTTCGCGTCTTTTGTAGTCTACATCTTAGCAAAACGCTTTTCCACTATGTCTGGCTAGGAAAAACTGTGCCAGCACAGAAAACATCTCCCATCGTGTTCTAGAAGTTGCACGGATGTCTGCCAAGTGTTTGGCAGGAAGAAAAGAAAAGTTGTCCAAAACAGCTTCCAATCGAATGTTCCTGTGATTGGAAAAGTCAGGAGAGTGCAAAGGTACTGTTTTCTATCAGTTGGCAAGGTGCGCACACAATCCCAGTGTTGTACAGCTTGCTTCTTCACCTTCCCGAAGCTGCCGCTCTCGCCGGCTGCCGGAGCCCAAGAAGCGGCTTCTTCGCGCAAAGACGATTGTGCCGCTCACAGGGCTCTCCTTAGCGCGGCTTCTGCCGAAAGACGCCCGGCAGCGGCTCTTACCTCCGGAGAGCATCCTACCTTCGTCTTTCGCGTCTTTTGTAGTCTACATCTTAGCAAAACGCTTTTCCACTATGTCTGGCTAGGAAAACCCGTGCCAGCACAGAAAACATCTCCCATCGTGTTCTAGAAGTTGCACGGATGTCTGCCAAGTGTTTGGGAGGAAGAAAAGAAAAGTTGTCCAAAACAGCTTCCAATCGAATGTTCATGTGATTGGAAAAGTCAGGAGAGTGCAAAGGTACTGTTTTCTATCATTTGGCAAGGTGCGCACACAATCCCAGTGTTGTACAGCTTGCTTCTTCATCTTCCCGAAGCTGCCACTCTCAGGAGGTAAGAGCCGCTGCCGGGCGTCTTTCGGCAGAAGCTGCGCTAAGGAGAGCACTGTGAGCGGCACAATCGTCTTTGCGCGAAGAAGCCGCTTCTTGGGCTCCGGCAGCCGGCGAAAGCGGCTGCTTCGGGAAGGTGAAGAAGCAAGCTGTACAACACTGGGATTGTGTGCGCACCTTGCCAACTGATAGAAAACAGTACCTTTGCACTCTCCTGACTTTTCCAATCACAGGAACATTCGATTGGAAGCTGTTTTGGACAACTTTTCTTTTCTTCCTGCCAAACACTTGGCAGACATCCGTGCAACTTCTAGAACACGATGGGAGATGTTTTCTGTGCTGGCACAGTTTTTCCTAGCCAGACATAGTGGAAAAGCGTTTTGCTAAGATGTAGACTACAAAAGACGCGAAAGACGAAGGTAGGATGCTCTCCGGAGGTAAGAGCCGCTGCCGGGCGTCTTTCGGCAGAAGCCGCGCTAAGGAGAGCCCTGTGAGCGGCACAATCGTCTTTGCGCGAAGAAGCCGCTTCTTGGGCTCCGGCAGCCGGCGAGAGCGGCAGCTTCGGGAAGGTGAAGAAGCAAGCTGTACAACACTGGGATTGTGTGCGCACCTTGCCAACTGATAGAAAACAGTACCTTTGCACTCTCCTGACTTTTCCAATCACAGGAACATTCGATTGGAAGCTGTTTTGGACAACTTTTCTTTTCTTCCTGCCAAACACTTGGCAGACATCCGTGCAACTTCTAGAACACGATGGGAGATGTTTTCTGTGCTGGCACAGTTTTTCCTAGCCAGACATAGTGGAAAAGCGTTTTGCTAAGATGTAGACTACAAAAGACGCGAAAGACGAAGGTAGGATGCTCTCCGGAGGTAAGAGCCGCTGCCGGGCGTCTTTCGGCAGAAGCCGCGCTAAGGAGAGCACTGTGAGCGGCACAATCGTCTTTGCGCGAAGAAGCCGCTTCTTGGGCTCCGGCAGCCGGCGAGAGCGGCAGCTTCGGGAAGGTGAAGAAGCAAGCTGTACAACACTGGGATTGTGTGCGCACCTTGCCAACTGATAGAAAACAGTACCTTTGCACTCTCCTGACTTTTCCAATCACAGGAACATTCGATTGGAAGCTGTTTTGGACAACTTTTCTTTTCTTCCTGCCAAACACTTGGCAGACATCCGTGCAACTTCTAGAACACGATGGGAGATGTTTTCTGTGCTGGCACAGTTTTTCCTAGCCAGACATAGTGGAAAAGCGTTTTGCTAAGATGTAGACTACAAAAGACGCGAAAGACGAAGGTAGGATGCTCTCCGGAGGTAAGAGCCGCTGCCGGGCGTCTTTCGGCAGAAGCCGCGCTAAGGAGAGCACTGTGAGCGGCACAATCGTCTTTGCGCGAAGAAGCCGATTCATCGGCTCCGGCAGTCGGCGAGAGCGGCAGCTTCGGGAAGGTGAAGAAGCAAGCTGTACAACACTGGGATTGTGTGCGCACCTTGCCAACTGATAGAAAACAGTACCTTTGCACTCTCCTGACTTTTCCAATCACAGGAACATTCGATTGGAAGCTGTTTTGGACAACTTTTCTTTTCTTCCTGCCAAACACTTGGCAGACATCCGTGCAACTTCTAGAACACGATGGGAGATGTTTTCTGTGCTGGCACAGTTTTTCCTAGCCAGACATAGTGGAAAAGCGTTTTGCTAAGATGTAGACTACAAAAGACGCGAAAGACGAAGGTAGGATGCTCTCCGGAGGTAAGAGCCGCTGCCGGGCGTCTTTCGGCAGAAGCCGCGCTAAGGAGAGCCCTGTGAGCGGCACAATCGTCTTTGCGCGAAGAAGCCGCTTCTTGGGCTCCGGCAGCCGGCGAGAGCGGCAGCTTCGGGAAGGTGAAGAAGCAAGCTGTACAACACTGGGATTGTGTGCGCACCTTGCCAACTGATAGAAAACAGTACCTTTGCACTCTCCTGACTTTTCCAATCACAGGAACATTCGATTGGAAGCTGTTTTGGACAACTTTTCTTTTCTTCCTGCCAAACACTTGGCAGACATCCGTGCAACTTCTAGAACACGATGGGAGATGTTTTCTGTGCTGGCACAGTTTTTCCTAGCCAGACATAGTGGAAAAGCGTTTTGCTAAGATGTAGACTACAAAAGACGCGAAAGACGAAGGTAGGATGCTCTCCGGAGGTAAGAGCCGCTGCCGGGCGTCTTTCGGCAGAAGCCGCGCTAAGGAGAGCACTGTGAGCGGCACAATCGTCTTTGCGCGAAGAAGCCGCTTCTTGGGCTCCGGCAGCCGGCGAGAGCGGCAGCTTCGGGAAGGTGAAGAAGCAAGCTGTACAACACTGGGATTGTGTGCGCACCTTGCCAACTGATAGAAAACAGTACCTTTGCACTCTCCTGACTTTTCCAATCACAGGAACATTCGATTGGAAGCTGTTTTGGACAACTTTTCTTTTCTTCCTGCCAAACACTTGGCAGACATCCGTGCAACTTCTAGAACACGATGGGAGATGTTTTCTGTGCTGGCACAGTTTTTCCTAGCCAGACATAGTGGAAAAGCGTTTTGCTAAGATGTAGACTACAAAAGACGAGAAAGACGAAGGTAGGATGCTCTCCGGAGGTAAGAGCCGCTGCCGGGCGTCTTTCGGCAGAAGCCGCACTAAGGAGAGCACTGTGAGCGGCACAATCGTCTTTGCGCGAAGAAGCCGATTCATCGGCTCCGGCAGTCGGCGAGAGCGGCAGCTTCGGGAAGGTGAAGAAGCAAGCTGTACAACACTGGGATTGTGTGCGCACCTTGCCAACTGATAGAAAACAGTACCTTTGCACTCTCCTGACTTTTCCAATCACAGGAACATTCGATTGGAAGCTGTTTTGGACAACTTTTCTTTTCTTCCTGCCAAACACTTGGCAGACATCCGTGCAACTTCTAGAACACGATGGGAGATGTTTTCTGTGCTGGCACAGTTTTTCCTAGCCAGACATAGTGGAAAAGCGTTTTGCTAAGATGTAGACTACAAAAGACGCGAAAGACGAAGGTAGGATGCTCTCCGGAGGTAAGAGCCGCTGCCGGGCGTCTTTCGGCAGAAGCCGCGCTAAGGAGAGCCCTGTGAGCGGCACAATCGTCTTTGCGCGAAGAAGCCGCTTCTTGGGCTCCGGCAGCCGGCGAGAGCGGCAGCTTCGGGAAGGTGAAGAAGCAAGCTGTACAACACTGGGATTGTGTGCGCACCTTGCCAACTGATAGAAAACAGTACCTTTGCACTCTCCTGACTTTTCCAATCACAGGAACATTCGATTGGAAGCTGTTTTGGACAACTTTTCTTTTCTTCCTGCCAAACACTTGGCAGACATCCGTGCAACTTCTAGAACACGATGGGAGATGTTTTCTGTGCTGGCACAGTTTTTCCTAGCCAGACATAGTGGAAAAGCGTTTTGCTAAGATGTAGACTACAAAAGACGCGAAAGACGAAGGTAGGATGCTCTCCGGAGGTAAGAGCCGCTGCCGGGCGTCTTTCGGCAGAAGCCGCGCTAAGGAGAGCACTGTGAGCGGCACAATCGTCTTTGCGCGAAGAAGCCGCTTCTTGGGCTCCGGCAGCCGGCGAGAGCGGCAGCTTCGGGAAGGTGAAGAAGCAAGCTGTACAACACTGGGATTGTGTGCGCACCTTGCCAACTGATAGAAAACAGTACCTTTGCACTCTCCTGACTTTTCCAATCACAGGAACATTCGATTGGAAGCTGTTTTGGACAACTTTTCTTTTCTTCCTGCCAAACACTTGGCAGACATCCGTGCAACTTCTAGAACACGATGGGAGATGTTTTCTGTGCTGGCACAGTTTTTCCTAGCCAGACATAGTGGAAAAGCGTTTTGCTAAGACGTAGACTACAAAAGACGCGAAAGACGAAGGTAGGATGCTCTCCGGAGGTAAGAGCCGCTGCCGGGCGTCTTTCGGCAGAAGCCGCGCTAAGGAGAGCACTGTGAGCGGCACAATCGTCTTTGCGCGAAGAAGCCGCTTCTTGGGCTCCGGCAGCCGGCGAGAGCGGCAGCTTCGGGAAGGTGAAGAAGCAAGCTGTACAACACTGGGATTGTGTGCGCACCTTGCCAACTGATAGAAAACAGTACCTTTGCACTCTCCTGACTTTTCCAATCACAGGAACATTCGATTGGAAGCTGTTTTGGACAACTTTTCTTTTCTTCCTGCCAAACACTTGGCAGACATCCGTGCAACTTCTAGAACACGATGGGAGATGTTTTCTGTGCTGGCACAGTTTTTCCTAGCCAGACATAGTGGAAAAGCGTTTTGCTAAGATGTAGACTACAAAAGACGCGAAAGACGAAGGTAGGATGCTCTCCGGAGGTAAGAGCCGCTGCCGGGCGTCTTTCGGCAGAAGCCGCGCTAAGGAGAGCACTGTGAGCGGCACAATCGTCTTTGCGCGAAGAAGCCGCTTCTTGGGCTCCGGCAGCCGGCGAGAGCGGCAGCTTCGGGAAGGTGAAGAAGCAAGCTGTACAACACTGGGATTGTGTGCGCACCTTGCCAACTGATAGAAAACAGTACCTTTGCACTCTCCTGACTTTTCCAATCACAGGAACATTCGATTGGAAGCTGTTTTGGACAACTTTTCTTTTCTTCCTGCCAAACACTTGGCAGACATCCGTGCAACTTCTAGAACACGATGGGAGATGTTTTCTGTGCTGGCACAGTTTTTCCTAGCCAGACATAGTGGAGAAGCTTTTTGCCGAGGTGTAGATGAGAAGAGGAGCTAAAGACGAAGGTAGGATGCTCTCCGGAGGTAAGAGCCGCTGCCGGGCGTCTTTCGGCAGAAGCCGCGCTAAGGAGAGCCCTGTGAGCGGCACAATCGTCTTTGCGCGAAGAAGCCGCTTCTTGGGCTCCGGCAGCCGGCGAGAGCGGCAGCTTCGGGAAGGTGAAGAAGCAAGCTGTACAACACTGGGATTGTGTGCGCACCTTGCCAACTGATAGAAAACAGTACCTTTGCACTCTCCTGACTTTTCCAATCACAGGAACATTCGATTGGAAGCTGTTTTGGACAACTTTTCTTTTCTTCCTGCCAAACACTTGGCAGACATCCGTGCAACTTCTAGAACACGATGGGAGATGTTTTCTGTGCTGGCACAGTTTTTCCTAGCCAGACATAGTGGAAAAGCGTTTTGCTAAGATGTAGACGACAAGAGAGGCTAAAGAGTGGATGTTAGCAAATGACACCCATCTTCAAAAAAGGCAATTAAGAGGACTCGCCATAGTACAAACCAGCCAGCCTCTTTTTTATCCCCAGGAAGTTGATGAAGCAGCTCTTCCTGGAAATCCTTGCCAGGCACATGACAGATGACCAAATAATGTAGTTAGCATGATTTTTCAGGGGAATTTCATGCTGAACATCACTTTAAACTCCTCTGATGAATCAACTTGACTGGTAGATGAAGGGAATATTATCTGCCTGGGCTTCAGGGAGGTTTTTGACATACCTCTACATGGCATCACACATATATATGGAAGCAATAGTGCAAAGGGGAGGGAATCAGTGTCTTTTCAGTGATGCTGAGGGAAAAGACAAGAGGCAGTGGGCACACACTGAAATACAGGAGATTGCCTTTGAACATCAGTAAATGTTTCTTTACTGTCAGGGTGACTGAACCACGGCACAGACTGCCCAGAAAGATTGTGGAGCCTGGATCTTTGAAGACATTAAAAGTACACCCAGATAGAATCCTGGGCAAGAGGCTCTAGGTATCCTGGTTTAGGCAGGGGGGTTGGGCCTGGTTAGCCCCACCAACCCCTTCCACTCTCTTTCATTCTGTGCTAGTGAATTCTCTTCAAGATGCATTTCAAAGCACTGGCATGACAAAGTTCTGTGCAGACAGAGATCCAAATGGACATGGCATCTAAGTTCCTTAAGCAGTGTTCAAGAAGAATGTAAAACTCTGGCACAAGTGTCTCTTCCCTAACTGAATCCCTTTCATGGGAAAATTCCCAGCTCTAGAAAGATCTTCTGATACGCATGCTTAAGACTGACACTGGCTGAGCAAATTTCTCCCTATGTATATCTAAGACCAGTTAGGATCTTCACCCAAAGTGCTGTCAACATAGTCACAGAATGCCTATTGTTAAGAAGTGACAGCTTCCATCAGAATGGCAGCTATTGGTCCACAAAATGGATTAATGGATGGGAATTATCTACGTGGGTTAAAAACAAAAATAAAGAGTTGGTCTTTATTTATCAATTTCATGGCAATATTGATAAGGGAAGAAAAAGATCTAAGTCCTTGACTTTCTGGACTCGAGGAAAGATTTTAAAAATTCCTTGTAAAAATGTATGATCACAATCAGACTATTGAAACCATTTTAGTTGGGAACAAAGTTCCAAAATTGTCTAGATAGTGGCAAAGAAGCCAAGAAAATAGGAAAGAAACAAAAAGAGAGCAAAAGAGTCAGCTTCAGTGTACAAGCTCGTTCTAGAAGTAGTCTGCTGGGAAAAGGAACCCCCAGCTAAATTTCCAATGTATTCCTGCGCTTGATTCAGTAACTGGTCAATGTAAAAACCAATCCTTTTGTACAACTTCTTCCAGCAACAAAAACTCCAACAGGTTGACACTACCATCATGCCTGTTCCAGACATATTTAAAAGAGAAATGATGATTTTCTTGAAAACCTACTTACATAAAAGTTGCAAGATGGTGGAGGGATTCCCACATCCTCCTTCCTCCATCTGGCTTGAAAGTATATTTGATAAAATATGCAACAAAGCACATGATTTATAAGGGAGAGTCAAATGGATGATTTGGGAATCGATCTCTTGTTGATAGTAAACTTCATATCCACTCGGTGTGACCTTTTTAAAACAAAATGTGGAGCTGAGGCATGAATCTGCCACAACAATTGTAAAGCAAACATACACACTCCCCTTCATATGCCCCCCCCTCCACACACACCTAGGCACACACAGAGATCAGCATAGCAGATCATGAACACCTTGGAAAAGACTGAAATGCTAAATGCCTCTCTTGATGGGCAAAAGAGCTGGTGCAGTAATTCAAATGCCTGGTACAAAAATTCTGTTTAATATTTAGCTCCTATTTAAAACACAGCTTTTCATTTCATTCTATTTACAGAATATTTTCATTTCATTTGTTTCTTTAAAATTACTTAGTTCTCACCTGTTGTATGTCTAGGAATATTTTCTTCCAAAAATAGAAAAAAATAGATGATATCTTTTCAGCAGAAAACATTGGTTGATACAATTTTAAACCATCATGATATGGAAGAATTCTTCTGTCCCTCTCGAAGGTGGAAGAAGCATTTGGATCACAGATCATCTACAATGAAATACTTGACATGTTTAAGATGCTTTCAATCAATTTTGATCGTCAATTGCTTATTTGTTGTAAACAGTAATTTTTCAGTGAAGGGAAAGTGTGTGTGGTATATCTACATGATATGTTCAAAGGCAGTTCCTACTAATGGCCAGGCTGAATTCCAGTAAATAATGTCCCGAATGATATTTTGCCGCCTTCTTTGGCACTTCATGAAATCTTACCCCGATGAAGTGCTGAAACACAGAGATTTTCTCTTAGAGAGTGTCTCATGTTGTAACCTATCCCATGGATTTTATGCTGTAATTCTTATCTCTTTTAAAATTTACTATCTTCTGTACAGTTTTCATGAAACTTTCTGTTACAGTAGTGAATAGCACAGATAAATGTCATTTTGTACAACTTTGAATTTACCCCAAGAGCTGAGAGAAAACTTGATCCTATACTTCAATCCGAGTTTCTTCTATAGTCCAACTTTGTTTCTCTACCATCAAGCTTCTCCTTTGTTGCTGCTCCAAGCCCCGTCCAAGGTGACCTTGAATACTTTCAGGGATGGGACACCCACAACTTCTCTGGGCAACCTGTTCCAGTGTTCCAGCACTCCCACAGTAAAAAAGGCCTTCCTTTCATCTAATATGTGTAGGAAATCATAAATCTAGGCATAGAAGCTTGGAGTGCAAATTTGAAATTCTTTGGATTTGAAGCACATTTTATATGAATACTGACTTACAGATGACTAAAAGATGTTGATGGGCATTTGAGCTGACAAGTTTTGAAAAAGTGCACGGAAATTAAAATTGAAACCACTAAAATTAAAAACTCCTTGCCATTTTCTTTTTCCTCTCCTATTCAAAATTGCATATGTCAGATATCAGTGCTTCATGCAAACCTCTCAGATGCTCTCAGAGAAAAAGCTTTTCTTTCAGACTAAGTTGCGGTTGACGTAGAACACTAGCAGGAGTGAAAGATTTTCTGGGCATCGGGGCAGCCCGTTCTCCTTGGATTTGTGTGCAGAATGCATTTTATCCAAACTGGAAAATAGATCCCAGCTCTGTTCTATTCATCATCCTTACTTCATCAGGCCAGAAGATTCTGTGAAAAGTAGCCTGTGGACCTTGAAGACAGCGCATGTGAACCAGATGAGAGGTGATAGAGAAGTTGAGGGAGAGAAGAAAGAGCATGAGGCTGAAACCAGAAAGTATTTCTCCACGTGATCATGGAAGATTGCAGGAGCCACTTGGTACTATCAAACCAGCCCAACTTGGCACTTGTGCCACCTTGGGTCTGGGAGCCATGTTGCATATCGTGCATTTTAAGGAGCCAGCTGGCCACACCCAGCCATATGCCCCCAAACACAAACCAAGGCCCTTTTCTCTGGCAAACAAAACTCAGCTGCCCTGCTTCTGGATGGCAGATTGCAGGAACCACTTGGTACTATCAAACCAGCCCAACTTGGCACTGGTGCCACCATGGGTCTGGTCACCATCCTGCCTATTGTAGCTTTTCAGGAGCCAGCCGGTCACTCTCAGCCATAGGCCCCCAAACACAAACCTCGGCCCGTTTCCCTGGCAAACAAAAGTAAGCTGCCCCGCTTCTGCATGGCAGATTGCAGGAGCTACTTAGTACTATCAAATCAGCCCGACTTGGCACAGGTGCCACCTTGGATCTGGGAACCATCCTGTGTATCGTGGATTTTCAGGGGCCAGCCGGCCACTCTCAGCCACATGCCCCCAAAAAAAACCACGGACCTTTTCTCTGGCAAACAAAAATCAGCTGCCCCACTTCTGGATGGCAGATTGCAGGAGCCACTTGGGACTATCACACCAGCACAACATGGCACTGCTGCCACCTTGGATCTGGGAACAATCCTGCGTATTGTACATATTCAGGAACCAGCCGAACACTCCCAGCCACAGGCCCCCAAACACAAACAACGGCCCTTTTCTCTGGCAAACAAAACTCAACTGCCCCTCTTCTGGATGGCAAATTGCAGGACGCACTTGGTACTACAAAAAGAGCCCGACTTGGCAGTGGTGCCACCTTGGCTCTGGGAACCATCCTGCGTATCGAGCATTTTAAGGAGCCAGCCGGCAATTCCCAGCCGTATGCCCCAAAAAGAAACCATGGACCTTTTCTCTGGCAAAAAAAACTCAGCTGTCCCGCTTCTGGATGGCAGATTGCAGGAGTTACTTTGAACCATACAACCAGCCTTACTTGGCACTGGTGCCACCTTGGATCTGGGAACCATCCTGCCTATCGTTGATTTTCAGGGGCCAGCCGGCCACTCTCAGCCATAGGCCCCCAAACCAAAACCTAGGCCTATTTCTCTGGCAAACAAAAGTAAGCTGCCCTGCTTCTGGATGGCAGATTGCAGGAGACACTTGGTACTATCAAACCAGCCCGACTTGGCACTGGTGCGACCTTGGATCTGGGAACCATGCTCTGTATCGTGGATATTCAGGGGCCAGCCGGCCACTCTCAGCCATATGTCCCCAAACAGAAACCTCGGCCCGTTTCTCTGGCAAACAAAACTCAACTGCCCCTCTTCTGGATGGCAAATTGCAGGATGAACTTGATACTAAAACCGCAGGCCGACTTGGTAGTGGTGACACCTTGGGCCTGGGAACCATCATGCGTATCGAGCATTTTAAGGAGCCAGCCGGCCACTCCCAGCAATATGCCCCCAAAAACAATCCACGGAATTTTCCTCTGGCAAACAAAAATCAGCTGCCTCGCTTCTGGATGGCAGATTGCAGGAGCCACTTTGCACCATCAAACCAGCCCGACTTGGCACTGGTGCCACATTGCATCTGGGAACCATGCTGCCTAGCGTGGATTTTCAGGAGCCAGCCGGCCACTCTCAGCTATATACCCCCAAACAAAACCCACGGCCCGTTTCCCTGGCAAACAAAATTAAGCTGCCCCGCTTCTGGATGGCAGATTGCAGGACGCACTTGGTAGTATCAAACCAGCAAAACTTGGCACTGGTGCCACCTTGGGTCTGGGAACCATCCTGCGTATCGTGGGTTCAAAGGAGCCAGCCGGTCACTCCCAGCCACAGGCCCCCAAATACAAACAATGTCGCTTTTCCCTGGAAAACAAAACTCGCCTGCCAACTTTTTGATGGCAGATTGCAGGAGCCACTTGGTACTATCAAACCAGCCCAACTTGGCACTGGTGCCACCATGGGTCTGGTAACCATCCTGCCTATTGTAGCTTTCCAGGAGCCAGCCGGTCACTCCCAGCCATAGGTCCCCAGTCACAAACCTCGGCCCGTTTCCCTGGCAAACAAAAGTAAGCTACCCCGCTTCTGGATGGCAGATTGCAGGAGCCACTTGGTACTATCAAACCAGCCCAACTTGGCACTGGTGCCACCTTGGGTCTGGGAACCATGCTGCGTAACACAGATTCTAAGGCGCCAGTCGGCCACTACGAGCCACAAGCCCCCAAACACAAACAACGGCGCTATTCTCTGGAAAACAAAACTCAACTGCCCCTCTTCTGGATGGCAAATTGCAGGACGCACTTGGTACTATAAAAACAGCCCGACTTGGCACTGGTGCCCCCTTGGGTCTGGGAACCATCCTGCGTATCGATCTTTTTAATGAGACAGCCGGCCACTCCCAGCCATATGCCCCCAAACACAACCCACGGCCCTTTTCTCTGGCAAACAAAACTCAACTGCACCGCTTCTGGATGGCAGATTGCAGGAGCCACTTGGTACTATCAAACCAGCCCGACTTGGCACTGGTGCCACCTTGGGTCTGGGAACCATCCTGCGTATTGTGGGTTGTCAGGAGCCAGCCGAACACTCTCGGCCACAGACCCCAATTAAAAACAACGGCCCGTTTCACAGGCAAACAAAACTCAGCTGCCCCGCTTCTGGATGGGAGATTGCAGGAGGCACTTGGTGTAATCAAACCAGCCCGACTTGGCACTGGTGCCACCTTGGGTCTGGGAACCATCCTGCGTATCGTGGATTCTAAGGAGCCAGCCGGCCACTCCTAGCCACAGGCCCCCAAACAAAAACCTAGGCCTATTTCTCTGGCAAACAAAAGTAAGCTGCCCTGCTTCTGGATGGCAGATTGCAGGAGCCACTTGGTACTATCAAACCAGCCCGACTTGGCACTGGTGCCACCTTGGATCTGGGAACCATGCTGTGTATCGTGGATATTCAGGGGCCAGCCGGCCACTCTCAGCCATATGTCCCCAAACAGAAACCTCGGCCCGTTTCTCTGGCAAACAAAACTCAACTGCCCCTCTTCTGGATGGCAAATTGCAGGATGAACTTGATACTAAAACCGCAGGCCGACTTGGTAGTGGTGACACCTTGGGCCTGGGAACCATCATGCGTATCGAGCATTTTAAGGAGCCAGCCGGCCACTCCCAGCAATATGCCCCTAAAAACAATCCACGGAATTTTCCTCTGGCAAACAAAAATCAGCTGCCTCGCTTCTGGATGGCAGATTGCAGGAGCCACTTTGCACCATCAAACCAGCCCGACTTGGCACTGGTGCCACATTGCATCTGGGAACCATGCTGCCTAGCGTGGATTTTCAGGAGCCAGCCGGCCACTCTCAGCTATATGCCCCCAAACAAAACCCACGGCCCGTTTCCCTGGCAAACAAAATTAAGCTGCCCCGCTTCTGGATGGCAGATTGCAGGACGCACTTGGTAGTATCAAACCAGCAAAACTTGGCACTGGTGCCACCTTGGGTCTGGGAACCATCCTGCGTATCGTGGGTTCAAAGGAGCCAGCCGGTCACTCCCAGCCACAGGCCCCCAAATACAAACAATGTCGCTTTTCCCTGGAAAACAAATCTCGCCTGCCAACTTTTTGATGGCAGATTGCAGGAGCCACTTGGTACTATCAAACCAGCCCAACTTGGCACTGGTGCCACCATGGGTCTGGTCACCATCCTGCCTATTGTAGCTTTCCAGGAGCCAGTCGGTCACTCCCAGCCATAGGTCCCCAGTCACAAACCTCGGCCCGTTTCCCTGGCAAACAAAAGTAAGCTACCCCGCTTCTGGATGGCAGATTGCAGGAGCCACTTGGTACTATCAAACCAGCCCAACTTGGCACTGGTGCCACCTTGGGTCTGGGAACCATGCTGCGTAACACAGATTCTAAGGCGCCAGTCGGCCACTACGAGCCACAAGCCCCCAAACACAAACAACGGCGCTATTCTCTGGCAAACAAAACTCAACTGCCCCTCTTCTGGATGGCAAATTGCAGGACGCACTTGGTACTATAAAAACAGCCCGACTTGGCACTGGTGCCCCCTTGGGTCTGGGAACCATCCTGCGTATCGATCTTTTTAATGAGACAGCCGGCCACTCCCAGCCATATGCCCCCAAACACAACCCACGGCCCTTTTCTCTGGCAAACAAAACTCAACTGCACCGCTTCTGGATGGCAGATTGCAGGAGCCACTTGGTACTATCAAACCAGCCCGACTTGGCACTGGTGCCACCTTGGGTCTGGGAACCATCCTGCGTATTGTGGGTTGTCAGGAGCCAGCCGAACACTCTCGGCCACAGACCCCAATTAAAAACAACGGCCCGTTTCACAGGCAAACAAAACTCAGCTGCCCCGCTTCTGGATGGGAGATTGCAGGAGGCACTTGGTGTAATCAAACCAGCCCGACTTGGCACTGGTGCCACCTTGGGTCTGGGAACCATCCTGCGTATCGTGGATTCTAAGGAGCCAGCCGGCCACTCCTAGCCACAGGCCCCCAAACAAAAACCTAGGCCTATTTCTCTGGCAAACAAAAGTAAGCTGCCCTGCTTCTGGATGGCAGATTGCAGGAGACACTTGGTACTATCAAACCAGCCCGACTTGGCACTGGTGCCACCTTGGATCTGGGAACCATGCTGTGTATCGTGGATATTCAGGGGCCAGCCGGCCACTCTCAGCCATATGTCCCCAAACAGAAACCTCGGCCCGTTTCTCTGGCAAACAAAACTCAACTGCCCCTCTTCTGGATGGCAAATTGCAGGATGAACTTGATACTAAAACCGCAGGCCGACTTGGTAGTGGTGACACCTTGGGCCTGGGAACCATCATGCGTATCGAGCATTTTAAGGAGCCAGCCGGCCACTCCCAGCAATATGCCCCCAAAAACAATCCACGGAATTTTCCTCTGGCAAACAAAAATCAGCTGCCTCGCTTCTGGATGGCAGATTGCAGGAGCCACTTTGCACCATCAAACCAGCCCGACTTGGCACTGGTGCCACATTGCATCTGGGAACCATGCTGCCTAGCGTGGATTTTCAGGAGCCAGCCGGCCACTCTCAGCTATATGCCCCCAAACAAAACCCACGGCCCGTTTCCCTGGCAAACAAAATTAAGCTGCCCCGCTTCTGGATGGCAGATTGCAGGACGCACTTGGTAGTATCAAACCAGCAAAACTTGGCACTGGTGCCACCTTGGGTCTGGGAACCATCCTGCGTATCGTGGGTTCAAAGGAGCCAGCCGGTCACTCCCAGCCACAGGCCCCCAAATACAAACAATGTCGCTTTTCCCTGGAAAACAAATCTCGCCTGCCAACTTTTTGATGGCAGATTGCAGGAGCCACTTGGTACTATCAAACCAGCCCAACTTGGCACTGGTGCCACCATGGGTCTGGTAACCATCCTGCCTATTGTAGCTTTCCAGGAGCCAGCCGGTCACTCCCAGCCATAGGTCCCCAGTCACAAACCTCGGCCCGTTTCCCTGGCAAACAAAAGTAAGCTACCCCGCTTCTGGATGGCAGATTGCAGGAGCCACTTGGTACTATCAAACCAGCCCAACTTGGCACTGGTGCCACCTTGGGTCTGGGAACCATGCTGCGTAACACAGATTCTAAGGCGCCAGTCGGCCACTACGAGCCACAAGCCCCCAAACACAAACAACGGCGCTATTCTCTGGAAAACAAAACTCAACTGCCCCTCTTCTGGATGGCAAATTGCAGGACGCACTTGGTACTATAAAAACAGCCCGACTTGGCACTGGTGCCCCCTTGGGTCTGGGAACCATCCTGCGTATCGATCTTTTTACTGAGACAGCCGGCCACTCCCAGCCATATGCCCCCAAACACAACCCACGGCCCTTTTCTCTGGCAAACAAAACTCAACTGCACCGCTTCTGGATGGCAGATTGCAGGAGCCACTTGGTACTATCAAA
Organism: Melospiza melodia melodia; assembly: GCF_035770615.1. Classification (NCBI taxonomy): domain Eukaryota; kingdom Metazoa; phylum Chordata; class Aves; order Passeriformes; family Passerellidae; genus Melospiza; species Melospiza melodia. The sequence goes on along the minus strand of NC_086196.1, from coordinate 89,585,790 downwards.
CCAGCCCGACTTGGCACTGGTGCCACCTTGGGTCTGGGAACCATCCTGCGTATTGTGGGTTGTCAGGAGCCAGCCGAACACTCTCGGCCACAGACCCCAATTAAAAACAACGGCCCGTTTCACAGGCAAACAAAACTCAGCTGCCCCGCTTCTGGATGGGAGATTGCAGGAGGCACTTGGTGTAATCAAACCAGCCCGACTTGGCACTGGTGCCACCTTGGGTCTGGGAACCATCCTGCGTATCGTGGATTCTAAGGAGCCAGCCGGCCACTCCTAGCCACAGGCCCCCAAACAAAAACCTAGGCCTATTTCTCTGGCAAACAAAAGTAAGCTGCCCTGCTTCTGGATGGCAGATTGCAGGAGACACTTGGTACTATCAAACCAGCCCGACTTGGCACTGGTGCCACCTTGGATCTGGGAACCATGCTCTGTATCGTGGCTATTCAGGGGCCAGCCGGCCACTCTCAGCCATATGTCCCCAAACAGAAACCTCGGCCCGTTTCTCTGGCAAACAAAACTCAACTGCCCCTCTTCTGGATGGCAAATTGCAGGATGAACTTGATACTAAAACCGCAGGCCGACTTGGTAGTGGTGACACCTTGGGCCTGGGAACCATCATGCGTATCGAGCATTTTAAGGAGCCAGCCGGCCACTCCCAGCAATATGCCCCCAAAAACAATCCACGGAATTTTCCTCTGGCAAACAAAAATCAGCTGCCTCGCTTCTGGATGGCAGATTGCAGGAGCCACTTTGCACCATCAAACCAGCCCGACTTGGCACTGGTGCCACATTGCATCTGGGAACCATGCTGCCTAGCGTGGATTTTCAGGAGCCAGCCGGCCACTCTCAGCTATATACCCCCAAACAAAACCCACGGCCCGTTTCCCTGGCAAACAAAACTAAGCTGCCCCGCTTCTGGATGGCAGATTGCAGGACGCACTTGGTAGTATCAAACCAGCAAAACTTGGCACTGGTGCCACCTTGGGTCTGGGAACCATCCTGCGTATCGTGGGTTCAAAGGAGCCAGCCGGTCACTCCCAGCCACAGGCCCCCAAATACAAACAATGTCGCTTTTCCCTGGAAAACAAAACTCGCCTGCCAACTTTTTGATGGCAGATTGCAGGAGCCACTTGGTACTATCAAACCAGCCCAACTTGGCACTGGTGCCACCATGGGTCTGGTAACCATCCTGCCTATTGTAGCTTTCCAGGAGCCAGCCGGTCACTCCCAGCCATAGGTCCCCAGTCACAAACCTCGGCCCGTTTCCCTGGCAAACAAAAGTAAGCTACCCCGCTTCTGGATGGCAGATTGCAGGAGCCACTTGGTACTATCAAACCAGCCCAACTTGGCACTGGTGCCACCTTGGGTCTGGGAACCATGCTGCGTAACACAGATTCTAAGGCGCCAGTCGGCCACTACGAGCCACAAGCCCCCAAACACAAACAACGGCGCTATTCTCTGGAAAACAAAACTCAACTGCCCCTCTTCTGGATGGCAAATTGCAGGACGCACTTGGTACTATAAAAACAGCCCGACTTGGCACTGGTGCCCCCTTGGGTCTGGGAACCATCCTGCGTATCGATCTTTTTACTGAGACAGCCGGCCACTCCCAGCCATATGCCCCCAAACACAACCCACGGCCCTTTTCTCTGGCAAACAAAACTCAACTGCACCGCTTCTGGATGGCAGATTGCAGGAGCCACTTGGTACTATCAAACCAGCCCGACTTGGCACTGGTGCCACCTTGGGTCTGGGAACCATCCTGCGTATTGTGGGTTGTCAGGAGCCAGCCGAACACTCTCGGCCACAGACCCCAATTAAAAACAACGGCCCGTTTCACAGGCAAACAAAACTCAGCTGCCCCGCTTCTGGATGGGAGATTGCAGGAGGCACTTGGTGTAATCAAACCAGCCCGACTTGGCACTGGTGCCACCACTGGTCTGGGAACCATCCTGCGTATCGTGGATTCTAAGGAGCCAGCCGGCCACTCCTAGCCACAGGCCCCCAAACAAAAACCTAGGCCTATTTCTCTGGCAAACAAAAGTAAGCTGCCCTGCTTCTGGATGGCAGATTGCAGGAGACACTTGGTACTATCAAACCAGCCCGACTTGGCACTGGTGCCACCTTGGATCTGGGAACCATGCTCTGTATCGTGGCTATTCAGGGGCCAGCCGGCCACTCTCAGCCATATGTCCCCAAACAGAAACCTCGGCCCGTTTCTCTGGCAAACAAAACTCAACTGCCCCTCTTCTGGATGGCAAATTGCAGGATGAACTTGATACTAAAACCGCAGGCCGACTTGGTAGTGGTGACACCTTGGGCCTGGGAACCATCATGCGTATCGAGCATTTTAAGGAGCCAGCCGGCCACTCCCAGCAATATGCCCCCAAAAACAATCCACGGAATTTTCCTCTGGCAAACAAAAATCAGCTGCCTCGCTTCTGGATGGCAGATTGCAGGAGCCACTTTGCACCATCAAACCAGCCCGACTTGGCACTGGTGCCACATTGCATCTGGGAACCATGCTGCCTAGCGTGGATTTTCAGGAGCCAGCCGGCCACTCTCAGCTATATACCCCCAAACAAAACCCACGGCCCGTTTCCCTGGCAAACAAAACTAAGCTGCCCCGCTTCTGGATGGCAGATTGCAGGACGCACTTGGTAGTATCAAACCAGCAAAACTTGGCACTGGTGCCACCTTGGGTCTGGGAACCATCCTGCGTATCGTGGGTTCAAAGGAGCCAGCCGGTCACTCCCAGCCACAGGCCCCCAAATACAAACAATGTCGCTTTTCCCTGGAAAACAAAACTCGCCTGCCAACTTTTTGATGGCAGATTGCAGGAGCCACTTGGTACTATCAAACCAGCCCAACTTGGCACTGGTGCCACCATGGGTCTGGTAACCATCCTGCCTATTGTAGCTTTCCAGGAGCCAGCCGGTCACTCCCAGCCATAGGTCCCCAGTCACAAACCTCGGCCCGTTTCCCTGGCAAACAAAAGTAAGCTACCCCGCTTCTGGATGGCAGATTGCAGGAGCCACTTGGTACTATCAAACCAGCCCAACTTGGCACTGGTGCCACCTTGGGTCTGGGAACCATGCTGCGTAACACAGATTCTAAGGCGCCAGTCGGCCACTACGAGCCACAAGCCCCCAAACACAAACAACGGCGCTATTCTCTGGAAAACAAAACTCAACTGCCCCTCTTCTGGATGGCAAATTGCAGGACGCACTTGGTACTATAAAAACAGCCCGACTTGGCACTGGTGCCCCCTTGGGTCTGGGAACCATCCTGCGTATCGATCTTTTTACTGAGACAGCCGGCCACTCCCAGCCATATGCCCCCAAACACAACCCACGGCCCTTTTCTCTGGCAAACAAAACTCAACTGCACCGCTTCTGGATGGCAGATTGCAGGAGCCACTTGGTACTATCAAACCAGCCCGACTTGGCACTGGTGCCACCTTGGGTCTGGGAACCATCCTGCGTATTGTGGGTTGTCAGGAGCCAGCCGAACACTCTCGGCCACAGACCCCAATTAAAAACAATGGCCCGTTTCACAGGCAAACAAAACTCAGCTGCCCCGCTTCTGGATGGGAGATTGCAGGAGGCACTTGGTGTAATCAAACCAGCCCGACTTGGCACTGGTGCCACCTTGGGTCTGGGAACCATCCTGCGTATCGTGGATTCTAAGGAGCCAGCCGGCCACTCCTAGCCACAGGCCCCCAAACAAAAACCTAGGCCTATTTCTCTGGCAAACAAAAGTAAGCTGCCCTGCTTCTGGATGGCAGATTGCAGGAGACACTTGGTACTATCAAACCAGCCCGACTTGGCACTGGTGCCACCTTGGATCTGGGAACCATGCTCTGTATCGTGGCTATTCAGGGGCCAGCCGGCCACTCTCAGCCATATGTCCCCAAACAGAAACCTCGGCCCGTTTCTCTGGCAAACAAAACTCAACTGCCCCTCTTCTGGATGGCAAATTGCAGGATGAACTTGATACTAAAACCGCAGGCCGACTTGGTAGTGGTGACACCTTGGGCCTGGGAACCATCATGCGTATCGAGCATTTTAAGGAGCCAGCCGGCCACTCCCAGCAATATGCCCCCAAAAACAATCCACGGAATTTTCCTCTGGCAAACAAAAATCAGCTGCCTCGCTTCTGGATGGCAGATTGCAGGAGCCACTTTGCACCATCAAACCAGCCCGACTTGGCACTGGTGCCACATTGCATCTGGGAACCATGCTGCCTAGCGTGGATTTTCAGGAGCCAGCCGGCCACTCTCAGCTATATACCCCCAAACAAAACCCACGGCCCGTTTCCCTGGCAAACAAAACTAAGCTGCCCCGCTTCTGGATGGCAGATTGCAGGACGCACTTGGTAGTATCAAACCAGCAAAACTTGGCACTGGTGCCACCTTGGGTCTGGGAACCATCCTGCGTATCGTGGGTTCAAAGGAGCCAGCCGGTCACTCCCAGCCACAGGCCCCCAAATACAAACAATGTCGCTTTTCCCTGGAAAACAAAACTCGCCTGCCAACTTTTTGATGGCAGATTGCAGGAGCCACTTGGTACTATCAAACCAGCCCAACTTGGCACTGGTGCCACCATGGGTCTGGTAACCATCCTGCCTATTGTAGCTTTCCAGGAGCCAGCCGGTCACTCCCAGCCATAGGTCCCCAGTCACAAACCTCGGCCCGTTTCCCTGGCAAACAAAAGTAAGCTACCCCGCTTCTGGATGGCAGATTGCAGGAGCCACTTGGTACTATCAAACCAGCCCAACTTGGCACTGGTGCCACCTTGGGTCTGGGAACCATGCTGCGTAACACAGATTCTAAGGCGCCAGTCGGCCACTACGAGCCACAAGCCCCCAAACACAAACAACGGCGCTATTCTCTGGAAAACAAAACTCAACTGCCCCTCTTCTGGATGGCAAATTGCAGGACGCACTTGGTACTATAAAAACAGCCCGACTTGGCACTGGTGCCCCCTTGGGTCTGGGAACCATCCTGCGTATCGATCTTTTTACTGAGACAGCCGGCCACTCCCAGCCATATGCCCCCAAACACAACCCACGGCCCTTTTCTCTGGCAAACAAAACTCAACTGCACCGCTTCTGGATGGCAGATTGCAGGAGCCACTTGGTACTATCAAACCAGCCCGACTTGGCACTGGTGCCACCTTGGGTCTGGGAACCATCCTGCGTATTGTGGGTTGTCAGGAGCCAGCCGAACACTCTCGGCCACAGACCCCAATTAAAAACAACGGCCCGTTTCACAGGCAAACAAAACTCAGCTGCCCCGCTTCTGGATGGGAGATTGCAGGAGGCACTTGGTGTAATCAAACCAGCCCGACTTGGCACTGGTGCCACCTTGGGTCTGGGAACCATCCTGCGTATCGTGGATTCTAAGGAGCCAGCCGGCCACTCCTAGCCACAGGCCCCCAAACAAAAACCTAGGCCTATTTCTCTGGCAAACAAAAGTAAGCTGCCCTGCTTCTGGATGGCAGATTGCAGGAGACACTTGGTACTATCAAACCAGCCCGACTTGGCACTGGTGCCACCTTGGATCTGGGAACCATGCTCTGTATCGTGGCTATTCAGGGGCCAGCCGGCCACTCTCAGCCATATGTCCCCAAACAGAAACCTCGGCCCGTTTCTCTGGCAAACAAAACTCAACTGCCCCTCTTCTGGATGGCAAATTGCAGGATGAACTTGATACTAAAACCGCAGGCCGACTTGGTAGTGGTGACACCTTGGGCCTGGGAACCATCATGCGTATCGAGCATTTTAAGGAGCCAGCCGGCCACTCCCAGCAATATGCCCCCAAAAACAATCCACGGAATTTTCCTCTGGCAAACAAAAATCAGCTGCCTCGCTTCTGGATGGCAGATTGCAGGAGCCACTTTGCACCATCAAACCAGCCCGACTTGGCACTGGTGCCACATTGCATCTGGGAACCATGCTGCCTAGCGTGGATTTTCAGGAGCCAGCCGGCCACTCTCAGCTATATGCCCCCAAACAAAACCCACGGCCCGTTTCCCTGGCAAACAAAATTAAGCTGCCCCGCTTCTGGATGGCAGATTGCAGGACGCACTTGGTAGTATCAAACCAGCAAAACTTGGCACTGGTGCCACCTTGGATCTGGGAACCATCCTTCCTATCGTGGATTTTCAGGGGCCAGCCGGTCACTCTCAGCCATAGGCCCCAAACACAAACCACGGCCCTTTTCTCTGGAAAACAAAACTCAACTGCCCCTCTTCTGGATGGCAGATTGCAGGAGCCACTGGGTACTATGAAACCAGCCCTACTTGGCACTGATGCCACCTTGGGTCTGGGAACCATGCTGCGTATCATGGATTTTCAGGAGCCAGCCGGCCACTGCCAGCCACAGGCCCCGAAACACAAACAACAGCCTTTTTCTCTGGCAAACAAAATTCAGCTGCCCCGCTTCTGGATGGCAGATTGCAGGAACCACTTGGTACTAACAAACCAGCCCGACTTGGCACTGATGCCACCTTGGGTCTGGGAACCATCCTGCGTATCGTGGATTCAAAGGAGCCAGCTGGCCACTCCCAGCCACAGGCCCCAAAACACACACAACGGTGCTTTTCCCTGGAAAACAAAACTCGCCTGCCAAACTTTTGATGGCAGATTGCAGGAGCCACTTGTTATTATCAAACCAGCCCAACTTGGCACTGGTGCCACCATGGGTCTGGTCACCATCCTGCCTATCGTAGCTTTTCAGGAGCCAGCCAGCCACCCCCAGCCAGAGGCCCCCAGACAAATATTTCGGCCCGTTTCCCTGGCAAACAAAAGTAAGCGGCCCCGCTTCTGGATGGCAGATTGCAGGAGCCACTTGGTACTATCAAACCAGCCCAACTTGGCACTGGTGCCAACTCAGGTCTGGGAACCATCCTGCGTATCGTGGGTTCTAAGGAGCCAGCTGGCCACTCCCAGCCACAGGCCCCCAAACACAAACAACGGCGCTTTTCCCTGGAAAACAAAACTCGCCTGCCAACTTTTTGATGGCAGATTGCAGGAGCCACTTGGTACTATCAAACCAGCCCAACTTGGCACTGGTGCCACCATGGGTCTGGTAACCATCCTGCCTATTGTAGCTTTCCAGGAGCCAGCCGGTCACTCCCAGCCATAGGTCCCCAGTCACAAACCTCGGCCCGTTTCCCTGGCAAACAAAAGTAAGCTACCCCGCTTCTGGATGGCAGATTGCAGGAGCCACTTGGTACTATCAAACCAGCCCAACTTGGCACTGGTGCCACCTTGGGTCTGGGAACCATGCTGCGTAACACAGATTCTAAGGCGCCAGTCGGCCACTACGAGCCACAAGCCCCCAAACACAAACAACGGCGCTATTCTCTGGCAAACAAAACTCAACTGCCCCTCTTCTGGATGGCAAATTGCAGGACGCACTTGGTACTATAAAAACAGCCCGACTTGGCACTGGTGCCCCCTTGGGTCTGGGAACCATCCTGCGTATCGATCTTTTTAATGAGACAGCCGGCCACTCCCAGCCATATGCCCCCAAACACAACCCACGGCCCTTTTCTCTGGCAAACAAAACTCAACTGCACCGCTTCTGGATGGCAGATTGCAGGAGCCACTTGGTACTATCAAACCAGCCCGACTTGGCACTGGTGCCACCTTGGGTCTGGGAACCATCCTGCGTATTGTGGGTTGTCAGGAGCCAGCCGAACACTCTCGGCCACAGACCCCAATTAAAAACAACGGCCCGTTTCACAGGCAAACAAAACTCAGCTGCCCCGCTTCTGGATGGGAGATTGCAGGAGGCACTTGACACTGTGAAACCAGCCCCACTTGGCACTGGTGCCACCTTGGGTCTGGGAACCATGCTGCGTATCATGGATTTTCAGGAGCCAGCCGGCCACTCCCAGCCACAGGCCCCCAAACACAAACCACAGACTTTTTGTCTGGCAAACAAAATTCAGCTGCCCCGCTTCTGGATGGCAGCTTGCAGGAGCCACTTGGGACTATCACACCAGCACAACATGGCACTGCTGCCACCTTGGATCTGGGAACCATCCTTCCTATCGTGGATTTTCAGGGGCCAGCCGGTCACTCTCAGCCATAGGCCCCAAACACAAACCACGGCCCTTTTCTCTGGAAAACAAAACTCAACTGCCCCTCTTCTGGATGGCAGATTGCAGGAGCCACTGGGTACTATGAAATCAGCCCTACTTGGCACTGATGCCACCTTGGGTCTGGGAACCATGCTGCGTATCATGGATTTTCAGGAGCCAGCCGGCCACTGCCAGCCACAGGCCCCGAAACACAAACAACAGCCTTTTTCTCTGGCAAACAAAATTCAGCTGCCCCGCTTCTGGATGGCAGATTGCAGGAACCACTTGGTACTAACAAAACAGCCCGACTTGGCACTGATGCCACCTTGGGTCTGGGAACCATCCTGCGTATCGTGGATTCAAAGGAGCCAGCTGGCCACTCCCAGCCACAGGCCCCAAAACACACACAACGGTGCTTTTCCCTGGAAAACAAAACTCGCCTGCCAAACATTTGATGGCAGATTGCAGGAGCCACTTGGTATTATCAAACCAGCCCAACTTGGCACTGGTGCCACCATGGGTCTGGTCACCATCCTGCCTATCGTAGCTTTTCAGGAGCCAGCCAGCCACCCCCAGCCAGAGGCCCCCAGACAAATATTTCGGCCCGTTTCCCTGGCAAACAAAAGTAAGCTACCCCGCTTCTGGATGGCAGATTGCAGGAGCCACTTGGTACTATCAAACCAGCCCAACTTGGCACTGGTGCCAACTCAGGTCTGGGAACCATCCTGCGTATCGTGGGTTCTAAGGAGCCAGCTGGCCACTCCCAGCCACAGGCCCCCAAACACAAACAACGGCGCTTTTCCCTGGAAAACAAAACTCGCCTGCCAACTTTTTGATGGCAGATTGCAGGAGCCACTTGGTACTATCAAACCAGCCCAACTTGGCACTGCTGCCACCATGGGTCTGGTCACCATCCTGCCTATCGTAGCTTTTCAGGAGCCAGCCGGTCACTCCCAGCCATAGGCCCCCAGACACAAACCTCGGCCCGTTTCCCTGGCAAACAAAAGTAAGCTGCCCCGCTTCTGCATGGCAGATTGCAGGAGCTACTTAGTACTATCAAACCAGCCCGACTTGGCACTGGTGACACCTCTGGTCTGGGAACCATCCTGCCTATCGTGGATTTTCAGGGGCCAGCCGGCCACTCTCAGCCATATGCCCCAAAAACAAACCACGGCCCTTTTCTCTGGCAAACAAAACTCAACTGCCCCTCTTCTGGATGGCAAATTTTAGGACGCACTTTGTACTACGAAAACCGCCCGACGTGGCACTGGTGCCACCTTGTGTCAGGGAACCATCCTGCATATCGAGCTTTTTAAGGAGCCAGCCGGCCACGCCCAGCCATATACCCCCAAAAACAAACCACGGACCATTTCTCTTGGAAACAAAAATCCGCTGCCCCGCGTCTGTATGGCAGATTGCAGGAGCCACTTTGCACCATCAAACCAGCCCGACTTGGCACTGGTGCCACCTTGGGTCTGGGAACAATCCTGCATATCGTGGATTCTAAGGAGCCAGCCGGCCACTCCCTGCCACAGGCCCCCAAACACAAACAACGGCGCTTTTCCCTGGAAAACAAAATTCGCCTGCCAGCTTTTTGATGGCAGATTGCAGGAGCCACTTGGTACTATCAAATCATCCCAACTTGGCACTGGTGCCACTATGGGTCTGGGAACCATCCTGCCTATTGTAGCATTTCAGGAGCCAGCCGGTCACTCCCAGCCATAGGCCCCCAGACACAAACCTCGGACCGTTTCCCTGGCAAACAAAATTAAGCTGCCCCGATTCTGGATGGCAGATTGCAGGACGCACTTGGTTGTGTCAAACCAGCCCGACTTGGCACTGGTGCCACCTTGGGTCTGGGAACCATCCTGCGTAACGTGGATTCTAAGCAGCCACCCGGCCACTCTGAGCCACAGGCCCCCAAACACAAACAACGGCGCTTTTCCCTGGAAAACAAAACTCGCCTGCCAACTTTTTGATGGCAGATTGCAGGAGCCACTTGGTACTATCAAACCAGCCCAACTTGGCACTGGTGCCACCTCTGGTCTGGGAACCATCCTGCCTATTGTAGCTTTTCAGGAGCCAGCCGGTCACTCCCAGCCATAGACCCCCAGACACAAACCTCGGCCCGTTTCCCTGGAAAACAAAAGTAAGTTACCCCGATTCTGGATGGCAGATTGCAGGAGCCACTTGGTACTATCAAATCAGCCCAACTTGGCACTGGTGCCACCATGGGTCTGGTAAACATCCTGCCTATCGTAGCTTTTCAGGAGCCAGCCGGTCACTCCCTGCCATAGGCCCCCGGACACAAACCTCGGCCCGTTTCCCTGGCAAACAAAAGTAAGCTGCCCCGCTTTTGGATGGCAGATTGCAGGATGCACTTGGTACTTACAAACCAGCCCGACTTGGCCCTGGTGCCACCTTGGCTCTGGGAACCATGCTGCGTAACGTAGATTCTACGAGGACAGGCGGCCACTCCCAGCCACAGGCCTCTAAACAAAAACAACGGCGCTTTTCCCTGGAAAACAAAACTCGCCTGCCAACTTCTTGATGGCAGATTGCAGGAGCCACTTGGTACTATCAAACCAGCCCAACTTGGCACTGGTGCCACCATGCGTCTGGTCACCATCCTGCCTATCGTAGCTTTTCAGGAGCCAGCCGCTCACTCCCACCCATAGGCCCCCAGACAAATACCTCGGCACGTTTCCCTGGCAAACAAAAGTAGGCTGCCCCGCTTCTGGATGGCAAATTGCAGGACGCACTTGGTACTACGAAAACAGCCCGACTTGGCACTGATGCCACCTTGGGTCAGGGAACAATCCTGCGTATAGAGCTTTTTAAGGAGCCAGCCGGCCACGTCCAGTCATATACCCCCAAAAAAAAAACCACGGAACTTTTCTCCAGCAAACAAAAATCCGCTGCCCCGCGTCTGGATGGCAGATTGCAGGAGCTATTTAGTATTATCAAAGCAGCCCGACTTGGCACTGGTGGCACCATGAGTCTGGTAACCATCCTGCCTATCGTAGCTTTTCAGTAGCCAGCCGGTCACTCCCAGCCATAGGCCCCCAGACAAATACCTCGGCCCGTTTCCCTGGGAAAAAAAAGTAAGCTGTCCCGCTTCTGGATGGCAGATTGCAGGAGCCACTTGGTACTATCAAACCAGCCCATCTTGTTCCCAGACCCAAGGTGGCACCAGTGCCACGTGGGGCTGGTTTGATGGTGCAACGTGGCTCCTGCAATCTGCCATCCAAAAGCGGGGCAGCTTACTTTTGTTTGCCAGGGAAACGGGCCGAGGTTTGTGTCTGGGGGTCTATGGCTGGGAGTGACCGGCTGGCTCCTGAAAAGCTACGATAGGCAGGATGGTTCCCAGACCAGACGTGGCACCAGTGCCAAGTTGGGCTGGTTTGATAGTACCAAGTGGCTCCTGCAATCTGCCATCAAAAAGTTGGCAGGCGAGTTTTGTTTTCCAGGGAAAAGCGCCGTAGTTTTTGTTTGGGGGCCTGTGGCTCAGAGTGGCCGGGTGGCTGCTTAGAATCCACGATACGCAGGATGGTTCCCAGACCCAAGGTGGCACCAGTGCCAAGTCGGGCTGGTTTGACACAACCAAGTGGCTCCTGCAATCTGCCATCCAGAATCGGGGCAGCTTAATTTTGTTTGCCAGGGAAACGGTCCGAGGTTTGTGTCTGGGGGCCTATGGCTGGGAGTGACCGGCTGGCTCCTGAAATGCTACAATAGGCAGGATGGTTCCCAGACCCATAGTGGCACCAGTGCCAAGTTGGGATGATTTGATAGTACCAAGTGGCTCCTGCAATCTGCCATCAAAAAGTTGGCAGGCGAATTTTGTTTTCCAGGGAAAAGCGCCGTTGTTTGTGTTTGGGGGCCTGTGGCTGGGAGTGGCCGGCTGGCTCCTTAGAATCCACGATATGCAGGATTGTTCCCAGACCCAAGGTGGCACCAGTGCCAAGTCGGGCTGGTTTGATGGTGCAAAGTGGCTCCTGCAATCTGCCATACAGACGTGGGGCAGCGGATTTTTGTTTCCAAGAGAAATAGTCCGTGGTTTGTTTTTGGGGGTTTATGGCTGGGCGTGGCCGGCTGGCTCCTTAAAAAGCTCGATATGCAGGATGGTTCCCTGACACAAGGTGGCACCAGTGCCACGTCGGGCGGTTTTCGTAGTACAAAGTGCGTCCTAAAATTTGCCATCCAGAAGAGGGGCAGTTGAGTTTTGTTTGCCAGAGAAAAGGGCCGTGGTTTGTTTTTGGGGGCATATGGCTGAGAGTGGCCGGCTGGCTCCTGAAAAGCTACGATAGGCAGGATGTTTACCAGACCCATGGTGGCACCAGTGCCAAGTTGGGCTGATTTGATAGTACCAAGTGGCTCCTGCAATCTGCCATCCAGAATCGGGGTAGCTTACTTTTGTTTTTCAGGGAAACGGGCCGAGGTTTGTGTCTGGGGGTCTATGGTTGGGAGTGGCCGGCTGGCTCCTTAGAAACCACGATAGGCAGGATGGTTCCCAGACCAGAGGTGGCACCAGTGCCAAGTTGGGCTGGTTTGATACTACCAAGTGGTTCCTGCAATCTGCCATCCAGAAGCGGGGCAGCTTACTTTTGTTTGCCAGCGAAACGGATCGTTGTTTGTGTTTGGGGGCCTATGGCTGGGACTGACCGGCTGGCTCCATAAAATCCACGATACGCAGGATGGTTCCCAGACCAGAAGTGGCACCAGTGCCAAGTCGGGCTGGTTTGATAGTACCAAGTGGCTCCTGCAATCTGCCATCCAGAAGCGGGGCAGCTTACTTTTGTTTGCCAGGGAAACGGGCCGAGGTTTGTGTCTCGGGGCCTATGGCAGGCAGTGACCGGCTGGCTCCTGAAAGCTACGATAGGCAGGATGGTGACAAGACCCATGGTGGCACCAGTGCCAAGTTGGGCTGGTTTGATAGTACCAAGTGGCTCCTGCAATCTGCCATCAAAACGTTGGCAGGCGAGTTTTGTTTTCCAGGGAAAAGCGCCGTTGTTTGTGTTTGGGGGCCTGTGGTTGGGAGTGGCCGGCTGGCTCCTTAGAAACCACAATACGCAGGATGGTTCCCAGACCAGAGGTGGCACCAGTGCCAAGTCGGGCTGGTTTGATAGTACCAAGTGGCTCCTGCAATCTGCCATCCAGAAGCGGGGCAGCTTACTTTTGTTTGCCACGGAAACGGGCCGTTGTTTGTGTTTGGGGGCCTGTGGCTGGGAGTGGCCGACTGGCTCCTTAGAATCCACGATACGCAGGATGGTTCCCAGACCAGAGGTGGCACCAGTGCCAAGTCGGGCTGGTTTGATAGTACCAAGTGGCTCCTGCAATCTGCCATCCAGAAGCGGGGCAGCTTAATTTCCTTTGCCAGGGAAACGGGCCGAGCTTTGTGTCTGGGGACCTATGGCTGGGAGTGACCGGCTGGCTCCTGAAAAGTTACGATAGGCAGGATGGTGACCAGACCCATGGTGGCACCAGTGCCAAGTTGGGCTGGTTTGATAGTACCAAGTGGCTCCTGCAATCTGCCATCAAAACGTTGGTAGGCGAGTTTTGTTTTCCAGGGAAAAGCGCCGTTGTTTTTGTTTGGGGGCCTGTGGCTGGGAGTGGCCGGCTGGCTCCTTAGAATCCACGATACGCACCATGGTATCCAGACCCAAGGTGGCACCAGTGCCAAGTTTTGCTGGTTTGATAGTACCAAGTGGATCCTGCAATCTGCCATCCAGAAGCAGGGCAGCTTACTTTTGTTTGCCAGGGAAACGGGCCGAGGTTTGTGTCTGGGGGCCTATGGCTGCGAGTGACCGGCTGGCTCCTGAAAAGCTACGATAGCCAGGATGGTGACCAGACCCATGGTGGCACCAGTCCCAAGTTGGGCTGGTTTGATAGTACCAAGTGGCTCCTGCAATCTGCCATCAAAAGTTTGGCAGGCGAGTTTTGTTTTCCAGGGAAAAGCGCCGTTGATGTGTTTAGGGGCCTGTGGCTGGGAGTGGCCGGCTGGCTCCTTAGAATCCACCATACGCAGGATGGTTCCCAGACCCAAGGTGGCACCAGTGCCTAGTCGGGCTGGTTTGATGGTGCAAAGTGGCTCCTGCAATCTCCCATCCAGAAGCGGGGCAGCTTACTTTTGTTTGCCAGGGAAACGGGCCGAGGTTTGTGTCTGGGGGCCTATGGCTGGGAGTGACCGGCTGGCTCCTGAAAAGTTACGATAGGCAGGATGGTGACCAGACCCAAGGTGGCACCAGTGCCAAGTTGGGCTGGTTTGATGGTACCAAGTGGCTCCTGCAATCTGCCATCAAAAAGTTGGCAGGCGAGTTTTGTTTTCCAGGGAAAAGCGCCGTTGTTTTTGTTTGGGGGCCTGTGGCTGGGAGTGGCCGGCTGGCTCATTAGAATCCACGATACGCAGGATGGTTCCCAGACTTGTCGTGGCACCAGTGCCAAGTCGGGCTGGTTTGATAGTACCAAGTGGATCCTGCAATCTGCCATCCAGAAGCGGGGCAGCTTACTTTTGTTTGCCAGGGAAACGGGCCGAGGTTTTTGTCTGGGGGCCTATGGCTGGGAGTGACCGGCTGGCTCCTGAAAAGCTACGATAGGCAGGATGGTGACCAGACCCATGGTGGCACCAGTGCCAAGTTGGGCTGGTTTGATAGTACCAAGTGGCTCCTGCAATCTGCCATCAAAAAGTTGGCAGGCGAGTTTTGTTTTCCAGGGAAAAGTGCCGTTGTTTGTGTATGGGTGCCTGTGGCTGGGAGTGGCCGGCTGGCTCTTTAGAATCCACGATACGCAGGATGGTTCCCAGACCAGTGGTGGCACCAGTGCCAAGTCGGGCGGGTTTGATAGTAACAAATGCGTCCTACAATCTGCCATCCAGAAGCGGGGCAGCTTACTTTTGTTTTCCAGGGAAACGGGCCGAGGTTTTTGTCTGGGGTCCTATGGCTGGGAGTGACCGGCTGGCTCGTGAAAAGCTACGATAGGCAGGATGGTGACAAGACCCATGGCGGCACCAGTGCCAAGTTGGGCTGGTTTGATAGTACCAAGTGGCTCCTGCAATCTGCCATCAAAAAATTGGCAGGTGAGTTTTGTTTTCCAGGGAAAAGCGCCGTTGTTTGTGTTTGGGGGCCTGTGGCTGGGAGTGGCCAGCTGGCTCCTTAGAATCCACGATACGCAGGATGGTTCCCAGACCAGAGGTGGCACCAGTGCCAAGTCGGGCTGGTTTGATAGTACCAAGTGGTTCCTGCAATCTGCCATCCAGAAGCGGGGCAGCTTACTTTTGTTTGCCAGGGAAACGGGCCGAGCTTTGTGTCTGGGGGCCTATGGCTGGGAGTGACCGGCTGGCTCCTGAAAAGCTACGATAGGCAGGATGGTGACCAGACCCATGGTGGCACCAGTGCCAAGTTGGGCTGGTTTGATAGTACCAAGTGGCTCCTGCAATCTGCCATCAAAAAGTTGGCAGGCAAGTTTTCTTTACCAGGGAAAAGCGCCGTTGTTTTTGTTTAGAGGCCTATGGCTGGGAGTGGCAGGCTGGCTCCTTAGAATCCACGATACGCAGGATGGTTCCTAGACTTGACGTGGCACCAGTGCCAAGTTGGGCTGGTTTGATAGTACCAAGTGCGTCCTGCAATCTGCCATCCAGAAGTGGGGTAGATTACTTTTGTTTGCCAGGGAAACGGGCCGAGGTTTGTGTCCGGGGGCCTATGGCAGGGAGTGACCGGCTGGCTCCTGAAAAGCTACGATAGGCAGGATGTTTACCAGACCCATGGTGGCACCAGTGCCAAGTTGGGCTGATTTGATAGTACCAAGTGGCTCCTGCAATCTGCCATCCAGAATCGGGGTAACTTACTTTTGTTTTCCAGGGAAACGGGCCGAGGTTTGTGTCTGGGGGTCTATGGCTGGGAGTGACCGGCTGGCTCCTGAAAAGCTACGATAGGCAGGATGGTTCCCAGACCAGACGTGGCACCAGTGCCAAGTTGGGCTGGTTTGATAGTACCAAGTGGCTCCTGCAATCTGCCATCAAATTTGGCAGGCGAGTTTTGTTTTCCAGGGAAAAGCGTCGTTGTTTGTGTTTGGGGGCCTGTGGCTCAGAGTGGCCGGGTGGCTGCTTAGAATCCACGTTACGCAGGATGGTTCCCAGACCCAAGGTGGCACCAGTGCCAAGTCGGGCTGGTTTGACACAACCAAGTGGCTCCTGCAATCTGCCATCCAGAATCGGGGCAGCTTAATTTTGTTTGCCAGGGAAACGGTCCGAGGTTTGTGTCTGGGGGCCTATGGCTGGGAGTGACCGGCTGGCTCCTGAAATGCTACAATAGGCAGGATGGTTCCCAGACCCATAGTGGCACCAGTGCCAAGTTGGGATGATTTGATAGTACCAAGTGGCTCCTGCAATCTGCCATCAAAAAGCTGGCAGGCGAATTTTGTTTTCCAGGGAAAAGCGCCGTTGTTTGTGTTTGGGGGCCTGTGGCAGGGAGTGACCGGCTGGCTCCTTAGAATCCACGATATGCAGGATTGTTCCCAGACCCAAGGTGGCACCAGTGCCAAGTCGGGCTGGTTTGATGGTGCAAAGTGGCTCCTGCAATCTGCCATACAGACGCGGGGCAGCGGATTTTGGTTTCCAAGAGAAATGGTCCGTGGTTTGTTTTTGGGGGTATATGGCTGGGCGTGGCCGGCTGGCTCCTTAAAAAGCTCGATATGCAGGATGGTTCCCTGACACAAGGTGGCACCAGTGCCACGTCGGGCGGTTTTCGTAGTACAAAGTGCGTCCTAAAATTTGCCATCCAGAAGAGGGGCAGTTGAGTTTTGTTTGCCAGAGAAAAGGGCCGTGGTTTGTTTTTGGGGCATATGGCTGAGAGTGGCCGGCTGGCCCCTGAAAATCCACGATAGGCAGGATGGTTCCCAGACCAGAGGTGTCACCAGTGCCAAGTCGGGTTGGTTTGATAGTACTAAGTAGCTCCTGCAATCTGCCATGCAGAAGCGGGGCAGCTTACTTTTGTTTGCCAGGGAAACGGGCCGAGGTTTGTGTCTGGGGGCCTATGGCTGGGAGTGACCGGCTGGCTCCTGAAAAGCTACGATAGGCAGGATGGTGACCTGTCCCATGGTGGCACCAGTGCCAAGTTGGGCTGGTTTGATAGTACCAAGTGGCTCCTGCAATCTGCCATCAAAAAGTTGGCAGGCGAGTTTTGTTTTCCAGGGAAAAGCGCCGTTGTTTGTGTTTGGGGGCCTGTGGTTGGGAGTGGCCAGCTGGCTCCTTAGAACCCACGATACGCAGGATGGTTCCCAGACCTGAGTTGGCACCAGTGCCAAGTTGGGCTGGTTTGATGGTGCAAAGTGGCTCCTGCAATCTGCCATCCAGAAGCGGGGCAGCTTACTTTTGTTTGCCAGGGAAACGGGCCGAAATATTTGTCTGGGGGCCTCTGGCTGGGGGTGGCTGGCTGGCTCCTGAAAAGCTACGATAGGCAGGATGGTGACCAGACCCATGGTGGCACCAGTGCCAAGTTGGGCTGGTTTGATAATACCAAGTGGCTCCTGCAATCTGCCATCAAAAGTTTGGCAGGCGAGTTTTGTTTTCCAGGGAAAAGCACCGTTGTGTGTGTTTTGGGGCCTGTGGCTGGGAGTGGCCAGCTGGCTCCTTTGAATCCACGATACGCAGGATGGTTCCCAGACCCAAGGTGGCATCAGTGCCAAGTCGGGCTGGTTTGTTAGTACCAAGTGGTTCCTGCAATCTGCCATCCAGAAGCGGGGCAGCTGAATTTTGTTTGGCAGAGAAAAAGGCTGTTGTTTGTGTTTCGGGGCCTGTGGCTGGCAGTGGCCGGCTGGCTCCTGAAAATCCATGATACGCAGCATGGTTCCCAGACCCAAGGTGGCATCAGTGCCAAGTAGGGCTGGTTTCATAGTACCCAGTGGCTCCTGCAATCTGCCATCCAGAAGAGGGGCAGTTGAGTTTTGTTTTCCAGAGAAAAGGGCCGTGGTTTGTGTTTGGGGCCTATGGCTGAGAGTGACCGGCTGGCCCCTGAAAATCCACGATAGGAAGGATGGTTCCCAGATCCAAGGTGGCAGCAGTGCCATGTTGTGCTGGTGTGATAGTCCCAAGTGGCTCCTGCAATCTGCCATCCAGAAGCGGGGCAGCTGAATTTTGTTTGCCAGACAAAAAGGCTGTGGTTTGTGTTTGGGGGCCTGTGGCTGGGAGTGGCCGGCTGGCTCCTGAAAATCCATGATACGCAGCATGGTTCCCAGACCCAAGGTGGCACCAGTGCCAAGTGGGGCTGGTTTCACAGTGTCAAGTGCCTCCTGCAATCTCCCATCCAGAAGCGGGGCAGCTGAGTTTTGTTTGCCTGTGAAACGGGCCGTTGTTTTTAATTGGGGTCTGTGGCCGAGAGTGTTCGGCTGGCTCCTGACAACCCACAATACGCAGGATGGTTCCCAGACCCAAGGTGGCACCAGTGCCAAGTCGGGCTGGTTTGATAGTACCAAGTGGCTCCTGCAATCTGCCATCCAGAAGCGGTGCAGTTGAGTTTTGTTTGCCAGAGAAAAGGGCCGTGGGTTGTGTTTGGGGGCATATGGCTGGGAGTGGCCGGCTGTCTCATTAAAAAGATCGATACGCAGGATGGTTCCCAGACCCAAGGGGGCACCAGTGCCAAGTCGGGCTGTTTTTATAGTACCAAGTGCGTCCTGCAATTTGCCATCCAGAAGAGGGGCAGTTGAGTTTTGTTTGCCAGAGAATAGCGCCGTTGTTTGTGTTTGGGGGCTTGTGGCTCGTAGTGGCCGACTGGCGCCTTAGAATCTGTGTTACGCAGCATGGTTCCCAGACCCAAGGTGGCACCAGTGCCAAGTTGGGCTGGTTTGATAGTACCAAGTGGCTCCTGCAATCTGCCATCCAGAAGCGGGGTAGCTTACTTTTGTTTGCCAGGGAAACGGGCCGAGGTTTGTGACTGGGGACCTATGGCTGGGAGTGACCGGCTGGCTCCTGGAAAGCTACAATAGGCAGGATGGTTACCCGACCCATGGTGGCACCAGTGCCAAGTTGGGCTGGTTTGATAGTACCAAGTGGCTCCTGCAATCTGCCATCAAAAAGTTGGCAGGCGAGTTTTGTTTTCCAGGGAAAAGCGCCATTGTTTGTATTTGGGGGCCTGTGGCTGGGAGTGACCGGCTGGCTCCTTTGAACCCACGATACGCAGGATGGTTCCCAGACCCAAGGTGGCACCAGTGCCAAGTTTTGCTGGTTTGATACTACCAAGTGCGTCCTGCAATCTGCCATCCAGAAGCGGGGCAGCTTAATTTTGTTTGCCAGGGAAACGGGCCGTGGGTTTTGTTTGGGGGCATATAGCTGAGAGTGGCCGGCTGGCTCCTGAAAATCCACGCTAGGCAGCATGGTTCCCAGATGCAATGTGGCACCAGTGCCAAGTCGGGCTGGTTTGATGGTGCAAAGTGGCTCCTGCAATCTGCCATCCAGAAGCGAGGCAGCTGATTTTTGTTTGCCAGAGGAAAATTCTGTGGATTGTTTTTGGGGGCATATTGCTGGGAGTGGCCGGCTGGCTCCTTAAAATGCTCGATACGCATGATGGTTCCCAGGCCCAAGGTGTCACCACTACCAAGTCGGCCTGCGGTTTTAGTATCAAGTTCATCCTGCAATTTGCCATCCAGAAGAGGGGCAGTTGAGTTTTGTTTGCCAGAGAAACGGGCCGAGGTTTCTGTTTGGGGACATATGGCTGAGAGTGGCCGGCTGGCCCCTGAATATCCACGATACAGAGCATGGTTCCCAGATCCAAGGTGGCAGCAGTGCCAAGTCGGGCTGGTTTGATAGTACCAAGTGTCTCCTGCAATCTGCCATCCAGAAGCAGGGCAGCTTACTTTTGTTTGCCAGAGAAATAGGCCTAGGTTTTTGTTTGGGGGCCTGTGGCTAGGAGTGGCCGGCTGGCTCCTTAGAATCCACGATACGCAGGATGGTTCCCAGACCCAAGGTGGCACCAGTGCCAAGTCGGGCTGGTTTGATTACACCAAGTGCCTCCTGCAATCTCCCATCCAGAAGCGGGGCAGCTGAGTTTTGTTTGCCTGTGAAACGGGCCGTTGTTTTTAATTGGGGTCTGTGGCCGAGAGTGTTCGGCTGGCTCCTGACAACCCACAATACGCAGGATGGTTCCCAGACCCAAGGTGGCACCAGTGCCAAGTCGGGCTGGTTTGATAGTACCAAGTGGCTCCTGCAATCTGCCATCCAGAAGCGGTGCAGTTGAGTTTTGTTTGCCAGAGAAAAGGGCCGTGGGTTGTGTTTGGGGGCATATGGCTGGGAGTGGCCGGCTGTCTCATTAAAAAGATCGATACGCAGGATGGTTCCCAGACCCAAGGGGGCACCAGTGCCAAGTCGGGCTGTTTTTATAGTACCAAGTGCGTCCTGCAATTTGCCATCCAGAAGAGGGGCAGTTGAGTTTTGTTTGCCAGAGAATAGCGCCGTTGTTTGTGTTTGGGGGCTTGTGGCTCGTAGTGGCCGACTGGCGCCTTAGAATCTGTGTTACGCAGCATGGTTCCCAGACCCAAGGTGGCACCAGTTCCAAGTTGGGCTGGTTTGATAGTACCAAGTGGCTCCTGCAATCTGCCATCCAGTAGCGGGGCAGCTGAATTTTGTTTGCCAGAGAAAAAGGCTGTTGTTTGTGTTTCGGGGCCTGCGGCTGGCAGTGGCCGGCTGGCTCCTGAAAATCCATGATACGCAGCATGGTTCCCAGACCCAAGGTGGCATCAGTGCCAAGTAGGGCTGGTTTCATAGTACCCAGTGGCTCCTGCAATCTGCCATCCAGAAGAGGGGCAGTTGAGTTTTGTTTTCCAGAGAAAAGGGCCGTGGTTTGTGTTTGGGGCCTATGGCTGAGAGTGACCGGCTGGCCCCTGAAAATCCACGATAGGAAGGATGGTTCCCAGATCCAAGGTGGCAGCAGTGCCAAGTGGGGCTCGTTTGACAGTGTCAAGTGCCTCCTGCAATCTGCCATCCAGAAGCAGGGCAGCTTACTTTTGTTTGCCAGAGAAATAGGCCTAGGTTTTTGTTTGGGGGCCTGTGGCTAGGAGTGGCCGGCTGGCTCCTAAGAATCCACGATACGCAGGATGTTTCCCAGACCCAAGGTGGCACCAGTGCCAAGTCGGGCTGGTTTGATAGTACCAAGTGGCTCCTGCAAACTCCATCAAAAAGTTGGCAGGCGTGTTTTGTTTTCCAGGGAACAGCGCCGTTGATTTTGTTTGGGGGCCTGTGGCTGAGAGTGGCCGGCTGGCCCCTGAAAATCAACGATAGGCAGGATGGTTCCCAGATCCAAGGTGGCACCAGTGCCAAGTAAGGCTGGTTGTATGGTTCAAAGTAACTCCTGCAATCTGCCATCCAGAAGCGGGACAGCTGAGTTTTTTTTGCCAGAGAAAAGGTCCATGGTTTCTTTTTGGGGCATACGGCTGGGAATTGCCGGCTGGCTCCTTAAAATGCTCGATACGCAGGATGGTTCCCAGAGCCAAGGTGGCACCACTGCCAAGTCGGGCTCTTTTTGTAGTACCAAGTGCGTCCTGCAATTTGCCATCCAGAAGAGGGGCAGTTGAGTTTTGTTTGCCAGAGAAAAGGGCCGTTGTTTGTGTTTGGGGGCCTGTGGCTGGGAGTGTTCGGCTGGTTCCTGAATATGTACGATACGCAGGATTGTTCCCAGATCCAAGGTGGCAGCAGTGCCATGTTGTGCTGGTGTGATAGTCCCAAGTGGCTCCTGCAATCTGCCATCCAGAAGTGGGGCAGCTGATTTTTGTTTGCCAGAGAAAAGGTCCGTGGTTTGTTTTTGGGGGCATATGGCTGAGAGTGGCCGGCTGGCCCCTGAAAATCCACGATACACAGGATGGTTCCCAGATCCAAGGTGGCACCTGTGCCAAGTCGGGCTGATTTGATAGTACTAAGTAGCTCCTGCAATCTGCCATGCAGAAGCGGGGCAGCTTACTTTTGTTTGCCAGGGAAACGGGCCGAGGTTTGTGTTGGGGGCCTATGGCTGAGAGTGACCGGCTGGCTCCTGAAAAGCTACAATAGGCAGGATGGTGACCAGACCCATGGTGGCACCAGTGCCAAGTTGGGCTGGTTTGATAGTACCAAGTGGTTCCTGCAATCTGCCATCCAGAAGCAGGGTAGCTGAGTTTTGTTTGCCAGAGAAAAGGGCCTTGGTTTGTGTTTGGGGGCATATGGCTGGGTGTGGCCAGCTGGCTCCTTAAAATGCACGATATGCAACATGGCTCCCAGACCCAAGGTGGCACAAGTGCCAAGTTGGGCTGGTTTGATAGTACCAAGTGGCTCCTGCAATCTTCCATGATCACGTGGAGAAATACTTTCTGGTTTCAGCCTCATGCTCTTTCTTCTCTCCCTCATCTTCTCTATCACCTCTCATCTGGTTCACATGCGCTGTCTTCAAGGTCCACAGGCTACTTTTCACAGAATCTTCTGGCCTGATGAAGTAAGGATGATGAATAGAACAGAGCTGGGATCTATTTTCCAGTTTGGATAAAATGCATTCTGCACACAA
The DNA here is from genome assembly GCF_035770615.1 of Melospiza melodia melodia. Lineage (NCBI taxonomy): Eukaryota > Metazoa > Chordata > Aves > Passeriformes > Passerellidae > Melospiza > Melospiza melodia. The sequence continues at coordinate 89,563,187 of NC_086196.1, read as the reverse complement.
ATCCAAGGAGAACGGGCTGCCCCGATGCCCAGAAAATCTTTCACTCCTGCTAGTGTTCTACGTCAACCGCAACTTAGTCTGAAAGAAAAGCTTTTTCTCTGAGAGCATCTGAGAGGTTTGCATGAAGCACTGATATCTGACATATGCAATTTTGAATAGGAGAGGAAAAAGAAAATGGCAAGGAGTTTTTAATTTTAGTGGTTTCAATTTTAATTTCCGTGCACTTTTTCAAAACTTGTCAGCTCAAATGCCCATCAACATCTTTTAGTCATCTGTAAGTCAGTATTCATATAAAATGTGCTTCAAATCCAAAGAATTTCAAATTTGCACTCCAAGCTTCTATGCCTAGATTTATGATTTCCTACACATATTAGATGAAAGGAAGGCCTTTTTTACTGTGGGAGTGCTGGAACACTGGAACAGGTTGCCCAGAGAAGTTGTGGGTGTCCCATCCCTGAAAGTATTCAAGGTCACCTTGGACGGGGCTTGGAGCAGCAACAAAGGAGAAGCTTGATGGTAGAGAAACAAAGTTGGACTATAGAAGAAACTCGGATTGAAGTATAGGATCAAGTTTTCTCTCAGCTCTTGGGGTAAATTCAAAGTTGTACAAAATGACATTTATCTGTGCTATTCACTACTGTAACAGAAAGTTTCATGAAAACTGTACAGAAGATAGTAAATTTTAAAAGAGATAAGAATTACAGCATAAAATCCATGGGATAGGTTACAACATGAGACACTCTCTAAGAGAAAATCTCTGTGTTTCAGCACTTCATCGGGGTAAGATTTCATGAAGTGCCAAAGAAGGCGGCAAAATATCATTCGGGACATTATTTACTGGAATTCAGCCTGGCCATTAGTAGGAACTGCCTTTGAACATATCATGTAGATATACCACACACACTTTCCCTTCACTGAAAAATTACTGTTTACAACAAATAAGCAATTGACGATCAAAATTGATTGAAAGCATCTTAAACATGTCAAGTATTTCATTGTAGATGATCTGTGATCCAAATGCTTCTTCCACCTTCGAGAGGGACAGAAGAATTCTTCCATATCATGATGGTTTAAAATTGTATCAACCAATGTTTTCTGCTGAAAAGATATCATCTATTTTTTTCTATTTTTGGAAGAAAATATTCCTAGACATACAACAGGTGAGAACTAAGTAATTTTAAAGAAACAAATGAAATGAAAATATTCTGTAAATAGAATGAAATGAAAAGCTGTGTTTTAAATAGGAGCTAAATATTAAACAGAATTTTTGTACCAGGCATTTGAATTACTGCACCAGCTCTTTTGCCCATCAAGAGAGGCATTTAGCATTTCAGTCTTTTCCAAGGTGTTCATGATCTGCTATGCTGATCTCTGTGTGTGCCTAGGTGTGTGTGGAGGGGGGGGCATATGAAGGGGAGTGTGTATGTTTGCTTTACAATTGTTGTGGCAGATTCATGCCTCAGCTCCACATTTTGTTTTAAAAAGGTCACACCGAGTGGATATGAAGTTTACTATCAACAAGAGATCGATTCCCAAATCATCCATTTGACTCTCCCTTATAAATCATGTGCTTTGTTGCATATTTTATCAAATATACTTTCAAGCCAGATGGAGGAAGGAGGATGTGGGAATCCCTCCACCATCTTGCAACTTTTATGTAAGTAGGTTTTCAAGAAAATCATCATTTCTCTTTTAAATATGTCTGGAACAGGCATGATGGTAGTGTCAACCTGTTGGAGTTTTTGTTGCTGGAAGAAGTTGTACAAAAGGATTGGTTTTTACATTGACCAGTTACTGAATCAAGCGCAGGAATACATTGGAAATTTAGCTGGGGGTTCCTTTCCCCAGCAGACTACTTCTAGAACGAGCTTGTACACTGAAGCTGACTCTTTTGCTCTCTTTTTGTTTCTTTCCTATTTTCTTGGCTTCTTTGCCACTATCTAGACAATTTTGGAACTTTGTTCCCAACTAAAATGGTTTCAATAGTCTGATTGTGATCATACATTTTTACAAGGAATTTTTAAAATCTTTCCTCGAGTCCAGAAAGTCAAGGACTTAGATCTTTTTCTTCCCTTATCAATATTGCCATGAAATTGATAAATAAAGACCAACTCTTTATTTTTGTTTTTAACCCACGTAGATAATTCCCATCCATTAATCCATTTTGTGGACCAATAGCTGCCATTCTGATGGAAGCTGTCACTTCTTAACAATAGGCATTCTGTGACTATGTTGACAGCACTTTGGGTGAAGATCCTAACTGGTCTTAGATATACATAGGGAGAAATTTGCTCAGCCAGTGTCAGTCTTAAGCATGCGTATCAGAAGATCTTTCTAGAGCTGGGAATTTTCCCATGAAAGGGATTCAGTTAGGGAAGAGATACTTGTGCCAGAGTTTTACATTCTTCTTGAACACTGCTTAAGGAACTTAGATGCCATGTCCATTTGGATCTCTGTCTGCACAGAACTTTGTCATGCCAGTGCTTTGAAATGCATCTTGAAGAGAATTCACTAGCACAGAATGAAAGAGAGTGGAAGGGGTTGGTGGGGCTAACCAGGCCCAACCCCCCTGCCTAAACCAGGATACCTAGAGCCTCTTGCCCAGGATTCTATCTGGGTGTACTTTTAATGTCTTCAAAGATCCAGGCTCCACAATCTTTCTGGGCAGTCTGTGCCGTGGTTCAGTCACCCTGACAGTAAAGAAACATTTACTGATGTTCAAAGGCAATCTCCTGTATTTCAGTGTGTGCCCACTGCCTCTTGTCTTTTCCCTCAGCATCACTGAAAAGACACTGATTCCCTCCCCTTTGCACTATTGCTTCCATATGTATGTGTGATGCCATGTAGAGGTACGTCAAAAACCTCCCTGAAGCCCAGGCAGATAATATTCCCTTCATCTACCAGTCAAGTTGATTCATCAGAGGAGTTTAAAGTGATGTTCAGCATGAAATTCCCCTGAAAAATCATGCTAACTACATTATTTGGTCATCTGTCATGTGCCTGGCAAGGATTTCCAGGAAGAGCTGCTTCATCAACTTCCTGGGGATAAAAAAGAGGCTGGCTGGTTTGTACTATGGCGAGTCCTCTTAATTGCCTTTTTTGAAGATGGGTGTCATTTGCTAACATCCACTCTTTAGCCTCTCTTGTCGTCTACATCTTAGCAAAACGCTTTTCCACTATGTCTGGCTAGGAAAAACTGTGCCAGCACAGAAAACATCTCCCATCGTGTTCTAGAAGTTGCACGGATGTCTGCCAAGTGTTTGGCAGGAAGAAAAGAAAAGTTGTCCAAAACAGCTTCCAATCGAATGTTCCTGTGATTGGAAAAGTCAGGAGAGTGCAAAGGTACTGTTTTCTATCAGTTGGCAAGGTGCGCACACAATCCCAGTGTTGTACAGCTTGCTTCTTCACCTTCCCGAAGCTGCCGCTCTCGCCGGCTGCCGGAGCCCAAGAAGCGGCTTCTTCGCGCAAAGACGATTGTGCCGCTCACAGTGCTCTCCTTAGCGCGGCTTCTGCCGAAAGACGCCCGGCAGCGGCTCTTACCTCCGGAGAGCATCCTACCTTCGTCTTTCGCGTCTTTTGTAGTCTACATCTTAGCAAAACGCTTTTCCACTATGTCTGGCTAGGAAAAACTGTGCCAGCACAGAAAACATCTCCCATCGTGTTCTAGAAGTTGCACGGATGTCTGCCAAGTGTTTGGCAGGAAGAAAAGAAAAGTTGTCCAAAACAGCTTCCAATCGAATGTTCCTGTGATTGGAAAAGTCAGGAGAGTGCAAAGGTACTGTTTTCTATCAGTTGGCAAGGTGCGCACACAATCCCAGTGTTGTACAGCTTGCTTCTTCACCTTCCCGAAGCTGCCGCTCTCGCCGGCTGCCGGAGCCCAAGAAGCGGCTTCTTCGCGCAAAGACGATTGTGCCGCTCACAGTGCTCTCCTTAGCGCGGCTTCTGCCGAAAGACGCCCGGCAGCGGCTCTTACCTCCGGAGAGCACCCTACCTTCGTCTTTAGCTCCTCTTCTCATCTACACCTCGGCAAAAAGCTTCTCCACTATGTCTGGCTAGGAAAAACTGTGCCAGCACAGAAAACATCTCCCATCGTGTTCTAGAAGTTGCACGGATGTCTGCCAAGTGTTTGGCAGGAAGAAAAGAAAAGTTGTCCAAAACAGCTTCCAATCGAATGTTCCTGTGATTGGAAAAGTCAGGAGAGTGCAAAGATACTGTTTTCTATCAGTTGGCAAGGTGCGCACACAATCCCAGTGTTGTACAGCTTGCTTCTTCACCTTCCCGAAGCTGCCGCTCTCGCCGGCTGCCGGAGCCCAAGAAGCGGCTTCTTCGCGCAAAGACGATTGTGCCGCTCACAGTGCTCTCCTTAGCGCGGCTTCTGCCGAAAGACGCCCGGCAGCGGCTCTTACCTCCGGAGAGCATCCTACCTTCGTCTTTCGCGTCTTTTGTAGTCTACATCTTAGCAAAACGCTTTTCCACTATGTCTGGCTAGGAAAAACTGTGCCAGCACAGAAAACATCTCCCATCGTGTTCTAGAAGTTGCACGGATGTCTGCCAAGTGTTTGGCAGGAAGAAAAGAAAAGTTGTCCAAAACAGCTTCCAATCGAATGTTCCTGTGATTGGAAAAGTCAGGAGAGTGCAAAGGTACTGTTTTCTATCAGTTGGCAAGGTGCGCACACAATCCCAGTGTTGTACAGCTTGCTTCTTCACCTTCCCGAAGCTGCCGCTCTCGCCGGCTGCCGGAGCCCAAGAAGCGGCTTCTTCGCGCAAAGACGATTGTGCCGCTCACAGTGCTCTCCTTAGCGCGGCTTCTGCCGAAAGACGCCCGGCAGCGGCTCTTACCTCCGGAGAGCATCCTACCTTCGTCTTTCGCGTCTTTTGTAGTCTACATCTTAGCAAAACGCTTTTCCACTATGTCTGGCTAGGAAAAACTGTGCCAGCACAGAAAACATCTCCCATCGTGTTCTAGAAGTTGCACGGATGTCTGCCAAGTGTTTGGCAGGAAGAAAAGAAAAGTTGTCCAAAACAGCTTCCAATCGAATGTTCCTGTGATTGGAAAAGTCAGGAGAGTGCAAAGGTACTGTTTTCTATCAGTTGGCAAGGTGCGCACACAATCCCAGTGTTGTACAGCTTGCTTCTTCACCTTCCCGAAGCTGCCGCTCTCGCCGGCTGCCGGAGCCCAAGAAGCGGCTTCTTCGCGCAAAGACGATTGTGCCGCTCACAGGGCTCTCCTTAGCGCGGCTTCTGCCGAAAGACGCCCGGCAGCGGCTCTTACCTCCGGAGAGCATCCTACCTTCGTCTTTCGCGTCTTTTGTAGTCTACATCTTAGCAAAACGCTTTTCCACTATGTCTGGCTAGGAAAAACTGTGCCAGCACAGAAAACATCTCCCATCGTGTTCTAGAAGTTGCACGGATGTCTGCCAAGTGTTTGGCAGGAAGAAAAGGAAAGTTGTCCAAAACAGCTTCCAATCGAATGTTCCTGTGATTGGAAAAGTCAGGAGAGTGCAAAGGTACTGTTTTCTATCAGTTGGCAAGGTGCGCACACAATCCCAGTGTTGTACAGCTTGCTTCTTCACCTTCCCGAAGCTGCCGCTCTCGCCGGCTGCCGGAGCCCAAGAAGCGGCTTCTTCGCGCAAAGACGATTGTGCCGCTCACAGGGCTCTCCTTAGCGCGGCTTCTGCCGAAAGACGCCCGGCAGCGGCTCTTACCTCCGGAGAGCATCCTACCTTCGTCTTTCGCGTCTTTTGTAGTCTACATCTTAGCAAAACGCTTTTCCACTATGTCTGGCTAGGAAAACCCGTGCCAGCACAGAAAACATCTCCCATCGTGTTCTAGAAGTTGCACGGATGTCTGTCAAGTGTTTGGGAGGAAGAAAAGAAAAGTTGTCCAAAACAGCTTCCAATCGAATGTTCATGTGATTGGAAAAGTCAGGAGAGTGCAAAGGTACTGTTTTCTATCAGTTGGCAAGGTGCGCACACAATCCCAGTGTTGTACAGCTTGCTTCTTCACCTTCCCGAAGCTGCCGCTCTCGCCGGCTGCCGGAGCCCAAGAAGCGGCTTCTTCGCGCAAAGACGATTGTGCCGCTCACAGGGCTCTCCTTAGCGCGGCTTCTGCCGAAAGACGCCCGGCAGCGGCTCTTACCTCCGGAGAGCATCCTACCTTCGTCTTTCGCGTCTTTTGTAGTCTACATCTTAGCAAAACGCTTTTCCACTATGTCTGGCTAGGAAAAACTGTGCCAGCACAGAAAACATCTCCCATCGTGTTCTAGAAGTTGCACGGATGTCTGCCAAGTGTTTGGCAGGAAGAAAAGAAAAGTTGTCCAAAACAGCTTCCAATCGAATGTTCCTGTGATTGGAAAAGTCAGGAGAGTGCAAAGGTACTGTTTTCTATCAGTTGGCAAGGTGCGCACACAATCCCAGTGTTGTACAGCTTGCTTCTTCACCTTCCCGAAGCTGCCGCTTTCGCCGGCTGCCGGAGCCCAAGAAGCGGCTTCTTCGCGCAAAGACGATTGTGCCGCTCACAGTGCTCTCCTTAGCGCAGCTTCTGCCGAAAGACGCCCGGCAGCGGCTCTTACCTCCTGAGAGTGGCAGCTTCGGGAAGGTGAAGAAGCAAGCTGTACAACACTGGGATTGTGTGCGCACCTTGCCAACTGATAGAAAACAGTACCTTTGCACTCTGCTGACTTTTCCAATCACATGAACATTCGATTGGAAGCTGTTTTGGACAACTTTTCTTTTCTTCCTCCCAAACACTTGGCAGACATCCGTGCAACTTCTAGAACACGATGGGAGATGTTTTCTGTGCTGGCACAGTTTTTCCTAGCCAGACATAGTGGAAAAGCGTTTTGCTAAGATGTAGACTACAAAAGACGCGAAAGACGAAGGTAGGATGCTCTCCGGAGGTAAGAGCCGCTGCCGGGCGTCTTTCGGCAGAAGCCGCGCTAAGGAGAGCACTGTGAGCGGCACAATCGTCTTTGCGCGAAGAAGCCGCTTCTTGGGCTCCGGCAGCCGGCGAGAGCGGCAGCTTCGGGAAGGTGAAGAAGCAAGCTGTACAACACTGGGATTGTGTGCGCACCTTGCCAACTGATAGAAAACAGTACCTTTGCACTCTCCTGACTTTTCCAATCACAGGAACATTCGATTGGAAGCTGTTTTGGACAACTTTTCTTTTCTTCCTGCCAAACACTTGGCAGACATCCGTGCAACTTCTAGAACACGATGGGAGATGTTTTCTGTGCTGGCACAGTTTTTCCTAGCCAGACATAGTGGAAAAGCGTTTTGCTAAGATGTAGACTACAAAAGACGCGAAAGACGAAGGTAGGATGCTCTCCGGAGGTAAGAGCCGCTGCCGGGCGTCTTTCGGCAGAAGCCGCGCTAAGGAGAGCCCTGTGAGCGGCACAATCGTCTTTGCGCGAAGAAGCCGCTTCTTGGGCTCCGGCAGCCGGCGAGAGCGGCAGCTTCGGGAAGGTGAAGAAGCAAGCTGTACAACACTGGGATTGTGTGCGCACCTTGCCAACTGATAGAAAACAGTACCTTTGCACTCTCCTGACTTTTCCAATCACAGGAACATTCGATTGGAAGCTGTTTTGGACAACTTTTCTTTTCTTCCTGCCAAACACTTGGCAGACATCCGTGCAACTTCTAGAACACGATGGGAGATGTTTTCTGTGCTGGCACAGTTTTTCCTAGCCAGACATAGTGGAAAAGCGTTTTGCTAAGATGTAGACTACAAAAGACGCGAAAGACGAAGGTAGGATGCTCTCCGGAGGTAAGAGCCGCTGCCGGGCGTCTTTCGGCAGAAGCCGCGCTAAGGAGAGCACTGTGAGCGGCACAATCGTCTTTGCGCGAAGAAGCCGCTTCTTGGGCTCCGGCAGCCGGCGAGAGCGGCAGCTTCGGGAAGGTGAAGAAGCAAGCTGTACAACACTGGGATTGTGTGCGCACCTTGCCAACTGATAGAAAACAGTACCTTTGCACTCTCCTGACTTTTCCAATCACAGGAACATTCGATTGGAAGCTGTTTTGGACAACTTTTCTTTTCTTCCTGCCAAACACTTGGCAGACATCCGTGCAACTTCTAGAACACGATGGGAGATGTTTTCTGTGCTGGCACAGTTTTTCCTAGCCAGACATAGTGGAGAAGCGTTTTGCTAAGATGTAGACTACAAAAGACGCGAAAGACGAAGGTAGGATGCTCTCCGGAGGTAAGAGCCGCTGCCGGGCGTCTTTCGGCAGAAGCCGCGCTAAGGAGAGCCCTGTGAGCGGCACAATCGTCTTTGCGCGAAGAAGCCGCTTCTTGGGCTCCGGCAGCCGGCGAGAGCGGCAGCTTCGGGAAGGTGAAGAAGCAAGCTGTACAACACTGGGATTGTGTGCGCACCTTGCCAACTGATAGAAAACAGTACCTTTGCACTCTCCTGACTTTTCCAATCACAGGAACATTCGATTGGAAGCTGTTTTGGACAACTTTTCTTTTCTTCCTGCCAAACACTTGGCAGACATCCGTGCAACTTCTAGAACACGATGGGAGATGTTTTCTGTGCTGGCACAGTTTTTCCTAGCCAGACATAGTGGAAAAGCGTTTTGCTAAGATGTAGACTACAAAAGACGCGAAAGACGAAGGTAGGATGCTCTCCGGAGGTAAGAGCCGCTGCCGGGCGTCTTTCGGCAGAAGCCGCGCTAAGGAGAGCACTGTGAGCGGCACAATCGTCTTTGCGCGAAGAAGCCGCTTCTTGGGCTCCGGCAGCCGGCGAGAGCGGCAGCTTCGGGAAGGTGAAGAAGCAAGCTGTACAACACTGGGATTGTGTGCGCACCTTGCCAACTGATAGAAAACAGTACCTTTGCACTCTGCTGACTTTTCCAATCACAGGAACATTCGATTGGAAGCTGTTTTGGACAACTTTTCTTTTCTTCCTGCCAAACACTTGGCAGACATCCGTGCAACTTCTAGAACACGATGGGAGATGTTTTCTGTGCTGGCACAGTTTTTCCTAGCCAGACATAGTGGAGAAGCTTTTTGCCGAGGTGTAGATGAGAAGAGGAGCTAAAGACGAAGGTAGGGTGCTCTCCGGAGGTAAGAGCCGCTGCCGGGCGTCTTTCGGCAGAAGCCGCGCTAAGGAGAGCACTGTGAGCGGCACAATCGTCTTTGCGCGAAGAAGCCGCTTCTTGGGCTCCGGCAGCCGGCGAGAGCGGCAGCTTCGGGAAGGTGAAGAAGCAAGCTGTACAACACTGGGATTGTGTGCGCACCTTGCCAACTGATAGAAAACAGTACCTTTGCACTCTCCTGACTTTTCCAATCACAGGAACATTCGATTGGAAGCTGTTTTGGACAACTTTTCTTTTCTTCCTGCCAAACACTTGGCAGACATCCGTGCAACTTCTAGAACACGATGGGAGATGTTTTCTGTGCTGGCACAGTTTTTCCTAGCCAGACATAGTGGAAAAGCGTTTTGCTAAGATGTAGACGACAAGAGAGGCTAAAGAGTGGATGTTAGCAAATGACACCCATCTTCAAAAAAGGCAATTAAGAGGACTCGCCATAGTACAAACCAGCCAGCCTCTTTTTTATCCCCAGGAAGTTGATGAAGCAGCTCTTCCTGGAAATCCTTGCCAGGCACATGACAGATGACCAAATAATGTAGTTAGCATGATTTTTCAGGGGAATTTCATGCTGAACATCACTTTAAACTCCTCTGATGAATCAACTTGACTGGTAGATGAAGGGAATATTATCTGCCTGGGCTTCAGGGAGGTTTTTGACGTACCTCTACATGGCATCACACATACATATGGAAGCAATAGTGCAAAGGGGAGGGAATCAGTGTCTTTTCAGTGATGCTGAGGGAAAAGACAAGAGGCAGTGGGCACACACTGAAATACAGGAGATTGCCTTTGAACATCAGTAAATGTTTCTTTACTGTCAGGGTGACTGAACCACGGCACAGACTGCCCAGAAAGATTGTGGAGCCTGGATCTTTGAAGACATTAAAAGTACACCCAGATAGAATCCTGGGCAAGAGGCTCTAGGTATCCTGGTTTAGGCAGGGGGGTTGGGCCTGGTTAGCCCCACCAACCCCTTCCACTCTCTTTCATTCTGTGCTAGTGAATTCTCTTCAAGATGCATTTCAAAGCACTGGCATGACAAAGTTCTGTGCAGACAGAGATCCAAATGGACATGGCATCTAAGTTCCTTAAGCAGTGTTCAAGAAGAATGTAAAACTCTGGCACAAGTGTCTCTTCCCTAACTGAATCCCTTTCATGGGAAAATTCCCAGCTCTAGAAAGATCTTCTGATACGCATGCTTAAGACTGACACTGGCTGAGCAAATTTCTCCCTATGTATATCTAAGACCAGTTAGGATCTTCACCCAAAGTGCTGTCAACATAGTCACAGAATGCCTATTGTTAAGAAGTGACAGCTTCCATCAGAATGGCAGCTATTGGTCCACAAAATGGATTAATGGATGGGAATTATCTACGTGGGTTAAAAACAAAAATAAAGAGTTGGTCTTTATTTATCAATTTCATGGCAATATTGATAAGGGAAGAAAAAGATCTAAGTCCTTGACTTTCTGGACTCGAGGAAAGATTTTAAAAATTCCTTGTAAAAATGTATGATCACAATCAGACTATTGAAACCATTTTAGTTGGGAACAAAGTTCCAAAATTGTCTAGATAGTGGCAAAGAAGCCAAGAAAATAGGAAAGAAACAAAAAGAGAGCAAAAGAGTCAGCTTCAGTGTACAAGCTCGTTCTAGAAGTAGTCTGCTGGGAAAAGGAACCCCCAGCTAAATTTCCAATGTATTCCTGCGCTTGATTCAGTAACTGGTCAATGTAAAAACCAATCCTTTTGTACAACTTCTTCCAGCAACAAAAACTCCAACAGGTTGACACTACCATCATGCCTGTTCCAGACATATTTAAAAGAGAAATGATGATTTTCTTGAAAACCTACTTACATAAAAGTTGCAAGATGGTGGAGGGATTCCCACATCCTCCTTCCTCCATCTGGCTTGAAAGTATATTTGATAAAATATGCAACAAAGCACATGATTTATAAGGGAGAGTCAAATGGATGATTTGGGAATCGATCTCTTGTTGATAGTAAACTTCATATCCACTCGGTGTGACCTTTTTAAAACAAAATGTGGAGCTGAGGCATGAATCTGCCACAACAATTGTAAAGCAAACATACACACTCCCCTTCATATGCCCCCCCCTCCACACACACCTAGGCACACACAGAGATCAGCATAGCAGATCATGAACACCTTGGAAAAGACTGAAATGCTAAATGCCTCTCTTGATGGGCAAAAGAGCTGGTGCAGTAATTCAAATGCCTGGTACAAAAATTCTGTTTAATATTTAGCTCCTATTTAAAACACAGCTTTTCATTTCATTCTATTTACAGAATATTTTCATTTCATTTGTTTCTTTAAAATTACTTAGTTCTCACCTGTTGTATGTCTAGGAATATTTTCTTCCAAAAATAGAAAAAAATAGATGATATCTTTTCAGCAGAAAACATTGGTTGATACAATTTTAAACCATCATGATATGGAAGAATTCTTCTGTCCCTCTCGAAGGTGGAAGAAGCATTTGGATCACAGATCATCTACAATGAAATACTTGACATGTTTAAGATGCTTTCAATCAATTTTGATCGTCAATTGCTTATTTGTTGTAAACAGTAATTTTTCAGTGAAGGGAAAGTGTGTGTGGTATATCTACATGATATGTTCAAAGGCAGTTCCTACTAATGGCCAGGCTGAATTCCAGTAAATAATGTCCCGAATGATATTTTGCCGCCTTCTTTGGCACTTCATGAAATCTTACCCCGATGAAGTGCTGAAACACAGAGATTTTCTCTTAGAGAGTGTCTCATGTTGTAACCTATCCCATGGATTTTATGCTGTAATTCTTATCTCTTTTAAAATTTACTATCTTCTGTACAGTTTTCATGAAACTTTCTGTTACAGTAGTGAATAGCACAGATAAATGTCATTTTGTACAACTTTGAATTTACCCCAAGAGCTGAGAGAAAACTTGATCCTATACTTCAATCCGAGTTTCTTCTATAGTCCAACTTTGTTTCTCTACCATCAAGCTTCTCCTTTGTTGCTGCTCCAAGCCCCGTCCAAGGTGACCTTGAATACTTTCAGGGATGGGACACCCACAACTTCTCTGGGCAACCTGTTCCAGTGTTCCAGCACTCCCACAGTAAAAAAGGCCTTCCTTTCATCTAATATGTGTAGGAAATCATAAATCTAGGCATAGAAGCTTGGAGTGCAAATTTGAAATTCTTTGGATTTGAAGCACATTTTATATGAATACTGACTTACAGATGACTAAAAGATGTTGATGGGCATTTGAGCTGACAAGTTTTGAAAAAGTGCACGGAAATTAAAATTGAAACCACTAAAATTAAAAACTCCTTGCCATTTTCTTTTTCCTCTCCTATTCAAAATTGCATATGTCAGATATCAGTGCTTCATGCAAACCTCTCAGATGCTCTCAGAGAAAAAGCTTTTCTTTCAGACTAAGTTGCGGTTGACGTAGAACACTAGCAGGAGTGAAAGATTTTCTGGGCATCGGGGCAGCCCGTTCTCCTTGGATTTGTGTGCAGAATGCATTTTATCCAAACTGGAAAATAGATCCCAGCTCTGTTCTATTCATCATCCTTACTTCATCAGGCCAGAAGATTCTGTGAAAAGTAGCCTGTGGACCTTGAAGACAGCGCATGTGAACCAGATGAGAGGTGATAGAGAAGTTGAGGGAGAGAAGAAAGAGCATGAGGCTGAAACCAGAAAGTATTTCTCCACGTGATCATGGAAGATTGCAGGAGCCACTTGGTACTATCAAACCAGCCCAACTTGGCACTGGTGCCACCTTGGGTCTGGGAGCCATGTTGCATATCGTGCATTTTAAGGAGCCAGCTGGCCACACCCAGCCATATGCCCCCAAACACAAACCAAGGCCCTTTTCTATGGCAAACAAAACTCAGCTGCCCTGCTTCTGGATGGCAGATTGCAGGAACCACTTGGTACTATCAAACCAGCCCAACTTGGCACTGGTGCCACCATGGGTCTGGTCACCATCCTGCCTATTGTAGCTTTTCAGGAGCCAGCCGGTCACTCTCAGCCATAGGCCCCGAGACACAAAACTCGGCCCGTTTCCCTGGCAAACAAAAGTAAGCTGCCCCGCTTCTGGATGGCAGATTGCAGGAGCTACTTAGTACTATCAAATCAGCCCGACTTGGCACAGGTGCCACCTTGGATCTGGGAACCATCCTGTGTATCGTGGATTTTCAGGGGCCAGCCAGCCACTCTCAGCCATATGCCCCCAAAAACAAACCACGGACCTTTTCTCTGGCAAACAAAAATCAACTGCCCCACTTCTGGATGGCAGATTGCAGGAGCCACTTGGGACTATCACACCAGCACAACATGGCACTGCTGCCAACTTGGATCTCGGAACAATCCTACGTATCGTACATATTCAGGAACCAGCCGAACACTCCCAGCCACAGGCCCCCAAACACAAACAAAGGCCCATTTCCCTGGAAAACAAAACTCAGCTGCCCCGCTTCTGGATGGCAGTTTGCAGGAGCCACTTGGTACTATCAAACCAGCCCAACTTGGCACTGGTGCCACCTTGGGTCTGGGAACCATCCTGCGTATCGTGGATTCTTAGGAGCCAGCCGGCCACTCCTAGCCACAGGCCCCCAAACAAAAACCTAGGCCTATTTCTCTGGCAAACAAAAGTAAGCTGCCCCGCTTCTGGATGGCAGATTGCAGGAGACACTTGGTACTATCAAACCAGCCCAACTTGGCACTGGTGCCACCTTGGATCTGGGAACCATGCTGTGTATCGTGGATATTCAGGGGCCAGCCGGCCACTCTCAGCCATATGTCCCCAAACAGAAACCTCGGCCCGTTTCTCTGGCAAACAAAACTCAACTGCCCCTCTTCTGGATGGCAAATTGCAGGATGAACTTGATACTAAAACCGCAGGCCGACTTGGTAGTGGTGACACCTTGGGCCTGGGAACCATCATGCGTATCGAGCATTTTAAGGAGCCAGCCGGCCACTCCCAGCAATATGCCCCCAAAAACAATCCACGGAATTTTTCTCTGGCAAACAAAATCAGCTGCCCCGCTTCTGGATGGCACATTGCAGGAGCCACTTTGCACCATCAAACCAGCCCGACTTGGCACTGGTGCCACCTTGCATCTGGGAACCATGCTGCCTAGCGTGGATTTTCAGGAGCCAGCCGGCCACTCTCAGCCATAGGCCCCCAAACAAAACCCACGGCCCGTTTCCCTGGCAAACAAAATTAAGCTGCCCCGCTTCTGGATGGCAGATTGCAGGACGCACTTGGTAGTATCAAACCAGCCCGACTTGGCACTGGTGCCACCTTGGGTCTGGGAACCATCATGCGTATCGTGGGTTCAAAGGAGCCAGCCGGCCACTCCCAGCCACAGGCCCCCAAATACAAACAACGGCGCTTTTCCCTGGAAAACAAATCTCGCCTGCCAACTTTTTCATGGCAGATTGCAGGAGCCACTTGGTACTATCAAACCAGCCCAACTTGGCACTGGTGCCACCATGGGTCTGGTCACCATCCTGCCTATTGTAGCTTTCCAGGAGCCAGCCGGTCACTCCCAGCCATAGGTCCCCAGTCACAAACCTCGGCCCGTTTCCCTGGCAAACAAAAGTAAGCTGCCCCGCTTCTGGATGGCAGATTGCAGGAGCCCCTTGGTACTATCAAACCAGCCAAACTTGGCACTGGTGCCACCTCTGGTCTGGGAACCATGCTGCGTAACGCAGATTCTAAGGCGCCAGTCGGCCACTCCCAGCCACAAGCCCCCAAACACAAACAACGGCGCTATTCTCTGGCAAACAAAACTCCACTGCCCCTCTTCTGGATGGCAAATTGCAGGACGCACTTGGTACTATAAAAACAGCCCGACTTGGCACTGGTGCCACCTTGGGTCTGGGAACCATCCTGCGTACCGATCTTTTTAATGAGACAGCCGGTCACTCCCAGCCATATGCCCCCAAACAAAACCCACGGCCCTTTTCTCTGGCAAACAAAACTCAACTGCACCGCTTCTGGATGGCAGATTGCAGGAGCCACTTGGTACTATCAAACCAGCCCGACTTGGCACTGGTGCCACCTTGGGTCTGGGAACCATCCTGCGTATTGTGGGTTGTCAGGAGCCAGCCGAACACTCTCGGCCACAGACCCCAATCAAAAACAACGGCCCGTTTCACAGGCAAACAAAACTCAGCTGCCCCGCATCTGGATGGGAGATTGCAGGAGGCACTTGACACTGTCAAACGAGCCCCACTTGGCACTGGTGCCACCTTGGGTCTGGGAACCATGCTGCGTATCATGGATTTTCAGGAGCCAGCCGGCCACTCCCAGCCACAGGCCCCCAAACACAAACCACAGCCTTTTTCTCTGGCAAACAAAATTCAGCTGCCCCGCTTCTGGATGGCAGATTGCAGGAGCCACTTGGGACTATCACACCAGCACAACATGGCACTGCTGCCACCTTGGATCTGGGAACCATCCGTCCTATCGTGGATTTTCAGGGGCCAGCCGGTCACTCTCAGCCATAGGCCCCAAACACAAACCACGGCCCTTTTCTCTGGAAAACAAAACTCAGCTGCCCCGCTTCTGGATGGGAGATTGCAGGAGGCACTTGACACTGTCAAACCAGCCCCACTTGGCACTGGTGCCACCTTGGGTCTGGGAACCATGCTGCGTATCATGGATTTTCAGGAGCCAGCCGGCCACTCCCAGCCTCAGGCCCCCAAACACAAACCACAGCCTTTTTCTCTGGCAAACAAAATTCAGCTGCCCCGCTTCTGGATGGCAGATTGCAGGAGCCACTTGGGACTATCACACCAGCACAACATGGCACTGCTGCCACCTTGGATCTGGGAACCATCCTTCCTATCGTGGATTTTCAGGGGCCAGCCGGTCACTCTCAGCCATAGGCCCCAAACACAAACCACGGCCCTTTTCTCTGGAAAACAAAACTCAACTGCCCCTCTTCTGGATGGCAGATTGCAGGAGCCACTGGGTACTATGAAACCAGCCCTACTTGGCACTGGTGCCACCTTGGGTCTGGGAACCATGCTGCGTATCATGGATTTTCAGGAGCCAGCCGGCCACTGCCAGCCACAGGCCCCGAAACACAAACAACAGCCTTTTTCTCTGGCAAACAAAATTCAGCTGCCCCGCTTCTGGATGGCAGATTGCAGGAACCACTTGGTACTAACAAACCAGCCCGACTTGGCACTGGTGCCACCTTGGGTCTGGGAACCATCCTGCGTATTGTGGGTTGCCAGGAGCCAGCCGAACACTCTCGGCCACAGACCCCAATCAAAAACAACGGCCCGTTTCACAGGCAAACAAAACTCAGCTGCCCCGCTTCTGGATGGGAGATTGCAGGAGGCACTTGACACTGTGAAACCAGCCCCACTTGGCACTGGTGCCACCTTGGGTCTGGGAACCATGCTGCGTATCATGGATTTTCAGGAGCCAGCCGAACACTCCCAGCCACAGGCCCCCAAACACAAACCACAGCCTTTTTGTCTGGCAAACAAAATTCAGCTGCCCCGCTTCTGGATGGCAGATTGCAGGAGCCACTTGGGACTATCACACCAGCACAACATGGCACTGCTGCCACCTTGGATCTGGGAACCATCCGTCCTATCGTGGATTTTCAGGGGCCAGCCGGTCACTCTCAGCCATAGGCCCCAAACACAAACCACGGCCCTTTTCTCTGGAAAACAAAACTCAACTGCCCCTCTTCTGGATGGCAGATTGCAGGAGCCACTGGGTACTATGAAACCAGCCCTACTTGGCACTGGTGCCACCTTGGGTCTGGGAACCATGCTGCGTATCATGGATTTTCAGGAGCCAGCCGGCCACTGCCAGCCACAGGCCCCGAAACACAAACAACAGCCTTTTTCTCTGGCAAACAAAATTCAGCTGCCCCGCTTCTGGATGGCAGATTGCAGGAACCACTTGGTACTAACAAACCAGCCCGACTTGGCACTGGTGCCACCTTGGGTCTGGGAACCATCCTGCGTATCGTGGATTCTAAGGAGCCAGCTGGCCAGTCCCAGCCACAGGCCCCAAAACACACACAACGGTGCTTTTCCCTGGAAAACAAAACTCGCCTGCCAAACATTTGATGGCAGATTGCAGGAGCCACTTGGTACTATCAAACCAGCCCAACTTGGCACTGGTGCCACCATGGGTCTGGTCACCATCCTGCCTATCGTAGCTTTTCAGGAGCCAGCCGGTCACTCCCAGCCATAGGCCCTGAGACACAAACCTCGGCCCGTTTCCCTGGCAAACAAAAGTAAGCTGCCCCGCTTCTGGATGGCAGATTGCAGGAACCACTTGGTAGTATCAAACCAGCCCGACTTTGCACTGTTGCCACCTTGGGTCTGGGAACCATCCGGCGTATCGTGTGTTGAAAGGAGCCAGCCGGCCACTCCCAGCCACAGGCCTCCAATCAAAAACAACGGCGCTTTTCCCTGGAAAACAAAACTCAACTGCCCTTCTTCTGGATGGAAAATTGCAGGACGCACTTGGTACTACAAAAACAGCCAAACTAGGCGATGGTGCCACCATGGATCTGGGAACCATCCTGCGTATCGAGCTTCTTAAGGAGCCAGCCGGCCACTCCCAGCCATATGCCCCCAAAAACAAACCACGGAACTTTACTCTGGCAAACAAAGATCCGCTGCCCCCCGTCAGGATGGCAGATTGCAGGAGCCACTTGGTACTATCAAACGAGCCCGACTTGGCCCTGGTGCCACCTTGAGTCTGGGAACCATCCTGCGTATTGTGGATTGTCAGTAGCCAGTCGACCATTCTCGGCCACAGACCCCAATCAAAAACAACGGCCGGTTCACAGGCAAAAGAACTCAGCTGCCCCGTTTCTGGATGGGAGACTGCATGAGGCACTTGACACTGTCAAACCAGCCCCACTTGGCACTGGTGCCATCTTGGGTCTGGGAACCATGCTGCGTATCATGGATTTTCAGGAGCCAACTGGCCACTGCCAGCCACAGGCCCCCAAACACAAACCTCGGCCCGTTTCCCTGGAAAACAAAAGTAAGCTACCCCGCTTCTGGATGGCAGATTGCAGGAACCACTTGGTACTATCAAACCAGCCCGACTTGGCACTGGTGCCATCTTGGGTCTGGGAACCATCCTGCGTATCGTGGATTCTAAGGAGCCAGCCGGCCACTCCCAGCCTCAGGCCCGCAAACACAAACAACGGCGCTTTTCCCTGGAAAACAAAACTCGCCTGCCAACGTTTTGATGGCAGATTGCAGGAGCCACTTGGTACTATCAAATCAGCCCAACTTGGCACTGGTGCCACCATGGGTCTGGTCACCATCCTGCCTATCGTAGCTTTTCACGAGCCAGCCGGTCACTCCCAGCCATAGGCCTCTAGACAAAAACCTCGGCCCGTTTCCCTGGCAAAAAAAAGTAAGCTACCCCGCTACTGGATGGCAGATTGCAGGAGCCACTTTGCACCATCAAACTAGCCCGACTTGGCACTGGTGCCACCTCTGGTCTGGGAACAATGCTGCGTATCGTGGATTCTAAGGAGCCAGCCGGCCACTCCCAGCCACAGGCCCCCAAACACAAACAACGGCGCTTTTTCCTGGAAAACAAAACTCGCCTGCCAACTTTTTGATGGCAGATTGCAGGAGCCACTTGGTACTATCAAACCAGCCCAACTTGGCACTGGTGCCACCATGGGTCTGGTCACCATCCTGCCTATCGTAGCTTTTCAGGACCTAGCAGGTCACTCCCAGCCATAGGCCCCCAGACAAAAAGCTCGGCCAATTTCCCTGGCAAACAAAAGTAAGCTGCCCCGCTTCTGGATGGCAGATTGCAGGATCCACTTGTTATAATCAAACCAGCCCAACTTGGCACTGGTGCCACCTTGGGTCTGGGAACCATCCTGCGTATCGTGGATTCTAAGGAGCCAGCTGGCCACTCCCAGCCACAGGCCCCCAAACACAAACAACGGCGCTTTTCCCTGGAAAACAAAACTCGCCTGCCAACTTTTTGATGGCAGATTGCAGGAGCTACTTGGTACTATCAAACCAGCCCAACTTGGCACTGGTGCCACCTCTGGTCGGGTCACCATCCTGCCTATCGTAGCTTTTCAGGAGCCAGCCGGTCACTCCCAGCCATAGGCCCCCAGACAAAAACCTCGGCCCGTTTCCCTGGCAAACAAAAGTAAGCTGCCCCGCTTCTGGATGGCAGATTGCAGGACGCACTTGGTAGTATCAAACCAGCCCGACTTGGCACTGGTGCCACCTTGGGTCTGGGAACCATCATGCGTATCGTGGGTTCAAAGGAGCCAGCCGGCCACTCCCAGCCACAGGCCCCCAAATACAAACAACGGCGCTTTTCCCTGGAAAACAAATCTCGCCTGCCAACTTTTTCATGGCAGATTGCAGGAGCCACTTGGTACTATCAAACCAGCCCAACTTGGCACTGGTGCCACCATGGGTCTGGTCACCATCCTGCCTATTGTAGCTTTCCAGGAGCCAGCCGGTCACTCCCAGCCATAGGTCCCCAGTCACAAACCTCGGCCCGTTTCCCTGGCAAACAAAAGTAAGCTGCCCCGCTTCTGGATGGCAGATTGCAGGAGCCCCTTGGTACTATCAAACCAGCCAAACTTGGCACTGGTGCCACCTCTGGTCTGGGAACCATGCTGCGTAACGCAGATTCTAAGGCGCCAGTCGGCCACTCCCAGCCACAAGCCCCCAAACACAAACAACGGCGCTATTCTCTGGCAAACAAAACTCCACTGCCCCTCTTCTGGATGGCAAATTGCAGGACGCACTTGGTACTATAAAAACAGCCCGACTTGGCACTGGTGCCACCTTGGGTCTGGGAACCATCCTGCGTACCGATCTTTTTAATGAGACAGCCGGTCACTCCCAGCCATATGCCCCCAAACAAAACCCACGGCCCTTTTCTCTGGCAAACAAAACTCAACTGCACCGCTTCTGGATGGCAGATTGCAGGAGCCACTTGGTACTATCAAACCAGCCCGACTTGGCACTGGTGCCACCTTGGGTCTGGGAACCATCCTGCGTATTGTGGGTTGTCAGGAGCCAGCCGAACACTCTCGGCCACAGACCCCAATCAAAAACAACGGCCCGTTTCACAGGCAAACAAAACTCAGCTGCCCCGCTTCTGGATGGGAGATTGCAGGAGGCACTTGACACTGTCAAACGAGCCCCACTTGGCACTGGTGCCACCTTGGGTCTGGGAACCATGCTGCGTATCATGGATTTTCAGGAGCCAGCCGGCCACTCCCAGCCACAGGCCCCCAAACACAAACCACAGCCTTTTTCTCTGGCAAACAAAATTCAGCTGCCCCGCTTCTGGATGGCAGATTGCAGGAGCCACTTGGGACTATCACACCAGCACAACATGGCACTGCTGCCACCTTGGATCTGGGAACCATCCGTCCTATCGTGGATTTTCAGGGGCCAGCCGGTCACTCTCAGCCATAGGCCCCAAACACAAACCACGGCCCTTTTCTCTGGAAAACAAAACTCAGCTGCCCCGCTTCTGGATGGGAGATTGCAGGAGGCACTTGACACTGTCAAACCAGCCCCACTTGGCACTGGTGCCACCTTGGGTCTGGGAACCATGCTGCGTATCATGGATTTTCAGGAGCCAGCCGGCCACTCCCAGCCTCAGGCCCCCAAACACAAACCACAGCCTTTTTCTCTGGCAAACAAAATTCAGCTGCCCCGCTTCTGGATGGCAGATTGCAGGAGCCACTTGGGACTATCACACCAGCACAACATGGCACTGCTGCCACCTTGGATCTGGGAACCATCCTTCCTATCGTGGATTTTCAGGGGCCAGCCGGTCACTCTCAGCCATAGGCCCCAAACACAAACCACGGCCCTTTTCTCTGGAAAACAAAACTCAACTGCCCCTCTTCTGGATGGCAGATTGCAGGAGCCACTGGGTACTATGAAACCAGCCCTACTTGGCACTGGTGCCACCTTGGGTCTGGGAACCATGCTGCGTATCATGGATTTTCAGGAGCCAGCCGGCCACTGCCAGCCACAGGCCCCGAAACACAAACAACAGCCTTTTTCTCTGGCAAACAAAATTCAGCTGCCCCGCTTCTGGATGGCAGATTGCAGGAACCACTTGGTACTAACAAACCAGCCCGACTTGGCACTGGTGCCACCTTGGGTCTGGGAACCATCCTGCGTATTGTGGGTTGCCAGGAGCCAGCCGAACACTCTCGGCCACAGACCCCAATCAAAAACAACGGCCCGTTTCACAGGCAAACAAAACTCAGCTGCCCCGCTTCTGGATGGGAGATTGCAGGAGGCACTTGACACTGTGAAACCAGCCCCACTTGGCACTGGTGCCACCTTGGGTCTGGGAACCATGCTGCGTATCATGGATTTTCAGGAGCCAGCCGAACACTCCCAGCCACAGGCCCCCAAACACAAACCACAGCCTTTTTGTCTGGCAAACAAAATTCAGCTGCCCCGCTTCTGGATGGCAGATTGCAGGAGCCACTTGGGACTATCACACCAGCACAACATGGCACTGCTGCCACCTTGGATCTGGGAACCATCCGTCCTATCGTGGATTTTCAGGGGCCAGCCGGTCACTCTCAGCCATAGGCCCCAAACACAAACCACGGCCCTTTTCTCTGGAAAACAAAACTCAACTGCCCCTCTTCTGGATGGCAGATTGCAGGAGCCACTGGGTACTATGAAACCAGCCCTACTTGGCACTGGTGCCACCTTGGGTCTGGGAACCATGCTGCGTATCATGGATTTTCAGGAGCCAGTCGGCCACTGCCAGCCACAGGCCCCGAAACACAAACAACAGCCTTTTTCTCTGGCAAACAAAATTCAGCTGCCCCGCTTCTGGATGGCAGATTGCAGGAACCACTTGGTACTAACAAACCAGCCCGACTTGGCACTGGTGCCACCTTGGGTCTGGGAACCATCCTGCGTATCGTGGATTCTAAGGAGCCAGCTGGCCAGTCCCAGCCACAGGCCCCAAAACACACACAACGGTGCTTTTCCCTGGAAAACAAAACTCGCCTGCCAAACATTTGATGGCAGATTGCAGGAGCCACTTGGTACTATCAAACCAGCCCAACTTGGCACTGGTGCCACCATGGGTCTGGTCACCATCCTGCCTATCGTAGCTTTTCAGGAGCCAGCCGGTCACTCCCAGCCATAGGCCCTGAGACACAAACCTCGGCCCGTTTCCCTGGCAAACAAAAGTAAGCTGCCCCGCTTCTGGATGGCAGATTGCAGGAACCACTTGGTAGTATCAAACCAGCCCGACTTTGCACTGTTGCCACCTTGGGTCTGGGAACCATCCGGCGTATCGTGTGTTGAAAGGAGCCAGCCGGCCACTCCCAGCCACAGGCCTCCAATCAAAAACAACGGCGCTTTTCCCTGGAAAACAAAACTCAACTGCCCTTCTTCTGGATGGAAAATTGCAGGACGCACTTGGTACTACAAAAACAGCCAAACTAGGCGATGGTGCCACCATGGATCTGGGAACCATCCTGCGTATCGAGCTTCTTAAGGAGCCAGCCGGCCACTCCCAGCCATATGCCCCCAAAAACAAACCACGGAACTTTACTCTGGCAAACAAAGATCCGCTGCCCCCCGTCAGGATGGCAGATTGCAGGAGCCACTTGGTACTATCAAACGAGCCCGACTTGGCCCTGGTGCCACCTTGAGTCTGGGAACCATCCTGCGTATTGTGGATTGTCAGTAGCCAGTCGACCATTCTCGGCCACAGACCCCAATCAAAAACAACGGCCGGTTCACAGGCAAAAGAACTCAGCTGCCCCGTTTCTGGATGGGAGACTGCATGAGGCACTTGACACTGTCAAACCAGCCCCACTTGGCACTGGTGCCATCTTGGGTCTGGGAACCATGCTGCGTATCATGGATTTTCAGGAGCCAACTGGCCACTGCCAGCCACAGGCCCCCAAACACAAACCTCGGCCCGTTTCCCTGGAAAACAAAAGTAAGCTACCCCGCTTCTGGATGGCAGATTGCAGGAACCACTTGGTACTATCAAACCAGCCCGACTTGGCACTGGTGCCATCTTGGGTCTGGGAACCATCCTGCGTATCGTGGATTCTAAGGAGCCAGCCGGCCACTCCCAGCCTCAGGCCCGCAAACACAAACAACGGCGCTTTTCCCTGGAAAACAAAACTCGCCTGCCAACGTTTTGATGGCAGATTGCAGGAGCCACTTGGTACTATCAAATCAGCCCAACTTGGCACTGGTGCCACCATGGGTCTGGTCACCATCCTGCCTATCGTAGCTTTTCACGAGCCAGCCGGTCACTCCCAGCCATAGGCCTCTAGACAAAAACCTCGGCCCGTTTCCCTGGCAAAAAAAAGTAAGCTACCCCGCTACTGGATGGCAGATTGCAGGAGCCACTTTGCACCATCAAACTAGCCCGACTTGGCACTGGTGCCACCTCTGGTCTGGGAACAATGCTGCGTATCGTGGATTCTAAGGAGCCAGCCGGCCACTCCCAGCCACAGGCCCCCAAACACAAACAACGGCGCTTTTTCCTGGAAAACAAAACTCGCCTGCCAACTTTTTGATGGCAGATTGCAGGAGCCACTTGGTACTATCAAACCAGCCCAACTTGGCACTGGTGCCACCATGGGTCTGGTCACCATCCTGCCTATCGTAGCTTTTCAGGACCTAGCAGGTCACTCCCAGCCATAGGCCCCCAGACAAAAAGCTCGGCCAATTTCCCTGGCAAACAAAAGTAAGCTGCCCCGCTTCTGGATGGCAGATTGCAGGATCCACTTGTTATAATCAAACCAGCCCAACTTGGCACTGGTGCCACCTTGGGTCTGGGAACCATCCTGCGTATCGTGGATTCTAAGGAGCCAGCTGGCCACTCCCAGCCACAGGCCCCCAAACACAAACAACGGCGCTTTTCCCTGGAAAACAAAACTCGCCTGCCAACTTTTTGATGGCAGATTGCAGGAGCTACTTGGTACTATCAAACCAGCCCAACTTGGCACTGGTGCCACCTCTGGTCGGGTCACCATCCTGCCTATCGTAGCTTTTCAGGAGCCAGCCGGTCACTCCCAGCCATAGGCCCCCAGACAAAAACCTCGGCCCGTTTCCCTGGCAAACAAAAGTAAGCTGCCCCGCTTCTGGATGGCAGATTGCAGGACGCAATTGGTACTATCAAACCAGCCCAACTTGGAAATGGTGCCACCTTGGGTCTGGGAACCATCCTGCGTATCGTGGATTCTAAGGAGCCAGCCGGTCACTCCCAGCCACAGGCCCCCAAATACAAACCACAGCGCTTTTCCCTGGAAAACAAAACTCGCCTGCCAACTTTTTGATGACAGATTGCAGGAGCCACTTGGTACTATCAAATCAGCCCAACTTGGCACTGGTGCCACCATGGGTCTGGTCACCATCCTGCCTATCGTAGCTTTTCAGGAGCCAGCCGGTCACTCCCAGCCATAGGCCCCCAGACACAAACCTCGGCCCGTTTCCCTGGCAAACAAAAGTAAGCTGCCCCGCTTCTGGATGGCAGATTGCAGGAGCCACTTTGCACCATCAAACTGGCCCGACTTGTCACTGGTGCCACCTCAGGTCTGGGAACCATCCTGAGTATCGTGGATTCCAATTAGCAAGACGACCACTCCCAGCCACAGGCCCCCAAACACAAAGAACGGAGCTTTTCCCTGGAAAACAAAACTCGCCTGCCAACTTTTTGATGGCAGATTGCAGGAGCCACTTGGTACTATCAAACCAGCCCAACTTGGCACTGGTGCCACCATGGGTCTGGTCACCATCCTGCCTATCGTAGCTTTTCAGGAGCCAGCCGGTCACTCCCAGCCATAGGCCCCCAGACACAAAGCTCGGCCCGTTTCCCTGGCAAACAAAAGTAAGCTGCCCCGCTTCTGGATGGCAGATTGCAGGATCCACTTGTTATTATCAAACCAGCCCGACTTGGTACTGGTGCCACCTCTGGTCTGGGAACCATCCTGCGTATCGTGGATTCTAAGGAGCCAGCCGGCCACTCCCAGCCACAGGCCCCCAAAAAAAAACAACGGCGCTTTTCCCTGGAAAACAAAACTCGCCTTCCAACATTTTGATGGCAGATTGCAGGAACCACTTGGTACTATCAAACCAGCCCAACTTGGCACTGGTGCCACCTTGGGTCTGGGAACCATCCGGCGTATCGTGTGTTGAAAGGAGCCAGCCGGCCACTCCAGCCACAGGCCCGCAGACAAAAACAACGGCGCTTTTCCCTGGAAAACAAAACTCGCCTGCTGACTTTTTGATGGAAGATTGCAGGAGCCACTTTGTACTTTGAAATCAGCCGAACATGGCTCTGGTGCCACCATGGGTCTGGTCACCATCCTGCCTATCGTAGCTTTTCACGAGCCAGCCGGTCACTCCCAGCCATAGGCCCCCAGACACAAAGCTCGGCCCGTTTCCCTGGCAAACAAAAGTAAGCTGCCCCGCTTCTGGATGGCAGATTGCAGGACGCACTTGGTACTATCAAACCAGCCCAACTTGGCACTGGTGCCACCTCAGGTCTGGGAACCATCCTGCGTATTGTGGATTCTAAGGAGCCAGCCGGCCACTCCCAGCCACAGGCCCCCAAACACAAACAACGGCGCTTTTCCCTAGAAAACAAAACTCGCCTGCCAAATTTTGATGGCAGATTACAGGAGCCACTTGGTACTATCAAACCAGCCCAACTTGGCACTGGTGCCACCATGGGTCTGGTCACCATCCTGCCTATCGTAGCTTTTCAGGAGCCAGCCGGTCACTCCCAGCCATAGACCCCAGACACAAAGCTCGGCCCGTTTCCCTGGCAAACAAAAGTAAGCTGCCCCGCTTCTGGATGGCAGATTGCAGGAGCCACTTTGCACCATCAAACTAGCCGGACTTGGCACTGGTGCCACCTCAGGTCTGGGAACCATCCTGCGTATCGTGGATTCTAAGCAGCCAGCCGGCCACTCCCAGCCACAGGCCCTCAAACACAAACAACGGCGCTTTTCCCTGGAAAACAAAACTCGCCTGACAACTTTTTGATGGCAGATTGCAGGAGCCACTTGGTACTATCAAACCAGCCCAACTTGGCACTGGTGCCACCATGGGTCTGGTCACCATCCTGCCTATCGTAGCTTTTCAGGAGCCAGCCGGTCACTCCCAGCCATAGGCCCCCAGACAAATACCTCGGCCCGTTTCCCTGGAAAACAAAAGTAAGCTGCCCCACTTCTGGATGGCAGATTGCAGGACGCACTTGGTACTATCAAACCAGCCCGACTTGGCACTGGTGCCACGTCAAGTCTGGGAACCATCCTGCGTATCGTGGATTCTAAGGAGCCAGCCGGCCACTCCCAGCCACAGGCCCTCAAACACAAACAACGACGCTTTTCCCTGGAAAAGAAAACTCGCCTGCCAACTTTTTGATGGCAGATTGCAGGAGCCACTTGGTACTATCAAACCAGCCCAACTTGGCACTGGTGCCACCATGGGTCTGGTCACCATCCTGCCTATCGTAGCTTTTCAGGAGCCAGCCGGTCACTCCCAGCCATAGGCCCCAAGACACAAAGCTCGGCCCGTTTCCCTGGCAAAAAAAAGAAAGCTGCCCCGCTTCTGGATGGCAGATTGCCGGACGCACTTGGTACTATCAAACCAGCCCAATGTGGCACTGGTGCCACCTCTGGTCTGGGAACCATCCTGCGTATCGTGGATTCTAATTAGCCATCCGGCCACTCCCAGCCACAGGCCCCCAAACACAAACAACGACGCTTTTCCCTGGAAAACAAAACTCGCCTGCCAAATTTTGATGACAGATTGCAGGAGCCACTTGGTGCTATCAAACCAGCCCAACTTGGCACTGGTGCCACCATGGGTCTGGTCACCATCCTGCACATCGTAGCTCTTCAGGAACCAGCCGGTCATTCCCAGCCATAGGCCCCCAGACACAAAGCTCGACCCGTTTCCGTGGCAAACAAAAGTAAGCTGCCCCGCTTCTGGATGGCAGATTGCAGGAGCCAATTGGTATAATCAAACCAGCCCGACTTGGCACTGGTGCCACCTCTGGTCTGGGAACCATCCTGCGTATCGTGGATTCTAAGGAGCCAGCCGGCCACTCCCAGCCGCAGGCCCTCAAACCCAAAACACGGCGCTTTTCCCTGGAAAACAAAACTCGCCTGCCAAATTTTGATGGCAGATTGCAGGAGCCACTTGGTACTATCAAACCAGCCCAACTTGGCACTGGTGCCACCATGGGTCTGGTCACCATCCTGCCTATGGTAGCTTTTCAGGAGCCATCCGGTCACTCCCAGCCATAGGCCCCCAGACATAAACCTCGACCCGTTTCCCTGGCAAACAAAAGTAAGCTGCCCCGCTTCTGGATGGCAGATTGCCGGAACCACTTGGTATTATCAAACCAGCCCAACTTGGCACTGGTGCCACCTTGGGTCTGGATACCATGCTGCGTATCGTGGATTCTAAGGAGCCAGCCGGCCACTCCCAGCCACAGGCCCCCAAACACAAACAACGGCGCTTTTCCCTGGAAAATAAAACTCGCCTGCCAAATTTTTGATGGCAGATTGCAGGAGCAACTTGCTACTATCAAATCAGCCCAACTTGGCACTGGTGCCACCATGGGTCTGGTCACCATCCTGCCTATCGTAGCTTTTCAGGAGCCAGCCGGTCACTCCCAGCCATAGGCCCCCAGACAAACACCTCGGCCATTTTCCCTGGCAAACAAAAGTAAGCTACCCCGCTTCTGCTTGGCAGATTGCAGGAGCCACTTTGCAGCATCAAACTAGCCCGACTTGGCACTGGTGCCACGTCAGGTCTGGGAACCATCCTGCGTATCGTGGATTCCAATTAGCAAGCCGGCCACTCTCAGCCACAGGCCCCCAAACACAAACAACGGCGCTTTTCCCTGGAAATCAAAACTCGCCTGCCAAATTTTTGATGGCAGATTGCAGGAGCCACTTGGTAATATCAAATCAGCCCAACTTGGCACTGGTGCCACCATGGGTCTGGTCACCATCCTGCCTATCGTAGCTTTTCAGGAGCCAGCCGGTCACTCCCAGCCATAGGCCCCCAGACACAAACCTCGGCCCGTTTCCCTGGAAAACAAAAGTAAGCTGCCCCGCTTCTGGATGGCAGATTGCAGGAGCCACTTTGCACCATCAAACTGGCCCGACTTGTCACTGGTGCCACCTCAGGTCTGGGAACCATCCTGCGTATCGTGGATTCCAATTAGCAAGACGGCCACTCCCAGCCACAGGCCCCCAAACACAAAGAACGGCGCTTTTCCCTGGAAAACAAAACTCGCCTGCCAACATTTTGATGGCAGATTGCAGGAAGCACTTGGTACTATCAAACCAGCCCAACCTGGCACTGGTGCCACCTTGGGTCTGGGAACCATCCGGCGTATCGTGTGTTGAAAGGAGCCAGCCGGCCACTCCAGCCACAGGCCCGCAGACACAAACAACGGCGCTTTTCCCTGGAAAACAAAACTCAGCTGCCCTGCTTCTGGATGGCAGATTGCAGGAACCACTTGGTACTATCAAACCAGCCCAACTTGGCACTGGTGCCACCATGGGTCTGGTCACCATCCTGCCTATTGTAGCTTTTCATGAGCCAGCCGGTCACTCCCAGCCATAGGCCCCGAGACACAAAACTCGGCCCGTTTCCCTGGCAAACAAAAGTAAGCTGCCCCGCTTCTGCATGGCAGATTGCAGGAGCTACTTAGTACTATCAAATCAGCCCGACTTGGCACAGGTGCCACCTTGGATCTGGGAACCATCCTGTGTATCGTGGATTTTCAGGGGCCAGCCAGCCACTCTCAGCCATATGCCCCCAAAAACAAACCACGGACCTTTTCTCTGGCAAACAAAAATCAACTGCCCCACTTCTGGATGGCAGATTGCAGGAGCCACTTGGGACTATCACACCAGCACAACATGGCACTGCTGCCAACTTGGATCTCGGAACAATCCTACGTATCGTACATATTCAGGAACCAGCCGAACACTCCCAGCCACAGGCCCCCAAACACAAACAAAGGCCCATTTCCCTGGAAAACAAAACTCAGCTGCCCCGCTTCTGGATGGCAGTTTGCAGGAGCCACTTGGGACTATCAAACCAGCCCGACTTGGTAATGGTACCACCTTGGATCTGGGAACCATCCGGCGTATCGTGGATTTTCAGGGGCCAGCCGGTCATTCCCAGCCATATGCCCCCAAACACAAACCTCGGCCCTTTTCTCTGGCAAACAAAACTCAACTGCCCCTCTTCTGGATGGCAAATTGCAGGACGCACTTGGTACTACAAAAAGAGCCCGACTTGGCAGTGGTGCCACCTTGGCTCTGGGAACCATCCTGCGTATCGAGCATTTTAAGGAGCCAGCCGGCAATTCCCAGCCGTATGCCCCAAAAAGAAACCATGGACATTTTCTCTGGCAAAAAAAACTCAGCTGTCCCGCTTCTGGATGGCAGATTGCAGGAGTCACTTTGAACACTACAACCAGCCTTACTTGGCACTGGTGCCACCTTGGATCTGGGAACCATCCTGCCTATCGTTGATTTTCAGGGGCCAGCCGGCCACTCTCAGCCATAGGCCCCCAAACACAAACCACAGCCCTTTTCTCTAGCAAACAAAATTCAACTGCCCCGCTTCTGGATGGCAAATTGCAGGAGCCACTGGGTACTACAAAAACAGCCTGACTTGGCACTGGTGCCACCTTGCGTCTGGTTACCATGCGGCGTATCGTGCATTTTAAGGAGCCAGGTGGCCACTCCCAGCCATATGCCCCCAAAAACAACCCACGGCCCTTTTCTCTGGCAAACAAAACTCAGCTGCCCCGCTTCTGGATGGCAGATTGCAGGAGCCACTTGGTACTATCAAACCAGCCCAATTTGGCACTGGTGCCACCATGGGTCTGGTCACCATCCTGCCTATCGTAGCTTTTCAGGAGCCAGCCGGTCACTCCCAGCCGTAGGCCCACAGACACAAAACTCGGCCCGTTTCCCTGACAAACAAAAGTAAGCTGTCCCGCTTCTGGATGGCAGATTGCAGGAGCCACTTGCTACTATCAAACCACCCGACTTGGCACTGGTGCCACCTCTGGTCTGGGAACCATCCTGCGTATCGTAGATTCTAATTAGCCATCCGTCCACTCCCAGGCACAGGCCCCCAAACACAAACAACGGCGCTTTTCCCTGGAAAACAAAACTCGTCTGCCATCTTTTTGATGGCAGATTGCCGGAGCCACTTGGTACTATCAAACCAGCCCAACTTGGCACTGGTGCCACCATGGGTCTGGTCACCATCCTGCCTATCGTAGCTTTTCAGGAGCCAGCCGGCCACTCCCTGCCACAGGCCCCCAAACACAAACAACGGCGCTTTTCCCTGGAAAACAAAATTCGCCTGCCAACTTTTTGATGGCAGATTGCAGGAGCCACTTGGTACTATCAAATCAGCCCAACTTGGCACTGGTGCCACCATGGGTCTGGTCAACATCCTGCCTATCGTAGCTTTTCAGGAGCCAGCCGGTCACTCCCAGCCATAGGCCCTCAGACCCAAACCTCGGCCCGTTTCCCTGGCAAACAAAAGTAAGCTGCCCCGCTTCTGGATGGCAGATTGCAGGAGCCACTTGGTAGTATCAAACCAGCCCTACTTGGTACTGGTGCCAACTTGGGTCTGGGAAACATCCTGCGTATCGTGGATTCTAAGGAGCCAGCCGGCCACTCCCAGCCACAGGCCCCCAAACACAAACAACGGCGCTTTTCCCTGGAAAACAAAACTCGCCTACCAACATTTTGATGGCAGATTGCAGGAGCCACTTGGTACTACCAAATCAGCCGAACTTGGCACTGGTGCCACCATGGGTCTGGTAACCATCCTGCCTATCGTACCTTTTCAGGAGCCAGCTGGTCACTCCCAGCCATAGGCCCCCAGACAAAAACCTCGGCTCCTTTCCCTGGCAAACAAAAGTAAGCAGCCCTGCTTCTGGATGGCAGATTGCAGGAGCCACTTTGCACCATCCAACTGGCCCGACTTGTCACTGTTGCCACCTCTGGTCTGGGAACCATCCTGCGTATCGTGGATTCTAATTAGCCAGCCGGCCACTCCCAGCCACAGGCCCCCAAACACAAACAACGGCGCTTTTCCCTGGAAAACAAAACTCGCCTGACAACTTTTTGATGGCAGATTGCAGGAGCCACTTGGTACTATCAAACCAGCCCAACTTGGCACTGGTGCCACCATGGGTCTGGTCACCATCCTGCCTATCGTAGCTTTTCAGGAGCCAGCCGGTCACTCCCAGCCATAGGCCCCCAGACACAAAGCTCGGCCCGTTTCCCTGGCAAACAAAAGTAAGCTGCCCCGCTTCTGGATGGCAGATAGTAGGACGCACTTGTTACTATCAAACCAGCCCGACTTGGCACTGGTGCCACCACTGGTCTGGGAACCATCCTGCGTATCGTGGATTCTAAGGAGCCAGCCGGCCAATCCCAGCCACAGGCACCCAAACACAAACAACGGCGCTTTTCCCTGGAAAACAAAACTCGCCTGACAACTTTTTGATGGCAGATTGCAGGAGCCACTTGGTACTATCAAACCAGCCCAACTTGGCACTGGTGCCACCATGGGTCTGGTCACCATCCTGCCTATCGTAGCTTTTCAGGAGCCAGCCGGTCACTCCCAGCCATAGGCCCCCAGACAAATACCTCGGCCCGTTTCCCTGGAAAACAAAAGTAAGCTGCCCCGCTTCTGGATGGCAGATTCCAGGACGCACTTGGTAGTATCAAACCAGCCCAACTTGGCACTGGTGCCACCTTGGGTCTGGGAACCATGCTGAGTATCGTGGATTCTAAGGAGCCAGCCGGCCACTCCCTGCCACAGGCCCCCAAACACAAACAACGGCGCTTTTCCCTGGAAAACAAACTCGCCTGCCAAGTTTTTGATGGCAGATTGCAGGAGCCACTTGGTACTATCAAACCAGCCCAACTTGGCACTGGTGCCACCATGGGTCTGGTCACCATCCTGCCTATCGTAACTTTTCAGGAGCCAGCCGGTCACTCCCAGCCATAGGCCCCCAGACAAAAACCTCGGCCCGTTTCCCTGGCAAACAAAAGTAAGCTGCCCCGCTTCTGGATGGCAGATTCCCGGACGCACTTGGTACTATCAAACCAGCCCAACTTGGCACTGGTGCCACCTCTGATCTGGGAACCATGCTGAGTATCGTGGATTCTAAGGAGCCAGCCGGCCACTCCCAGCCACAGGCCCCCAAACACAAACAACGGCGCTTTTCCCTGGAAAACAAAACTCGCCTGCCAAGTTTTTGATGGCAGATTGCAGGAGCCACTTGGTACTATCAAACCAGCCCAACTTGGCACTGGTGCCGTCATGGGTCTGGTCACCATCCTGCCTATCGTAGCTTTTCACGAGCCAGCCGGTCACTCCCAGCCATAGGCCCGCAGACAAAAACCTCGGCCCGTTTCCCTGGAAAACAAAAGTAAGCTGCCCCGCTTCTGGATGGCAGATGGCAGGAACCACTTGGTACTATCAAACCAGCCCAACTTGGCACTGGTGCCACCTTGGGTCTGGGAACCATCCTGCGTATCGTGGATTCTAAGGGGCCAGCCGGTCGCTCCCAGCCACAGGCCCCCAAACAAAACCACAGGGCTATTTCCTGGAAAACAAAACTCGCCTGCCAAGTTTTTGATGGTAGATTGCAGGAGCCACTTGGTACTATCAAACCAGCCCAACTTGGCACTGGTGCCACCATGGGTCTGGTCACCATCCTGCCTATCGTAGCTTTTCAGGAGCCAGCCGGTCACTCCCAGCCATAGGCCCCGAGACACAAACCTCGGCCCGTTTCCCTGGCAAACAAAAGTAAGCTACCCCGCTTCTGGATGGCAGATTGCAGGAGCCACTTGGTACTATCAAACCAGCCCGACTTGGCACTGGTGCCACCTCAGGTCTGGGAACCATCCTGCGTATCGTGGATTCTAAGGAGCCAGCCGGCCACTCCCAGCCATAGGCCCCCAAACAAAAACAACGGCGCTTTTCCCTGGAAAACAAAACTTGCCTGCTAACTTTTTGATGGCAGATTGCAGGAGCCACTTGGTACTATCAAACCAGCCCAACTTGGCACTGGTGCCACCATGGGTCTGGTCACCATCCTGCCTATCGTAGCTTTTCAGGAGCCAGCCGGTCACTCCCAGCCATAGGCCCCCAGACACAAAGCTCGACCCGTTTCCCTGGCAAACAAAACAAGCTGCCCCGCTTCTGGATGGCAGATTGCAGGAGCCACTTGGTACTATCAAACCAGCCCATCTTGGCATTGGTGCCACCTCTAGTCTGGGAACCATCCTGCGTATCGTGGATTCTAAGGAGCCAGCCGGTCACTCCCAGCCACAGGCCCCCAAACACAAACCACAGCGCTTTTCCCTGGAAAACAAAACTCGCCTGCCAACATTTTGATGGCAGATTGCAGGAGCCACTTGCTACTATCAAATCAGCCCAACTTGGCACTGGTGCCACCATGGGTCTGGTCACCATCCTGCCTATCGTAGCTTTTCAGGAGACAGCCGGTCCCTCCCTGCCATAGGCCCCCAGAGAAAAAACTCGGCCCATTTCCCTGGCAAACAAAAGTAAGCTGCCCCGCTTCTGGATGGCAGATTCCAGGACGCACTTGGTAGTATCAAACCAGCCCAACTTGGCACTGGTGCCACCTTGGGTCTGGGAACCATCCTGCGTATCGTGGATTCTAAAGAGCCAGCCGGTCACTCCCAGCCACAGGCCCCCAGACACAAACAACGGCGCTTTTCCCTGGACAACAAAACTCGCCTGCCAAATTTTGATGGCAGATTCCCGGAGCCACTTGGTACTATCAAACCAGCCCAACTTGACACTGGTGCCGTCATGGGTCTGGTCACCATCCTGCCTATCGTAGCTTTTCAGGAGCCAGCCGGTCACTCCCAGCCATAGGCCCCCAGACACAAAGCTCGGCCCGTTTCCCTGGCAAACAAAAGTAAGTTATCCCGCTTCTGGATGGCAGATTGCAGGAGCCACTTTTCACCATCAAACCAGCCCGACTTGGCATTGCTGCCACCTCTGGTCTGGGAACCATCCTGCGTATCGTGGATTCTAAGGAGCCAGCCGGCCACTCCCAGCCACAGGCACCCAAACACAAACAACGGCGCTTTTCCCTGGAAAACAAAACTCGCCTGACAACTTTTTGATGGCAGATTGCAGGAGCCACTTGGTACTATCAAACCAGCCCAACTTGGCACTGGTGCCACCATGGGTCTGGGAACCATCCTGCCTATCGTAGCTTTTCAGGAGCCAGCCGGTCACTCCCAGCCATAGGCCCCCAGACACAAACCTCGGCCCGTTTCCCTGGCAAACAAAAGTAAGCTACCCCGCTTCTGGATGGCAGATTGCAGGACGCACTTGGTACTATCAAACCAGCCCAACTTGGCACTGGTGCCACCTCAGGTCTGGGAACCATCCTGCGTATCGTGGATTCTAAGGAGCCAGCCGGCCACTCCCAGCCATAGGCCCCCAAACAAAAACAACGGCGCTTTTCCCTGGAAAACAAAACTTGCCTGCCAACTTTTTGATGGCAGATTGCAGGAGCCACTTGGTACTATCAAACCAGCCCAACTTGGCACTGGTGCCACCATGGGTCTGGTCACCATCCTGCCTATCGTAGCTTTTCAGGAGCCAGCCGGTCACTCCCAGCCGTAGGCCCACAGACACAAAACTCGGCCGGTTTCCCTGACAAACAAAAGTAAGCTGTCCCGCTTCTGGATGGCAGATTGCAGGAGCCACTTGCTACTATCAAACCACCCGACTTGGCACTGGTGCCACCTCTGGTCTGGGAACCATCCTGCGTATCGTAGATTCTAATTAGCCATCCGTCCACTCCCAGGCACAGGCCCCCAAACACAAACAACGGCGCTTTTCCCTGGAAAACAAAACTCGTCTGCCATCTTTTTGATGGCAGATTGCCGGAGCCACTTGGTACTATCAAACCAGCCCAACTTGGCACTGGTGCCACCATGGGTCTGGTCACCATCCTGCCTATCGTAGCTTTTCAGGAGCCAGCCGGCCACTCCCTGCCACAGGCCCCCAAACACAAACAACGGCGCTTTTCCCTGGAAAACAAAATTCGCCTGCCAACTTTTTGATGGCAGATTGCAGGAGCCACTTGGTACTATCAAATCAGCCCAACTTGGCACTGGTGCCACCATGGGTCTGGTCAACATCCTGCCTATCGTAGCTTTTCAGGAGCCAGCCGGTCACTCCCAGCCATAGGCCCCCAGACCCAAACCTCGGCCCGTTTCCCTGGCAAACAAAAGTAAGCTGCCCCGCTTCTGGATGGCAGATTGCAGGAGCCACTTGGTAGTATCAAACCAGCCCTACTTGGTACTGGTGCCAACTTGGGTCTGGGAAACATCCTGCGTATCGTGGATTCTAAGGAGCCAGCCGGCCACTCCCAGCCACAGGCCCCCAAACACAAACAAGGGCGCTTTTCCCTGGAAAACAAAACTCTCCTGCCAACATTTTGATGGCAGATTGCAGGAGCCACTTGGTACTATCAAACCAGCCCAACTTGGCACTGGTGCCACCATGGGTCTGGTCACCATCCTGCCTATCGTAGCTTTTCAGGAGCCAGCCGGCCACTCCCAGCCATAGGCCCCCAGACACAAAGCTCGGCCCGTTTCCCTGGCAAACAAAAGTAAGCTGCCCCGCTTCTGGATGGCAGATTCCCGGACGCACTTGTTACAATCAAACCAGCCCAACTTGGCACTGGTGCCACCTCTGGTCTGGGAACCATGCTGAGTATCGTGGATTCTAAGGAGCCAGCCGGCCACTCCCAGCCACAGGCCCCCAAACACAAACAACGGCGCTTTTCCCTGGAAAACAAAACTCGCCTGCCAAGTTTTTGATGGCAGATTGCAGGAGCCACTTGGTACTATCAAACCCGCCCAACTTGGCACTGGTGCCACCATGGGTCTGGTCACCATCCTGCCTATCGTAGCTTTTCAGGAGCCAGCCGGTCACTCCCCGCCATAGGCCCCCAGACACAAACCTCGGCCCGTTTCCCTGGCAAACAAAAGTAAGCTACCCCGCTTCTGGATGGCAGATTGCAGGACGCACTTGGTACTATCAAACCAGCCCAACTTGGCACTGGTGCCACCTCAGGTCTGTGAACCATCCTGCGTCTCGTGGATTCTAAGGAGCCAGCCGGCCACTCCCACCCATAGGCCCCCAAACAAAAACAACGGCGCTTTTCCCTGGAAAACAAAACTCGCCTGCCAACTTTTTGATGGCAGATTGCAGGAACCACTTGGTATTATCAAGCCAGCCCGACTTGGCACTGGTGCCAC
Organism: Melospiza melodia melodia; assembly: GCF_035770615.1. Classification (NCBI taxonomy): domain Eukaryota; kingdom Metazoa; phylum Chordata; class Aves; order Passeriformes; family Passerellidae; genus Melospiza; species Melospiza melodia. Next base: position 89,526,697 of record NC_086196.1, on the reverse strand, counting down.
CTTGGGTCTGGGAACCATGCTGCGTATCGTGGATTCTAAGGAGCCAGCCGGCCACTCCCAGCCACAGGCCCCCAAACACAAACAAGGGCGCTTTTCCCTGGAAAACAAAACTCTCCTGCCAACATTTTGATGGCAGATTGCAGGAGCCACTTGGTACTATCAAACCAGCCCAACTTGGCACTGGTGCCACCATGGGTCTGGTCACCATCCTGCCTATCGTAGCTTTTCAGGAGCCAGCCGGCCACTCCCAGCCATAGGCCCCCAGACACAAAGCTCGGCCCGTTTCCCTGGCAAACAAAAGTAAGCTGCCCCGCTTCTGGATGGCAGATTCCCGGACGCACTTGTTACAATCAAACCAGCCCAACTTGGCACTGGTGCCACCTCTGGTCTGGGAACCATGCTGAGTATCGTGGATTCTAAGGAGCCAGCCGGCCACTCCCAGCCACAGGCCCCCAAACACAAACAACGGCGCTTTTCCCTGGAAAACAAAACTCGCCTGCCAAGTTTTTGATGGCAGATTGCAGGAGCCACTTGGTACTATCAAACCCGCCCAACTTGGCACTGGTGCCACCATGGGTCTGGTCACCATCCTGCCTATCGTAGCTTTTCAGGAGCCAGCCGGTCACTCCCCGCCATAGGCCCCCAGACACAAACCTCGGCCCGTTTCCCTGGCAAACAAAAGTAAGCTACCCCGCTTCTGGATGGCAGATTGCAGGACGCACTTGGTACTATCAAACCAGCCCAACTTGGCACTGGTGCCACCTCAGGTCTGTGAACCATCCTGCGTCTCGTGGATTCTAAGGAGCCAGCCGGCCACTCCCACCCATAGGCCCCCAAACAAAAACAACGGCGCTTTTCCCTGGAAAACAAAACTCGCCTGCCAACTTTTTGATGGCAGATTGCAGGAACCACTTGGTATTATCAAGCCAGCCCGACTTGGCACTGGTGCCACCTTGGGTCTGGGAACCATGCTGCGTATCGTGGATTCTAAGGAGCCAGCCGGCCACTCCCTGCCACAGGCCCCCAAACACAAACAACGGTGCTTTTCCCTGGAAATCAACACTCGCTTGCCGACTTTTTGATGGCAGATTGCAGGAGCCACTTGGTACTATCAAACCAGCCCAACTTGGCACTGGTGCCACCATGGGTCTGGTCACCATCATGCCTCTCGTAGCTTTTCAGGACCTAGCCGGTCACTCACAGCCATAGGCCCCCAGACACAAACCTTGGCCCGTTTCCCTGGCAAACAAAAGTAAGCTGCCCCGTTTCTGGATGGCAGATTTCAGTAGCAACTTTGCACCATCAAACTGGCCCGACTTGTCACTGGTGCCACTTTAGGTCTGGGAAACATCCTGCGTATCGTGGATTCTAATTAGCCATCCGGCCACTCCCACCCACAGGCCCCCAAACACAAACAACGGCGCTTTTCCCTGGAAAACAAAACTCGCCTGCCAACTTTTTGATGGCAGATTGCAGGAGCCACTTGGTACTATCAAACCAGCCGAACTTGGCACTGGTGCCACCATGGGTCTGGTAACCATCCTGCCTATCGTACCTTTTCAGGAGCCAGCTGGTCACTCCCAGCCATAGGCCCCCAGACAAAAACCTCGGCTCCTTTCCCTGACAAACAAAAGTAAGCAGCCCTGCTTCTGGATGGCAGATTGCAGGAGCCACTTTGCACCATCAAACTGGCCCGACTTGTCACTGTTGCCACCTCTGGTCTGGGAACCATCCTGCGTATCGTGGATTCTAATTAGCCAGCCGGCCACTCCCAGCCACAGGCCCCCAAACACAAACAACGGCGCTTTTCCCTGGAAAACAAAACTCGCCTGACAACTTTTTGATGGCAGATTGCAGGAGCCACTTGGTACTATCAAACCAGCCCAACTTGGCACTGGTGCCACCATGGGTCTGGTCACCATCCTGCCTATCGTAGCTTTTCAGGAGCCAGCCGGTCACTCCCAGCCATAGGCCCCCAGACACAAAGCTCGGCCCGTTTCCCTGGCAAACAAAAGTAAGCTGCCCCGCTTCTGGATGGCAGATAGTAGGACGCACTTGTTACTATCAAACCAGCCCGACTTGGCACTGGTGCCACCACTGGTCTGGGAACCATCCTGCGTATCGTGGATTCTAAGGAGCCAGCCGGCCACTCCCAGCCACAGGCCCCCAAACACAAACAACGGCGCTTTTCCCTGGAAAACAAAACTCGCCTGCCAACTTTTTGATGGCAGATTGCAGGAGCCACTTGGTACTATCAAACCAGCCCAACTTGGCACTGGTGCCACCATGGGTCTGGTCACCATCCTGACTATCGTAGCTTTTCAGGAGCCAGCCGGTCACTCCCAGCCATAGGCCCCCAGACAAATACCTCGGCCCGTTTCCCTGGCAAACAAAAGTAAGCTGCCCCGCTTCTGGATGGCAGATTGCAGGACGCACTTGGTACTATCAAACCAGCCCGACTTGGCACTTGTGCCACCACTGGTCTGGGAACCATCCTGCGTCTCGTGGATTCTAAGGAGCCAGCCGGCCACTCCCTGCCACAGGCCCCCAAACACAAACAACGGCGCTTTTCCCTGGAAAACAAAACTCGCCTGCCAACTTTTTGATGGCGGATTGCAGGAGCCACTTGGTACTATCAAACCAGCCCAACTTGGCACTGGTGCCACCATGGGTCTGGTCACCATCCTGCCTATCGTAACTTTTCAGGAGCCAGCCGGTCACTCCCAGCCATAGGCCCCCAGACAAAAACCTCGGCCCGTTTCCCTGGCAAACAAAAGTAAGCTGCCTTGCTTCTGGATGGCAGATTCCCGGACGCACTTGGTACTATCAAACCAGCCCAACTTGGCACTGGTGCCACCTCTGATCTTCGAACCATGCTGATTATCGTGGATTCTAAGGAGCCAGCCGGCCACTCCCAGCCACAGGCCCCCAAACACAAACAACGGCGCTTTTCCCTGGAAAACAAAACTCGCCTGCCAAGTTTTTGATGGCAGATTGCAGGAGCCACTTGGTACTATCAAACCAGCCCAACTTGGCACTGGTGCCGTCATGGGTCTGGTCACCATCCTGCCTATCGTATCTTTTCAGGAGCCAGCCGGTCACTCCCAGCCATAGGCCCCCAGACAAAAACCTCGGCCCGTTTCCCTGGCAAACAAAAGTAAGCTGCCCCGCTTCTGGATGGCAGATTGCAGGAACCACTTGGTACTATCAAACCAGCCCAACTTGGCACTGGTGCCACCATGGGTCTGGGAACCATCCTGTGTATCGTGGATTCTAATTAGCCATCCGTCCACTCCAGGCCATAGGGCCCCAGGCACAAACAACGGCGCTTTTACCTGGAAAACAAAACTCGCCTGCCAACTTTTTGATGGCCGATTGCAGGAACCACTTGGTATTATCTAGCCAGCCCAACTTGGCACTGGTGCCACCATGGGTCTGGTCACCATCCTGCCTATCGTAGCTTTTCAGGAGCCAGCCGGTCACTCCCTGCCATAGGCCCCCAGACACAAACCTCGGCCCGTTTCCCTGGCAAACAAAAGTAAGCTGCCCCGCTTCTGGATGGCAGATTGCAGGAACCACTTGTTACTATCAAACCAGCCCAACTTGGCACTGGTGCCACCATGGGTCTGGGAACCATCCTGTGTATCGTGGATTCTAATTAGCCATCCGTCCACTCCAGGCCATAGGGCCCCAGGCACAAACAACGGCGCTTTTCCCTGGAAAACAAAACTCGCCAGCCAACTTTTTGATGGCCGATTGCAGGAACCACTTGGTATTATCAAGCCAGCCCGACTTGGCACTGGTGCCACCTTGGGTCTGGGAACCATGCTGCGTATCGTGGATTTTAAGGAGCCAGCCGGCCACTCCCTGCCACAGGCCCCCAAACACAAACAACGGCGCTTTTCCCTGGAAAACAAAACTCGCCTGCCAAGTTTTTGATGGCAGATTGCAGGAGCCACTTGGTACTATCAAACCAGCCCAACTTGGCACTGGTGCCACCATGGGTCTGGTCACCATCCTGCCTATCGTAGCTTTTCAGGAGCCAGCCAGCCACCCCCAGCCAGAGGCCCCCAGACAAATATTTCGGCCCGTTTCCCTGGCAAACAAAAGTAAGCTGCCCCGCTTCTGCATGGCAGATTGCAGGAGCCACTTTGCACCGTCAAACCAGCCCAACTTGGCACTGGTGCCACCTCAGGTCTGGGAAACATCCTGCGTATCGTGGGTTCTAATTAGCCATCCGTCCACTCCAGGCCATAGGGCCCCAGGCACAAACAACGGCGCTTTTCCCTGGAAAACAAAACTCGCCTGCCAACTTTTTGATGGCCGATCGCAGGAACCACTTGGTATTATCAAGCCAGCCCAACTTGGCACTGGTGCCACCATGGGTCTGGTCACCATCCTGCCTATCGTAGCTTTTCAGGAGCCAGCCGGTCACTCCCAGCCATAGGCCCCCAGACACAAACCTCGGACCGTTTCCCTGGCAAACAAAAGTAAGCTGCCCCGCTTCTGGATGGCAGATTCCCGGACGCACTTGTTACTATCAAACCAGCCCAACTTGGCACTGGTGCCACCATGGGTCTGGGAACCATCCTGTGTATCGTGGATTCTAATTAGCCATCCGTCCACTCCAGGCCATAGGGCCCCAGGCACAAACAACGGCGCTTTTCCCTGGAAAACAAAACTCGCCTGCGAACATTTTGATGGCCGAATGCAGGAACCACTTGGTATTATCAAGCCAGCCCGACTTGGCACTGGTGCCACCTTGGGTCTGGGAACCATGCTGCGTATCGTGGATTCTAAGGAGCCAGCTGGCCACTCCCAGCCACAGGCCCCCAAACACAAACAACGACGCTTTTCCCTGGAAATCAACACTCGCTTGCCGACTTTTTGATGGCAGATTGCAGGAGCCACTTGGTACTATCAAACCAGCCCAACTTGGCACTGGTGCCACCATGGGTCTGGTCACCATCCTGCCTATCGTAGCTTTTCATGAGCCAGCCGGCCACTCCCAGCCATAGGCCCCCAGACACAAACCTCGGCCCGTTTCCCTGGCAAACAAAAGTAAGCTGCCCCGCTTCTGGATGGCAGATTGCAGGACGCACTTGTTACAATCAAACCAGCCCAACTTGGCACTGGTGCTACCTCTGGTCTGGGAACCATGCTGAGTATCGTGGATTCTAAGGAGCCAGCTGGCCACTCCCAGCCACAGGCCCCCAAACACAAACAACGGCGCTTTTCCCTGGAAAACAAAACTCGCCTGCCAAGTTTTTGATGGCAGATTGCAGGAGCCACTTGGTACTATCAAACCAGCCCAACTTGGCACTGGTGCCGTCATGGGTCTGGTCACCATCATGCCTATCGTAGCTTTTCAGGAGCCAGCCGGTCACTTCCAGGCTTAGGCCCCCAGACACAATCCTCGGACCGTTTCCCTGGCAAACAAAAGTAAGCTGCCCCGCTTCTGGATGGCAGATTGCAGGAACCACTTGTTACTATCAAACCAGCCCAAGTTGGCACTGGTGCCACCATGGGTCTGGGAACCATCCTGTGTATCGTGGATTCTAATTAGCCATCCGTCCACTCCAGGCCATAGGGCCCCAGGCGCAAACAACGGCGCTTTTCCCTGGAAAACAAACTCGCCTGCCAAATTTTTGATGGCAGATTGCAGGAGCCACTTGGTACTATCAAACCAGCCCAACTTGGCACTGGTGCCACCTCAGGTCTGGGAACCATCCTGCGTCTCGTGGATTCTAAGGAGCCAGCCGGCCACTCCCACCCATAGGCCCCCAAACAAAAACAACGGCGCTTTTCCCTGGAAAACAAAACTCGCCTGCCAACTTTTTGATGGCCGATTGCAGGAACCACTTGGTATTATCAAGCCAGCCCGACTTGGCACTGGTGCCACCTTGGGTCTGGGAACCATGCTGCGTATCGTGGATTCTAAGGAGCCAGCCGGCCACTCCCTGCCACAGGCCCCCAAACACAAACAACGGCGCTTTTCCCTGGAAATCAACACTCGCTTGCCGACTTTTTGATGGCAGATTGCAGGAGCCACTTGGTACTATCAAACCAGCCCAACTTGGCACTGGTGCCACCATGGGTCTGGTCACCATCATGCCTCTCGTAGCTTTTCAGGACCTAGCCGGTCACTCACAGCCATAGGCCCCCAGACACAAACCTTGGCCCGTTTCCCTGGCAAACAAAAGTAAGCTGCCCCGTTTCTGGATGGCAGATTTCAGTAGCAACTTTGCACCATCAAACTGGCCCGACTTGTCACTGGTGCCACTTTAGGTCTGGGAACCATCCTGCGTATCGTGGATTCTAATTAGCCATCCGGCCACTCCCACCCACAGGCCCCCAAACACAAACAACGGCGCTTTTCCCTGGAAAACAAAACTCGCCTACCAACATTTTGATGGCAGATTGCAGGAGCCACTTGGTACTATCAAATCAGCCGAACTTGGCACTGGTGCCACCATGGGTCTGGTAACCATCCTGCCTATCGTACCTTTTCAGGAGCCAGCTGGTCACTCCCAGCCATAGGCCCCCAGACAAAAACCTCGGCTCCTTTCCCTGGCAAACAAAAGTAAGCAGCCCTGCTTCTGGATGGCAGATTGCAGGAGCCACTTTGCACCATCAAACTGGCCCGACTTGTCACTGTTGCCACCTCTGGTCTGGGAACCATCCTGCGTATCGTGGATTCTAATTAGCCAGCCGGCCACTCCCAGCCACAGGCCCCCAAACACAAACAACGGCGCTTTTCCCTGGAAAACTAAACTCGCCTGCCAAGTTTTTGATGGCAGATTGCAGGAGCCACTTGGTACTATCAAACCAGCCCAACTTGGCACTGGTGCCACCATGGGTCTGGTCACCATCCTGCCTATCGTAGCTTTTCAGGAGCCAGCCAGCCACCCCCAGCCAGAGGCCCCCAGACAAATATTTCGGCCCGTTTCCCTGGCAAACAAAAGTAAGCTGCCCCGCTTCTGCATGGCACATTGCAGGAGCCACTTTGCACCGTCAAACCAGCCCAACTTGGCACTGGTGCCACCTCAGGTCTGGGAACCATCCTGCGTATCGTGGGTTCTAATTAGCCATCCGTCCACTCCAGGCCATAGGGCCCCAGGCACAAAAAACGGCGCTTTTCCCTGGAAAACAAAACTCGCCTGCCAACTTTTTGATGGCCGATTGCAGGAACCACTTGGTATTATCAAGCCAGCCCAACTTGGCACTGGTGCCACCATGGGTCTGGTCACCATCCTGCCTATCGTAGCTTTTCAGGAGCCAGCCGGTCACTCCCAGCCATAGGCCCCCAGACACAAACCTCGGACCGTTTCCCTGGCAAACAAAAGTAAGCTGCCCCGCTTCTGGATGGCAGATTGCAGGAACCACTTGGTACTATCAAACCAGCCCAACTTGGCACTGGTGCCACCATGGGTCTGGGAACCATCCTGTGTATCGTGGATTCTAATTAGCCATCCGTCCACTCCAGGCCATAGGGCCCCAGGCACAAACAACGGCGCTTTTCCCTGGAAAACAAAACTCGCCTGCCAACTTTTTGATGGCCGATTGCAGGAACCACTTGGTATTATCAAGCCAGCCCGACTTGGCACTGGTGCCACCTTGGGTCTGGGAACCATGCTGCGTATCGTGGATTCTAAGGAGCCAGCCGGCCACTCCCAGCCACAGGCCCCCAAACACAAACAACGACGCTTTTCCCTGGAAATCAACACTCGCTTGCCGACTTTTTGATGGCAGATTGCAGGAGCCACTTGGTACTATCAAACCAGCCCAACTTGGCACTGGTGCCACCATGGGTCTGGTCACCATCCTGCCTATCGTAGCTTTTCAGGAGCCAGCCGGCCACTCCCAGCCATAGGCCCCCAGACACAAACCTCGGCCCGTTTCCCTGGCAAACAAAAGTAAGCTGCCCCGCTTCTGGATGGCAGATTCCCGGACGCACTTGTTACAATCAAACCAGCCCAACTTGGCACTGGTGCCACCTCTGGTCTGGGAACCATGCTGAGTATCGTGGATTCTAAGGAGCCAGCCGGCCACTCCCAGCCACAGGCCCCCAAACACAAACAACGGCGCTTTTCCCTGGAAAACAAAACTCGCCTGCCAAGTTTTTGATGGCAGATTGCAGGAGCCACTTGGTACTATCAAACCAGCCCAACTTGGCACTGGTGCCGTCATGGGTCTGGTCCACATCCTGCCTATCGTAGCTTTTCACGAGCCAGCCGGTCACTTCCAGGCTTAGGCCCCCAGACACAATCCTCGGACCGTTTCCCTGGCAAACAAAAGTAAGCTGCCCCGCTTCTGGATGGCAGATTGCAGGATCCACTTGGTACTATCAAACCAGCCCAACTTGGCACTGGTGCCACCATGGGTCTGGGAACCATCCTGTGTATCGTGGATTCTAATTAGCCATCCGTCCACTCCAGGCCATAGGGCCCCAGGCGCAAACAACGGCGCTTTTCCCTGGATAACAAACTCGCCTGCCAAATTTTTGATGGCAGATTGCAGGACGCACTTGGTACTATCAAACCAGCCCAACTTGGCACTGGTGCCACCTGAGGTCTGGGAACCATCCTGCGTCTCGTGGATTCTAAGGAGCCAGCCGGCCACTCCCACCCATAGGCCCCCAAACAAAAACAACGGCGCTTTTCCCTGGAAAACAAAACTCGCCTGCCAACTTTTTGATGGCCGATTGCAGGAACCACTTGGTATTATCAAGCCAGCCCGACTTGGCACTGGTGCCACCTTGGGTCTGGGAACCATGCTGCGTATCGTGGATTCTAAGGAGCCAGCCGGCCACTCCCTGCCACAGGCCCCCAAACACAAACAACGGCGCTTTTCCCTGGAAATCAACACTCGCTTGCCGACTTTTTGATGGCAGATTGCAGGAGCCACTTGGTACTATCAAACCAGCCCAACTTGGCACTGGTGCCACCATGGGTCTGGTCACCATCATGCCTCTCGTAGCTTTTCAGGACCTAGCCGGTCACTCACAGCCATAGGCCCCCACACACAAACCTTGGCCCGTTTCCCTGGCAAACAAAAGTAAGCTGCCCCGTTTCTGGATGGCAGATTTCAGTAGCAACTTTGCACCATCAAACTGGCCCGACTTGTCACTGGTGCCACTTTAGGTCTGGGAACCATCCTGCGTATCGTGGATTCTAATTAGCCATCCGGCCACTCCCACCCACAGGCCCCCAAACACAAACAACGGCGCTTTTCCCTGGAAAACAAAACTCGCCTACCAACATTTTGATGGCAGATTGCAGGAGCCACTTGGTACTATCAAATCAGCCGAACTTGGCACTGGTGCCACCATGGGTCTGGTAACCATCCTGCCTATCGTACCTTTTCAGGAGCCAGCTGGTCACTCCCAGCCATAGGCCCCCAGACAAAAACCTCGGTTCCTTTCCCTGGCAAACAAAAGTAAGCAGCCCTGCTTCTGGATGGCAGATTGCAGGAGCCACTTTGCACCATCAAACTGGCCCGACTTGTCACTGTTGCCACCTCTGGTCTGGGAACCATCCTGCGTATCGTGGATTCTAATTAGCCAGCCGGCCACTCCCAGCCACAGGCCCCCAAACACAAACAACGGCGCTTTTCCCTGGAAAACTAAACTCGCCTGACAACTTTTTGATGGCAGATTGCAGGAGCCACTTGGTACTATCAAACCAGCCCAACTTGGCACTGGTGCCACCATGGGTCTGGTCACCATCCTGCCTATCGTAGCTTTTCAGGAGCCAGCCGGTCACTCCCTGCCACAGGCCCCCAGACACAAAGCTCGGCCCGTTTCCCTGGCAAACAAAAGTAAGCTGCCCCGCTTCTGGATGGCAGATAGTAGGACGCACTTGTTACTATCAAACCAGCCCGACTTGGCACTGGTGCCACCACTGGTCTGGGAACCATCCTGCGTATCGTGGATTCTAAGGAGCCAGCCGGCCACTCCCAGCCTCAGGCACCCAAACACAAACAACGGCGCTTTTCCCTGGAAAACAAAACTCGCCTGACAACTTTTTGATGGCAGATTGCAGGAGCCACTTGGTACTATCAAACCAGCCCAACTTGGCACTGGTGCCACCATGGGTCTGGTCACCATCCTGCCTATCGTAGCTTTTCAGGAGCCAGCCGGCCACTCTGAGCCATATGCCCCCAAAAACAAACCACGGACCTTTTCTCTGGCAAACAAAAATCAGCTGCCCCACTTCTGGATGGCAGATTGCAGGAGCCACTTGGGACTATCACACCAGCACAACATGGCACTGCTGCCACCTTGGATCTGGGAACAATCCTGCGTATCGTACATATTCAGGAACCAGCCGAACACTCCCAGCCACAGGCCCCCAAACACAAACAACGGCCCTTTTCTCTGGCAAACAAAACTCAACTGCCCCTCTTCTGGATGGCAAATTGCAGGACGCACTTGGTACTACAAAAAGAGCCCGACTTGGCAGTGGTGCCACCTTGGCTCTGGGAACCATCCTGCATATCGAGCATTTTAAGGAGCCAGCCGGCAATTCCCAGCCGTATGCCCCAAAAAGAAACCATGGACCTTTTCTCTGGCAAAAAAAACTCAGCTGTCCCGCTTCTGGATGGCAGATTGCAGGAGTTACTTTGAACCATACAACCAGCCTTACTTGGCACTGGTGCCACCTTGGATCTGGGAACCATCCTGCCTATCGTTGATTTTCAGGGGCCAGCCGGCCACTCTCAGCCATAGGCCCCCAAACACAAACCACAGCCCTTTTCTCTAGCAAACAAAATTCAACTGCCCCGCTTCTGGATGGCAAATTGCAGGAGCCACTGGGTACTACAAAAACAGCCTGACTTGGCACTGGTGCCACCTTGCGTCTGGTTACCATGCGGCGTATCGTGCATTTTAAGGAGCCAGGTGGCCACTCCCAGCCATATGCCCCCAAACACAACCCACGGCCCTTTTCTCTGGCAAACAAAACTCAGCTGCCCCGCTTCTGGATGGCAGATTGCAGGAGACACTTGGTACTATCAAACCAGCCCGACTTGGCACTGGTGCCACCTTGGGTCTGGGAACCATCCTGCGTATTGTGGATTGTCAGGAGACAGCCGACCACTCTCGGCCACAGAGCCCAATCAAAAACAAAGGTCCGTTTCCCTGGCAAAAAAAACTCAGCTGCCCCGCTTCTGGATGGGAGATTGCAGGAGGCACTTGACACTGTCAAACGAGCCCCACTTGGCACTGGTGCCACCTTGGGTCTGGGAACCATGCTGCGTATCGTGGATTTTCAGGAGCCAGCCGGCCACTCCCAGCCACAGGCCCCCAAACACAAACCAGAGCCTTTTTCTCTGGCAAACAAAACTCAGCTGCCCCGCTTCTGGATGGCAGATTGCAGGAGCCACTTGGTACTATCAAACCAGCCCGACTTGGCACTGGTGCCACCTTGGGTCTGGGAACCATCCTGCCTATCGTGGATTTTAAGGAGCCAGCCGGCTACTCCCAGCCACAGGCCCCCAACAAAAACCACGGCCCTTTTTTCTCGCAAACAAAACTTAGCTGCCTCACTTCTGGATGGCAGATTGCAGGAGCCACTTGGTACTATCAAACCAGCCCGACTTGGCACTGGTGCCACCTTGGGTCTGGGAACCATCCTGCGTATCGTGGATTCTAAGGAGCCAGCCGGCCACTGCCAGCCACAGGCCCCCAAACAAAATCAACGGCGCTGTTCCCTGGAAAACAAAACACGCCTGCCAACTTTTTGATGGAGTTTGCAGGAGCCACTTGGTACTATCAAACCAGCCCGACTTGGCACTGGTGCCACCTTGGGTCTGGGAAACATCCTGCGTATCGTGGATTCTTAGGAGCCAGCCGGCCACTCCTAGCCACAGGCCCCCAAACAAAAACCTAGGCCTATTTCTCTGGCAAACAAAAGTAAGCTGCCCTGCTTCTGGATGGCAGATTGCAGGAGACACTTGGTACTATCAAACCAGCCCGACTTGGCACTGGTGCCACCTTGGATCTGGGAACCATGCTCTGTATCGTGGATATTCAGGGGCCAGCCGGCCACTCTCAGCCATATGTCCCCAAACAGAAACCTCAGCCCGTTTCTCTGGCAAACAAAACTCAACTGCCCCTCTTCTGGATGGCAAATTGCAGGATGAACTTGATACTAAAACCGCAGGCCGACTTGGTAGTGGTGACACCTTGGGCCTGGGAACCATCATGCGTATCGAGCATTTTAAGGAGCCAGCCGGCCACTCCCAGCAATATGCCCCCAAAAACAATCCACGGAATTTTCCTCTGGCAAACAAAAATCAGCTGCCCCGCTTCTGGATGGCAGATTGCAGGAGCCACTTTGCACCATCAAACCAGCCCGACTTGGCACTGGTGCCACATTGCATCTGGGAACCATGCTGCCTAGCGTGGATTTTCAGGAGCCAGCCGGCCACTCTCAGATATATGCCCCCAAACAAAACCCACGGCCCGTTTCCCTGGCAAACAAAATTAAGCTGCCCCGCTTCTGGATGGCAGATTGCAGGACGCACTTGGTAGTATCAAACCAGCAAAACTTGGCACTGGTGCCACCTTGGGTCTGGGAACCATCCTGCATATCGTGGGTTCAAAGGAGCCAGCCGGCCACTCCCAGCCACAGGCCCCCAAATACAAACAATGTCGCTTTTCCCTGGAAAACAAAACTCGCCTGCCAACTTTTTGAAGGCAGATTGCCGGAGCCACTTGGTACTATCAAACCAGCCCAACTTGGCACTGGTGCCACCATGGGTCTGGTAACCATCCTGCCTATTGTAGCTTTCCAGGAGCCAGCCGGTCTCTCCCAGCCATAGGTCCCCAGTCACAAACCTCGGCCCGTTTCCCTGGCAAACAAAAGTAAGCTACCCCGCTTCTGGATGGCAGATTGCAGGAGCCACTTGGTACTATCAAACCAGCAAAACTTGGCACTGGTGCCACCTTGGGTCTGGGAACCATGCTGCGTAACACAGATTCTAAGGCGCCAGTCGGCCACTACGAGCCACAAGCCCCCAAACACAAACAACGGCGCTATTCTCTGGCAAACAAAACTCAACTGCCCCTCTTCTGGATGGCAAATTGCAGGACGCACTTGGTACTAAAAAAACAGCCCGACTTGGCACTGGTGCCCCCTTGGGTCTGGGAACCATCCTGCGTATCGATCTTTTTAATGAGACAGCCGGCCACTCCCAGCCATATGCCCCCAAACACAACCCACGGCCCTTTTCTCTGGCAAACAAAACTCAACTGCACCGCTTCTGGATGGCAGATTGCAGGAGCCACTTGGTACTATCAAACCAGCCCGACTTGGCACTGGTGCCACCTTGGGTCTGGGAACCATCCTGCGTATTGTGGGTTGTCAGGAGCCAGCCGAACACTCTCGGCCACAGACCCCAATTAAAAACAACGGCCCGTTTCACAGGCAAACAAAACTCAGCTGCCCCGCTTCTGGATGGGAGATTGCAGGAGGCACTTGACACTGTGAAACCAGCCCCACTTGGCACTGGTGCCACCTTGGGTCTGGGAACCATACTGCGTATCATGGATTTTCAGGAGCCAGCCGGCCACTCCCAGCCACAGGCCCCCAAACACAAACCACAGCCTTTTTGTCTGGCAAACAAAATTCAGCTGCCCCGCTTCTGGATGGCAGATTGCAGGAGCCACTTGGGACTATCACACCAGCACAACATGGCACTGCTGCCACCTTGGATCTGGGAACCATCCTTCCTATCGTGGATTTTCAGGGGCCAGCCGGTCACTCTCAGCCATAGGCCCCAAACACAAACCACGGCCCTTTTCTCTGGAAAACAAAACTCAACTGCCCCTCTTCTGGATGGCAGATTGCAGGAGCCACTGGGTACTATGAAACCAGCCCTACTTGGCACTGATGCCACCTTGGGTCTGGGAACCATGCTGCGTATCATGGATTTTCAGGAGCCAGCCGGCCACTGCCAGCCACAGGCACCGAAACACAAACAACAGCCTTTTTCTCTGGCAAACAAAATTCAGCTGCCCCGCTTCTGGATGGCAGATTGCAGGAACCACTTGGTACTAACAAACCAGCCCGACTTGGCACTGATGCCACCTTGGGTCTGGGAACCATCCTGCGTATCGTGGATTCTAAGGAGCCAGCTGGCCACTCCCAGCCACAGGCCCCAAAACACACACAACGGTGCTTTTCCCTGGAAAACAAAACTCGCCTGCCAAACATTTGATGGCAGATTGCAGGAGCCACTTGGTATTATCAAACCAGCCCAACTTGGCACTGGTGCCACCATGGGTCTGGTCACCATCCTGCCTATCGTAGCTTTTCAGGAGCCAGCCAGCCACCCCCAGCCAGAGGCCCCCAGACAAATATTTCGGCCCGTTTCCCTGGCAAACAAAAGTAAGCTGCCCCGCTTCTGGATGGCAGATTGCAGGAGCCACTTTGCACCATCAAACCAGCCCAACTTGGCACTGGTGCCAACTCAGGTCTGGGAACCATCCTGCGTATCGTGGGTTCTAAGGAGCCAGCTGGCCACTCCCAGCCACAGGCCCCCAAACACAAACAACGGCGCTTTTCCCTGGAAAACAAAACTCGCCTGCCAACTTTTTGATGGCAGATTGCAGGAGCCACTTGGTACTATCAAACCAGCCCAACTTGGCACTGGTGACACCTCGGGTCTGGTCACCATCCTGCCTATCGTAGCTTTTCAGGAGCCAGCCGGTCACTCCCAGCCATAGGCCCCAAAAACAAACCACGGCCCTTTTCTCTGGCAAACAAAACTCAACTGCCCCTCTTCTGGATGGCAAATTTTAGGACGCACTTTGTACTACGAAAACCGCCCGACGTGGCACTGGTGCCACCTTGTGTCAGGGAACCATCCTGCATATCGAGCTTTTTAAGGAGCCAGCCGGCCACGCCCAGCCATATACCCCCAAAAACAAACCACGGACCATTTCTCTTGGAAACAAAAATCCGCTGCCCCGCGTCTGGATGGCAGATTGCAGGAGCCACTTTGCACCATCAAACCAGCCCGACTTGGCACTGGTGCCACCTTGGGTCTGGGAACAATCCTGCATATCGTGGATTCTAAGGAGCCAGCCGGCCACTCCCTGCCACAGGCCCCCAAACACAAACAACGGCGCTTTTCCCTGGAAAATAAAATTCGCCTGCCAGCTTTTTGATGGCAGATTGCAGGAGCCACTTGGTACTATCAAATCATCCCAACTTGGCACTGGTGCCACTATGGGTCTGGGAACCATCCTGCCTATTGTAGCATTTCAGGAGCCAGCCGGTCACTCCCAGCCATAGGCCCCCAGACACAAACATCGGACCGTTTCCCTGGCAAACAAAATTAAGCTGCCCCGATTCTGGATGGCAGATTGCAGGAGCCACTTGGTTGTGTCAAACCAGCCCGACTTGGCACTGGTGCCACCTTGGGTCTGGGAACCATCCTGCGTAACGTGGATTCTAAGCAGCCACCCGGCCACTCTGAGCCACAGGCCCCCAAACACAAACAACGGCGCTTTTCCCTGGAAAACAAAACGTGCCTGCCAACTTTTTGATGGCAGATTGCAGGAGCCACTTGGTACTATCAAACCAGCCCAACTTGGCACTGGTGCCACCTCTGGTCTGGGAACCATCCTGCCTATCGTAGCTTTTCAGGAGCCAGCCGGTCACTCCCAGCCATAGACCCCCAGACACAAACCTCGGCCCGTTTCCCTGGAAAACAAAAGTAAGTTACCCCGCTTCTGGATGGCAGATTGCAGGAGCCACTTGGTACTATCAAATCAGCCCAACTTGGCACTGGTGCCACCATGGGTCTGGTAAACATCCTGCCTATCGTAGCTTTTCAGGAGCCAGCCGGTCACTCCCTGCCATAGGCCCCCGGACACAAACCTCGGCCCGTTTCCCTGGCAAACAAAAGTAAGCTGCCCCGCTTTTGGTGGCAGATTGCAGGATGCACTTGGTACTTACAAACCAGCCCGACTTGGCCCTGGTGCCACCTTGGCTCTGGGAACCATGCTGCGTAACGTAGATTCTACGAGGACAGGCGGCCACTCCCAGCCACAGGCCTCTAAACA
Organism: Melospiza melodia melodia; assembly: GCF_035770615.1. Taxonomy (NCBI): domain Eukaryota; kingdom Metazoa; phylum Chordata; class Aves; order Passeriformes; family Passerellidae; genus Melospiza; species Melospiza melodia. The sequence continues at coordinate 89,510,622 of NC_086196.1, read as the reverse complement.
AAAACAACGGCGCTTTTCCCTGGAAAACAAAACTCGCCTGCCAACTTCTTGATGGCAGATTGCAGGAGCCACTTGGTACTATCAAACCAGCCCAACTTGGCACTGGTGCCACCATGGGTCTGGTCACCATCCTGCCTATCGTAGCTTTTCAGGAGCCAGCCGCTCACTCCCAGCCATAGGCCCCCAGACAAATACCTCGGCACGTTTCCCTGGCAAACAAAAGTAGGCTGCCCCGCTTCTGGATGGCAAATTGCAGGACGCACTTGGTACTACGAAAACAGCCCGACTTGGCACTGATGCCACCTTGGGTCAGGGAACAATCCTGCGTATAGAGCTTTTTAAGGAGCCAGCCGGCCACGTCCAGTCATATACCCCCAAAAAAAAAACCACGGAACTTTTCTCCAGCAAACAAAAATCCGCTGCCCCGCGTCTGGATGGCAGATTGCAGGAGCTATTTAGTATTATCAAACCAGCCCGACTTGGCACTGGTGGCACCATGAGTCTGGTAACCATCCTGCCTATCGTAGCTTTTCAGTAGTCAGCCGGTCACTCCCAGCCATAGGCCCCCAGACAAATACCTCGGCCCGTTTCCCTGGGAAACAAAAGTAAGCTGTCCCGCTTCTGGATGGCAGATTGCAGGAGGCACTTGGTACTATCAAACCAGCCCAACTTGTTCCCAGACCCAAGGTGGCACCAGTGCCAAGTGGGGCTGGTTTGATGGTGCAACGTGGCTCCTGCAATCTGCCATCCAGAAGCGGGGCAGCTTACTTTTGTTTGCCAGGGAAACGGGCCGAGGTTTGTGTCTGGGGGTCTATGGCTGGGAGTGACCGGCTGGCTCCTGAAAAGCTACGATAGGCAGGATGGTTCCCAGACCAGAGGTGGCACCAGTGCCAAGTTGGGCTGGTTTGATAGTACCAAGTGGCTCCTGCAATCTGCCATCAAAAAGTTGGCAGGCGAGTTTTGTTTTCCAGGGAAAAGCGCCGTAGATTTTGTTTGGGGGCCTGTGGCTCAGAGTGGCCGGGTGGCTGCTTAGAATCCACGATACGCAGGATGGTTCCCAGACCCAAGGTGGCACCAGTGCCAAGTCGGGCTGGTTTGACACAACCAAGTGGCTCCTGCAATCTGCCATCCAGAATCGGGGCAGCTTAATTTTGTTTGCCAGGGAAACGGTCCGAGGTTTGTGTCTGGGGGCCTATGGCTGGGAGTGACCGGCTGGCTCCTGAAAAGCTACGATAGGCAGGATGGTTCCCAGACCCATAGTGGCACCAGTGCCAAGTTGGGATGATTTGATAGTACCAAGTGGCTCCTGCAATCTGCCATCAAAAAGTTGGCAGGCGAGTTTTGTTTTCCAGGGAAAAGCGCCGTTGTTTGTGTTTGGGGGCCTGTGGCAGGGAGTGGCCGGCTGGCTCCTTAGAATCCACGATATGCAGGATTGTTCCCACACCCAAGGTGGCACCAGTGCCAAGTCGGGCTGGTTTGATGGTGCAAAGTGGCTCCTGCAATCTGCCATACAGACGCGGGGCAGCGGATTTTTGTTTCCAAGAGAAATGGTCCGTGGTTTTTTTTCGGGGGTTTATGGCTGGGCGTGGCCGGCTGGCTCCTTAAAAAGCTCGATATGCAGGATGGTTCCCTGACACAAGGTGGCACCAGTGCCACGTCGGGCGGTTTTCGTAGTACAAAGTGCGTCCTAAAATTTGCCATCCAGAAGAGGGGCAGTTGAGTTTTGTTTGCCAGAGAAAAGGGCCGTGGTTTGTTTTTGGGGGCATATGGCTGAGAGTGGCCGGCTGGCTCCTGAAAAGCTACGATAGGCAGGATGTTTACCAGACCCATTGTGGCACCAGTGCCAAGTTGGGCTGATTTGATAGTACCAAGTGCCTCCTGCAATCTGCCATCCAGAATCGGGGTAGCTTACTTTTGTTTTCCAGGGAAACGGGCCGAGGTTTGTGTCTGGGGGTCTATGGTTGGGAGTGGCCGGCTGGCTCCTTAGAAACCACGATACGCAGCATGGTTCCCAGACAAGAGGTGCCACCAGTGCCAAGTTGGGCTGGTTTGATACTACCAAGTGGTTCCTGCAATCTGCCATCCAGAAGCGGGGCAGCTTACTTTTGTTTGCCAGGGAAAAGCGCCGTTGTTTGTGTTTGGGGGCCTGTGGCTGGGAGTGGCCGGCTGGCTGCTTAGAATCCATGACACGCAGGATGGTTCCCAGACGTCAGGTGGCGCCAGTGCCAAGTCGGGCTGGTTTGATAGTACCAAGTGCGTCCTGCAATCTGCCATCCAGAAGCGGGGCAGCTTACTTTTGTTTGCCAGGGAAACGGGCCGAGGTTTGTGTCTCGGGGCCTATGGCAGGGAGTGACCGGCGGGCTCCTGAAAGCTACGATAGGCAGGATGGTGACCAGACCCATGGTGGCACCAGTGCCAAGTTGGGCTGGTTTGATAGTACCAAGTGGCTCCTGCAATCTGACATCAAAAAGTTGGCAGGCGAGTTTTGTTTTCCAGGGAAAAGCGCCGTTGTTTGTGTTTGGGGGCCTGTGGTTGGGAGTGGCCGGCTGGCTCCTTAGACACCACGATACGCAGGATGGTTCCCAGACCAGAGGTGGCACCAGTGCCAAGTCCGGCTGGTTTGATAGTACCAAGTGGCTCCTGCAATCTGCCATCCAGAAGCGGGGCAGCTTACTTTTGTTTGCCACGGAAACGGGCCGTTGTTTGTGTTTGGGGGCCTGTGGCTGGGAGTGGCCGACTGGCTCCTTAGAATCCACGATACGCAGGATGGTTCCCAGACCAGAGGTGGCACCAGTGCCAAGTCGGGCTGGTTTGATAGTACCAAGTGGTTCCTGCAATCTGCCATCCAGAAGCAGGGCAGCTTACTTTTGTTTGCCAGGGAAACGGGCCGAGGTTTTTGTCTGGGGGCCTATGGCTGCGAGTGACCGGCTGGCTCCTGAAAAGCTACGATAGGCAGGATGGTGACCAGACCCATGGTGGCACCAGTCCCAAGTTGGGCTGGTTTGATAGTACCAAGTGGCTCCTGCAATCTGCCATCAAAATTTGGCAGGCGAGTTTTTTTTTCCAGGGAAAAGCGCCGTTGTTGTGTTTAGGGGCCTGTGGCTGGGAGTGGCCGGCTGGCTCCTTAGAATCCACCATACGCAGGATGGTTCCCAGACCCAAGGTGGCACCAGTGCCTAGTCGGGATAGTTTGATGGTGCAAAGTGGCTCCTGCAATCTGCCATCCAGAAGCGGGGCAGCTTACTTTTGTTTGCCAGGGAAAAGGGCCGAGCTTTGTGTCTCGGGGCCTATGGCTGGGAGTGACCGGCTGGCTCCTGAAAAGCTACGATAGGCAGGATGGTGACCAGACCCAAGGTGGCACCAGTGCCAAGTTGGGCTGGTTTGATAGTACCAAGTGGCTCCTGCAATCTGCCATCAAAAAGTTGGCAGGCGAGTTTTGTTTTCCAGGGAAAAGCGCCGTTGTTTGTGTTTGGGGGCCTGTGGCTGGGAGTGGCCGGCTGGCTCATTAGAATCCACGATACGCAGGATGGTTCGCAGACTTGTCGTGGCACCAGTGCCAAGTCGGGCTGGTTTGATAGTACCAAGTGGATCCTGCAATCTGCCATCCAGAAGCGGGGCAGCTTACTTTTGTTTGCCAGGGAAACGGGCCGAGGATTTGTCTGGGGGCCTATGGCTGGGAGTGACCGGCAGGCTCGTGAAAACCTACGATAGGCAGGATGGTGACCAGACCCATGGTGGCAGCAGTGCCAAGTTGGGCTGGTTTGATAGTACCAAGTGGCTCCTGCAATCTGCCATCAAAAAGTTGGCAGGCGAGTTTTGTTTTCCAGGGAAAAGCGCCGTTGTTTGTGTTTGGGAGCCTGTGGCTGGGAGTGGCCGGCTGGCTCTTTAGAATCCACGATACGCAGGATGGTTCCCAGACCAGTGGTGGCACCAGTGCCAAGTCGGGCTGGTTTGATAGTAACAAGTGCGTCCTCCAATCTGCCATCCAGAAGCGGGGCAGCTTACTTTTGTTTTCCAGGGAAACGGGCCGAGGTTTTTCTCTGGGGGCCTATGGCTGGGAGTGACCGGCTGGCTCCTGAAAAGCTACGATAGGCAGGATGGTGACCAGACCCATGGCGGCACCAGTGCCAAGTTGGGCTGGTTTGATAGTACCAAGTGGCTCCTGCAATCTGCCATCAAAAAGTTGGCAGGCGAGTTTTGTTTTCCAGGGAAAAGCGCCGTTGTTTGTGTTTGGGGGCCTGTGGCTGGGAGTGGCCGGCTGGCTCCTTAGAATCCACGATACGCAGGATGGTTCCCAGACCAGAGGTGGCACCAGTGCCAAGTCGGGCTGGTTTGATAGTACCAAGTGGCTCCTGCAATCTGCCATCCAGAAGCGGGGCAGCTTACTTTTGTTTGCCAGGGAAACGGGCCGAGGTTTGTGTCTGGGGGCCTATGGCTGGGAGTGACCGGCTGGCTCCTGAAAAGCTACGATAGGCAGGATGGTGACCAGACCCATGGTGGCACCAGTGCCAAGTTGGGCTGGTTTGATAGTACCAAGTGGCTCCTGCAATCTGCCATCAAAAAGTTGGCAGGCAAGTTTTCTTTACCAGGGAAAAGCGCCGTTGTTTTTGTTTGGGGGCCTATGGCTGGGAGTGGCCGGCTGGCTCCTTAGAATCCACGATACGCAGGATGGTTCCTAGACTTGACGTGGCACCAGTGCCAAGTTGGGCTGGTTTGATAGTACCAAGTGCGTCCTGCAATCTGCCATCAGGAAGTGGGGTAGCTTACTTTTGTTTGCCAGGGAAACGGGCCGAGGTTTGTGTCTCGGGGCATATGGCCGGGAGTGACCGGCTGGCTCCTGAAAAGCTACGATAGGCAGGATGGTGACCAGACCCATGGTGGCAGCAGTGCCAAGTTGGGCTGGTTTGATAGTACCAAGTGGCTCCTGCAATCTGCCATCAAAAAGTTGGCAGGCGAGTTTGTTATCCAGGGAAAAGCGCCGTTGTTTGTGCCTGGGGCCCTATGGCCTGGAGTGGACGGATGGCTAATTAGAACCCACGATACACAGGATGGTTCCCAGACCCATGGTGACACCAGTGCCAAGTTGGGCTGGTTTGATAGTACCAAGTGGATCCTGCAATCTGCCATCCAGAAGCGGGGCAGCTTACTTTTGTTTGCCAGGGAAACGGTCCGAGGATTGTGTCTGGGGGCCTAAGCCTGGAAGTGACCGGCTGGCTCGTGAAAAGCTACGATAGGCAGGATGGTGACCAGACCCATGACGGCACCAGTGCCAAGTTGGGCTGGTTTGATAGTACCAAGTGGCTCCTGCAATCTGCCATCAAAAACTTGGCAGGCGAGTTTTGTTTTCCAGGGAAAAGCGCCGTTGTTTGTGTTTGGGGGCCTGTGGCTGGGAGTGGCCGGCTGGCTCCTTAGAATCCATGATACTCAGCATGGTTCCCAGACCAGAGGTGGCACCAGTGCCAAGTTGGGCTGGTTTGATAGTACCAAGTGGTTGCTGCAATCTGCCATCCAGAAGCGGGGCTGCTTACTTTTGTTTGCCAGGGAAACGGGCCGAGGTTTGTGTCTGGGGGCCTATGGCTGGGAGTGACCGGCTGGCTCCTGAAAAGCTACGATAGGCAGGATGGTGACCAGACCCATGGTGGCACCAGTGCCAAGTTGGGCTGGTTTGATAGTACCAAGTGGCTCCTGCAATCTGCCATCAAAAAGTTGGCAGGCAAGTTTTCTTTACCAGGGAAAAGCGCCGTTGTTTTTGTTTGGGGGCCTATGGCTGGGAGTGGCCGGCTGGCTCCTTAGAATCCACGATACGCAGGATGGTTCCTAGACTTGACGTGGCACCAGTGCCAAGTTGGGCTGGTTTGATAGTACCAAGTGCGTCCTGCAATCTGCCATCCAGAAGTGGGGTAGCTTACTTTTGTTTGCCAGGGAAACGGGCCGAGGTTTGTGTCTCGGGGCATATGGCTGGGAGTGACCGGCTGGCTCCTGAAAAGCTACGATAGGCAGGATGGTGACCAGACCCATGGTGGCAGCAGTGCCAAGTTGGGCTGGTTTGATAGTACCAAGTGGCTCCTGCAATCTGCCATCAAAAAGTTGGCAGGCGAGTTTGTTATCCAGGGAAAAGCGCCGTTGTTTGTGCCTGGGGCCCTATGGCCTGGAGTGGACGGATGGCTAATTAGAACCCACGATACACAGGATGGTTCCCAGACCCATGGTGACACCAGTGCCAAGTTGGGCTGGTTTGATAGTACCAAGTGGATCCTGCAATCTGCCATCCAGAAGCGGGGCAGCTTACTTTTGTTTGCCAGGGAAACGGTCCGAGGATTGTGTCTGGGGGCCTAAGCCTGGAAGTGACCGGCTGGCTCGTGAAAAGCTACGATAGGCAGGATGGTGACCAGACCCATGACGGCACCAGTGCCAAGTTGGGCTGGTTTGATAGTACCAAGTGGCTCCTGCAATCTGCCATCAAAAACTTGGCAGGCGAGTTTTGTTTTCCAGGGAAAAGCGCCGTTGTTTGTGTTTGGGGGCCTGTGGCTGGGAGTGGCCGGCTGGCTCCTTAGAATCCATGATACTCAGCATGGTTCCCAGACCAGAGGTGGCACCAGTGCCAAGTTGGGCTGGTTTGATAGTACCAAGTGGTTGCTGCAATCTGCCATCCAGAAGCGGGGCTGCTTACTTTTGTTTGCCAGGGAAACGGGCCGAGTATTGTGTCTGGGGGCCTATGGCTGGGAGTGACCGGCTGGCTCCTGAAAAGCTACGATAGGCAGGATGGTGACCAGACCCATGGTGGCACCAGTGCCAAGTTGGGCTGATTTGATAGTACCAAGTGGCTCCTGCAATCTGCCATCAAAATGTTGGCAGGCGAATTTTGTTTTCCAGGGAAAAGCGCCGTTGTTTGTGTTTGGGGGCCTGTGGCAGGGAGTGGCCGGCTGGCTCCTGAAAAGCTACGATAGGCAGGATGTTGACCAGACCCAAGGTGGCACCAGTGCCAAGTTGGGCTGGTTTGATAGTAGCAAGTGGCTCCGGCAATCTGCCATCAAAAAGTTGGCAGACGAGTTTTGTTTTCCAGGGAAAAGCGCCGTTGTTTTTGTTTGGGGGCCTGTGGCTGGGAGTGGCCGGCTGGCTGCTTAGAATCTACCATACGCAGGATAGTTCCCAGACCAGAGGTGGCACCAGTGCCAAGTCGGGCTGGTTTGATAGTACCAAGTGCGTCCTGCAATCTGCCATCCAGAAGCGGGACAGCTTACTTTTGTTTGTCAGGGAAACGGGCCGAGCTTTGTGTCTCTGGGCCTACGGCTGGGAGTGACTGGCTGGCTCCTGAAAAGCTACGATAGGCAGGATGGTGACCAGACCCATGGTGGCACCAGTGCCAAGTTGGCCTGGTTTGATAGTACCAAGTGGCTCCTGCAATCTGCCATCAAAAAGTTGGCAGGCACGTTTTGTTTTCCAGGGAAAAGCGCCGTTGTTTTTGTTTGGGGGCCTATGGCTGGGAGTGGCCGGCTGGCTCCTTAGAATCCACGATACGCAGGATGGTTCCCAGACCTGAGGTGGCACCAGTGCCAAGTTGGGCTGGTTTGATAGTACCAAGTGCATCCTGCAATCTGCCATCCAGAAGCGGGGTAGCTTACTTTTGTTTGCCAGGGAAACGGGCCGAGGTTTGTGTCTCGGGGCCTATGGCTGGGAGTGACCGGCTGGCTCCTGAAAAGCTACGATAGGCAGGATGGTGACCAGACCCATGGTGGCACCAGTGCCAAGTTGGGCTGATTTGATAGTACCAAGTGGCTCCTGCAATCTGCCATCAAAAACTTGGCAGGCGAGTTTGTTATCCAGGGAAAAGCGCCGTTGTTTGTGTTTGGGGGCCTGTGGCTGGGAGTGGCCGGCTGGCTCCTTAGAATCCATGATACGCAGGATGGTTCCCAGACCAGAGGTGGCACCAGTGCCAAGTCGGGCTGGTTTGATGGTGAAAAGTGGCTCCTGCAATCTGCCATCCAGAAGCGGGATAACTTACTTTTGTTTGCCAGGGAAACGGGCCGAGCTTTGTGTCTGGGGGCCTATGGCTGGGAGTGACCGGCTGGCTCCTGAAAAGCTACGATAGGCAGGATGGTGACCAGACCCATGGTGGCACCAGTGTCAAGGTGGGCTGGTTTGATAGTACCAAGTGGCTCCGGCAATCTGCCATCAAAATTTGGCAGGCGAGTTTTGTTTTCCAGGGAAAAGCGCCGTTGTTTGTGTTTGGGGGCCTGTGGGTGGGAGTGGCCGGATGGCTAATTAGACTCCACGATACGCAGCATGGTTCCCAGACCTGAGGTGGCACCAGTGCCAAGTCGGGCTAGTTTGATGGTGCAAAGTGGCTCCTGCAATCTGCCATCCAGTAGCGGGGCAGCTTGCTTTTGTTTGCCAGGGAAACGGGCCGAGGTTTGTGTCTGGGGGCCTATGGCTGGGAGTGACCGGCTGGCTCCTGAAAAGCTACGATAGGCAGGATGGTGACCAGACCCATGGTGGCACCAGTGCCAAGTTGGGCTGGTTTGATAGTACCAAGTGGCTCCTGCAATCTGCCATCAAAAAGTTGGCAGGCGAGTTTTGTTTTCCAGGGAAAAGCACCGTTGTTTGTGTTTGGGGGCCTGTGGCTGGGAGTGGCCGGCTGGCTGCTTAGAATCCACGATACGCAGGATGGTTCCCAGACGTGAGGTGGCGCCAGTGCCAAGTCGGGCTGGTTTGATACTACCAAGTGCGTCCTGCAATCTGCCATCCAGAAGCGGGACAGCTTACTTTTGCTTGCCAGGGAAACGGGCCGAGCTTTGTGTCTGGGGGCCTATGGCTGGGAGTGACCGGCTGGCTCCTGAAAAGCTACGATAGGCAGGATGGTGACCAGACCCATGGTGGCACCAGTGCCAAGTTGGGCTGGTTTGATAGTACCAAGTGGCTCCTGCAATCTGCCATCAAAAATTGGCAGGCGAGTTTTGTTTTCCAGGGAAAAGCGCCGTTGTTGTGTTTAGGGGCCTGTGGCTGGGAGTGGCCGGCTGGCTCCTTAGAATCCACCATACGCAGGATGGTTCCCAGACCCAAGGTGGCACCAGTGCCTTGTCGGGATAGTTTGATGGTGCAAAGTGGCTCCTGCAATCTGCCATCCAGAAGCGGGGCAGCTTACTTTTGTTTGCCAGGGAAAAGGGCAGAGCTTTGTGTCTCGGGGCCTATGGCTGGGAGTGACCGGCTGGCTCCTGAAAAGCTACGATAGGCAGGATGGTGACCAGACCCAAGGTGGCACCAGTGCCAAGTTGGGCTGGTTTGATAGTACCAAGTGGCTCCTGCAATCTGCCATCAAAAAGTTGGCAGGCGAGTTTTGTTTTCCAGGGAAAAGCTCCGTTGTTTGTGTTTGGGGGCCTGTGGCTGGGAGTGGCCGACTGGCTCATTAGAATCCACGATACGCAGGATGGTTCCCAGACTTGTCGTGGCACCAGTGCCAAGTCGGGCTGGTTTGATAGTACCAAGTGGATCCTGCAATCTGCCATCCAGAAGCGGGGCAGCTTACTTTTGTTTGCCAGGGAAACGGGCCGAGGATTTGTCTGGGGGCCTATGGCTGGGAGTGACCGGCTGGCTCGTGAAAAGCTACGATAGGCAGGATGGTGACCAGACCCATGGCGGCACCAGTGCCAAGTTGGGCTGGTTTGATAGTACCAAGGGGCTCCTGCAATCTGCCATCAAAAAGTTGGCAGGCGAGTTTTGTTTTCCAGGGAAAAGCGCCGTTGTTTGTGTTTGGGGGCCTGTGGCTGGGAGTGGCCGGCTGGCTCCTTAGAATCCACGATACGCAGGATGGTTCCCAGACCAGAGTTGGCACCAGTGCCAAGTCGGGCTGGTTTGATAGTACCAAGTGGCTCCTGCAATCTGCCATCCAGAAGCGGGGCAGCTTACTTTTGTTTGCCAGGGAAACGGGCCGAGCTTTGTGTCTGGGGGCCTATGGCTTGGAGTGACCGGCTGGCTCCTGAAAAGCTACGATAGGCAGGATGGTGACCAGACCCATGGTGGCACCAGTGCCAAGTTGGGCTGGTTTGATAGTACCAAGTGGCTCCTGCAATCTGCCATCAAAAAGTTGGCAGGCGAGTTTGTTATCCAGGGAAAAGCGCCGTTGTTTGTGCCTGGGGCCCTATGGCCTGGAGTGGACGGATGGCTAATTAGAATCCACGATACACAGGATGGTTCCCAGACCCATGGTGACACCAGTGCCAAGTTGGGCTGGTTTGATAGTACCAAGTGGTTCCTGCAATCTGCCATCCAGAAGCGGGGCAGCTCACTTTTGTTTGCCAGGGAAACGGTCCGAGGATTGTGTCTGGGGGCCTAAGCCTGGAAGTGACCGGCTGGCTCGTGAAAAGCTACGATAGGCAGGATGGTGACCAGACCCATGGTGGCACCAGTGCCAAGTTGGGCTGGTTTGATAGTACCAAGTGGCTCCTGCAATCTGCCATCAAAACTTGGCAGGCGAGTTTTGTTTTCCAGGGAAAAGCGCCGTTGTTTGTGTTTGGGGGCCTGTGGCTGGGAGTGGCCGGATGGCTCCTTAGAATCCACGATACTCAGCATGGTTCCCAGACCAGAGGTGGCACCAGTGCCAAGTTGGGCTGGTTTGATAGTACCAAGTGGTTGCTGCAATCTGCCATCCAGAAGCGGGGCAGCTTACTTTTGTTTGCCAGGGAAACGGGCCGAGGTTTATGTCTGGGGGCCTATGGCTGGGAGTGACCGGCTGGCTCCTGAAAAGCTACGATAGGCAGGATGGTGACCAGACCCATGGTGGCACCAGTGCCAAGTTGGGCTGGTTTGATAGTACCAAGTGGCTCCGGCAATCTGCCATCAAAAAGTTGGCAGACGAGTTTTGTTTTCCAGGGAAAAGCGCCGTTGTTTGTGTTTGGGGGCCTGTGGCTGGGAGTGGCCGGCTGGCTGCTTAGAATCTACCATACGCAATATGGTTCCCAGACCAGAGGTGGCACCAGTGCCAAGTCGGGCTAGTTTGATGGTGCAAAGTGGCTCCTGCAATCTGCCATCCAGAAGCGGGGCAGCTTGCTTTTGTTTGCCAGGGAAACGGGCCGAGGTTTGTGTCTGGGGGCCTATGGCTGGGAGTGACCGGCTGGCTCCTGAAAAGCTACGATAGGCAGGATGGTGACCAGACCCATGGTGGCACCAGTGCCAAGTTGGGCTGGTTTGATAGTACCAAGTGGCTCCTGCAATCTGCCATCAAAAACTTGGCAGGCGAGTTTTGTTTTCCAGGGAAAAGCGCCGTTGTTTGTGTTTGGGGGCCTGTGGCTGGGAGTGGCCGGCTGGCTGCTTAGAATCCACGATATGCAGGATGGTTCCCAGACGTGAGGTGGCGCCAGTGCCAAGTCGCCTGGTTTGATACTACCAAGTGCGTCCTGCAATCTGCCATCCAGAAGCGGGACAGCTTACTTTTGCTTGCCAGGGAAACGGGCCGAGTTTTGTGTCTGGGGGCCTATGGCTGGGAGTGACCGGCTGGCTCCTGAAAAGCTACGATAGGCAGGATGGTGACCAGACCCATGGTGGCACCAGTGCCAAGTTGGGCTGGTTTGATAGTACCAAGTGGCTCCTGCAATCTGCCATCAAAAATTGGCAGGCGAGTTTTGTTTTCCAGGGAAAAGCGCCGTTGTTTGTGTTTGGGGGCCTGTGGGTGGGAGTGGCCGGATGGCTCCTTAGAATCCACGATACGCAGGATGGTTCCCAGACCCAAGGTGGCACCAGTGCCAAGTTGGGCTGGTTTGATAGTACCAAGTGCGTCCTGCAATCTGCCATCCAGAAGCGGGGCAGCTTACTTTTGTTTGCCAGGGAAACGGGTCGAGCTTTGTGTCTGGGGGCCTATGGCTGGGAGTGACCGGCTGGCTCCTGAAAAGCTACGATAGGCAGGATGGTGACCAGACCCATGGTGGCACCAGTGCCAAGTTGGGCTGGTTTGATAGTACCAAGTGGCTCCGGCAATCTGCCATCAAAAAGTTGGCAGGCAAGTTTTGTTTTCCAGGGAAAAGCGCCGTTGTTTTTTTTGGGGGGCCAATGGCTGGGAGTGGCCGGCTGGCTCCTTAGAATCTACGATACGCAGGATGGTTCCCAGACCAGAGGTGGCACCAGTGCCAAGTCGGGCTGGTTTGATAGTACCAAGTGCGTCCTGCAATCTGCCATCCAGAAGCGGGGTAGCTTACTTTTGTTTGCCCGGGAAACGGGCCGAGGTTTTTGTCTCGGGACCTATGGCTGGGAGTGACCGGCTGGCTCCTGAAAAGCTACGATAGGCAGGATGTTGACCAGACCCATGGTGGCACAAGTGCCAAGTTCGGCTTGTTTGATAGTACCAAGTGGCTCCTGCAATCTGCCATCAAAATGTTGGCAGGCGAATTTTGCTTTCCAGGGAAAAGCGCCGTTGTTTGTGTTTGGGGGCCTGTGGCAGGGAGTGGCCGGCTGGCTCCTGAAAAGCTACGATAGGCAGGATGGTGACCAGATCCAAGGTGGCACCTGTGCCAAGTCGGGCTGATTTGATAGTACTAAGTAGCTCCTGCAATCTGCCATGCAGAAGCGGGGCAGCTTACTTTTGTTTGCCAGGGAAACGGGACGAGGTTTGTGTTTGGGGGCCTATGGCTGTGAGTGACCGGCTGGCTCCTGAAAATCCATGATACGCAGCATGGTTCCCAGACCCAAGGTGGCACCAGTGCCAAGTGGGGCTGGTTTCACAGTGTCAAGTGCCTCCTGCAATCTCCCATCCAGAAGCGGGGCAGCTGAGTTTTGTTTGCCTGTGAAACGGGCCGTTGTTTTTAATTGGGGTCTGTGGCCGAGAGTGTTCGGCTGGCTCCTGACAACCCACAATACGCAGGATGGTTCCCAGACCCAAGGTGGCACCAGTGCCAAGTCGGGCTGTTTTTATAGTACCAAGTGCGTCCTGCAATTTGCCATCCAGAAGAGGGGCAGTTGAGTTTTGTTTGCCAGAGAATAGCGCCGTTGTTTGTGTTTGGGGGCTTGTGGCTGGGAGTGGCCGACTGCCTCCTTAGAATCTGTGTTACGCAGCATGGTTCCCAGACCCAAGGTGGCACCAGTGCCAAGTTGGGCTGGTTTGATAGTACCAAGTGGCTCCTGCAATCTGCCATCCAGAAGCGGGGCAGCTTACTTTAGTTTGCCAGGGAAACGGGCCGAGGTTTGTGACTGGGGACCTATGGCTGGGAGTGACCGGCTGGCTCCTGAAAAGCTACAATAGGCAGGATGGTTACCAGACCCATGGTGGCACCAGTGCCAAGTTGGGCTGGTTTGATAGTACCAAGTGGCTCCTGTAATCTGCCATCAAAAAGTTGGCAGACGAGTTTTGTTTTCCAGGGAAAAGCGCCATTGTTTGTATTTGGGGGCCTGTGGCTGGGAGTGGCCGGCTGGCTCCTTTGAACCCACGATACGCAGGATGGTTCCCAGACCCAAGGTGGCACCAGTGCCAAGTCGGGCTGGTTTGATAGTACCAAGTGGATCCTGCAATCTGCCATCCAGAAGCGGGGCAGCTTAATTTTGTTTGCCAGGGAAACGGGCCGTGGGTTTTGTTTGGGGGCATATAGCTGAGAGTGGCCGGCTGGCTCCTGAAAATCCACGCTAGGCAGCATGGTTCCCAGATGCAATGTGGCACCAGTGCCAAGTCGGGCTGGTTTGGTGGTGCAAAGTGGCTCCTGCAATCTGCCATCCAGAAGCGGGGCAGCTGATTTTTGTTTGCCAGAGAAAAATTCCGTGGATTGTTTTTGGGGGCATATTGCTGGGAGTGGCCGGCTGGCTCCTTAAAATGCTCGATACGCATGATGGTTCCCAGGCCCAAGGTGTCACCACTACCAAGTCGGCCTGCGGTTTTAGTATCAAGTTCATCCTGCAATTTGCCATCCAGAAGAGGGGCAGTTGAGTTTTGTTTGCCAGAGAAACGGGCCGAGGTTTCTGTTTGGGGACATATGGCTGAGAGTGGCCAGCTGGCCCCTGAATATCCACGATACACAGCATGGTTCCCAGATCCAAGGTGGCACCAGTGCCAAGTCGGGCTGGTTTGATAGTACCAAGTGTCTCCTGCAATCTGCCATCCAGAAGCAGGGCAGCTTACTTTTGTTTGCCAGAGAAATAGGCCTAGGTTTTTGTTTGGGGGCCTGTGGCTAGGAGTGGCCGGCAGGCTCCTAAGAATCCACGATACGCAGGATGTTTCCCAGACCCAAGGTGGCACCAGTGCCAAGTCGGGCTGGTTTGATAGTACCAAGTGGCTCCTGCAAACTCCATCAAAAAGTTGGCAGGCGTGTTTTGTTTTCCAGGGAACAGCGCCGTTGATTTTGTTTGGGGGCCTGTGGCTGGGAGTGGCCGGCTGGCTCCTTAGAATCCACGATACGCAGGATGGTTCCCAGACCCAAGGTGGCACCAGTGCCAAGTCGGGCTGGTTTGATTACACCAAGTGGCTCCTGCAATCTGCCATCCAGAAGTGAGGCAGCTAAGTTTTGTTTGCGAGAAAAAAGGGCCGTGGTTTTTGTTGGGGGCCTGTGGCTGGGAGTAGCCGGCTGGCTCCTTAAAATCCACGATAGGCAGGATGGTTCCCAGACCAGAGGTGGCACCAGTGCCAAGTCGGGCTGGTTTGATAGTACCAAGTGGCTCCTGCAATCTGCCATCCAGAAGCGGGGCAGCTGAGTTTTGTTTGCCAGAGGAAAAGGCTGTGGTTTGTGTTTGGGGGCCTGTGGCTGGCAGTGGCCGGCTGGCTCCTGAAAATCCACGATACGCAGCATGGTTCCCAGACCCAAGGTGGCACCAGTGCCAAGTGGGGCTCGTTTGACAGTGTCAAGTGCGTCCTGCCATCTCCCATCCAGAAGCGGGGCAGCTGAGTTTTTTTTGCCAGGGAAACGGACCTTTGTTTTTGATTGGGCTCTGTGGCCGAGAGTGGTCGGCTGTCTCCGGACAATCCACAATACGCAGGATGGTTCCCAGACCCAAGGTGGCACCAGTGCCAAGTCGGGCTGGTTTGATAGTACCAAGTGTCTCCTGCAATCTGCCATCCAGAAGCGGGGCAGCTGAGTTTTGTTTGCCAGAGAAAAGGGCCGTGGGTTGTGTTTGGGGGCATATGGCTGGGAGTGGCCACCTGGCTCCTTAAAATGCACGATACGCCGCATGGTAACCAGACGCAAGGTGGCACCATTGCCAAGTCAGGCTGTTTTTGTAGTACCCAGTGGCTCCTGCAATTTGCCATCCAGAAGCGGGGCAGTTGAATTTTGTTTGCTAGAGAAAAGGGCTGTGGTTTGTGTTTGGGGGCCTATGGCTGAGAGTGGCCGGCTGGCCCCTGAAAATCAACGATAGGCAGGATGGTTCCCAGATCCAAGGTGGCACCAGTGCCAAGTAAGGCTGGTTGTATGGTTCAAAGTGACTCCTGCAATCTGCCATCCAGATGCGGGACAGCTGAGTTTTTTTTGCCAGAGAAAATGTCCATGGTTTCTTTTTGGGGCATACGGCTGGGAATTGCCGGCTGGCTCCTTAAAATGCTCGATACGCAGGATGGTTCCCAGAGCCAAGGTGGCACCACTGCCAAGTCGGGCTCTTTTTGTAGTACCAAGTGCGTCCTGCAATTTGCCATCCAGAAGAGGGGCAGTTGAGTTTTGTTTGCCAGAGAAAAGGGCCGAGGTTTGTGTTTGGGGGCATATGGCTGGGAATGACCGGCTGGCCCCTGAAAATCCACGATACGCCGGATGGTTCCCAGATCCAAGGTGGTACCATTACCAAGTCGGGCTGGTTTGATAGTCCCAAGTGGCTCCTGCAAACTGCCATCCAGAAGCGGGGCAGCTTACTTTTGTTTGCCAGGGAAATGGGCCGTTGTTTGTGTTTGGGGGCCTGTGGCTGGGAGTGTTCGGCTGGTTCCTGAATATGTACGATACGCAGGATTGTTCCCAGATCCAAGGTGGCAGCAGTGCCATGTTGTGCTGGTGTGATAGTCCCAAGTGGCTCCTGCAATCTGCCATCCAGAAGTGGGGCAGCTGATTTTTGTTTGCCAGAGAAAAGGTCCGTGGTTTGTTTTTGGGGGCATATGGCTGAGAGTGGCCGGCTGGCCCCTGAAAATCCACGATACACAGGATGGTTCCCAGACCCAAGGTGGCACCAGTGCCAAGTTGGGCTGGTTTGATAGTACCAAGTGCGTCCTGCAATCTGCCATCCAGAAGCGGGGCAGCTTACTTTTGTTTGCCAGGGAAACGGGTCGAGTTTTGTGTCTGGGGGCCTATGGCTGGGAGTGACCGGCTGGCTCCTGAAAAGATACGATAGGCAGGATGGTGACCAGACCCATGGTGGCACCAGTGCCAAGTTGGGCTGGTTTGATAGTACCAAGTGGCTCCGGCAATCTGCCATCAAAAAGTTGGCAGGCAAGTTTTGTTTTCCAGGGAAAAGCGCCGTTGTTTTTTTTGGGGGGCCAATGGCTGGGAGTGGCCGGCTGGCTCCTTAGAATCTACGATACGCAGGATGGTTCCCAGACCAGAGGTGGCACCAGTGCCAAGTCGGGCTGGTTTGATAGTACCAAGTGCGTCCTGCAATCTGCCATCCAGAAGCGGGGTAGCTTACTTTTGTTTGCCCGGGAAACGGGCCGAGGTTTTTGTCTCGGGACCTATGGCTGGGAGTGACCGGCTGGCTCCTGAAAAGCTACGATAGGCAGGATGTTGACCAGACCCATGGTGGCACAAGTGCCAAGTTCGGCTTGTTTGATAGTACCAAGTGGCTCCTGCAATCTGCCATCAAAATGTTGGCAGGCGAATTTTGCTTTCCAGGGAAAAGCGCCGTTGTTTGTGTTTGGGGGCCTGTGGCAGGGAGTGGCCGGCTGGCTCCTGAAAAGCTACGATAGGCAGGATGGTGACCAGATCCAAGGTGGCACCTGTGCCAAGTCGGGCTGATTTGATAGTACTCAGTAGCTCCTGCAATCTGCCATGCAGAAGCGGGGCAGCTTACTTTTGTTTGCCAGGGAAACGGGACGAGGTTTGTGTTTGGGGGCCTATGGCTGTGAGTGACCGGCTGGCTCCTGAAAATCCATGATACGCAGCATGGTTCCCAGACCCAAGGTGGCACCAGTGCCAAGTGGGGCTGGTTTCACAGTGTCAAGTGCCTCCTGCAATCTCCCATCCAGAAGCGGGGCAGCTGAGTTTTGTTTGCCTGTGAAACGGGCCGTTGTTTTTAATTGGGGTCTGTGGCCGAGAGTGTTCGGCTGGCTCCTGACAACCCACAATACGCAGGATGGTTCCCAGACCCAAGGTGGCACCAGTGCCAAGTCGGGCTGTTTTTATAGTACCAAGTGCGTCCTGCAATTTGCCATCCAGAAGAGGGGCAGTTGAGTTTTGTTTGCCAGAGAATAGCGCCGTTGTTTGTGTTTGGGGGCTTGTGGCTGGGAGTGGCCGACTGCCTCCTTAGAATCTGTGTTACGCAGCATGGTTCCCAGACCCAAGGTGGCACCAGTGCCAAGTTGGGCTGGTTTGATAGTACCAAGTGGCTCCTGCAATCTGCCATCCAGAAGCGGGGCAGCTTACTTTAGTTTGCCAGGGAAACGGGCCGAGGTTTGTGACTGGGGACCTATGGCTGGGAGTGACCGGCTGGCTCCTGAAAAGCTACAATAGGCAGGATGGTTACCAGACCCATGGTGGCACCAGTGCCAAGTTGGGCTGGTTTGATAGTACCAAGTGGCTCCTGTAATCTGCCATCAAAAAGTTGGCAGACGAGTTTTGTTTTCCAGGGAAAAGCGCCATTGTTTGTATTTGGGGGCCTGTGGCTGGGAGTGGCCGGCTGGCTCCTTTGAACCCACGATACGCAGGATGGTTCCCAGACCCAAGGTGGCACCAGTGCCAAGTCGGGCTGGTTTGATACTACCAAGTGCGTCCTGCAATCTGCCATCCAGAAGCGGGGCAGCTTAATTTTGTTTGCCAGGGAAACGGGCCGTGGGTTTTGTTTGGGGGCATATAGCTGAGAGTGGCCGGCTGGCTCCTGAAAATCCACGCTAGGCAGCATGGTTCCCAGATGCAAGGTGGCACCAGTGCCAAGTCGGGCTGGTTTGGTGGTGCAAAGTGGCTCCTGCAATCTGCCATCCAGAAGCGGGGCAGCTGATTTTTGTTTGCCAGAGAAAAATTCCGTGGATTGTTTTTGGGGGCATATTGCTGGGAGTGGCCGGCTGGCTCCTTAAAATGCTCGATACGCATGATGGTTCCCAGGCCCAAGGTGTCACCACTACCAAGTCGGCCTGCGGTTTTAGTATCAAGTTCATCCTGCAATTTGCCATCCAGAAGAGGGGCAGTTGAGTTTTGTTTGCCAGAGAAACGGGCCGAGGTTTCTGTTTGGGGACATATGGCTGAGAGTGGCCAGCTGGCCCCTGAATATCCACGATACACAGCATGGTTCCCAGATCCAAGGTGGCACCAGTGCCAAGTCGGGCTGGTTTGATAGTACCAAGTGTCTCCTGCAATCTGCCATCCAGAAGCAGGGCAGCTTACTTTTGTTTGCCAGAGAAATAGGCCTAGGTTTTTGTTTGGGGGCCTGTGGCTAGGAGTGGCCGGCAGGCTCCTAAGAATCCACGATACGCAGGATGTTTCCCAGACCCAAGGTGGCACCAGTGCCAAGTCGGGCTGGTTTGATAGTACCAAGTGGCTCCTGCAAACTCCATCAAAAAGTTGGCAGGCGTGTTTTGTTTTCCAGGGAACAGCGCCGTTGATTTTGTTTGGGGGCCTGTGGCTGGGAGTGGCCGGCTGGCTCCTTAGAATCCACGATACGCAGGATGGTTCCCAGACCCAAGGTGGCACCAGTGCCAAGTCGGGCTGGTTTGATTACACCAAGTGGCTCCTGCAATCTGCCATCCAGAAGTGAGGCAGCTAAGTTTTGTTTGCGAGAAAAAAGGGCCGTGGTTTTTGTTGGGGGCCTGTGGCTGGGAGTAGCCGGCTGGCTCCTTAAAATCCACGATAGGCAGGATGGTTCCCAGACCAGAGGTGGCACCAGTGCCAAGTCGGGCTGGTTTGATAGTACCAAGTGGCTCCTGCAATCTGCCATCCAGAAGCGGGGCAGCTGAGTTTTGTTTGCCAGAGGAAAAGGCTGTGGTTTGTGTTTGGGGGCCTGTGGCTGGCAGTGGCCGGCTGGCTCCTGAAAATCCACGATACGCAGCATGGTTCCCAGACCCAAGGTGGCACCAGTGCCAAGTGGGGCTCGTTTG
The DNA here is from genome assembly GCF_035770615.1 of Melospiza melodia melodia. Classification (NCBI taxonomy): domain Eukaryota; kingdom Metazoa; phylum Chordata; class Aves; order Passeriformes; family Passerellidae; genus Melospiza; species Melospiza melodia. The sequence goes on along the minus strand of NC_086196.1, from coordinate 89,491,436 downwards.
ACAGTGTCAAGTGCGTCCTGCCATCTCCCATCCAGAAGCGGGGCAGCTGAGTTTTTTTTGCCAGGGAAACGGACCTTTGTTTTTGATTGGGCTCTGTGGCCGAGAGTGGTCGGCTGTCTCCGGACAATCCACAATACGCAGGATGGTTCCCAGACCCAAGGTGGCACCAGTGCCAAGTCGGGCTGGTTTGATAGTACCAAGTGTCTCCTGCAATCTGCCATCCAGAAGCGGGGCAGCTGAGTTTTGTTTGCCAGAGAAAAGGGCCGTGGGTTGTGTTTGGGGGCATATGGCTGGGAGTGGCCACCTGGCTCCTTAAAATGCACGATACGCCGCATGGTAACCAGACGCAAGGTGGCACCAGTGCCAAGTCAGGCTGTTTTTGTAGTACCCAGTGGCTCCTGCAATTTGCCATCCAGAAGCGGGGCAGTTGAATTTTGTTTGCTAGAGAAAAGGGCTGTGGTTTGTGTTTGGGGGCCTATGGCTGAGAGTGGCCGGCTGGCCCCTGAAAATCAACGATAGGCAGGATGGTTCCCAGATCCAAGGTGGCACCAGTGCCAAGTAAGGCTGGTTGTATGGTTCAAAGTGACTCCTGCAATCTGCCATCCAGAAGCGGGACAGCTGAGTTTTTTTTGCCAGAGAAAATGTCCATGGTTTCTTTTTGGGGCATACGGCTGGGAATTGCCGGCTGGCTCCTTAAAATGCTCGATACGCAGGATGGTTCCCAGAGCCAAGGTGGCACCACTGCCAAGTCGGGCTCTTTTTGTAGTACCAAGTGCGTCCTGCAATTTGCCATCCAGAAGAGGGGCAGTTGAGTTTTGTTTGCCAGAGAAAAGGGCCGAGGTTTGTGTTTGGGGGCATATGGCTGGGAATGACCGGCTGGCCCCTGAAAATCCACGATACGCCGGATGGTTCCCAGATCCAAGGTGGTACCATTACCAAGTCGGGCTGGTTTGATAGTCCCAAGTGGCTCCTGCAAACTGCCATCCAGAAGCGGGGCAGCTTACTTTTGTTTGCCAGGGAAATGGGCCGTTGTTTGTGTTTGGGGGCCTGTGGCTGGGAGTGTTCGGCTGGTTCCTGAATATGTACGATACGCAGGATTGTTCCCAGATCCAAGGTGGCAGCAGTGCCATGTTGTGCTGGTGTGATAGTCCCAAGTGGCTCCTGCAATCTGCCATCCAGAAGTGGGGCAGCTGATTTTTGTTTGCCAGAGAAAAGGTCCGTGGTTTGTTTTTGGGGGCATATGGCTGAGAGTGGCCGGCTGGCCCCTGAAAATCCACGATACACAGGATGGTTCCCAGATCCAAGGTGGCACCTGTGCCAAGTCGGGCTGATTTGATAGTACTAAGTAGCTCCTGCAATCTGCCATGCAGAAGCGGGGCAGCTTACTTTTGTTTGCCAGGGAAACGGGCCGAGGTTTGTGTTTGGGGGCCTATGGCTGAGAGTGACCGGCTGGCTCCTGAAAAGCTACAATAGGCAGGATGGTGACCAGACCCATGGTGGCACCAGTGCCAAGTTCGGCTGGTTTGATAGTACCAAGTGGTTCCTGCAATCTGCCATCCAGAAGCAGGGCAGCTGAGTTTTGTTTGCCAGAGAAAAGGGCCTTGGTTTGTGTTTGGGGGCATATGGCTGGGTGTGGCCAGCTGGCTCCTTAAAATGCACGATATGCAACATGGCTCCCAGACCCAAGGTGGCACCAGTGCCAAGTTGGGCTGGTTTGATAGTACCAAGTGGCTCCTGCAATCTTCCATGATCACGTGGAGAAATACTTTCTGGTTTCAGCCTCATGCTCTTTCTTCTCTCCCTCAACTTCTCTATCACCTCTCATCTGGTTCACATGCGCTGTCTTCAAGGTCCACAGGCTACTTTTCACAGAATCTTCTGGCCTGATGAAGTAAGAATGATGAATAGAACAGAGCTGGGATCTATTTTCCAGTTTGGATAAAATGCATTCTGCACACAAATCCAAGGAGAACGGGCTGCCCCGATGCCCAGAAAATCTTTCACTCCTGCTAGTGTTCTACGTCAACCGCAACTTAGTCTGAAAGAAAAGCTTTTTCTCTGAGAGCATCTGAGAGGTTTGCATGAAGCACTGATATCTGACATATGCAATTTTGAATAGGAGAGGAAAAAGAAAATGGCAAGGAGTTTTTAATTTTAGTGGTTTCAATTTTAATTTCCGTGCACTTTTTCAAAACTTGTCAGCTCAAATGCCCATCAACATCTTTTAGTCATCTGTAAGTCAGTATTCATATAAAATGTGCTTCAAATCCAAAGAATTTCAAATTTGCACTCCAAGCTTCTATGCCTAGATTTATGATTTCCTACACATATTAGATGAAAGGAAGGCCTTTTTTACTGTGGGAGTGCTGGAACACTGGAACAGGTTGCCCAGAGAAGTTGTGGGTGTCCCATCCCTGAAAGTATTCAAGGTCACCTTGGACAGGGCTTGGAGCAGCAACAAAGGAGAAGCTTGATGGTAGAGAAACAAAGTTGGACTATAGAAGAAACTCGGATTGAAGTATAGGATCAAGTTTTCTCTCAGCTCTTGGGGTAAATTCAAAGTTGTACAAAATGACATTTATCTGTGCTATTCACTACTGTAACAGAAAGTTTCATGAAAACTGTACAGAAGATAGTAAATTTTAAAAGAGATAAGAATTACAGCATAAAATCCATGGGATAGGTTACAACATGAGACACTCTCTAAGAGAAAATCTCTGTGTTTCAGCACTTCATCAGGGTAAGATTTCATGAAGTGCCAAAGAAGGCGGCAAAATATCATTCGGGACATTATTTACTGGAATTCAGCCTGGCCATTAGTAGGAACTGCCTTTGAACATATCATGTAGATATACCACACACACTTTCCCTTCACTGAAAAATTACTGTTTACAACAAATAAGCAATTGACGATCAAAATTGATTGAAAGCATCTTAAACATGTCAAGTATTTCATTGTAGATGATCTGTGATCCAAATGCTTCTTCCACCTTCGAGAGGGACAGAAGAATTCTTCCATATCATGATGGTTTAAAATTGTATCAACCAATGTTTTCTGCTGAAAAGATATCATCTATTTTTTTCTATTTTTGGAAGAAAATATTCCTAGACATACAACAGGTGAGAACTAAGTAATTTTAAAGAAACAAATGAAATGAAAATATTCTGTAAATAGAATGAAATGAAAAGCTGTGTTTTAAATAGGAGCTAAATATTAAACAGAATTTTTGTACCAGGCATTTGAATTACTGCACCAGCTCTTTTGCCCATCAAGAGAGGCATTTAGCATTTCAGTCTTTTCCAAGGTGTTCATGATCTGCTATGCTGATCTCTGTGTGTGCCTAGGTGTGTGTGGAGGGGGGGGCATATGAAGGGGAGTGTGTATGTTTGCTTTACAATTGTTGTGGCAGATTCATGCCTCAGCTCCACATTTTGTTTTAAAAAGGTCACACCGAGTGGATATGAAGTTTACTATCAACAAGAGATCGATTCCCAAATCATCCATTTGACTCTCCCTTATAAATCATGTGCTTTGTTGCATATTTTATCAAATATACTTTCAAGCCAGATGGAGGAAGGAGGATGTGGGAATCCCTCCACCATCTTGCAACTTTTATGTAAGTAGGTTTTCAAGAAAATCATCATTTCTCTTTTAAATATGTCTGGAACAGGCATGATGGTAGTGTCAACCTGTTGGAGTTTTTGTTGCTGGAAGAAGTTGTACAAAAGGATTGGTTTTTACATTGACCAGTTACTGAATCAAGCGCAGGAATACATTGGAAATTTAGCTGGGGGTTCCTTTTCCCAGCAGACTACTTCTAGAACGAGCTTGTACACTGAAGCTGACTCTTTTGCTCTCTTTTTGTTTCTTTCCTATTTTCTTGGCTTCTTTGCCACTATCTAGACAATTTTGGAACTTTGTTCCCAACTAAAATGGTTTCAATAGTCTGATTGTGATCATACATTTTTACAAGGAATTTTTAAAATCTTTCCTCGAGTCCAGAAAGTCAAGGACTTAGATCTTTTTCTTCCCTTATCAATATTGCCATGAAATTGATAAATAAAGACCAACTCTTTATTTTTGTTTTTAACCCACGTAGATAATTCCCATCCATTAATCCATTTTGTGGACCAATAGCTGCCATTCTGATGGAAGCTGTCACTTCTTAACAATAGGCATTCTGTGACTATGTTGACAGCACTTTGGGTGAAGATCCTAACTGGTCTTAGATATACATAGGGAGAAATTTGCTCAGCCAGTGTCAGTCTTAAGCATGCGTATCAGAAGATCTTTCTAGAGCTGGGAATTTTCCCATGAAAGGGATTCAGTTAGGGAAGAGACACTTGTGCCAGAGTTTTACATTCTTCTTGAACACTGCTTAAGGAACTTAGATGCCATGTCCATTTGGATCTCTGTCTGCACAGAACTTTGTCATGCCAGTGCTTTGAAATGCATCTTGAAGAGAATTCACTAGCACAGAATGAAAGAGAGTGGAAGGGGTTGGTGGGGCTAACCAGGCCCAACCCCCCTGCCTAAACCAGGATACCTAGAGCCTCTTGCCCAGGATTCTATCTGGGTGTACTTTTAATGTCTTCAAAGATCCAGGCTCCACAATCTTTCTGGGCAGTCTGTGCCGTGGTTCAGTCACCCTGACAGTAAAGAAACATTTACTGATGTTCAAAGGCAATCTCCTGTATTTCAGTGTGTGCCCACTGCCTCTTGTCTTTTCCCTCAGCATCACTGAAAAGACACTGATTCCCTCCCCTTTGCACTATTGCTTCCATATGTATGTGTGATGCCATGTAGAGGTATGTCAAAAACCTCCCTGAAGCCCAGGCAGATAATATTCCCTTCATCTACCAGTCAAGTTGATTCATCAGAGGAGTTTAAAGTGATGTTCAGCATGAAATTCCCCTGAAAAATCATGCTAACTACATTATTTGGTCATCTGTCATGTGCCTGGCAAGGATTTCCAGGAAGAGCTGCTTCATCAACTTCCTGGGGATAAAAAAGAGGCTGGCTGGTTTGTACTATGGCGAGTCCTCTTAATTGCCTTTTTTGAAGATGGGTGTCATTTGCTAACATCCACTCTTTAGCCTCTCTTGTCGTCTACATCTTAGCAAAACGCTTTTCCACTATGTCTGGCTAGGAAAAACTGTGCCAGCACAGAAAACATCTCCCATCGTGTTCTAGAAGTTGCACGGATGTCTGCCAAGTGTTTGGCAGGAAGAAAAGAAAAGTTGTCCAAAACAGCTTCCAATCGAATGTTCCTGTGATTGGAAAAGTCAGGAGAGTGCAAAGGTACTGTTTTCTATCAGTTGGCAAGGTGCGCACACAATCCCAGTGTTGTACAGCTTGCTTCTTCACCTTCCCGAAGCTGCCGCTCTCGCCGGCTGCCGGAGCCCAAGAAGCGGCTTCTTCGCGCAAAGACGATTGTGCCGCTCACAGTGCTCTCCTTAGCGCGGCTTCTGCCGAAAGACGCCCGGCAGCGGCTCTTACCTCCGGAGAGCATCCTACCTTCGTCTTTAGCTCCTCTTCTCATCTAAACCTCGGCAAAAAGCTTCTCCACTATGTCTGGCTAGGAAAAACTGTGCCAGCACAGAAAACATCTCCCATCGTGTTCTAGAAGTTGCACGGATGTCTGCCAAGTGTTTGGCAGGAAGAAAAGAAAAGTTGTCCAAAACAGCTTCCAATCGAATGTTCCTGTGATTGGAAAAGTCAGGAGAGTGCAAAGGTACTGTTTTCTATCAGTTGGCAAGGTGCGCACACAATCCCAGTGTTGTACAGCTTGCTTCTTCACCTTCCCGAAGCTGCCGCTCTCGCCGGCTGCCGGAGCCCAAGAAGCGGCTTCTTCGCGCAAAGACGATTGTGCCGCTCACAGTGCTCTCCTTAGCGCGGCTTCTGCCGAAAGACGCCCGGCAGCGGCTCTTACCTCCGGAGAGCATCCTACCTTCGTCTTTCGCGTCTTTTGTAGTCTACATCTTAGCAAAACGCTTTTCCACTATGTCTGGCTAGGAAAAACTGTGCCAGCACAGAAAACATCTCCCATCGTGTTCTAGAAGTTGCACGGATGTCTGCCAAGTGTTTGGCAGGAAGAAAAGAAAAGTTGTCCAAAACAGCTTCCAATCGAATGTTCCTGTGATTGGAAAAGTCAGGAGAGTGCAAAGGTACTGTTTTCTATCAGTTGGCAAGGTGCGCACACAATCCCAGTGTTGTACAGCTTGCTTCTTCACCTTCCCGAAGCTGCCGCTCTCGCCGGCTGCCGGAGCCCAAGAAGCGGCTTCTTCGCGCAAAGACGATTGTGCCGCTCACAGTGCTCTCCTTAGCGCAGCTTCTGCCGAAAGACGCCCGGCAGCGGCTCTTACCTCCTGAAAGTGGCAGCTTCGGGAAGGTGAAGAAGCAAGCTGTACAACACTGGGATTGTGTGCGCACCTTGCCAACTGATAGAAAACAGTACCTTTGCACTCTCCTGACTTTTCCAATCACAGGAACATTCGATTGGAAGCTGTTTTGGACAACTTTTCTTTTCTTCCTGCCAAACACTTGGCAGACATCCGTGCAACTTCTAGAACACGATGGGAGATGTTTTCTGTGCTGGCACAGTTTTTCCTAGCCAGACATAGTGGAGAAGCTTTTTGCCGAGGTGTAGATGAGAAGAGGAGCTAAAGACGAAGGTAGGATGCTCTCCGGAGGTAAGAGCCGCTGCCGGGCGTCTTTCGGCAGAAGCCGCGCTAAGGAGAGCCCTGTGAGCGGCACAATCGTCTTTGCGCGAAGAAGCCGCTTCTTGGGCTCCGGCAGCCGGCGAGAGCGGCAGCTTCGGGAAGGTGAAGAAGCAAGCTGTACAACACTGGGATTGTGTGCGCACCTTGCCAACTGATAGAAAACAGTACCTTTGCACTCTCCTGACTTTTCCAATCACAGGAACATTCGATTGGAAGCTGTTTTGGACAACTTTTCTTTTCTTCCTGCCAAACACTTGGCAGACATCCGTGCAACTTCTAGAACACGATGGGAGATGTTTTCTGTGCTGGCACAGTTTTTCCTAGCCAGACATAGTGGAGAAGCTTTTTGCCGAGGTGTAGATGAGAAGAGGAGCTAAAGACGAAGGTAGGATGCTCTCCGGAGGTAAGAGCCGCTGCCGGGCGTCTTTCGGCAGAAGCCGCGCTAAGGAGAGCCCTGTGAGCGGCACAATCGTCTTTGCGCGAAGAAGCCGCTTCTTGGGCTCCGGCAGCCGGCGAGAGCGGCAGCTTCGGGAAGGTGAAGAAGCAAGCTGTACAACACTGGGATTGTGTGCGCACCTTGCCAACTGATAGAAAACAGTACCTTTGCACTCTCCTGACTTTTCCAATCACAGGAACATTCGATTGGAAGCTGTTTTGGACAACTTTTCTTTTCTTCCTGCCAAACACTTGGCAGACATCCGTGCAACTTCTAGAACACGATGGGAGATGTTTTCTGTGCTGGCACAGTTTTTCCTAGCCAGACATAGTGGAAAAGCGTTTTGCTAAGATGTAGACGACAAGAGAGGCTAAAGAGTGGATGTTAGCAAATGACACCCATCTTCAAAAAAGGCAATTAAGAGGACTCGCCATAGTACAAACCAGCCAGCCTCTTTTTTATCCCCAGGAAGTTGATGAAGCAGCTCTTCCTGGAAATCCTTGCCAGGCACATGACAGATGACCAAATAATGTAGTTAGCATGATTTTTCAGGGGAATTTCATGCTGAACATCACTTTAAACTCCTCTGATGAATCAACTTGACTGGTAGATGAAGGGAATATTATCTGCCTGGGCTTCAGGGAGGTTTTTGACATACCTCTACATGGCATCACACATACATATGGAAGCAATAGTGCAAAGGGGAGGGAATCAGTGTCTTTTCAGTGATGCTGAGGGAAAAGACAAGAGGCAGTGGGCACACACTGAAATACAGGAGATTGCCTTTGAACATCAGTAAATGTTTCTTTACTGTCAGGGTGACTGAACCACGGCACAGACTGCCCAGAAAGATTGTGGAGCCTGGATCTTTGAAGACATTAAAAGTACACCCAGATAGAATCCTGGGCAAGAGGCTCTAGGTATCCTGGTTTAGGCAGGGGGGTTGGGCCTGGTTAGCCCCACCAACCCCTTCCACTCTCTTTCATTCTGTGCTAGTGAATTCTCTTCAAGATGCATTTCAAAGCACTGGCATGACAAAGTTCTGTGCAGACAGAGATCCAAATGGACATGGCATCTAAGTTCCTTAAGCAGTGTTCAAGAAGAATGTAAAACTCTGGCACAAGTGTCTCTTCCCTAACTGAATCCCTTTCATGGGAAAATTCCCAGCTCTAGAAAGATCTTCTGATACGCATGCTTAAGACTGACACTGGCTGAGCAAATTTCTCCCTATGTATATCTAAGACCAGTTAGGATCTTCACCCAAAGTGCTGTCAACATAGTCACAGAATGCCTATTGTTAAGAAGTGACAGCTTCCATCAGAATGGCAGCTATTGGTCCACAAAATGGATTAATGGATGGGAATTATCTACGTGGGTTAAAAACAAAAATAAAGAGTTGGTCTTTATTTATCAATTTCATGGCAATATTGATAAGGGAAGAAAAAGATCTAAGTCCTTGACTTTCTGGACTCGAGGAAAGATTTTAAAAATTCCTTGTAAAAATGTATGATCACAATCAGACTATTGAAACCATTTTAGTTGGGAACAAAGTTCCAAAATTGTCTAGATAGTGGCAAAGAAGCCAAGAAAATAGGAAAGAAACAAAAAGAGAGCAAAAGAGTCAGCTTCAGTGTACAAGCTCGTTCTAGAAGTAGTCTGCTGGGAAAAGGAACCCCCAGCTAAATTTCCAATGTATTCCTGCGCTTGATTCAGTAACTGGTCAATGTAAAAACCAATCCTTTTGTACAACTTCTTCCAGCAACAAAAACTCCAACAGGTTGACACTACCATCATGCCTGTTCCAGACATATTTAAAAGAGAAATGATGATTTTCTTGAAAACCTACTTACATAAAAGTTGCAAGATGGTGGAGGGATTCCCACATCCTCCTTCCTCCATCTGGCTTGAAAGTATATTTGATAAAATATGCAACAAAGCACATGATTTATAAGGGAGAGTCAAATGGATGATTTGGGAATCGATCTCTTGTTGATAGTAAACTTCATATCCACTCGGTGTGACCTTTTTAAAACAAAATGTGGAGCTGAGGCATGAATCTGCCACAACAATTGTAAAGCAAACATACACACTCCCCTTCATATGCCCCCCCCTCCACACACACCTAGGCACACACAGAGATCAGCATAGCAGATCATGAACACCTTGGAAAAGACTGAAATGCTAAATGCCTCTCTTGATGGGCAAAAGAGCTGGTGCAGTAATTCAAATGCCTGGTACAAAAATTCTGTTTAATATTTAGCTCCTATTTAAAACACAGCTTTTCATTTCATTCTATTTACAGAATATTTTCATTTCATTTGTTTCTTTAAAATTACTTAGTTCTCACCTGTTGTATGTCTAGGAATATTTTCTTCCAAAAATAGAAAAAAATAGATGATATCTTTTCAGCAGAAAACATTGGTTGATACAATTTTAAACCATCATGATATGGAAGAATTCTTCTGTCCCTCTCGAAGGTGGAAGAAGCATTTGGATCACAGATCATCTACAATGAAATACTTGACATGTTTAAGATGCTTTCAATCAATTTTGATCGTCAATTGCTTATTTGTTGTAAACAGTAATTTTTCAGTGAAGGGAAAGTGTGTGTGGTATATCTACATGATATGTTCAAAGGCAGTTCCTACTAATGGCCAGGCTGAATTCCAGTAAATAATGTCCCGAATGATATTTTGCCGCCTTCTTTGGCACTTCATGAAATCTTACCCTGATGAAGTGCTGAAACACAGAGATTTTCTCTTAGAGAGTGTCTCATGTTGTAACCTATCCCATGGATTTTATGCTGTAATTCTTATCTCTTTTAAAATTTACTATCTTCTGTACAGTTTTCATGAAACTTTCTGTTACAGTAGTGAATAGCACAGATAAATGTCATTTTGTACAACTTTGAATTTACCCCAAGAGCTGAGAGAAAACTTGATCCTATACTTCAATCCGAGTTTCTTCTATAGTCCAACTTTGTTTCTCTACCATCAAGCTTCTCCTTTGTTGCTGCTCCAAGCCCTGTCCAAGGTGACCTTGAATACTTTCAGGGATGGGACACCCACAACTTCTCTGGGCAACCTGTTCCAGTGTTCCAGCACTCCCACAGTAAAAAAGGCCTTCCTTTCATCTAATATGTGTAGGAAATCATAAATCTAGGCATAGAAGCTTGGAGTGCAAATTTGAAATTCTTTGGATTTGAAGCACATTTTATATGAATACTGACTTACAGATGACTAAAAGATGTTGATGGGCATTTGAGCTGACAAGTTTTGAAAAAGTGCACGGAAATTAAAATTGAAACCACTAAAATTAAAAACTCCTTGCCATTTTCTTTTTCCTCTCCTATTCAAAATTGCATATGTCAGATATCAGTGCTTCATGCAAACCTCTCAGATGCTCTCAGAGAAAAAGCTTTTCTTTCAGACTAAGTTGCGGTTGACGTAGAACACTAGCAGGAGTGAAAGATTTTCTGGGCATCGGGGCAGCCCGTTCTCCTTGGATTTGTGTGCAGAATGCATTTTATCCAAACTGGAAAATAGATCCCAGCTCTGTTCTATTCATCATCCTTACTTCATCAGGCCAGAAGATTCTGTGAAAAGTAGCCTGTGGACCTTGAAGACAGCGCATGTGAACCAGATGAGAGGTGATAGAGAAGTTGAGGGAGAGAAGAAAGAGCATGAGGCTGAAACCAGAAAGTATTTCTCCACGTGATCATGGAAGATTGCAGGAGCCACTTGGTACTATCAAACCAGCCCAACTTGGCACTGGTGCCACCTTGGGTCTGGGAGCCATGTTGCATATCGTGCATTTTAAGGAGCCAGCTGGCCACACCCAGCCATATGCCCCCAAACACAAACCAAGGCCCTTTTCTCTGGCAAACAAAACTCAGCTGCCCTGCTTCTGGATGGCAGATTGCAGGAACCACTTGGTACTATCAAACCAGCCGAACTTGGCACTGGTGCCACCATGGGTCTGGTCACCATCCTGCCTATTGTAGCTTTTCAGGAGCCAGCCGGTCACTCTCAGCCATAGGCCCCCAAACACAAACCTCGGCCCGTTTCCCTGGCAAACAAAAGTAAGCTGCCCCGCTTCTGCATGGCAGATTGCAGGAGCTACTTAGTACTATCAAATCAGCCCGACTTGGCACAGGTGCCACCTTGGATCTGGGAACCATCCTGTGTATCGTGGATTTTCAGGGGCCAGCCGGCCACTCTCAGCCATATGCCCCCAAAAACAAACCACGGACCTTTTCTCTGGCAAACAAAAATCAGCTGCCCCACTTCTGGATGGCAGATTGCAGGAGCCACTTGGGACTATCACACCAGCACAACATGGCACTGCTGCCACCTTGGATCTGGGAACAATCCTGCGTATCGTACATATTCAGGAACCAGCCGAACACTCCCAGCCACAGGCCCCCAAACACAAACAACGGCCCATTTCCCTGGCAAACAAAAGTAAGCTGCCCCGCTTCTGGATGGCAGTTTGCAGGAGCCACTTGGGACTATCAAACCAGCCCGACTTGGTAATGGTACCACCTTGGATCTGGGAACCATCCGGCGTATCGTGGATTTTCAGGGGCCAGCCGGTCATTCCCAGCCATATGCCCCCAAACACAAACCTCGGCCCTTTTCTCTGGCAAACAAAACTCAACTGCCCCTCTTCTGGATGGCAAATTGCAGGACGCACTTGGTACTACAAAAAGAGCCCGACTTGGCAGTGGTGCCACCTTGGCTCTGGGAACCATCCTGCGTATCGAGCATTTTAAGGAGCCAGCCGGCAATTCCCAGCCGTATGCCCCAAAAAGAAACCATGGACATTTTCTCTGGCAAAAAAAACTCAGCTGTCCCGCTTCTGGATGGCAGATTGCAGGAGTCACTTTGAACCATACAACCAGCCTTACTTGGCACTGGTGCCACCTTGGATCTGGGAACCATCCTGCCTATCGTTGATTTTCAGGGGCCAGCCGGCCACTCTCAGCCATAGGCCCCCAAACACAAACCACAGCCCTTTTCTCTAGCAAACAAAATTCAACTGCCCCGCTTCTGGATGGCAAATTGCAGGAGCCACTGGGTACTACAAAAACAGCCTGACTTGGCACTGGTGCCACCTTGCGTCTGGTTACCATGCGGCGTATCGTGCATTTTAAGGAGCCAGGTGGCCACTCCCAGCCATATGCCCCCAAACACAACCCACGGCCCTTTTCTCTGGCAAACAAAACTCAGCTGCCCCGCTTCTGGATGGCAGATTGCAGGAGACACTTGGTACTATCAAACCAGCCCGACTTGGCACTGGTGCCACCTTGGGTCTGGGAACCATCCTGCGTATTGTGGATTGTCCGGAGACAGCCGACCACTCTCGGCCACAGAGCCCAATCAAAAACAAAGGTCCGTTTCCCTGGCAAAAAAAACTCAGCTGCCCCGCTTCTGGATGGGAGATTGCAGGACGCACTTGACACTGTCAAACGAGCCCCACTTGGCACTGGTGCCACCTTGGGTCTGGGAACCATGCTGCGTATCGTGGATTTTCAGGAGCCAGCCGGCCACTGCCAGCCACAGGCCCCCAAACACAAACCACAGCCTTTTCCTCTGGCAAACAAAACTCAGCTGCCCCGCTTCTGGATGGCAGATTGCAGGAGCCACTTGGTACTATCAAACCAGCCCGACTTGGCACTGGTGCCACCTCTGGTCTGGGAACCATCCTGCCTATCGTGGATTTTAAGGAGCCAGCCGGCTACTCCCAGCCACAGGCCCCCAACAAAAACCACGGCCCTTTTTTCTCGCAAACAAAACTTAGCTGCCTCACTTCTGGATGGCAGATTGCAGGAGCCACTTGGTGTAATCAAACCAGCCCGACTTGGCACTGGTGCCACCTTGGGTCTGGGAACCATCCTGCGTATCGTGGATTCTAAGGAGCCAGCCGGCCACTCCCAGCCACAGGCCCCCAAACAAAATCAACGGCGCTGTTCCCTGGAAAACAAAACACGCCTGCCAACTTTTTGATGGAGTCTGCAGGAGCCACTTGGTACTATCAAACCAGCCCGACTTGGCACTGGTGCCACCTTGGGTCTGGGAAACATCCTGCGTATCCTGGATTCTTAGGAGCCTGCCGGCCACTCCTAGCCACAGGCCCCCAAACAAAAACCTAGGCCTATTTCTCTGGCAAACAAAAGTAAGCTGCCCTGCTTCTGGATGGCAGATTGCAGGAGACACTTGGTACTATCAAACCAGCCCGACTTGGCACTGGTGCCACCTTGGATCTGGGAACCATGCTGTGTATCGTGGATATTCAGGGGCCAGCTGGCCACTCTCAGCCATATGTCCCCAAACAGAAACCTCGGCCCGTTTCTCTGGCAAACAAAACTCAACTGCCCCTCTTCTGGATGGCAAATTGCAGGATGAACTTGATACTAAAACCGCAGGCCGACTTGGTAGTGGTGACACCTTGGGCCTGGGAACCATCATGCGTATCGAGCATTTTAAGGAGCCAGCCGGCCACTCCCAGCAATATGCCCCCAAAAACAATCCACGGAATTTTTCTCTGGCAAACAAAAATCAGCTGCCCCGCTTCTGGATGGCAGATTGCAGGAGCCACTTTGCACCATCAAACCAGCCCGACTTGGCACTGGTGCCACCTTGCATCTGGGAACCATGCTGCCTAGCGTGGATTTTCAGGAGCCAGCCGGCCACTCTCAGCTATATGCCCCCAAACAAAACCCACGGCCCGTTTCCCTGGCAAACAAAATTAAGCTGCCCCGCTTCTGGATGGCAGATTGCAGGACGCACTTGGTAGTATCAAACCAGCCCGACTTGGCACTGGTGCCACCTTGGGTCTGGGAACCATCCTGCGTATCGTGGGTTCAAAGGAGCCAGCCGGCCACTCCCAGCCACAGGCCCCCAAATACAAACAATGGCGCTTTTCCCTGGAAAACAAAACTCGCCTGCCAACTTTTTGATGGCAGATTACAGGAGCCACTTGGTACTATCAAACCAGCCCAACTTGGCACTGGTGCCACCATGGGTCTGGTAACCATCCTGCCTATTGTAGCTTTTCAGGAGCCAGCCGGTCACTCCCAGCCATAGGCCCCCAGACACAAACCTCGGCCCGTTTCCCTGGCAAACTAAAGTAAGCTGCCCCGCTTCTGGATGGCAGATTGCAGGAGCCACTTGGTACTATCAAACCAGCCCAACTTGGCACTGGTGCCACCTTGGGTCTGGGAACCATGCTGCGTAACACAGATTCTAAGGAGGCAGTCGGCCACTCCCAGCCACAAGCCCCCAAACACAAACAACGGCGCTATTCTCTGGCAAACAAAACTCAACTGCCCCTCTTCTGGATGGCAAATTGCAGGACGCACTTGGTACTATAAAAACAGCCCGACTTGGCACTGGTGCCACCTTGGGTCTGGGAACCATCCTGCGTATTGTGGGTTGTCAGGAGCCAGCCGAACACTCTCGGCCACAGACCCCAATTAAAAACAACGGCCCGTTTCACAGGCAAACAAAACTCAGCTGCCCCGCTTCTGGATGGGAGATTGCAGGAGGCACTTGACACTGTGAAACCAGCCCCACTTGGCACTGGTGCCACCTTGGGTCTGGGAACCATGCTGCGTATCATGGATTTTCAGGAGCCAGCCGGTCACTCACAGCCATAGGCCCCCAAACACAAACCTCGTCCCGTTTCCCTGGCAAACAAAAGTAAGCTGCCCCGCTTCTGCATGGCAGATTGCAGGAGCTACTTAGTACTATCAAATCAGCCCGACTTGGCACAGGTGCCACCTTGGATCTGGTCACCATCCTTCCTATCGTAGCTTTTCAGGAGCCAGCCGGCCACTCCCTGCCACAGGCCCCCAAACACAAACAACGGCGCTTTTCCCTGGAAAGCAAAATTCGCCTGCCAACATTTTGATGGCAGATTGCAGGAGCCACTTGGTACTATCTAACAAGCCGAACTTGGCACTTGTGCCACCATGGGTCTGGTCAACATCCTGCCTATCGTAGCTTTTCAGGAGCCAGCCAGTCACTCCCAGCCATAGGCCCCGAGACAAAAACCTCGGCCCGTTTCCCGGGCAAACAAAAGTAAGCTACCCCGCTTCTGGATGGCAGATTGCAGGACGCACTTGGTACTATCAAACCAGCCCGACTTGGCACTGGTGCCACCTCTGGTCTGGGAACCATCCTGCGTATCGTAGATTCTAAGGAGCCAGCCGGCCACTCCCAGCCATTGGCCCCCCAAAAAAAACAACGGCGCTTTTCCCTGGAAAACAAAACTTGCCTGCCAACTTTTTGATGGCAGATTGCCGGAGCCACTTGGTACTATCAAACCAGCCCTACTTGGCACTGGTGCCACCATGGGTCTGGTCACCATCCTGCCTATCGTAGCTTTTCAGGAGCCAGCCGGTCACTCCCAGCCATACGCCCCCAGACACAAAGCTCGACCCGTTTCCCTGGCAAACAAAAGTAAGCTGCCCCGCTTCTGGATGGCAGATTGCAGGACGCACTTGGTACTATCAAACCAGCCCAACTTGGCACTGGTGCCACCTTGGGTCTGGGAACCATCCTGCGTATCGTGGATTCTAAGGAGCCAGCCGGTAACTCCCTGCCACAGGCCCCCAGACACAAACAACGGCGCTTTTCCCTGGAAAACAAAACTCGCCTGCCGACTTTTTGATGGCAGATTGCAGGAGCCACTTGCTACTATCAAATCAGCCCAACTTGGCACTGGTGCCACCATGGGTCTGGTCACCATCCTGCCTATCGTAGCTTTTCAGGAGCCAGCCGGTCACTCCCAGCCATAGGCCCCCAGACACAAACCTCGGCCCGTTTCCCTGGAAAACAAAAGTAAGCTGCCCCGCTTCTGGATGGCAGATTGCAGGAGCCACTTTGCACCATCCAACTAGCCCGACTTGGCACTGGTGCCACCTCAGGTCTGGGAACCATCCTGCGTATCGTGGATTCTAATTAGCCATCCGGCCACTCCCACCCACAGGCCCCCAAACACAAACAACGGCGCTTTTCCCTGGAAAACAAAACTCGCCTGCCAATTTTTGATGGCAGATTGCAGGAGCCACTTGGTACTATCAAACCAGCCCAACTTGGCACTGGTGCCACCTTGGATCTGGGAACCATGCTGTGTATCGTGGATATTCAGGGGCCAGCTGGCCACTCTCAGCCATATGTCCCCAAACAGAAACCTCGGCCCGTTTCTCTGGCAAACAAAACTCAACTGCCCCTCTTCTGGATGGCAAATTGCAGGATGAACTTGATACTAAAACCGCAGGCCGACTTGGTAGTGGTGACACCTTGGGCCTGGGAACCATCATGCGTATCGAGCATTTTAAGGAGCCAGCCGGCCACTCCCAGCAATATGCCCCCAAAAACAATCCACGGAATTTTTCTCTGGCAAACAAAAATCAGCTGCCCCGCTTCTGGATGGCAGATTGCAGGAGCCACTTTGCACCATCAAACCAGCCCGACTTGGCACTGGTGCCACCTTGCATCTGGGAACCATGCTGCCTAGCGTGGATTTTCAGGAGCCAGCCGGCCACTCTCAGCTATATGCCCCCAAACAAAACCCACGGCCCGTTTCCCTGGCAAACAAAATTAAGCTGCCCCGCTTCTGGATGGCAGATTGCAGGACGCACTTGGTAGTATCAAACCAGCCCGACTTGGCACTGGTGCCACCTTGGGTCTGGGAACCATCCTGCGTATCGTGGGTTCAAAGGAGCCAGCCGGCCACTCCCAGCCACAGGCCCCCAAATACAAACAATGGCGCTTTTCCCTGGAAAACAAAACTCGCCTGCCAACTTTTTGATGGCAGATTACAGGAGCCACTTGGTACTATCAAACCAGCCCAACTTGGCACTGGTGCCACCATGGGTCTGGTAACCATCCTGCCTATTGTAACTTTTCAGGAGCCAGCCGGTCACTCCCAGCCATAGGTCCCCAGTCACAAACCTCGGCCCGTTTCCCTGGCAAACTAAAGTAAGCTGCCCCGCTTCTGGATGGCAGATTGCAGGAGCCACTTGGTACTATCAAACCAGCCCAACTTGGCACTGGTGCCACCTTGGGTCTGGGAACCATGCTGCGTAACACAGATTCTAAGGAGGCAGTCGGCCACTCCCAGCCACAAGCCCCCAAACACAAACAACGGTGCTATTCTCTGGCAAACAAAACTCAACTGCCCCTCTTCTGGATGGCAAATTGCAGGACGCACTTGGTACTATAAAAACAGCCCGACTTGGCACTGGTGCCACCTTGGGTCTGGGAACCATCCTGCGTATTGTGGGTTGTCAGGAGCCAGCCGAACACTCTCGGCCACAGACCCCAATTAAAAACAACGGCCCGTTTCACAGGCAAACAAAACTCAGCTGCCCCGCTTCTGGATGGGAGATTGCAGGAGGCACTTGACACTGTGAAACCAGCCCCACTTGGCACTGGTGCCACCTTGGGTCTGGGAACCATGCTGCGTATCATGGATTTTCAGGAGCCAGCCGGTCACTCTCAGCCATAGGCCCCCAAACACAAACCTCGTCCCGTTTCCCTGGCAAACAAAAGTAAGCTGCCCCGCTTCTGCATGGCAGATTGCAGGAGCTACTTAGTACTATCAAATCAGCCCGACTTGGCACAGGTGCCACCTTGGATCTGGTCACCATCCTGCCTATCGTAGCTTTTCAGGAGCCAGCCGGCCACTCCCTGCCACAGGCCCCCAAACACAAACAACGGCGCTTTTCCCTGGAAAGCAAAATTCGCCTGCCAACATTTTGATGGCAGATTGCAGGAGCCACTTGGTACTATCAAACAAGCCGAACTTGGCACTTGTGCCACCATGGGTCTGGTCAACATCCTGCCTATCGTAGCTTTTCAGGAGCCAGCCGGTCACTCCCAGCCATAGGCCCCGAGACAAAAACCTCGGCCCGTTTCCCGGGCAAACAAAAGTAAGCTACCCCGCTTCTGGATGGCAGATTGCAGGACGCACTTGGTACTATCAAACCAGCCCGACTTGGCACTGGTGCCACCTCTGGTCTGGGAACCATCCTGCGTATCGTAGATTCGAAGGAGCCAGCCGGCCACTCCCAGCCATTGGCCCCCCAAAAAAAACAACGGCGCTTTTCCCTGGAAAACAAAACTTGCCTGCCAACTTTTTGATGGCAGATTGCCGGAGCCACTTGGTACTATCAAACCAGCCCAACTTGGCACTGGTGCCACCATGGGTCTGGTCACCATCCTGCCTATCGTAGCTTTTCAGGAGCCAGCCGGTCACTCCCAGCCATAGGCCCCCAGACACAAAGCTCGACCCGTTTCCCTGGCAAACAAAAGTAAGCTGCCCCGCTTCTGGATGGCAGATTGCAGGACGCACTTGGTACTATCAAACCAGCCCAACTTGGCACTGGTGCCACCTTGGGTCTGGGAACCATCCTGCGTATCGTGGATTCTAAGGAGCCAGCCGGTCACTCCCTGCCACAGGCCCCCAGACACAAACAACGGCGCTTTTCCCTGGAAAACAAAACTCGCCTGCCGACTTTTTGATGGCAGATTGCAGGAGCCACTTGCTACTATCAAATCAGCCCAACTTGGCACTGGTGCCACCATGGGTCTGGTCACCATCCTGCCTGTCGTAGCTTTTCAGGAGCCAGCCGGTCACTCCCAGCCATAGGCCCCCAGACACAAACCTCGGCCCGTTTCCCTGGAAAACAAAAGTAAGCTGCCCCGCTTCTGCATGGCAGATTGCAGGAGCCACTTTGCACCATCCAACTAGCCCGACTTGGCACTGGTGCCACCTCAGGTCTGGGAACCATCCTGCGTATCGTGGATTCTAATTAGCCATCCGGCCACTCCCACCCACAGGCCCCCAAACACAAACAACGGCGCTTTTCCCTGGAAAGCAAAACTCGCCTGCCAACTTTTTGATGGCAGATTGCAGGAGCCACTTGGTACTATCAAACCAGCCCAACTTGGCACTGGTGCCACCATGGGTCTGGTCACCATCCTGCCTATCGTAGCTTTTCAGGAGCCAGCCGGTCACTCCCAGCCATAGGCCCCCAGACACAAAGCTCGGCCCGTTTCCCTGGCAAGCAAAAGTAAGCTGTCCCGCTTCTGGATGGCAGATTGCAGGACGCACTTGGTAGTATCAAACCAGGCGACTTGGCACTGGCGCCACCTCACGTCTGGGAACCATCCTGCATATCGTGGATTCTAAGCAGCCAGCCGGCCACTCCCAGCCACAGGCCCCCAAACACAAACAACGGCGCTTTTCCCTGGAAAACAAAACTCGCCTGCCAAGTTTTTGATGGCAGATTGCAGGAGCCACTTGGTACTATCAAACCAGCCCAACTTGGCACTGGTGCCACCATGGGTCTGGTCACCATCCTGCCTATCGTAGCTTTTCAGGAGCCAGCCGGTCACTCCCAGCCATAGGCCCCCAGACACAAACCTCGGCCCGTTTCCCTGGCAAACAAAAGCAAGCTGCCCCGCTTCTGGATGGCAGATTGCAGGAGCCACTTTGCACCATCAAACTAGCCCGACTTGGCACTGGTGCCACCTCTGGTCTGGGAACCATCCTGCGTATGGTAGATTCTAAGCAGCCAGCCGGCCACTCCCAGCCACAGGCCCCCAAACACAAACAACGGCGCTTTTCCCTGGAAAACAAAACTCGTCTGCCAACTTTTTGATGGCAGATTGCCGGAGCCACTTGGTACTATCAAACCAGCCCAACTTGGCACTGGTGCCACCATGGGTCTGGTCACCATCCTGCCTATCGTAGCTTTTCAGGAGCCAGCCGGCCACTCCCTGCCACAGGCCCCCAAACACAAACAACGGCGCTTTTCTCTGGAAAAAAAAATTCGCCTGCCAACTTTTTGATGGCAGATTGCAGGAGCCACTTGGTACTATCAAATCAGCCCAACTTGGCACTGGTGCCACCATGGGTCTGGTCACCATCCTGCCTATCGTAGCTTTTCAGGAGCCAGCCGGTCACTCCCAGCCATAGGCCCCCAGACATAAACCTCGGCCCGTTTCCCTGGCAAACAAAAGTAAGCTGCCCCGCTTCTGGATGGCAGATTGCAGCAACCACTTGGTACTATCAAACCAGCCCAACTTGGCACTGGTGCCACCTCTGGTCTGGGAACCATGCTGAGTATCGTGGATTCTAAGGAGCCAGCCGGCCACTCCCAGCCACAGGCCCCCAAACACAAACAACGGCGCTTTTCCCTGGAAAACAAAACTCGCCTGCCAAGTTTTGATGGCAGATTGCAGGAGCCACTTGGTACTATCAAACCAGCCCAACTTGGCACTGGTGCCGTCATGGGTCTGGTCACCATCCTGCCTATCGTAGCTTTTCACGAGCCAGCCGGTCACTTCCAGGCTTAGGCCCCCAGACACAATCCTCGGACCGTTTCCCTGGCAAACAAAAGTAAGCTGCCCCGCTTCTGGATGGCAGATTGCAGGAACCACTTGGTACTATCAAACCAGCCCAACTTGGCACTGGTGTCACCATGGGTCTGGGAACCATCCTGTGTATCGTGGATTCTAATTAGCCATCCGTCCACTCCAGGCCATAGGGCCCCAGGCACAAACAACGGCGCTTTTCCCTGGATAACAAACTCGCCTGCCAACTTTTTGATGGCAGATTGCAGGAGCCACTTGGTACTATCAAACCAGCCCAACTTGGCACTGCTGCCACCATGGGTCTGGTCACCATCCTGCCTATCGTAGCTTTTCAGGAGCCAGCCGGTCACTCCCAGCCATATGCCCCGAGACACAAACCTCGGCCCGTTTCCCTGGCAAACAAAAGTAAGCTACCCCACTTCTGGATGGCAGATTGCAGGACGCACTTGGTACTATCAAACCAGCCCAACTTGGCACTGGTGCCACGTCAAGTCTAGGAACCATCCTGCGTATCGTGGATTCTAAGGAGCCAGCCGGTCACTCCCAGCCATAGGCCCCCAAACAAAAACAACGGCGCTTTTCCCTGGTAAAGAAAACTTGCCTGCCAACTTTTTGATGGCAGATTGCAGGAGCCACTTGGTACTATCAAACCAGCCCAACTTGGCACTGGTGCCACCATGGGTCTGGTCACCATCCTGCCTATCGTAGCTTTTCAGGAGCCAGCCGGTCACTCCCAGCCATAGGCCCCCAGACACAAAGCTCGGCCCGTTTCCCTGGCAAACAAAAGTAAGCTGCCCCGCTTCTGGATGGCAGATTGCAGGAGCCACTTGGTACTATCAAACCAGCCCGACTTGGCACTGGTGCCACGACAAGTCTGGGAACCATCCTGCGTATCGTGGATTCTAAGGAGCCAGCCGGCCACTCCCAGCCACAGGCCCCCAAACACAAACAACGGCGCTTTTCCCTGGAAAACAAAACTCGCCTGCCAACTTTTTGATGGCAGATTGCAGGAGCCCCTTGGTACTATCAAACCAGCCCAACTTGGCACTGGTGCCGCCATGGGTCTGGTCACCATCCTGCCTATCGTAGCTTTTCAGGAGCCAGCCGGTCACTCCCAGCCATAGGCCCCCAGACAAAAACCTCGGCCCGTTTCCCTGGAAAACAAAAGTAAGCTGCCCCGCTTCTGGATGGCAGATTGCAGGACGCACTTGTTACTATCAAACCAGCCCGACTTGGCACTGGTGCCACCACTGGTCTGGGAACCATCCTGCGTATCGTGGATTCTAAAGAGCCAGCCGGCCACTCCCAGCCACAGGCTCCCAAACACAAACAACGGCGCTTTTCCCTGGAAAACAAAACTCGCCTGCCAACTTTTTGATGGCAGATTGCAGGAGCCACTTGGTACTATCAAACCAGCCCAACTTGGCACTGCTGCCACCATGGGTCTGGTCACCATCCTGCCTATCGTAGCTTTTCAGGAGCCAGCCGGTCACTCCCAGCCATAGGCCCCCAGACAAATCCTCGGCCCGTTTCCCTGGCAAACAAAAGTAAGCTGCCCCGCTTCTGGATGGCAGATTGCAGGATCCACTTGGTACTATCAAACCAGCCCGACTTGGCACTGGTGCCACGACAAGTCTGGGAACCATCCTGCGTATCGTGGATTCTAATGAGCCAGCCGGCCACTCCCAGCCACAGGCCCCCAAACACAAACAACGGAGCTTTTCCCTGGAAAACAAAACTCGCCTGCCAACTTTTTGATGGCAGATTGCAGGAGCCTCTTGGTACTATCAAACAAGCCCAACTTGGCACTGGTGCCACCTTGGGTCTGGTCACCATCCTGCCTATCGTAGCTTTTCAGGAGCCAGCCGGTCACTCCCAGCCATAGGCCCCGAGACACAAAGCTCGGCCCTTTTCCCTGGCAAACAAAAGTAAGCTGCCCCGCTTCTGGATGGCAGATTGCAGGAGCCACTTTGCACTATCAAACTATCCCGACTAGGCACTGGTGCCACCTTGGGTCTGGGAACCATCCTGCGTATGGTGGATTCTAAGGAGCCAGCCGGCCACTCCCAGCCACAGGCCCCTAAACACAACAACGGCGCTTTTCCCTGGAAAACAAAACTCGCCTGCCAATTTTTGATGGCAGATTGCAGGAGCCACTTGGTACTATCAAACCAGCCCAACTTGGCACTGGTGCCACCATGGGTCTGGTCACCATCCTGCCTATCGTAGCTTTTCAGGAGCCAGCCGGTCACTCCCAGCCATAGGCCCCCAGACACAAAGCTCGGCCCGTTTCCCTGGCAAGCAAAAGTAAGCTGTCCCGCTTCTGGATGGCAGATTGCAGGACGCACTTGGTAGTATCAAACCAGCCCGACTTGGCACTGGCGCCACCTCACGTCTGGGAACCATCCTGCGTATCGTGGATTCTAAGCAGCCAGCCGGCCACTCCCAGCCACAGGCCCCCAAACACAAACAACGGTGCTTTTCCCTGGAAAACAAAACTCGCCTGCCAACTTTTTGATGGCAGATTGCAGGAGCCACTTGGTACTATCAAACCAGCCCAACTTGGCACTGGTGCCACCATGGGTCTGGTCACCATCCTGCCTATCGTAGCTTTTCAGGAGCCAGCCGGTCACTCCCAGCCATAGGCCCCCAGACACAAACCTCGGCCCGTTTCCCTGGCAAACAAAAGCAAGCTGCCCCGCTACTGGATGGCAGATTGCAGGAGCCACTTTGCACCATCAAACTAGCCCGACTTGGCACTGGTGCCACCTCAGGTCTGGGAACCATGCTGCGTATCGTGGATTCTAATTAGCCATCCGGCCACTCCCACCCACAGGCCCCCAAACACAAACAACGGCGCTTTTCCCTGGAAAACAAAACTCGCCTGCCAAATTTTGATGGCAGATTGCCGGAGCCACTTGGTACTATCAAACCAGCCCACCTTGACACTGGTGCCACCATGGGTCTGGTCACCATCCTGCCTATCGTAGCTTTTCAGGAGCCAGCCGGTCACTCCCAGCCATAGGCCCCCAGACACAAAGCTCGGCCCGTTTCCCTGGCAAACAAAAGTAAGTTATCCCGCTTCTGGATGGCAGATTGCAGGAGCCACTTTTCACCATCAAACCAGCCCGACTTGGCACTGGTGCCACCTCTGGTCTGGGAACCATCCTGCGTATCGTGGATTCTAAGGAGCCAGCCGGCCACTCCCAGCCATAGGCCCCCAAACAAAAACAACGGCGCTTTTCCCTGGAAAACAAAACGTGCCTGCCAACTTTTTGATGGCAGATTGCAGGAGCCACTTGGTACTATCAAACCAGCCCAACTTGGCACTGGTGCCACCATGGGTCTGGTCACCATCCTGCCTATCGTAGCTTTTCAGGAGCCAGCCAGTCACTCCCAGCCGTAGGCCCAGAGACACAAAGCTCGGCCCGTTTCCCTGACAAACAAAAGTAAGCTGTCCCGCTTCTGGATGGCAGATTGCAGGACGCACTTGGTAGTATCAAACCAGCCCGACTTGGCACTGGTGCCACCTCTGGTCTGGGAACTATCCTGCGTATGGTAGATTCTAAGCAGCCAGCCGGCCACTCCCAGCCACAGGCCCCCAAACACAAACAACGGCGCTTTTCCCTGGAAAACAAAACTCGTCTGCCAACTTTTTGATGGCAGATTGCCGGAGACACTTGCTACTATCAAACCAGCCCAACTTGGCACTGGTGCCACCATGGGTCTGGTCACCATCCTGCCTATCGTAGCTTTTCAGGAGCCAGACGGCCACTCCCTGCCACAGGCCCCCAAACACAAACAACGGAGCTTTTCCCTGGAAAAAAAAATTCGCCTGCCAACATTTTGATGGCAGATTGCAGGAGCCACTTGGTACTATCAAATCAGCCCAACTTGGCACTGGTGCCACCATGGGTCTGGTCACCATCCTGCCTATCGTAGCTTTTCAGGAGCCAGCCGGTCACTCCCAGCCATAGGCCCCCAGACACAAACCTCGGCCCGTTTCCCTGGCAAACAAAAGTAAGCAGCCCCGCTTCTGGATGGCAGATTGCAGCAACCACTTGGTACTATCAAACCAGCCCAACTTGGCACTGGTGCCACCTCTGGTCTGGGAACCATGCTGAGTATCATGGATTCTAAGGAGCCAGCCGGCCACTCCCTGCCACAGGCCCCCAAACACAAACAACGGCGCTTTTCCCTGGAAAACAAAACTCGCCTGCCAAGTTTTTGATGGCAGATTGCAGGAGCCACTTGGTACTATCAAACCAGCCCAACTTGGCACTGGTGCCGTCATGGGTCTGGTCACCATCCTGCCTATCGTAGCTTTTCACGAGCCAGCCGGTCACTTCCAGGCTTAGGCCCCCAGACACAATCCTCGGACCGTTTCCCTGGCAAACAAAAGTAAGCTGCCCCGCTTCTGGATGGCAGATTGCAGGATCCACTTGGTACTATCAAACCAGCCCAACTTGGCACTGGTGTCACCATGGGTCTGGGAACCATCCTGTGTATCGTGGGTTCTAATTAGCCATCCGTCCACTCCAGGCCATAGGGCCCCAGGCACAAACAATGGCGCTTTTCCCTGGATAACAAACTCGCCTGCCAACTTTTTGATGGCAGATTGCAGGAGCCACTTGGTACTATCAAACCAGCCCAACTTGGCACTGCTGCCACCATGGGTCTGGTCACCATCCTGCCTATCGTAGCTTTTCAGGAGCCAGCCGGTCACTCCCAGCCATATGCCCCGAGACACAAACCTCGGCCCGTTTCCCTGGCAAACAAAAGTAAGCTACCCCACTTCTGGATGGCATATTGCAGGACGCACTTGGTACTATCAAACCAGCCCAACTTGGCACTGGTGCCACGTCAAGTCTAGGAACCATCCTGCGTATCGTGGATTCTAAGGAGCAAGCCGGCCACTCCCAGCCATAGGCCCCCAAACAAAAACAACGGCGCTTTTCCCTGGTAAAGAAAACTTGCCTGCCAACTTTTTGATGGCAGATTGCAGGAGACACTTGGTACTATCAAACCAGCCCAACTTGGCACTGGTGCCACCATGGGTCTGGTCACCATCCTGCCTATCGTAGCTTTTCAGGAGCCAGCCGGTCACTCCCAGCCATAGGCCCCCAGACACAAAGCTCGGCCCGTTTCCCTGGCAAACAAAAGTAAGCTGCCCCGCTTCTGGATGGCAGATTGCAGGAGCCACTTGGTACTATCAAACCAGCCCGACTTGGCACTGGTGCCACCTCTGGTCTGGGAACCATCCTGCGTATCGTGGATTCTAAGGAGCCAGCCGGCCAATCCCAGCCACAGGCCCCCAAACACAAACAACGGCGCTTTTCCCTGGAAAACAAAACTCGCCTGCCAACTTTTTGATGGCAGATTGCAGGAGCCACTTGGTACTATCAAACCAGCCCAACTTGGCACTGGTGCCGCCATGGGTCTGGTCACCATCCTGCCTATCGTAGCTTTTCACGAGCCAGCCGGTCACTCCCAGCCATAGGCCCCCAGACAAAAACCTCGGCCCGTTTCCCTGGAAAACAAAAGTAAGCTGCCCCGCTTCTGGATGGCAGATTGGAGGACGCACTTGTTACTATCAAACCAGCCCGACTTGGCACTGGTGCCACCACTGGTCTGGGAACCATCCTGCGTATCGTGGATTCTAAAGAGCCAGCCGGCCACTCCCAGCCACAGGCTCCCAAACACAAACAACGGCGCTTTTCCCTGGAAAACAAAACTCGCCTGCCAACTTTTTGATGGCAGATTGCAGGAGCCACTTGGTACTATCAAACCAGCCCAACTTGGCACTGGTGCCACCTTGGGTCTGGTCACCATCCTGATTATCGTAGCTTTTCAGGAGCCAGCCGGTCACTCCCAGCCATAGGCCCCGAGACACAAAGCTCGGCCCTTTTCCCTGGCAAACAAAAGTAAGCTGCCCCGCTTCTGGATGGCAGATTGCAGGAGCCACTTTGCACCATCAAACTATCCCGACTAGGCACTGGTGCCACCTTGGGTCTGGGAACCATCCTGCGTATGGTGGATTCTAAGGAGCCAGCCGGCCACTCCCAGCCACAGGCCCCTAAACACAACAACGGCGCTTTTCCCTGGAAAAAAAAACTCGCCTGCCAAATTTTGATGGCAGATTGCAGGAGCCACTTGGTACTATCAAACCAGCCCAACTTGGGACTGGTGCCACCATGGGTCTGGTCACCATCCTGCCTATCGTAGCTTTTCAGGAGCCAGCCGGTCACTCGCAGCCATAGGCCCCCAGACAAAAACCTCGGCCCGTTTCCCTGGCAAACAAAAGTAAGCTGCCCTGCTTCTGGATGGCAGATTGCAGGAACCACTTGGTACTATCAAAACAGCCCAACTTGGCACTGGTGCCACCTCTGGTCTGGGAACCATCCTGCGTATCGTGGATTCTAAGGAGCCAGTCGGCCACTCCCAGCCACAGGCCCCCAAACACAAACAACGGCCCGTTTCCGTGGCAAACAAAAGTAAGCTGCCCCGCTTCTGGATGGCAGATTGCAGGAGCCACTTGGTACTATCAAACCAGCCCGACTTGGCACTGGTGCCACCTCTGGTCTGGGAACCATCCTGCGTATCGTGGTGTCTAAGGAGCCAGCCGGCCACTCCCAACCACAGGCCCCCAAACACAAACAACGGCGCTTTTCCCTGGAAAACAAAACTCGCCTGCCAACTTTTTGATGTCAGATTGCAGGAGCCACTTGGTACTATCAAACCAGCCCAACTTGGCACTGGTGCCACCATGGGTCTGGTCACCATCCTGCCTATCGTAGCTTTCAGGAGCCCGCCGGTCACTCCCTGCCATAGGCCCCGAGACACAAACCTCGGCCCGTTTCCCTGGCAAACAAAAGTAAGCTGCCCCGCTTCTGGATGGCAGATTGCAGGACGCACTTGGTACTATCAAACCAGCCCGACTTGGCACTGGCGCCACCTCACGTCTGGAAACCATCCTGCGTATCGTGGATTCTAAGCAGCCAGCCGGCCACTCCCAGCCACAGGCCCCCAAACACAAACAACGGCGCTTTTCCCTGGCAAACAAAAGTAAGCTGCCCCGCTTCTGGATGGCAGATTGCAGGAACCACTTGGTAGTATCAAACCAGCCCAACTTGGCACTGGTGGCACCTCTTGTCTGGGAACCATGCTGCGTATCGTGGTTTCTAAGGAGCCAGCCGGCCACTCCCAACCATAGACCCCCAGACACAAACCTCGGCCCGTTTCCCTGGAAAACAAAAGTAAGCTACCCCGATTCTGGATGGCAGATTGCAGGAGGCACTTGGTACTATCAAATCAGCCCAACTTGGCACTGGTGCCACAATGGGTCTGGTAAACATCCTGCCTATCGTAGCTTTTCAGGAGCCAGCCGGCCACTCTCAGCCATATGCCCCCAAAAACAAACCACGGCCCTTTTCTCTGGCAAACAAAACTCAACTGCCCCTCTTCTGGATGGCAAATTTTAGGACGCACTTTGTACTACGAAAACCGCCCGACGTGGCACTGGTGCCACCTTGGCTCTGGGAACCATCCTGCGTATCGAGCATTTTAAGGAGCCAGCCGGCAATTCCCAGCCGTATGCCCCAAAAAGAAACCATGGACATTTTCTCTGGCAAAAAAAACTCAGCTGTCCCGCTTCTGGATGGCAGATTGCAGGAGTCACTTTGAACCATACAACCAGCCTTACTTGGCACTGGTGCCACCTTGGATCTGGGAACCATCCTGCCTATCGTTGATTTTCAGGGGCCAGCCGGCCACTCTCAGCCATAGGCCCCCAAACACAAACCACAGCCCTTTTCTCTAGCAAACAAAATTCAACTGCCCCGCTTCTGGATGGCAAATTGCAGGAGCCACTGGGTACTACAAAAACAGC
This sequence comes from Melospiza melodia melodia, assembly GCF_035770615.1. Taxonomy (NCBI): domain Eukaryota; kingdom Metazoa; phylum Chordata; class Aves; order Passeriformes; family Passerellidae; genus Melospiza; species Melospiza melodia. Next base: position 89,462,998 of record NC_086196.1, on the reverse strand, counting down.
CTGACTTGGCACTGGTGCCACCTTGCGTCTGGTTACCATGCGGCGTATCGTGCATTTTAAGGAGCCAGGTGGCCACTCCCAGCCATATGCCCCCAAACACAACCCACGGCCCTTTTCTCTGGCAAACAAAACTCAGCTGCCCCGCTTCAGGATGGCAGATTGCAGGAGACACTTGGTACTATCAAACCAGCCCGACTTGGCACTGGTGCCACCTTGGGTCTGGGAACCATCCTGCGTATTGTGGATTGTCCGGAGACAGCCGACCACTCTCGGCCACAGAGCCCAATCAAAAACAAAGGTCCGTTTCCCTGGCAAAAAAAACTCAGCTGCCCCGCTTCTGGATGGGAGATTGCAGGAGGCACTTGACACTGTCAAACGAGCCCCACTTGGCACTGGTGCCACCTTGGGTCTGGGAACCATGCTGCGTATCGTGGATTTTCAGGAGCCAGCCGGCCACTGCCAGCCACAGGCCCCCAAACACAAACCACAGCCTTTTCCTCTGGCAAACAAAACTCAGCTGCCCCGCTTCTGGATGGCAGATTGCAGGAGCCACTTGGTACTATCAAACCAGCCCGACTTGGCACTGGTGCCACCTTGGGTCTGGGAACCATCCTGCCTATCGTGGATTTTAAGGAGCCAGCCGGCTACTCCCAGCCACAGGCCCCCAACAAAAACCACGGCCCTTTTTTCTCGCAAACAAAACTTAGCTGCCTCACTTCTGGATGGCAGATTGCAGGAGCCACTTGGTGTAATCAAACCAGCCCGACTTGGCACTGGTGCCACCTTGGGTCTGGGAACCATCCTGCGTATCGTGGATTCTAAGGAGCCAGCCGGCCACTCCCAGCCACAGGCCCCCAAACAAAATCAACGGCGCTGTTCCCTGGAAAACAAAACACGCCTGCCAACTTTTTGATGGAGTTTGCAGGAGCCACTTGGTACTATCAAACCAGCCCGACTTGGCACTGGTGCCACCTTGGGTCTGGGAAACATCCTGCGTATCGTGGATTCTTAGGAGCCAGCCGGCCACTCCTAGCCACAGACCCCCAAACAAAAACCTAGGCCTATTTCTCTGGCAAACAAAAGTAAGCTGCCCTGCTTCTGGATGGCAGATTGCAGGAGACACTTGGTACTATCAAACCAGCCCGACTTGGCACTGGTGCCACCTTGGATCTGGGAACCATGCTGTGTATCGTGGATATTCAGGGGCCAGCTGGCCACTCTCAGCCATATGTCCCCAAACAGAAACCTCGGCCCGTTTCTCTGGCAAACAAAACTCAACTGCCCCTCTTCTGGATGGCAAATTGCAGGATGAACTTGATACTAAAACCGCAGGCCGACTTGGTAGTGGTGACACCTTGGGCCTGGGAACCATCATGCGTATCGAGCATTTTAAGGAGCCAGCCGGCCACTCCCAGCAATATGCCCCCAAAAACAATCCACGGAATTTTTCTCTGGCAAACAAAAATCAGCTGCCCCGCTTCTGGATGGCAGATTGCAGGAGCCACTTTGCACCATCAAACCAGCCTGACTTGGCACTGGTGCCACCTTGCATCTGGGAACCATGCTGCCTAGCGTGGATTTTCAGGAGCCAGCCGGCCACTCTCAGCTATATGCCCCCAAACAAAACCCACGGCCCGTTTCCCTGGCAAACAAAATTAAGCTGCCCCGCTTCTGGATGGCAGATTGCAGGACGCACTTGGTAGTATCAAACCAGCCCAACTTGGCACTGGTGCCACCTTGGGTCTGGGAACCATCCTGCGTATCGTGGGTTCAAAGGAGCCAGCCGGCCACTCCCAGCCACAGGCCCCCAAATACAAACAATGGCGCTTTTCCCTGGAAAACAAAACTCGCCTGCCAACTTTTTGATGGCAGATTGCAGGAGCCACTTGGTACTATCAAATCAGCCCAACTTGGCACTGCTGCCACCATGGGTCTGGTAACCATCCTGCCTATTGTAGCTTTTCAGGAGCCAGCCGGTCACTCCCAGCCATAGGTCCCCAGTCACAAACCTCGGCCCGTTTCCCTGGCAAACAAAAGTAAGCTGCCCCGCTTCTGGATGGCAGATTGCAGGAGCCACTTGGTACTATCAAACCAGCCCAACTTGGCACTGGTGCCACCTTGGGTCTGGGAACCATGCTGCGTAACACAGATTCTAAGGAGCCAGTCGGCCACTCCCAGCCACAAGCCCCCAAACACAAACAACGGCGCTATTCTCTGGCAAACAAAACTCAACTTCCCCTCTTCTGGATGGCAAATTGCAGGACGCACTTGGTACTATAAAAACAGCCCGACTTGGCACTGGTGCCACCTTGGGTCTGGGAACCATCCTGCGTATTGTGGGTTGTCAGGAGCCAGCCGAACACTCTCGGCCACAGACCCCAATTAAAAACAACGGCCCGTTTCACAGGCAAACAAAACTCAGCTGCCCCGCTTCTGGATGGGAGATTGCAGGAGGCACTTGACACTGTGAAACCAGCCCCACTTGGCACTGGTGCCACCTTGGGTCTGGGAACCATGCTGCGTATCATGGATTTTCAGGAGCCAGCCGGTCACTCTCAGCCATAGGCCCCCAAACACAAACCTCGGCCCGTTTCCCTGGCAAACAAAAGTAAGCTGCCCCGCTTCTGCATGGCAGATTGCAGGAGCTACTTAGTACTATCAAATCAGCCCGACTTGGCACAGGTGCCACCTTGGATCTGGGAACCATCCTGTGTATCGTGGATTTTCAGGGGCCAGCCGGCCACTCTCAGCCATATGCCCCCAAAAACAAACCACGGACCTTTTCTCTGGCAAACAAAAATCAGCTGCCCCACTTCTGGATGGCAGATTGCAGGAGCCACTTGGGACTATCACACCAGCACAACATGGCACTGCTGCCACCTTGGATCTGGGAACAATCCTGCGTATCGTACATATTCAGGAACCAGCCGAACACTCCCAGCCACAGGCACCCAAACACAAACAACGGCCCATTTCCCTGGCAAACAAAACTCAGCTGCCCCGCTTCTGGATGGCAGTTTGCAGGAGCCACTTGGGACTATCAAACCAGCCCGACTTGGTAATGGTACCACCTTGGATCTGGGAACCATCCGGCGTATCGTGGATTTTCAGGGGCCAGCCGGTCATTCCCAGCCATATGCCCCCAAACACAAACCTCGGCCCTTTTCTCTGGCAAACAAAACTCAACTGCCCCTCTTCTGGATGGCAAATTGCAGGACGCACTTGGTACTACAAAAAGAGCCCGACTTGGCAGTGGTGCCACCTTGGCTCTGGGAACCATCCTGCGTATCGAGCATTTTAAGGAGCCAGCCGGCAATTCCATGCCGTATGCCCCAAAAAGAAACCATGGACCTTTTCTCTGGCAAAAAAAACTCAGCTGTCCCGCTTCTGGATGGCAGATTGCAGGAGTCACTTTGAACCATACAACCAGCCTTACTTGGCACTGGTGCCACCTTGGATCTGGGAACCATCCTGCCTATCGTTGATTTTCAGGGGCCAGCCGGCCACTCTCAGCCATAGGCCCCCAAACACAAACCACAGCCCTTTTCTCTAGCAAACAAAATTCAACTGCCCCGCTTCTGGATGGCAAATTGCAGGAGCCACTGGGTACTACAAAAACAGCCTGACTTGGCACTGGTGCCACCTTGCGTCTGGTTACCATGCGGCGTATCGTGCATTTTAAGGAGCCAGGTGGCCACTCCCAGCCATATGCCCCCAAACACAACCCACGGCCCTTTTCTCTGGCAAACAAAACTCAGCTGCCCCGCTTCTGGATGGCAGATTGCAGGAGACACTTGGTACTATCAAACCAGCCCGACTTGGCACTGGTGCCACCTTGGGTCTGGGAACCATCCTGCGTATTGTGGATTGTCAGGAGACAGCCGACCACTCTCAGCCACAGAGCCCAATCAAAAACAAAGGTCCGTTTCCCTGGCAAAAAAAACTCAGCCGCCCCGCTTCTGGATGGGAGATTGCAGGAGGCACTTGACACTGTCAAACGAGACCCACTTGGCACTGGTGCCACCTTGGGTCTGGGAACCATGCTGCGTATCGTGGATTTTCAGGAGCCAGCCGGCCACTGCCAGCCACAGGCCCCCAAACACAAACCACAGCCTTTTTCTCTGGCAAACAAAACTCAGCTGCCCCGCTTCTGGATGGCAGATTGCAGGAGCCACTTGGTACTATCAAACCAGCCCGACTTGGCACTGGTGCCACCTTGGGTCTGGGAACCATCCTGCCTATCGTGGATTTTAAGGAGCCAGCCGGCTACTCCCAGCCACAGGCCCCCAACAAAAACCACGGCCCTTTTTTCTCGCAAACAAAACTTAGCTGCCTCACTTCTGGATGGCAGATTGCAGGAGCCACTTGGTGTAATCAAACCAGCCCGACTTGGCACTGGTGCCACCTTGGGTCTGGGAACCATCCTGCGTATCGTGGATTCTAAGGAGCCAGCCGGCCACTCCCAGCCACAGGCCCCCAAACAAAATCAACGGCGCTGTTCCCTGGAAAACAAAACACGCCTGCCAACTTTTTGATGGAGTTTGCAGGAGCCACTTGGTACTATCAAACCAGCCCGACTTGGCACTGGTGCCACCTTGGGTCTGGGAAACATCCTGCGTATCGTGGATTCTTAGGAGCCAGCCTGCCACTCCTAGCCACAGGCCCCCAAACAAAAACCTAGGCCTATTTCTCTGGCAAACAAAAGTAAGCTGCCCTGCTTCTGGATGGCAGATTGCAGGAGACACTTGGTACTATCAAACCAGCCCGACTTGGCACTGGTGCCACCTTGGATCTGGGAACCATGCTGTGTATCGTGGATATTCAGGGGCCAGCCGGCCACTCTCAGCCATATGTCCCCAAACAGAAACCTCGGCCCGTTTCTCTGGCAAACAAAACTCAACTGCCCCTCTTCTGGATGGCAAATTGCAGGATGAACTTGATACTAAAACCGCAGGCCGACTTGGTAGTGGTGACACCTTGGGCCTGGGAACCATCATGCGTATCGAGCATTTTAAGGAGCCAGCCGGCCACTCCCAGCAATATGCCCCCAAAAACAATCCACGGAATTTTTCTCTGGCAAACAAAAATCAGCTGCCCCGCTTCTGGATGGCAGATTGCAGGAGACACTTTGCACCATCAAACCAGCCTGACTTGGCACTGGTGCCACCTTGCATCTGGGAACCATGCTGCCTAGCGTGGATTTTCAGGAGCCAGCCGGCCACTCTCAGCTATATGCCCCCAATCAAAACCCACGGCCCGTTTCCCTGGCAAACAAAAGTAAGCTGCCCCGCTTCTGGATGGCAGATTGTAGGACGCACTTGGTAGTATCAAACCAGCCCGACTTGGCACTGGTGCCACCTTGGGTCTGGGAACCATCCTGCGTATCGTGGGTTCAAAGGAGCCAGCCGGCCACTCCCAGCCACAGGCCCCCAAATACAAACAATGGCGCTTTTCCCTGGAAAACAAAACTCGCCTGCCAACTTTTTGATGGCAGATTGCCGGAGCCACTTGGTACTATCAAACCAGCCCAACTTGGCACTGGTGCCACCATGGGTCTGGTAACCATCCTGCCTATTGTAGATTTTCAGGAGCCAGCCGGTCACTCCCAGCCATAGGTCCCCAGTCACAAACCTCGGCCCGTTTCCCTGGCAAACAAAAGTAAGCTGCCCCGCTTCTGGATGGCAGATTGCAGGAGCCACTTGGTACTATCAAACCAGCCCAACTTGGCACTGGTGCCACCTTGGGTCTGGGAACCATGCTGCGTAACACAGATTCTAAGGAGCCAGTCGGCCACTACCAGCCACAAGCCCCCAAACACAAACAACGGCGCTATTCTCTGGCAAACAAAACTCAACTGCCCCTCTTCTGGATGGCAAATTGCAGGACGCACTTGGTACTATAAAAACAGCCCGACTTGGCACTGGTGCCACCTTGGGTCTGGGAACCATCCTGCGTATTGTGGGTTGTCAGGAGCCAGCCGAACACTCCCAGCCACAGGCCCCCAAATACAAACCAAAGCCTTTTTCTCTGGCAAACAAAACTCAGCTGCCCCGCTTCTGGATGGCAGATTGCAGGAGCCACTTGGGACTATCACACCAGAACAACATGGCACTGCTGCCACCTTGGATCTGGGAACCATCCTTCCTATCGTGGATTTTCAGGGGCCAGCCGGTCACTCTCAGCCATAGGCCCCAAACACAAACCACGGCCCTTTTCTCTGGAAAACAAAACTCAACTGCCCCTCTTCTGGATGGCAGATTGCAGGAGCCACTGGGTACTATGAAACCAGCCCTACTTGGCACTGATGCCACCTTGGGTCTGGGAACCATCCTGCGTATCATGGATTTTCAGGAGCCAGCCGGCCACTGCCAGCCACAGGCCCCGAAACACAAACAACAGCCTTTTTCTCTGGCAAACAAAATTCAGCTGCCCCGCTTCTGGATGGCAGATTGCAGGAACCACTTGGTACTAACAAACAAGCCCGACTTGGCACTGGTGCCACCTTGGGTCTGGGAACCATCCTGCGTATCGTGGATTCTAAGGAGCCAGCTGGCCACTCCCAGCCACAGGCCCCAAAACACGCACAACGGTGCTTTTCCCTGGAAAACAAAACTCGCCTGCCAAACTTTTGATGGCAGATTGCAGGAGCCACTTGGTACTATCAAACCAGCCCAACTTGGCACTGGTGCCACCATGGGTCTGGTCACCATCCTGCCTATCGTAGCTTTTCAGGAGCCAGCCAGCCACCCCAATCCAGAGGCCCCCAGACAAATATTTCGGCCCGTTTCCCTGGCAAACAAAAGTAAGCTGCCCCGCTTCTGCATGGCAGATTGCAGGAGCCACTTTGCACCATCAAACCAGCCCAACTTGGCACTGGTGCCACCTCAGGTCTGGGAACCATCCTGCGTATCGTGGGTTCTAAGGAGCCAGCCGGCCACTCCCAGCCACAGGCCCCCAAACACAAACAACGGCGCTTTTCCCTGGAAAACACAACTCGCCTGCCAACTTTTTGATGGCAGATTGCAGGAGCCACTTGGTACTATCAAACCAGCCCAACTTGGCACTGGTGCCACCATGGGTCTGGTCACCATCCTGCCTATCGTAGCTTTTCAGGAGCCAGCCAGCCACCCCCAGCCAGAGGCCCCTAGACACAATCCTCGGCCCGTTTCCCTGGCAAACAAAAGTAAGCTGCCCCGCTTCTGCATGGCAGATTGCAGGAGCTGCTTAGTACTATCAAACCAGCCCGACTTGGCACTGGTGCCACCTCAGGTCTGGGAACCATCCTGCCTATCGTGGATTTTCAGGGGCCAGCCGGCCACTCTCAGCCATATGCCCCCAAAAACAAACCACGGCCCTTTTCTCTGGCAAACAAAACTCAACTGCCCCTCTTCTGGATGGCAAATTTTAGGACGCCCTTAGTACTACGAACACCGCCCGACGTGGCCCTGGTGCCACCTTGTGTCAGGGAACCATCCTGCATATCGAGCTTTTTAAGGAGCCAGACGGCCACGCCCAGCCATAAACCCCCAAAAACAAACCACGGACTATTTCTCTTGGAAACAAAAATCCGCTGCCCCGCGTCTGGATGGCAGATTGCAGGAGCCACTTTGCACCATCAAACCAGCCCGACTTGGCACTGGTGCCACCTTGGGTCGGGGAACAATCCTGCATATCGTGGATTCTAAGGAGCCAGCCGGCCACTCCCAGCCACAGGCCCCCAAACACAAACAACGGCGCTTTTCCCTGGAAAACAAAATTCGCCTGCCAACTTTTTGATGGCAGATTGCAGGAGCCACTTGGTACTATCAAACCAGCCCAACTTGGCACTGGTGCCACCTCTGGTCTGGGAACCATCCTGCCTATCGTAGCTTTTCAGGAGCCAGCCGGTCACTCCCAGCCATAGACCCCCAGACACAAACCTCGGCCCGTTTCCCTGGAAAACAAAAGTAAGCTACCCCAATTCTGGATGGCAGATTGCAGGAGCCACTTGGTACTATCAAATCAGCCCAACTTGGCACTGGTGCCACCATGGGTCTGGTAAACATCCTGCCTATCGTAGCTTTTCAGGAGCCAGCCGGTCACTCCCTGCCATAGGCCCCTGGACACAAACCTCGGCCCGTTTCCCTGGCAAACAAAAGTAAGCTGCCCCGCTTTTGGATGGCAGATTGCAGGATGCACTTGGTACTTACAAACCAGCCCGACTTGGCCCTGGTGCCACCTTGGCTCTGGGAACCATGCTGCGTAACGTAGATTCTACGAGGACAGGCGGCCACTCCCAGCCACAGGCCTCTAAACAAAAACAACGGCGCTTTTCCCTGGAAAACAAAACTCGCCTGCAAACTTCTTGATGGCAGATTGCAGGAGCCACTTGGTACTATCAAACCAGCCCAACTTGGCACTGGTGCCACCATGGGTCTGGTCACCATCCTGCCTATCGTAGCTTTTTAGGAGCCAGCAGCTCACTCCCAGCCATAGGCCTCCAGACAAATACCTCGGCACGTTTCCCTGGCAAACAAAAGTAGGCTGCCCCGCTTCTGGATGGCAAATTGCAGGACGCACTTGGTACTACGAAAACAGCCCGACTTGGCACTGATGCCACCTTGGGTCAGGGAACAATCCTGCGTATAGAGCTTTTTAAGGAGCCAGCCGGCCACGTCCAGTCATATACCCCCAAAAAAAACCACGGAACATTTCTCCAGCAAACAAAAATCCGCTGCCCCGCGTCTGGATGGCAGATTGCAGGAGCTATTTAGTATTATCAAACCAGCCCGACTTGGCACTGGTGGCACCATGAGTCTGGTAACCATCCTGCCTATCGTAGCTTTTCAGTAGCCAGCCGGTCACTCCCAGCCATAGGCCCCCAGACAAATACCTCGGCCCGTTTCCCTGGGAAACAAAAGTAAGCTGTCCCGCTTCTGGATGGAAGATTGCAGGAGCCACTTGGTACTCTCAAACCAGCCCAACTTGTTCCCAGACCCAAGGTGGCACCAGTGCCAAGTCGGGCTGGTTTGATGGTGCAACGTGGCTCCTGCAATCTGCCATCCAAAAGCGGGGCAGCTTACTTTTGTTTGCCAGGGAAACGGGCCGAGGTTTGTGTCTGGGGGCCTATGGCAGGGAGTGACCGGCTGGCTCCTCAAAAGCTACGATAGGCAGGATGTTTACCAGACCCATGGTGGCACCAGTGCCAAGTTGAGCTGATTTGATAGTACCAAGTGGCTCCTGCAATCTGCGATCCAGAATCGGGGTAGCTTACTTTTGTTTTCCAGGGAAACGGGCCGAGGTTTGTGTCTGGGGGTCTATGGCTGGGAGTGACCGGCTGGCTCCCGAAAAGCTACGATAGGCAGGATGGTTCCCAGACCAGAGGTGGCACCAGTGCCAAGTTGGGCTGGTTTGATAGTACCAAGTGGCTCCTGCAATCTGCCATCAAAAAGTTGGCAGGCGAATTTTGTTTTCCAGGGAAAAGCGCCGTTGTTTTTGTTTGGGGGCCTGTGGCTGGGAGTGGCCGGCTGGCTCCTTAGAATCCACGATATGCAGGATTGTTCCCAGACCCAAGGTGGCACCAGTGCCAAGTCGGGCTGGTTTGATGGTGCAAAGTGGCTCCTGCAATCTGCCATCCAGACGCGGGGCAGCGGATTTTTGTTTCCAAGAGAAATGGTCCGTGGTTTGTTTTTGGGGGTTTATGGCTGGGCGTGGCCGGCTGGCTCCTTAAAAAGCTCGATATGCAGGATGGTTCCCTGACACAAGGTGGCACCAGTGCCACGTCGGGCGGTTTTCGTAGTACAAAGTGCGTCCTAAAATTTGCCATCCAGAAGAGGGGCAGTTGAGTTTTGTTTGCCAGAGAAAAGGGCCGTGGTTTGTTTTTGGGGGCATATGGCTGAGAGTGGCCGGCTGGCTCCTGAAAAGCTACGATAGGCAGGATGTTTACCAGACCCATGGTGGCACCAGTGCCAAGTTGGGCTGATTTGATAGTACCAAGTGGCTCCTGCAATCTGCCATCCAGAATCGGGGTAGCTTACTTTTGTTTTCCAGGGAAACGGGCCGAGCTTTGTGTCTGGGGTTCTATGGTTGGGAGTGGCCGGCTGGCTCCTTAGAAACCACGATACGCAGCATGGTTCCCAGACAAGAGGTGCCACCAGTGCCAAGTTGGGCTGGTTTGATACTACCAAGTGGTTCCTGCAATCTGCCATCCAGAAGCGGGGCAGCTTACTTTTGTTTGCCAGGGAAACGGACCGTTGTTTGTGTTTGGGGGCCTATGGCTGGGACAACCGGCTGGCTCCTTAAAATCTACGATACGCAGGATGGTTCCCAGACCAGAGGTGGCACCAGTGCCAAGTTGGGCTGGTTTGATAGTACCAAGTGGCTTCTGCAATCTGCCATCCAGAAGCGGGGTAGCTTACTTTTGTTTGCCAGGGAAACGGGCCGAGCTTTGTGTCTCGGGGCCTATGGCTGTGAGTGACCGGCTGGCTCCTTAAAAGCTTCGATAGGCAGGATGGTGACCAGACCCATGGTGGCACCAGTGCCAAGTTGGGCTGGTTTGATAGTACCAAGTGGCTCCTGCAATCTGCCATCAAAATGTTGTCAGGCGAGTTTTGTTTTCCAGGGAAAAGCGTCGTTGTTTGTGTTTGGGGGCCTGTGGTTGGGAGTGGCCGGCTGGCTCCTTAGAAACCACGATACGCAGCATGGTTCCCAGACAAGAGGTGCCACCAGTGCCAAGTTGGGCTGGTTTGATAGTACCAAGTGGTTCCTGCAATCTGCCATCCAGAAGCGGGGCAGCTTACTTTTGTTTGCCACGGAAACGGGCCGTTGTTTGTGTTTGGGGGCCTGTGGCTGGGAGTGGCCGGCTGGCTCCTTAGAATCCACGATACGCAGGATGGTTCCCAGACCAGAGGTGGCACCAGTGCCAAGTTGGGCTGGTTTGATAATACCAAGTGGCTCCTGCAATCTGCCATCCAGAAGCGGGGCAGCTTAATTTTGTTTGCCAGGGAAACGGGCCAAGGTTTGTGTCTGGGGGCCTATGGCTGTGAGTGACCGGCTAGGTCCTGAAAAGCTACGAGAGGCATGATGGTGACCAGACCCATGGTGGCACCAGTGCCAAGTTGGGCTGGTTTGATAGTACCAAGTGGCTCCTGCAATCTGCCATCAAAAATCGGCAAGCGAGTGTTGATTTCCAGGGAAAAGCGTCGTTGTTTGTGTTTGGGGGCCTGTGGCTGGGAGTGGCCGGCTGGCTCCTTAGAATCCACGATACGCAGCATGGTTCCCAGACCCAAGGTGGCACCAGTGCCAAGTCGGGCTGGCTTGATAATACCAAGTGGTTCCTGCAATCGGCCATCAAAATGTTCGCAGGCGAGTTTTGTTTTCCAGGGAAAAGCGCCGTTGTTTGTGCCTGGGGCCCTATGGCCTGGAGTGGACGGATGGCTAATTAGAATCCACGATACACAGGATGGTTCCCAGACCCATGGTGGCACCAGTGCCAAGTTGGGCTGGTTTGATAGTAACAAGTGGTTCCTGCAATCTGCCATCCAGAAGCGGGGCAGCTTACTTTTGTTTGCCAGGGAAACGGTCCGAGGTTTGTGTCTGGGGGCCTATGGCTGGGAGTGACCGGCTGGCTCCTGAAAAGCTACGATAGGCAGGATGGTGACCAGACCCATGGTGGCACCAGTGCCAAGTTGGGCTGGCTTGATAATACCAAGTGGTTCCTGCAATCGGCCATCAAAAAGTTGGCAGGCGAGTTTTGTTTTCCAGGGAAAAGCGCCGTTGTTTGTGCCTGGGGCCCTATGGCCTGGAGTGGACGGATGCCTAATTAGAACCCACGATACGCAGGATGGTTCCCAGACCTGAGGTGGCACCAGTGCCAAGTTGGGCTGGTTTGACGGTGCAAAGTGGCTCCTGCAATCTGCCATGCAGAAGCGGGGCAGCTTACTTTTGTTTGCCAGGGAAACGGGCCGAAATATTTGTCTGGGGGCCTCTGGCTGGGGGTGGCTGGCTGGCTCCTGAAAAGCTACGATAGGCAGGATGGTGACCAGACCCATGGTGGCACCAGTGCCAAGTTGGGCTGGTTTGATAGTACCAAGTGGCTCCTGCAATCTGCCATCAAAAACTTGGCAGGCGAGTTTTGTTTTCCAGGGAAAAGCGCCGTTGTTTGTGTTTGGGGGCCTGTGGCTGGGAGTGGCCGGCTGGCTCCTTAGAATCCACGATACGCAGCATGGTTCCCAGACCCAAGGTGGCACCAGTGCCAAGTCGGGCTGGCTTGATAATACCAAGTGGTTCCTGCAATCGGCCATCAAAATGTTCGCAGGCGAGTTTTGTTTTCCAGGGAAAAGCGCCTTTGTTTGTGCCTGGGGCCCTATGGCCTGGAGTGGACGGATGGCTAATTAGAATCCACGATACACAGGATGGTTCCCAGACCCATGGTGGCACCAGTGCCAAGTTGGGCTGGTTTGATAGTAACAAGTGGTTCCTGCAATCTGCCATCCAGAAGCGGGGCAGCTTACTTTTGTTTGCCAGGGAAACGGTCCGAGGTTTGTGTCTGGGGGCCTATGGCTGGGAGTGACCGGCTGGCTCGTGAAAAGCTACGATAGGCAGGATGGTGACCAGACCCATGGTGGCACCAGTGCCAAGTTGGGCTGGCTAGATAATACCAAGTGGTTCCTGCAATCGGCCATCAAAATGTTGGCAGGCGAGTTTTGTTTTCCAGGGAAAAGCGCCGTTGTTTGTGCCTGGGGCCCTAAGGCCTGGAGTGGACGGATGGCTAATTAGAATCCACGATACACAGGATGGTTCCCAGACCCATGGTGGCACCAGTGCCAAGTTGGGCTGGTTTGATAGTACCAAGTGGTTCCTGCAATCTGCCATCCAGAAGCGGGGCAGCTTACTTTTGTTTTCCAGGGAAACGGGCCGAGGTTTTTGTCTGGGGGCCTATGGCTGGGAGTGACCGGCTGGCTCCTGAAAAGCTACGATAGGCAGGATGGTGACCAGACCCATGACGGCACCAGTGCCAAGTTGGGCTGGTTTGATAGTACCAAGTGGCTCCTGCAATCTGCCATCAAAAAGTTGGCAGGCGAGTTTTGTTTTCCAGGGAAAAGCGCCGTTGTTTGTGTTTGGGGGCCTGTGGCTGGGAGTGGCCGGCTGGCTCCTTAGAATCCACGATACTCAGCATGGTTCCCAGATCAGAGGTGGCACCAGTGCCAAGTTGGGCTGGTTTGATAGTACCTAGTGCGTCCGGGAATCTGCCATCCAGAAGCGGGGCAGCTTACTTTTGTTTGCCAGGGAAACGGGCCGAGGTATTTGTCTGGGGGCCTATGGCTGGGAGTGACCCGCTGGCTCCTGAAAAGTTACGATAGGCAGGATGGTGACCAGACCCATGGTGGCACCAGTGCCAAGTTGGGCTGGTTTGATAGTACCAAGTGGCTCCTGCAATCTGCCATCAAAAAGTTGTCAGGCGAGTTTTGTTTTCCAGGGAAAAGCGCCGTTGTTTGTGTTTGGGGGCCTGTGGCAGGGAGTGGCCGGCTGGCTCCTTAGAATCCACGATACGCAGGATGGTTCCCAGACCAGTGGTGGCACCAGTGCCAAGTCGGGCTGGTTTGATAGTAACAAGTGCGTCCTCCTATCTGCCATCCAGAAGCGGGGCAGCTTACTTTTGTTTGCCAGGGAAACGGGCCGAGCTTTGTGTCTGGGGGCCTATGGCTGGGAGTGACCGGCTGGCTCCTGAAAAGCTACGATAGGCAGGATGGTGACCAGACCCATGGTGGCACCAGTGCCAAGTTGGGCTGGTTTGATAGTACCAAGTGGCTCCTGCAATCTGCCATCAAAAAGTTGTCAGGCGAGTTTTGTTTTCCAGGGAAAAGCGCCGTTGTTTGTGTTTGGGGGCCTGTGGCTGGGAGTGGCCGGCTGGCTAATTAGAATCCACGATACGCAGGATGGTTCCCAGACCAGAGGTGGCAACAGTGACAAGTCGGGCCAGTTTGATGGTGCAAAGTGGCTCCTGCAATCTGCCATCCAGAAGCAGGGCTGCTTACTTTTGTTTGCCAGGGAAAGGAGCCGAGGTTTGTGTCTGGGGGCCTATGGCTGGGAGTGACCAGCTGGCTCCTGAAAAGGTACGATAGGCAGGATGGTTCCCAGACCCATGGTGGCACCAGTGCCAAGTTCGGCTGATTTGATAGTACCAAGTGGCTCCTGCAATCTGCCATCAAAATGTTGGTAGGCGAGTTTTGTTTTCCAGAGAAAAGCGCCGTTGTTTGTGTTTGGGGGCCTGTGGGTGGGAGTGGCCGGATGGCTAATTAGAATCCACGATACGCAGGATGGTTCCCAGTCCTAAAGTGGCACCAGTGACAAGTCGGGCCAGTTTGATGGTGCAAAGTTGCTACTGAAATCTGCCATCCAGAAACGGGGCAGCTTACTTTTGTTTGCCAGGGAAACGGGCCAAGGTTTGTGTCTGGGGGCCTATGGCTGTGCGTGACCGGCTAGGTCCTGAAAAGCTACGAGAGGCATAATGGTGACCAGACCCATGGTGGCACCAGTGCCAAGTTGGGCTGGTTTGATAGTACCAAGTGGCTCCTGCAATCTGCCATCAAAAATTCGGGAAGCGAGTGTTGATTTCCAGGGAAAAGCGCCGTTGTTTTTGTTTGGGGGCCTATGGGTGGGAGTGGCCGGCTTGCTCCTTAGAATCCACGAGACGCAGGATGGTTCCCAGACCTGAGGTGGCACCAGTGCCAAGTTGGGCTGGTTTGATAGTACCAAGTGCGTCCTGCAATCTGCCATCCAGAAGCGGGGTAGCTTACTTTTGTTTGCCAGGGAAACGGTCCGAGGTTTGTGTCTCGGGGCCTATGGCTGGGAGTGACCGGCTGGCTCCTGAAAAGCTACGATAGGCAGGATGGTGACCAGACCCATGGTGGCACCAGTGCCAAGTTGGGCTGGTTTGATAGTACCAAGTGGCTCCTGCAATCTGCCATCAAAAATTTGGCAGGCGAGTTTGTTATCCAGGGAAAAGCGCCGTTGTTTGTGCCTGGGGCCCTATGGCCTGGAGTGGACGGATGGCTAATTAGAATCCACGATACACAGGATGGTTCCCAGACCCATGGTGGCACCAGTGCCAAGTTGGGCTGGTTTGATAGTACCAAGTGGTTCCTGCAATCTGCCATCCAGAAGCGGGGCAGCTTACTTTTGTTTGCCAGGGAAACGGTCCGAGGATTGTGTCTGGGGGCCTAAGCCTGGAAGTGACCGGCTGGCTCGTGAAAAGCTACGATAGGCAGGATGGTGACCAGACCCATGACGGCACCAGTGCCAAGTTGGGCTGGTTTGATAGTACCAAGTGGCTCCTGCAATCTGCCATCCAAAAGTTGTCAGGCGAGTTTTGTTTTCCAGGGAAAAGCGCCGTTGTTTGTGTTTGGGGGCCTGTGGCTGGGAGTGGCCGGCTGGCTCCTTAGAATCCACGATACTCAGCATGGTTCCCAGACCAGAGGTGGCACCAGTGCCAAGTTGGGCTGGTTTGATTGTAACAAGTGCGTCCGGGAATCTGCCATCCAGAAGCGGGGCAGCTTACTTTTGTTTGCCAGGGAAACGGGCCGAGGTTTGTGTCTGGGGGCCTATGGCTGGGAGTGGCCGGCTGGCTCATGAAAAGCTACGATAGGCAGGATGGTGACCAGACCCATGGTGGCACCAGTGCCAAGTTGGGCTGGTTTGATAGTACCAAGTGGCTCCTGCAATCTGCCATCAAAAACTTGGCAGGCGAGTTTTGTTTTCCAGGGAAAAGCGCCGTTGTTTGTGTTTGGGGGCCTGTGGCTGGGAGTGGCCGGCTGGCTCCTTAGAATCCACGATACGCAGCATGGTTCCCAGACCCAAGGTGGCACCAGTGCCAAGTCGGGCTGGCTTGATAATACCAAGTGGTTCCTGCAATCGGCCATCAAAATGTTCGCAGGCGAGTTTTGTTTTCCAGGGAAAAGCGCCGTTGTTTGTGCCTGGGGCCCTATGGCCTGGAGTGGACGGATGGCTAATTAGAATCCACGATACACAGGATGGTTCCCAGACCCATGGTGGCACCAGTGCCAAGTTGGG
Organism: Melospiza melodia melodia; assembly: GCF_035770615.1. Classification (NCBI taxonomy): domain Eukaryota; kingdom Metazoa; phylum Chordata; class Aves; order Passeriformes; family Passerellidae; genus Melospiza; species Melospiza melodia. The sequence goes on along the minus strand of NC_086196.1, from coordinate 89,446,948 downwards.
CTGGTTTGATAGTACCAAGTGGTTCCTGCAATCTGCCATCCAGAAGCGGGGCAGCTTACTTTTGTTTGCCAGGGAAACGGTCCGAGGTTTGTGTCTGGGGGCCTATGGCTGGGAGTGACCGGCTGGCTCCTGAAAAGCTACGATAGGCAGGATGGTGACCAGACCCATGGTGGCACCAGTGCCAAGTTGGGCTGGCTTGATAATACCAAGTGGTTCCTGATATCGGCCATCAAAAAGTTGGCAGGCGAGTTTTGTTTTCCAGGGAAAAGCGCCGTTGTTTGTGCCTGGGGCCCTATGGCCTGGAGTGGACGGATGGCTAATTAGAACCCACGAGACGCAGGATGGTTCCCAGACCTGAGGTGGCACCAGTGCCAAGTTGGGCTGGTTTGACGGTGCAAAGTGGCTCCTGCAATCTGCCATGCAGAAGCGGGGCAGCTTACTTTTGTTTGCCAGGGAAACGGGCCGAAATATTTGTCTGGGGGCCTCTGGCTGGGGGTGGCTGGCTGGCTCCTGAAAAGCTACGATAGGCAGGATGGTGACCAGACCCATGGTGGCACCAGTGCCAAGTTGGGCTGGTTTGATAGTACCAAGTGGCTCCTGCAATCTGCCATCAAAAACTTGGCAGGCGAGTTTTGTTTTCCAGGGAAAAGCGCCGTTGTTTGTGTTTGGGGGCCTGTGGCAGGGAGTGGCCGGCTGGCTCCTTAGAATCCATGATACGCAGCATGGTTCCCAGACCCAAGGTGGCACCAGTGCCAAGTCGGGCTGGCTTGATAATACCAAGTGGTTCCTGCAATCGGCCGTCAAAAAGTTGGCAGGCGAGTTTTGTTTTCCAGGGAAAAGCGCCGTTGTTTGTGCCTGGGGCCCTATGGCCTGGAGTGGACGGATGGCTAATTAGAATCCACGATACACAGGATGGTTCCCAGACCCATGGTGGCACCAGTGCCAAGTTGGGCTGGTTTGATAGTACCAAGTGGTTCCTGCAATCTGCCATCCAGAAGCGGGGCAGCTTACTTTTGTTTGCCAGGGAAACGGTCCGAGGTTTGTGTCTGGGGGCCTATGGCTGGGAGTGACCGGCTGGCTCCTGAAAAGCTACGATAGGCAGGATGGTGACCAGACCCATGGTGGCACCAGTGCCAAGTTGGGCTGGCTTGATAATACCAAGTGGTTCCTGCAATCGGCCATCAAAATGTTGGCAGGCGAGTTTTGTTTTCCAGGGAAAAGCGCCGTTGTTTGTGCCTGGGGCCCTATGGCCTGGAGTGGACGGATGGCTAATTAGAACCCACGAGACGCAGGATGGTTCCCAGACCTGAGGTGGCACCAGTGCCAAGTTGGGCTGGTTTGACGGTGCAAAGTGGCTCCTGCAATCTGCCATGCAGAAGCGGGGCAGCTTACTTTTGTTTGCCAGGGAAACGGGCCGAAATATTTGTCTGGGGGCCTCTGGCTGGGGGTGGCTGGCTGGCTCCTGAAAAGCTACGATAGGCAGGATGGTGACCAGACCCATGGTGGCACCAGTGCCAAGTTGGGCTGGTTTGATAGTACCAAGTGGCTCCTGCAATCTGCCATCAAAAACTTGGCAGGCGAGTTTTGTTTTCCAGGGAAAAGCGCCGTTGTTTGTGTTTGGGGGCCTGTGGCAGGGAGTGGCCGGCTGGCTCCTTAGAATCCACGATACGCAGCATGGTTCCCAGACCCAAGGTGGCACCAGTGCCAAGTCGGGCTGGCTTGATAATACCAAGTGGTTCCTGCAATCGGCCATCAAAATGTTCGCAGGCGAGTTTTGTTTTCCAGGGAAAAGCGCCGTTGTTTGTGCCTGGGGCCCTATGGCCTGGAGTGGACGGATGGCTAATTAGAATCCACGATACACAGGATGGTTCCCAGACCCATGGTGGCACCAGTGCCAAGTTGGGCTGGTTTGATAGTACCAAGTGGTTCCTGCAATCTGCCATCCAGAAGCGGGGCAGCTTACTTTTGTTTGCCAGGGAAACGGTCCGAGGTTTGTGTCTGGGGGCCTATGGCTGGGAGTGACCGGCTGGCTCCTGAAAAGCTACGATAGGCAGGATGGTGACCAGACCCATGGTGGCACCAGTGCCAAGTTGGGCTGGCTTGATAATACCAAGTGGTTCCTGATATCGGCCATCAAAAAGTTGGCAGGCGAGTTTTGTTTTCCAGGGAAAAGCGCCGTTGTTTGTGCCTGGGGCCCTATGGCCTGGAGTGGACGGATGGCTAATTAGAACCCACGAGACGCAGGATGGTTCCCAGACCTGAGGTGGCACCAGTGCCAAGTTGGGCTGGTTTGACGGTGCAAAGTGGCTCCTGCAATCTGCCATGCAGAAGCGGGGCAGCTTACTTTTGTTTGCCAGGGAAACGGGCCGAAATATTTGTCTGGGGGCCTCTGGCTGGGGGTGGCTGGCTGGCTCCTGAAAAGCTACGATAGGCAGGATGGTGACCAGACCCATGGTGGCACCAGTGCCAACTTGGGCTGGTTTGATAGTACCAAGTGGCTCCTGCAATCTGCCATCAAAAACTTGGCAGGCGAGTTTTGTTTTCCAGGGAAAAGCGCCGTTGTTTGTGTTTGGGGGCCTGTGGCAGGGAGTGGCCGGCTGGCTCCTTAGAATCCATGATACGCAGCATGGTTCCCAGACCCAAGGTGGCACCAGTGCCAAGTCGGGCTGGCTTGATAATACCAAGTGGTTCCTGCAATCGGCCATCAAAAAGTTGGCAGGCGAGTTTTGTTTTCCAGGGAAAAGCGCCGTTGTTTGTGCCTGGGGCCCTATGGCCTGGAGTGGACGGATGGCTAATTAGAATCCACGATACACAGGATGGTTCCCAGACCCATGGTGGCACCAGTGCCAAGTTGGGCTGGTTTGATAGTAACAAGTGGTTCCTGCAATCTGCCATCCAGAAGCGGGGCAGCTTACTTTTGTTTGCCAGGGAAACGGTCCGAGGTTTGTGTCTGGGGGCCTATGGCTGGGAGTGACCGGCTGGCTCCTGAAAAGCTACGATAGGCAGGATGGTGACCAGACCCATGGTGGCACCAGTGCCAAGTTGGGCTGGCTAGATAATACCAAGTGGTTCCTGCAATCGGCCATCAAAAAGTTGGCAGGCGAGTTTTGTTTTCCAGGGAAAAGCGCTGTTGTTTGTGCCTGGGGCCCTATGGCCTGGAGTGGACGGATGGCTAATTAGAATCCACGATACACAGGATGGTTCCCAGACCCATGGTGGCACCAGTGCCAAGTTGGGCTGGTTTGATAGTACCAAGTGGTTCCTGCAATCTGCCATCCAGAAGCGGGGCAGCTTACTTTTGTTTGCCAGGGAAACGGTCCGAGGTTTGTGTCTGGGGGCCTATGGCTGGGAGTGACCGGCTGGCTCCTGAAAAGCTACGATAGGCAGGATGGTGACCAGACCCATGGTGGCACCAGTGCCAAGTTGGGCTGGCTTGATAATACCAAGTGGTTCCTGCAATCGGCCATCAAAATGTTGGCAGGCGAGTTTTGTTTTCCAGGGAAAAGCGCCGTTGTTTGTGCCTGGGGCCCTATGGCCTGGAGTGGACGGATGGCTAATTAGAACCCACGAGACGCAGGATGGTTCCCAGACCTGAGGTGGCACCAGTGCCAAGTTGGGCTGGTTTGACGGTGCAAAGTGGCTCCTGCAATCTGCCATGCAGAAGCGGGGCAGCTTACTTTTGTTTGCCAGGGAAACGGGCCGAAATATTTGTCTGGGGGCCTCTGGCTGGGGGTGGCTGGCTGGCTCCTGAAAAGCTACGATAGGCAGGATGGTGACCAGACCCATGGTGGCACCAGTGCCAAGTTGGGCTGGTTTGATAGTACCAAGTGGCTCCTGCAATCTGCCATCAAAAACTTGGCAGGCGAGTTTTGTTTTCCAGGGAAAAGCGCCGTTGTTTGTGTTTGGGGGCCTGTGGCAGGGAGTGGCCGGCTGGCTCCTTAGAATCCACGATACGCAGCATGGTTCCCAGACCCAAGGTGGCACCAGTGCCAAGTCGGGCTGGCTTGATAATACCAAGTGGTTCCTGCAATCGGCCATCAAAATGTTCGCAGGCGAGTTTTGTTTTCCAGGGAAAAGCGCCGTTGTTTGTGCCTGGGGCCCTATGGCCTGGAGTGGACGGATGGCTAATTAGAATCCACGATACACAGGATGGTTCCCAGACCCATGGTGGCACCAGTGCCAAGTTGGGCTGGTTTGATAGTACCAAGTGGTTCCTGCAATCTGCCATCCAGAAGCGGGGCAGCTTACTTTTGTTTGCCAGGGAAACGGTCCGAGGTTTGTGTCTGGGGGCCTATGGCTGGGAGTGACCGGCTGGCTCCTGAAAAGCTACGATAGGCAGGATGGTGACCAGACCCATGGTGGCACCAGTGCCAAGTTGGGCTGGCTTGATAATACCAAGTGGTTCCTGATATCGGCCATCAAAAAGTTGGCAGGCGAGTTTTGATTTCCAGGGAAAAGCGCCGTTGTTTGTGCCTGGGGCCCTATGGCCTGGAGTGGACGGATGGCTAATTAGAACCCACGAGACGCAGGATGGTTCCCAGACCTGAGGTGGCACCAGTGCCAAGTTGGGCTGGTTTGACGGTGCAAAGTGGCTCCTGCAATCTGCCATGCAGAAGCGGGGCAGCTTACTTTTGTTTGCCAGGGAAACGGGCCGAAATATTTGTCTGGGGGCCTCTGGCTGGGGGTGGCTGGCTGGCTCCTGAAAAGCTACGATAGGCAGGATGGTGACCAGACCCATGGTGGCACCAGTGCCAACTTGGGCTGGTTTGATAGTACCAAGTGGCTCCTGCAATCTGCCATCAAAAACTTGGCAGGCGAGTTTTGTTTTCCAGGGAAAAGCGCCGTTGATTGTGTTTGGGGGCCTGTGGCTGGGAGTGGCCGGCTGGCTCCTTAGAATCCATGATACGCAGCATGGTTCCCAGACCCAAGGTGGCACCAGTGCCAAGTCGGGCTGGCTTGATAATACCAAGTGGTTCCTGCAATCGGCCATCAAAAAGTTGGCAGGCGAGTTTTGTTTTCCAGGGAAAAGCGCCGTTGTTTGTGCCTGGGGCCCTATGGCCTGGAGTGGACGGATGGCTAATTAGAATCCACGATACACAGGATGGTTCCCAGACCCATGGTGGCACCAGTGCCAAGTTGGGCTGGTTTGATAGTAACAAGTGGTTCCTGCAATCTGCCATCCAGAAGCGGGGCAGCTTACTTTTGTTTGCCAGGGAAACGGTCCGAGGTTTGTGTCTGGGGGCCTATGGCTGGGAGTGACCGGCTGGCTCCTGAAAAGCTACGATAGGCAGGATGGTGACCAGACCCATGGTGGCACCAGTGCCAAGTTGGGCTGGCTAGATAATACCAAGTGGTTCCTGCAATCGGCCATCAAAAAGTTGGCAGGCGAGTTTTGTTTTCCAGGGAAAAGCGCTGTTGTTTGTGCCTGGGGCCCTATGGCCTGGAGTGGACGGATGGCTAATTAGAATCCACGATACACAGGATGGTTCCCAGACCCATGGTGGCACCAGTGCCAAGTTGGGCTGGTTTGATAGTACCAAGTGGTTCCTGCAATCTGCCATCCAGAAGCGGGGCAGCTTACTTTTGTTTTCCAGGGAAACGGGCCGAGGTTTTTGTCTGGGGGCCTATGGCTGGGAGTGACCGGCTGGCTCGTGAAAAGCTACGATAGGCAGGATGGTGACCAGACCCATGACGGCACCAGTGCCAAGTTGGGCTGGTTTGATAGTACCAAGTGGCTCCTGCAATCTGCCATCACAAACTTGGCGGGCGAGTTTTGTTTTCCAGGGAAAAGCGCCGTTGTTTGTGTTTGGGGGCCTGTGGGTGGGAGTGGCCGGCTGGCTCCTTAGAATCCACGATACTCAGCATGGTTCCCAGATCAGAGGTGGAACCAGTGCCAAGTTGGGCTGGTTTGATAGTACCAAGTGCGTCCGGGAATCTGCCATCCAGAAGCGGGGCAGCTTACTTTTGTTTGCCAGGGAAACGGGCCGTGGGTTTTGTTTGGGGGCCTATGGCTGAGAGTGACCGGCTGGCTCCTGAAAAGTTACGATAGGCAGGATGGTGACCAGACCCATGGTGGCACCAGTGCCAAGTTGGGCTGGTTTGATAGTACCAAGTTGCTCCTGCAATCTGCCATCAAAAAGTTGGCAGGCGAGTTTTGTTTTCCAGGGAAAAGCGCCGTTGTTTGTGTTTGGGGGCCTGTGGCAGGGAGTGGCCGGCTGGCTCCTTAGAATCCACGATACGCAGGATGGTTCCCAGACTTGACGTGGCACCAGTGCCAAGTCGGGCTGGTTTGATAGTACCAAGTGCGTCCTGCAATCTGCCATCCAGAAGCGGGGCAGCTTACTTTTGTTTTCCAGGGAAACGGGCCGAGGTATTTGTCTGGGGGCCTATGGCTGGGAGTGACCGGCTGGCTCCTGAAAAGCTACGATAGGCAGGATGGTGACCAGACCCATGGTGGCACCAGTGCCAAGTTGGGCTGGTTTGATAGTACCAAGTGGCTCCTGCAATCTGCCATCAAAAAGTTGTCAGGCGAGTTTTGTTTTCCAGGGAAAAGCGCCGTCGTTTGTGTTTGGGTGCCTGTGGCTGGGAGTGGCCAGCTGGCTAATTAGAATCCACGATACGCAGGATGGTTCCCAGACCAGTGGTGGCACCAGTGCCAAGTCGGGCTGGTTTGATAGTACCAAGTGGCTCCTGCAATCTGCCATCCAGAAGCGGGGCAGATTACTTTTGTTTGCCAGGGAAACGGGCCGAGGTTTGTGTCTCGGGGCCTATGGCTGGGAGTGACCGGCTGGCTCCTGAAAAGCTACGATAGGCAGGATGGTGACCAGACCCATGGTGGCACCAGTGCCAAGTTGGGCTGGTTTGATAGTACCAAGTGGCTCCTGCAATCTGCCATCAAAAATTTGGCAGGCGAGTTTGTTATCCAGGGAAAAGCGCCGTTGTTTGTGCCTGGGGCCCTATGGCCTGGAGTGGACGGATGGCTAATTAGAATCCACGATACACAGGATGGTTCCCAGACCCATGGTGGCACCAGTGCCAACTTGGGCTGGTTTGATAGTACCAAGTGGTTCCTGCAATCTGCCATCCAGAAGCGGGGCAGCTTACTTTTGTTTGCCAGGGAAACGGTCCGAGGATTGTGTCTGGGGGCCTAAGCCTGGAAGTGACCGGCTGGCTCGTGAAAAGCTACGATAGGCAGGATGGTGACCAGACCCATGACGGCACCAGTGCCAAGTTGGGCTGGTTTGATAGTACCAAGTGGCTCCTGCAATCTGCCATCAAAAACTTGGCAGGCGAGTTTTGTTTTCCAGGGAAAAGCGCCGTTGTTTGTGTTTGGGGGCCTGTGGCTGGGAGTGGCCGGCTGGCTCCTTAGAATCCACGATACGCAGGATGGTTCCCAGACCAGAGGTGGCACCAGTGCCAAGTTGGGCTGGTTTGATTGTAACAAGTGCGTCCGGGAATCTGCCATCCAGAAGCGGGGCAGCTTACTTTTGTTTGCCAGGGAAACGGGCCGAGGTTTGTGTCTGGGGGCCTATGGCTGGGAGTGGCCGGCTGGCTCATGAACAGCTACGATAGGCAGGATGTTTACCAGACCCATGGTGGCACCAGTGCCAAGTTGGGCTGGTTTGATAGTACCAAGTGGCTCCTGCAATCTGCCATCAAAAAGTCGGCAAGCGAGTGTTGATTTCCAGGGAAAAGCGTCGTTGTTTGTGTTTGGGGGCCTGTGGCTGGGAGTGGCCGGCTGGCTCCTTAGAATCCACGATACGCAGCATGGTTCCCAGACCCAAGGTGGCACCAGTGCCAAGTCGGGCTGGCTTGATAATACCAAGTGGTTCCTGCAATCGGCCATCAAAATGTTCGCAGGCGAGTTTTGTTTTCCAGGGAAAAGCGCCGTTGTTTGTGCCTGGGGCCCTATGGCCTGGAGTGGACGGATGGCTAATTAGAATCCACGATACACAGGATGGTTCCCAGACCCATGGTGGCACCAGTGCCAAGTTGGGCTGGTTTGATAGTACCAAGTGGTTCCTGCAATCTGCCATCCAGAAGCGGGGCAGCTTACTTTTGTTTGCCAGGGAAACGGTCCGAGGTTTGTGTCTGGGGGCCTATGGCTGGGAGTGACCGGCTGGCTCCTGAAAAGCTACGATAGGCAGGATGGTGACCAGACCCATGGTGGCACCAGTGCCAAGTTGGGCTGGCTTGATAATACCAAGTGGTTCCTGCAATCGGCCATCAAAATGTTGGCAGGCGAGTTTTGTTTTCCAGGGAAAAGCGCCGTTGTTTGTGCCTGGGGCCCTATGGCCTGGAGTGGACGGATGGCTAATTAGAACCCACGAGACGCAGGATGGTTCCCAGACCTGAGGTGGCACCAGTGCCAAGTTGGGCTGGTTTGACGGTGCAAAGTGGCTCCTGCAATCTGCCATGCAGAAGCGGGGCAGCTTACTTTTGTTTGCCAGGGAAACGGGCCGAAATATTTGTCTGGGGGCCTCTGGCTGGGGGTGGCTGGCTGGCTCCTGAAAAGCTACGATAGGCAGGATGGTGACCAGACCCATGGTGGCACCAGTGCCAAGTTGGGCTGGTTTGATAGTACCAAGTGGCTCCTGCAATCTGCCATCAAAAACTTGGCAGGCGAGTTTTGTTTTCCAGGGAAAAGCGCCGTTGTTTGTGTTTGGGGGCCTGTGGCAGGGAGTGGCCGGCGGGCTCCTTAGAATCCACGATACGCAGCATGGTTCCCAGACCCAAGGTGGCACCAGTGCCAAGTCGGGCTGGCTTGATAATACCAAGTGGTTCCTGCAATCGGCCATCAAAAAGTTGGCAGGCGAGTTTTGTTTTCCAGGGAAAAGCGCCGTTGTTTGTGCCTGGGGCCCTATGGCCTGGAGTGGACGGATGGCTAATTAGAATCCACGATACAAAGGATGGTTCCCAGACCCATGATGGCACCAGTGCCATGTTGGGCTGGTTTGATAGTACCAAGTGGTTCCTGCAATCTGCCATCCAGAAGCAAGGCAGCTTACTTTTGTTTGCCAGGGAAACGGGCCGAGGTTTTTGTCTGGGGGCCTATGGCTGGGAGTGACCGGCTGGCTCCTGAAAAGCTACGATAGGCAGGATGGTGACCAGACCCATGACGGCACCAGTGCCAAGTTGGGCTGGTTTGATAGTACCAAGTGGCTCCTGCAATCTGCCATCACAAACTTGGCGGGCGAGTTTTGTTTTCCAGGGAAAAGCGCCGTTGTTTGTGTTTGGGGGCCTGTGGGTGGGAGTGGCCGGCTGGCTCCTTAGAATCCACGATACTCAGCATGGTTCCCAGATCAGAGGTGGAACCAGTGCCAAGTTGGGCTGGTTTGATAGTACCAAGTGCGTCCGGGAATCTGCCATCCAGAAGCGGGGCAGCTTACTTTTGTTTGCCAGGGAAACGGGCCGTGGGTTTTGTTTGGGGGCCTATGGCTGAGAGTGACCGGCTGGCTCCTGAAAAGTTACGATAGGCAGGATGGTGACCAGACCCATGGTGGCACCAGTGCCAAGTTGGGCTGGTTTGATAGTACCAAGTTGCTCCTGCAATCTGCCATCAAAAAGTTGGCAGGCGAGTTTTGTTTTCCAGGGAAAAGCGCCGTTGTTTGTGTTTGGGGGCCTGTGGCAGGGAGTGGCCGGCTGGCTCCTTAGAATCCACGATACGCAGGATGGTTCCCAGACTTGACGTGGCACCAGTGCCAAGTCGGGCTGGTTTGATAGTACCAAGTGCGTCCTGCAATCTGCCATCCAGAAGCGGGGCAGCTTACTTTTGTTTTCCAGGGAAACGGGCCGAGGTATTTGTCTGGGGGCCTATGGCTGGGAGTGACCGGCTGGCTCCTGAAAAGCTACGATAGGCAGGATGGTGACCAGACCCATGGTGGCACCAGTGCCAAGTTGGGCTGGTTTGATAGTACCAAGTGGCTCCTGCAATCTGCCATCAAAAAGTTGTCAGGCGAGTTTTGTTTTCCAGGGAAAAGCGCCGTCGTTTGTGTTTGGGTGCCTGTGGCTGGGAGTGGCCAGCTGGCTAATTAGAATCCACGATACGCAGGATGGTTCCCAGACCAGTGGTGGCACCAGTGCCAAGTCGGGCTGGTTTGATAGTACCAAGTGGCTCCTGCAATCTGCCATCCAGAAGCGGGGCAGATTACTTTTGTTTGCCAGGGAAACGGGCCGAGGTTTGTGTCTCGGGGCCTATGGCTGGGAGTGACCGGCTGGCTCCTGAAAAGCTACGATAGGCAGGATGGTGACCAGACCCATGGTGGCACCAGTGCCAAGTTGGGCTGGTTTGATAGTACCAAGTGGCTCCTGCAATCTGCCATCAAAAATTTGGCAGGCGAGTTTGTTATCCAGGGAAAAGCGCCGTTGTTTGTGCCTGGGGCCCTATGGCCTGGAGTGGACGGATGGCTAATTAGAATCCACGATACACAGGATGGTTCCCAGACCCATGGTGGCACCAGTGCCAACTTGGGCTGGTTTGATAGTACCAAGTGGTTCCTGCAATCTGCCATCCAGAAGCGGGGCAGCTTACTTTTGTTTGCCAGGGAAACGGTCCGAGGATTGTGTCTGGGGGCCTAAGCCTGGAAGTGACCGGCTGGCTCGTGAAAAGCTACGATAGGCAGGATGGTGACCAGACCCATGACGGCACCAGTGCCAAGTTGGGCTGGTTTGATAGTACCAAGTGGCTCCTGCAATCTGCCATCAAAAACTTGGCAGGCGAGTTTTGTTTTCCAGGGAAAAGCGCCGTTGTTTGTGTTTGGGGGCCTGTGGCTGGGAGTGGCCGGCTGGCTCCTTAGAATCCACGATACGCAGGATGGTTCCCAGACCAGAGGTGGCACCAGTGCCAAGTTGGGCTGGTTTGATTGTAACAAGTGCGTCCGGGAATCTGCCATCCAGAAGCGGGGCAGCTTACTTTTGTTTGCCAGGGAAACGGGCCGAGGTTTGTGTCTGGGGGCCTATGGCTGGGAGTGGCCGGCTGGCTCATGAACAGCTACGATAGGCAGGATGTTTACCAGACCCATGGTGGCACCAGTGCCAAGTTGGGCTGGTTTGATAGTACCAAGTGGCTCCTGCAATCTGCCATCAAAAAGTCGGCAAGCGAGTGTTGATTTCCAGGGAAAAGCGTCGTTGTTTGTGTTTGGGGGCCTGTGGCTGGGAGTGGCCGGCTGGCTCCTTAGAATCCACGATACGCAGCATGGTTCCCAGACCCAAGGTGGCACCAGTGCCAAGTCGGGCTGGCTTGATAATACCAAGTGGTTCCTGCAATCGGCCATCAAAATGTTCGCAGGCGAGTTTTGTTTTCCAGGGAAAAGCGCCGTTGTTTGTGCCTGGGGCCCTATGGCCTGGAGTGGACGGATGGCTAATTAGAATCCACGATACACAGGATGGTTCCCAGACCCATGGTGGCACCAGTGCCAAGTTGGGCTGGTTTGATAGTACCAAGTGGTTCCTGCAATCTGCCATCCAGAAGCGGGGCAGCTTACTTTTGTTTGCCAGGGAAACGGTCCGAGGTTTGTGTCTGGGGGCCTATGGCTGGGAGTGACCGGCTGGCTCCTGAAAAGCTACGATAGGCAGGATGGTGACCAGACCCATGGTGGCACCAGTGCCAAGTTGGGCTGGCTTGATAATACCAAGTGGTTCCTGCAATCGGCCATCAAAATGTTGGCAGGCGAGTTTTGTTTTCCAGGGAAAAGCGCCGTTGTTTGTGCCTGGGGCCCTATGGCCTGGAGTGGACGGATGGCTAATTAGAACCCACGAGACGCAGGATGGTTCCCAGACCTGAGGTGGCACCAGTGCCAAGTTGGGCTGGTTTGACGGTGCAAAGTGGCTCCTGCAATCTGCCATGCAGAAGCGGGGCAGCTTACTTTTGTTTGCCAGGGAAACGGGCCGAAATATTTGTCTGGGGGCCTCTGGCTGGGGGTGGCTGGCTGGCTCCTGAAAAGCTACGATAGGCAGGATGGTGACCAGACCCATGGTGGCACCAGTGCCAAGTTGGGCTGGTTTGATAGTACCAAGTGGCTCCTGCAATCTGCCATCAAAAACTTGGCAGGCGAGTTTTGTTTTCCAGGGAAAAGCGCCGTTGTTTGTGTTTGGGGGCCTGTGGCAGGGAGTGGCCGGCTGGCTCCTTAGAATCCACGATACGCAGCATGGTTCCCAGACCCAAGGTGGCACCAGTGCCAAGTCGGGCTGGCTTGATAATACCAAGTGGTTCCTGCAATCGGCCATCAAAAAGTTGGCAGGCGAGTTTTGTTTTCCAGGGAAAAGCGCCGTTGTTTGTGCCTGGGGCCCTATGGCCTGGAGTGGACGGATGGCTAATTAGAATCCACGATACAAAGGATGGTTCCCAGACCCATGATGGCACCAGTGCCATGTTGGGCTGGTTTGATAGTACCAAGTGGTTCCTGCAATCTGCCATCCAGAAGCAAGGCAGCTTACTTTTGTTTGCCAGGGAAACGGGCCGAGGTTTTTGTCTGGGGGCCTATGGCTGGGAGTGACCGGCTGGCTCGTGAAAAGCTACGATAGGCAGGATGGTGACCAGACCCATGACGGCACCAGTGCCAAGTTGGGCTGGTTTGATAGTACCAAGTGGCTCCTGCAATCTGCCATCACAAACTTGGCGGGCGAGTTTTGTTTTCCAGGGAAAAGCGCCGTTGTTTGTGTTTGGGGGCCTGTGGGTGGGAGTGGCCGGCTGGCTCCTTAGAATCCACGATACTCAGCATGGTTCCCAGATCAGAGGTGGAACCAGTGCCAAGTTGGGCTGGTTTGATAGTACCAAGTGCGTCCGGGAATCTGCCATCCAGAAGCGGGGCAGCTTACTTTTGTTTGCCAGGGAAACGGGCCGTGGGTTTTGTTTGGGGGCCTATGGCTGAGAGTGACCGGCTGGCTCCTGAAAAGTTACGATAGGCAGGATGGTGACCAGACCCATGGTGGCACCAGTGCCAAGTTGGGCTGGTTTGATAGTACCAAGTTGCTCCTGCAATCTGCCATCAAAAAGTTGGCAGGCGAGTTTTGTTTTCCAGGGAAAAGCGCCGTTGTTTGTGTTTGGGGGCCTGTGGCAGGGAGTGGCCGGCTGGCTCCTTAGAATCCACGATACGCAGGATGGTTCCCAGACTTGACGTGGCACCAGTGCCAAGTCGGGCTGGTTTGATAGTACCAAGTGCGTCCTGCAATCTGCCATCCAGAAGCGGGGCAGCTTACTTTTGTTTTCCAGGGAAACGGGCCGAGGTATTTGTCTGGGGGCCTATGGCTGGGAGTGACCGGCTGGCTCCTGAAAAGCTACGATAGGCAGGATGGTGACCAGACCCATGGTGGCACCAGTGCCAAGTTGGGCTGGTTTGATAGTACCAAGTGGCTCCTGCAATCTGCCATCAAAAAGTTGTCAGGCGAGTTTTGTTTTCCAGGGAAAAGCGCCGTCGTTTGTGTTTGGGTGCCTGTGGCTGGGAGTGGCCAGCTGGCTAATTAGAATCCACGATACGCAGGATGGTTCCCAGACCAGTGGTGGCACCAGTGCCAAGTCGGGCTGGTTTGATAGTACCAAGTGGCTCCTGCAATCTGCCATCCAGAAGCGGGGCAGATTACTTTTGTTTGCCAGGGAAACGGGCCGAGGTTTGTGTCTCGGGGCCTATGGCTGGGAGTGACCGGCTGGCTCCTGAAAAGCTACGATAGGCAGGATGGTGACCAGACCCATGGTGGCACCAGTGCCAAGTTGGGCTGGTTTGATAGTACCAAGTGGCTCCTGCAATCTGCCATCAAAAATTTGGCAGGCGAGTTTGTTATCCAGGGAAAAGCGCCGTTGTTTGTGCCTGGGGCCCTATGGCCTGGAGTGGACGGATGGCTAATTAGAATCCACGATACACAGGATGGTTCCCAGACCCATGGTGGCACCAGTGCCAACTTGGGCTGGTTTGATAGTACCAAGTGGTTCCTGCAATCTGCCATCCAGAAGCGGGGCAGCTTACTTTTGTTTGCCAGGGAAACGGTCCGAGGATTGTGTCTGGGGGCCTAAGCCTGGAAGTGACCGGCTGGCTCGTGAAAAGCTACGATAGGCAGGATGGTGACCAGACCCATGACGGCACCAGTGCCAAGTTGGGCTGGTTTGATAGTACCAAGTGGCTCCTGCAATCTGCCATCAAAAACTTGGCAGGCGAGTTTTGTTTTCCAGGGAAAAGCGCCGTTGTTTGTGTTTGGGGGCCTGTGGCTGGGAGTGGCCGGCTGGCTCCTTAGAATCCACGATACGCAGGATGGTTCCCAGACCAGAGGTGGCACCAGTGCCAAGTTGGGCTGGTTTGATTGTAACAAGTGCGTCCGGGAATCTGCCATCCAGAAGCGGGGCAGCTTACTTTTGTTTGCCAGGGAAACGGGCCGAGGTTTGTGTCTGGGGGCCTATGGCTGGGAGTGGCCGGCTGGCTCATGAACAGCTACGATAGGCAGGATGTTTACCAGACCCATGGTGGCACCAGTGCCAAGTTGGGCTGGTTTGATAGTACCAAGTGGCTCCTGCAATCTGCCATCAAAAAGTCGGCAAGCGAGTGTTGATTTCCAGGGAAAAGCGTCGTTGTTTGTGTTTGGGGGCCTGTGGCTGGGAGTGGCCGGCTGGCTCCTTAGAATCCACGATACGCAGCATGGTTCCCAGACCCAAGGTGGCACCAGTGCCAAGTCGGGCTGGCTTGATAATACCAAGTGGTTCCTGCAATCGGCCATCAAAATGTTCGCAGGCGAGTTTTGTTTTCCAGGGAAAAGCGCCGTTGTTTGTGCCTGGGGCCCTATGGCCTGGAGTGGACGGATGGCTAATTAGAATCCACGATACACAGGATGGTTCCCAGACCCATGGTGGCACCAGTGCCAAGTTGGGCTGGTTTGATAGTACCAAGTGGTTCCTGCAATCTGCCATCCAGAAGCGGGGCAGCTTACTTTTGTTTGCCAGGGAAACGGTCCGAGGTTTGTGTCTGGGGGCCTATGGCTGGGAGTGACCGGCTGGCTCCTGAAAAGCTACGATAGGCAGGATGGTGACCAGACCCATGGTGGCACCAGTGCCAAGTTGGGCTGGCTTGATAATACCAAGTGGTTCCTGCAATCGGCCATCAAAATGTTGGCAGGCGAGTTTTGTTTTCCAGGGAAAAGCGCCGTTGTTTGTGCCTGGGGCCCTATGGCCTGGAGTGGACGGATGGCTAATTAGAACCCACGAGACGCAGGATGGTTCCCAGACCTGAGGTGGCACCAGTGCCAAGTTGGGCTGGTTTGACGGTGCAAAGTGGCTCCTGCAATCTGCCATGCAGAAGCGGGGCAGCTTACTTTTGTTTGCCAGGGAAACGGGCCGAAATATTTGTCTGGGGGCCTCTGGCTGGGGGTGGCTGGCTGGCTCCTGAAAAGCTACGATAGGCAGGATGGTGACCAGACCCATGGTGGCACCAGTGCCAAGTTGGGCTGGTTTGATAGTACCAAGTGGCTCCTGCAATCTGCCATCAAAAACTTGGCAGGCGAGTTTTGTTTTCCAGGGAAAAGCGCCGTTGTTTGTGTTTGGGGGCCTGTGGCAGGGAGTGGCCGGCTGGCTCCTTAGAATCCACGATACGCAGCATGGTTCCCAGACCCAAGGTGGCACCAGTGCCAAGTCGGGCTGGCTTGATAATACCAAGTGGTTCCTGCAATCGGCCATCAAAAAGTTGGCAGGCGAGTTTTGTTTTCCAGGGAAAAGCGCCGTTGTTTGTGCCTGGGGCCCTATGGCCTGGAGTGGACGGATGGCTAATTAGAATCCACGATACAAAGGATGGTTCCCAGACCCATGATGGCACCAGTGCCATGTTGGGCTGGTTTGATAGTACCAAGTGGTTCCTGCAATCTGCCATCCAGAAGCGGGGCAGCTTACTTTTGTTTGCCAGGGAAACGGGCCGAGGTTTTTGTCTGGGGGCCTATGGCTGGGAGTGACCGGCTGGCTCGTGAAAAGCTACGATAGGCAGGATGGTGACCAGACCCATGACGGCACCAGTGCCAAGTTGGGCTGGTTTGATAGTACCAAGTGGCTCCTGCAATCTGCCATCACAAACTTGGCGGGCGAGATTTGTTTTCCAGGGAAAACCGCCGTTGTTTGTGTTTGGGGCCTGTGGCTGGGAGTGGCCGGCTGGCTCCTTAGAATCCACGATACTCAGCATGGTTCCCAGATCAGAGGTGGAACCTGTGCCAAGTTGGGCTGGTTTGATAGTACCAAGTGCGTCCGGGAATCTGCCATCCAGAAGCGGGGCAGCTTACTTTTGTTTGCCAGGGAAACGGGCCGTGGGTTTTGTTTGGGGGCCTATGGCTGAGAGTGACCGGCTGGCTCCTGAAAAGTTACGATAGGCAGGATGGTGACCAGACCCATGGTGGCACCAGTGCCAAGTTGGGCTGGTTTGATAGTACCAAGTTGCTCCTGCAATCTGCCATCAAAAAGTTGGCAGGCGAGTTTTGTTTTCCAGGGAAAAGCGCCGTTGTTTGTGTTTGGGGGCCTGTGGCTGGGAGTGGCCGGCTGGCTCCTTAGAATCCACGATACGCAGGATGGTTCCCAGACTTGACGTGGCACCAGTGCCAAGTCGGGCTGGTTTGATAGTACCAAGTGCGTCCTGCAATCTGCCATCCAGAAGCGGGGCAGCTTACTTTTGTTTGCCAGGGAAACGGGCAGAGCTTTGTGTCTGGGGGCATATGGCTGAGAGTGGCCGTCTGGCCCCTGAAAATCCACGATAGGCAGGATGGTTCCCAGACCAGAGGTGGCACCAGTGCCAAGTCGGGCTGGTTTGATAGTACCAAGTGGCTCCTGCAATCTGCCATCAAAAAGTTGTCAGGCGAGTTTTGTTTTCCAGGGAAAAGCGCCGTCGTTTGTGTTTGGGTGCCTGTGGCTGGGAGTGGCCGGCTGGCTAATTAGAATCCACGATACGCAGGATGGTTCCCAGACCAGTGGTGGCACCAGTGCCAAGTCGGGCTGGTTTGATAGTACCAAGTGGCTCCTGCAATCAGCCATCCAGAAGCGGGGCAGCTTACTTTTGTTTGCCAGGGAAACGGGCCGAGCTTTGTGTCTGGGGGCCTATGGCTGGGAGTGACCGGCTGGCTCCTGAAAAGCTACGATAGGCAGGATGGTGACCAGACCCATGGTGGCACCAGTGCCAAGTTGGGCTGGTTTGATAGTACCAAGTGGCTCCTGCAATCTGCCATCAAAAAGTTGTCAGGCGAGTTTTGTTTTCCAGGGAAAAGCGCCGTTGTTTGTGTTTGGGGGCCTGTGGCTGGGAGTGGCCGGCTGGCTAATTAGAACCCACGATACGCAGGATGGTTCCCAGACCAGAGGTGGCAACAGTGACAAGTCGGGCCAGTTTGATGGTGCAAAGTGGCTCCTGCAATCTGCCATCCAGAAGCAGGGCTGCTTACTTTTGTTTGCCAGGGAAAGGAGCCGAGGTTTTTGTCTGGGGGCCTATGGCTGGGAGTGACCAGCTGGCTCCTGAAAAGGTACGATAGGCAGGATGGTTACCAGACCCATGGTGGCACCAGTGCCAAGTTGGGCTGATTTGATAGTACCAAGTGGCTCCTGCAATCTGCCATCAAAATGTTGGTAGGCGAGTTTTGTTTTCCAGGGAAAAGCGCCGTTGTTTGTGTTTGGGGGCCTGTGGGTGGGAGTGGCCGGATGGCTAATTAGAATCCACGATACGCAGGATGGTTCCCAGACCTAAAGTGGCACCAGTGAAGAGTCGGGCCAGTTTGATGGTGCAAAGTTGCTACTGAAATCTGCCATCCAGAAACGGGGCAGCTTACTTTTGTTTGCCAGGGAAACGGGCCAAGGTTTGTGTCTGGGGGCCTATGGCTGTGAGTGACCCGCTAGGTCCTTAAAAGCTACGAGAGGCATGATGGTGACCAGACCCATGGTGGCACCAGTGCCAAGTTGGGCTGGTTTGATAGTACCAAGTGGCTCCTGCAATCTGCCATCAAAAAGTCGGCAAGCGAGTGTTGATTTCCAGGGAAAAGCGCCGTTGTTTGTGTTTGGGGGCCTGTGGCAGGGAGTGGCCGGCTGGCTCCTTAGAATCCACGATACGCAGCATGGTTCCCAGACCCAAGGTGGCACCAGTGCCAAGTCGGGCTGGCTTGATAATACCAAGTGGTTCCTGCAATCGGCCATCAACAAGTTGGCAGGCGAGTTTTGTTTTCCAGGGAAAAGCGCCGTTGTTTTTGTTTGGGGGCCTATGGGTGGGAGTGGCCGGCTGGCTCCTTAGAATCCACGAGACGCAGGATGGTTCCCAGACCTGAGGTGGCACCAGTGCCAAGTTGGGCTGGTTTGATAGTACCAAGTGCGTCCTGCAATCTGCCATCCAGAAGCGGGGTAGCTTACTTTTGTTTGCCAGGGAAACGGGCCGAGGTTTGTGTCTGGGGGCCTATGGCTGGGAGTGACCGGCTGGCTCCTGAAAAGCTACGATAGGCAGGATGGTGACCAGACCCATGGTGGCACCAGTGCCAAGTTGGGCTGGTTTGATAGTACCAAGTGGCTCCTGCAATCTGCCATCACAAACTTGGCGGGCGAGTTTTGTTTTCCAGGGTAAAGCGCCGTTGTTTGTGTTTGGGGGCCTGTGGCTGGGAGTGGCCGGCTGGCTCCTTAGAATCCACGATACTCAGCATGGTTCCCAGATCAGATGTGGAACCTGTGCCAAGTTGGGCTGGTTTGATAGTACCAAGTGCGTCCGGGAATCTGCCATCCAGAAGCGGGGCAGCTTACTTTTGTTTGCCAGGGAAACGGGCCGTGGGTTTTGTTTGGGGGCCTATGGCTGAGAGTGACCGGCTGGCTCCTGAAAAGTTACGATAGGCAGGATGGTGACCAGACCCATGGTGGCACCAGTGCCAAGTTGGGCTGGTTTGATAGTACCAAGTTGCTCCTGCAATCTGCCATCAAAAAGTTGGCAGGCGAGTTTTGTTTTCCAGGGAAAAGCGCCGTTGTTTGTGTTTGGGGGCCTGTGGCTGGGAGTGGCCGGCTGGCTCCTTAGAATCCACGATACGCAGGATGGTTCCCAGACTTGACGTGGCACCAGTGCCAAGTCGGGCTGGTTTGATAGTACCAAGTGCGTCCTGCAATCTGCCATCCAGAAGCGGGGCAGCTTACTTTTGTTTGCCAGGGAAACGGGCAGAGCTTTGTGTCTGGGGGCATATGGCTGAGAGTGGCCGTCTGGCCCCTGAAAATCCACGATAGGCAGGATGGTTCCCAGAGTAGAGGTGGCACCAGTGCCAAGTTGGGCTGGTTTGATAGTACCAAGTGGCTCCTGCAATCTGCCATCAAAAAGTTGTCAGGCGAGTTTTGTTTTCCAGGGAAAAGCGCCGTCGTTTGTGTTTGGGTGCCTGTGGCTGGGAGTGGCCGGCTGGCTAATTAGAATCCACGATACGCAGGATGGTTCCCAGACCAGTGGTGGCACCAGTGCCAAGTCGGGCTGGTTTGATAGTACCAAGTGGCTCCTGCAATCAGCCATCCAGAAGCGGGGCAGCTTACTTTTGTTTGCCAGGGAAACGGGCCGAGCTTTGTGTCTGGGGGCCTATGGCTGGGAGTGACCGGCTGGCTCCTGAAAAGCTACGATAGGCAGGATGGTGACCAGACCCATGGTGGCACCAGTGCCAAGTTGGGCTGGTTTGATAGTACCAAGTGGCTCCTGCAATCTGCCATCAAAAAGTTGTCAGGCGAGTTTTGTTTTCCAGGGAAAAGCGCCGTTGTTTGTGTTTGGGGGCCTGTGGGTGGGAGTGGCCGGATGGCTAATTAGAATCCACGATACGCAGGATGGTTCCCAGACCTAAAGTGGCACCAGTGACAAGTCGGGCCAGTTTGATGGTGCAAAGTTGCTACTGAAATCTGCCATCCAGAAACGGGGCAGCTTACTTTTGTTTGCCAGGGAAACGGGCCAAGGTTTGTGTCTGGGGGCCTATGGCTGTGAGTGACCCGCTAGGTCCTTAAAAGCTACGAGAGGCATGATGGTGACCAGACCCATGGTGGCACCAGTGCCAAGTTGGGCTGGTTTGATAGTACCAAGTGGCTCCTGCAATCTGCCATCAAAAAGTCGGCAAGCGAGTGTTGATTTCCAGGGAAAAGCGCCGTTGTTTGTGTTTGGGGGCCTGTGGCAGGGAGTGGCCGGCTGGCTCCTTAGAATCCACGATACGCAGCATGGTTCCCAGACCCAAGGTGGCACCAGTGCCAAGTCGGGCTGGCTTGATAATACCAAGTGGTTCCTGCAATCGGCCATCAAAAAGTTGGCAGGCGAGTTTTGTTTTCCAGGGAAAAGCGCCGTTGTTTTTGTTTGGGGGCCTATGGGTGGGAGTGGCCGGCTGGCTCCTTAGAATCCACGAGACGCAGGATGGTTCCCAGACCTGAGGTGGCACCAGTGCCAAGTTGGGCTGGTTTGATAGTACCAAGTGCGTCCTGCAATCTGCCATCCAGAAGCGGGGTAGCTTACTTTTGTTTGCCAGGGAAACGGGCCGAGGTTTGTGTCTGGGGGCCTATGGCTGGGAGTGACCGGCTGGCTCCTGAAAAGCTACGATAGGCAGGATGGTGACCAGACCCATGGTGGCACCAGTGCCAAGTTGGGCTGGTTTGATAGTACCAAGTGGCTCCTGCAATCTGCCATCAAAAAGTTGGCAGGTGAGTTTTGTTTTCCAGGGAAAAGCGCCGTTGTTTGTGTTTGGGGGCCTGTGGTTGGGAGTGGCCAGCTGGCTCCTTAGAATCCACGATACGCAGGATGGTTCCCAGACCAGAGGTCGCAGCAGTGCCAAGTCGGGCTGGTTTGATGGTGCAAAGTGGCTCCTGCAATCTGCCATCCAGAAGCGGGGTAGCTTACTTTTGTTTGCCAGGGAAACGGGCCGAGGTTTGTGACTGGGGGCCTATGGCTGGGAGTGACCGGCTGGCGCCTGAAAAGCTACGATAGGCAGGATGGTGACCAGACCCATGGTGGCACCAGTGCCAAGTTGGGCTGGTTTGATAGTACCAAGTGGCTCCTGCAATCTGCCATCAAAAAGTTGGCAGGCCAGTTTTGTTTTCCAGGGAAAAGCGCCGTTGTTTCTGTTTGGGGGCCTGTGGCTGGGAGTGGCCGGCTGCCTCCTTTGAACCCAGGATACGCAGGATGGTTCCCAGAGCCAAGGTGGCACCAGTGCCAAGTTGGGCTGGTTTGATAGTACCAAGTGGATCCTGCAAACTGCCATCCAGAAGCGGGACAGCTTAATTTTGTTTCCCAGGGAAACGGGCCGAGGTATTTGCCTGGGGGCCTATGGCTGGGCGTGACTGGCTGGCTACTGAAAAGCTACGATAGGCAGGATGGTTACCAGGCTCATGGTGGCCCCACTGCCAAGTCGGGCTGGTTTGATAATACTAAATAACTCCTGAAATCTGCCATCCAGACGCGGGGCAGCGGATTTCTGTTTGCTGGAGAAAAGTTCCGTGGTTTTTTTTTGGGGGTATATGGCTGGACGTGGCCGGCTGGCTCCTTAAAAATCTCGATACGCAGGATTGTTCCCTGACCCAAGGTGGCATGAGTGCCAAGTCGGGCTGTTTTCGTAGTACCAAGTGCGTCCTGCAATTTGCCATCCAGAAGAGGGGCAGTTGAGTTTTGTTTGCCAGAGAAAAGGACCGTGGTATATGTTTGGGGGCATATGGCTGAGAGTGGCCGGCTGGCCCCTGAAAATCCACGATAGGCAGGATGGTTCCCAGAACCAAGGTGGCACCAGTGCCATGTTGGCCTGGTTTGATAGTACCATGTGGCTCCTGCAATCTGCCATCCAGAAGCGGGGCTGCTTACTTTTGCTTGCCAGGGAAACGGGCCGAGATATTTGTCTGGGGGCCTATGGCTGGGAGTGACCGGCTGGCTCCTGAAAAGCTACGATAGGCAGGATGGTGACCAGACCCATGGTGGCACCAGTGCCAAGTTGGGCTGGTTTGATAGTACCAAGTGGCTCCTGCAATCTGCCATCAAAAACTTGGCAGGCCAGTTTTGTTTTCCAGGGAAAAGCGCCGTTGTTTCTGTTTGGGGGCCTGTGGCTGGGAGTGGCCGGCTGCCTCCTTTGAACCCAGGATACGCAGGATGGTTCCCAGAGCCAAGGTTACGCCAGTGCCAAGTTCGGCTGGTTTGATAGTACCAAGTGGATCCTGCAAACTGCCATCCAGAAGCGGGACAGCTTAATTTTGTTTCCCAGGGAAACGGGCCGAGGTATTTGTCTGGGGGCCTATGGCTGGGCGTGACTGGCTGGCTACTGAAAAGCTACGATAGGCAGGATGGTTACCAGGCTCATGGTGGCCCCACTGCCAAGTCGGGCTGGTTTGATAATACTAAATAACTCCTGAAATCTGCCATCCAGACGCGGGGCAGCGGATTTCTCTTTGCTGGAGAAAAGTTCCGTGGTTTTTTTTTGGGGGTATATGGCTGGACGTGGCCGGCTGGCTCCTTAAAAATCTCGATACGCAGGATTGTTCCCTGACCCAAGGTGGCATGAGTGCCAAGTCGGGCTGTTTTCGTAGTACCAAGTGCGTCCTGCAATTTGCCATCCAGAAGAGGGGCAGTTGAGTTTTGTTTGCCAGAGAAAAGGACCGTGGTATATGTTTGGGGGCATATGGCTGAGAGTGGCCGGCTGGCCCCTGAAAATCCACGATAGGCAGGATGGTTCCCAGAACCAAGGTGGCACCAGTGCCATGTTGGCCTGGTTTGATAGTACCATGTGGCTCCTGCAATCTGCCATCCAGAAGCGGGGCTGCTTACTTTTGCTTGCCAGGGAAACGGGCCGAGATATTTGTCTGGGGGCCTATGGCTGGGAGTGACCGGCTGGCTCCTGAAAAGCTACGATAGGCAGGATGGTGACCAGACCCATGGTGGCACCAGTGCCAAGTTGGGCTGGTTTGATAGTACCAAGTGGCTCCTGCAATCTGCCATCAAAAAGTTGTCAGGCGAGTTTTGTTTTCCAGGGAAAAGCGCCGTTGTTCTTGTTTAGAGGCCTGTGGCTGGGAGTGGCCGGCTGCCTCCTTTGAACCCAGGATACGCAGGATGGTTCCCAGAGCCAAGGTGGCACCAGTGCCAAGTTGGGCTGGTTTGATAGTACCAAGTGGCTCCTGCAATCTGCCATCCAGAAGCGGGACAGCTTACTTTTGTTTCCCAGGGAAACGGGCCGAGGTATTTGTCTGGGGGCCTATGGCTGGGAGTGACCGGCTGGCTACTGAAAAGCTACGATAGGCAGGATGGTTACCAGACTCATGGTGGCACCAGTGCCAAGTCGGGCTGGTTTGATAATACTAAATAGCTCCTGAAATCTGCCATTCAGACGCGGGGCAGCGGATTTTTGTTTGCTGGAGAAAAGTTCCGTGGTTTTTTTTTGGGGGTATATGGCTGGACGTGGCCGGCTGGCTCCATAAAAAGATCGATACGCAGGATTGTTCCCTGACCCAAGGTGGCATCAGTGCCAAGTCGGGCTGTTTTCGTAGTACCAAGTGCGTCCTGCAATTTGCCATCCAGAAGAGGGGCAGTTGAGTTTTGTTTGTCAGAGAAAAGGGCCGTGGTATGTGTTTGGATCCATATGGCTGAGATTGGCCGGCTGGCCCCTGAAAATCCACGATAGGCAGGATGGTTCCCAGAGCCAAGGTGGCACCAGTGCCATGTTTGCCTGGTCTGATAGTACCATGTGCCTCCTGCAATCTGCCATCAAAATGTTGGCAGGCGAGTTTTGCTTTCCAGGGAAAAGCGCCGTATTTTGTGTTTGGGCGCCTGTGGCTCAGAGTGGCCGGGTGGCTGCTTAGAATCCACGATACGCAGGATGGTTCCCAGACCCAAGGTGGCACCAGTGCCAAGTCGGGCTGGTTTGACACTAACAAGTGGCTCCTGCAATCTGCCATCCAGAATCGGGGCAGCTTAATTTTGTTTGCCAGGGAAACGGTCCGAGGTTTGTGTCTGGGGGCCTATGGCTGGGAGTGACCGGCTGGCTCCTGAAATGCTACAATAGGCAGGATGGTTCCCAGACCCATAGTGGCACCAGTACCAAGTTGGGATGATTTGATAGTACCAAGTGGCTCCTGCAATCTGCCATCAAAAAGCTGGCAGGCGAGTTTTGTTTTCCAGGGAAAAGCGCCGTTGTTTGTGTTTGGGGGCCTGTGGCTGGGTGTGGCCGGCTGGCTCCTTAGAATCCACGATATGCAGGATTGTTCCCAGACCCAAGGTGGCACCAGTGCCAAGTCGGGCTGGTTTGATGGTGCAAAGTGGCTCCTGCAATCTGCCATCCAGACGCGGGGCAGCGGATTTTTGTTTCCATGAGAAAGGGTCCGTGGTTTGTTTTTGGGGGTATATGGCTCAGCGTGGCCGGCTGGCTCCTTAAAAAGCTCGATATGCAGGATGGTTCCCTGACACAAGGTGGCACCAGTGCCACGTCGGGCGGTTTTCGTAGTACAAAGTGCGTCCTAAAATTTGCCATCCAGAAGAGGGGCAGTTGAGTTTTGTTTGCCTGTGAAACGGGCCGTTGTTTTTGATTGGGGTCTGTGGCCGAGAGTGTTCGGCTGGCTCCTGACAACCCACAATACGCAGGATGGTTCCGAGACCCAAGGTGGCACCAGTGCCAAGTCGGGCTGGTTTGATAGTACCAAGTGGCTCCTGCAATCTGCCATCCAGAAGCGGTGCAGTTGAGTTTTGTTTGCCAGAGAAAAGGGCCGTGGGTTGTGTTTGGGGGCATATGGCTTGGAGTGGCCGGCTGTCTCATTAAAAAGATCGATACGCAGGATGGTTCCGAGACCCAAGGTGGCACCAGTGCCAAGTCGGGCTGTTTTTATAGTACCAAGTGCGTCCTGCAATTTGCCATCCAGAAGAGGGGCAGTGGAGTTTTGTTTGCCAGAGAATAGCGCCGTTGTTTGTGTTTGGGGGCTTGTGGCTGGGAGTGGCCGACTGGCGCCTTAGAATCTGTGTTACGCAGCATGGTTCCCAGACCAGAGGTGGCACCAGTTCCAAGTCGGGCTGGTTTGATAGTACCAAGGGGCTCCTGCAATCTGCCATCCAGAAGCGGGGCAGCTTACTTTTGTTTGCCAGGGAAACGGGCCGAGGTTTGTGACTGGGGACCTATGGCTGGGAGTGACCGGCTGGCTCCTGAAAAGCTACGATAGGCAGGATGGTGACCAGACCCATGGTGGCACCAGTGCCAAGTTGGGCTGGTTTGATAGTACCAAGTGGCTCCTGCAATCTGCCATCAAAAAGTTGGCAGGCGAGTTTTGTTTTCCAGGGAAAAGCGCCGTTGTTTGTGTTTGAGGGCCTGTGGCTGGGAGTGGCCGGCTGGCTCCTTAGAATCCACGATACGCAGGATGGTTCCCAGACCAGAGGTGGCACCTTTGCCAAGTTGGGCTGGTTTGATAGTACCAAGTGCGTCCTGCAATCTGCCATCCAGAAGCGGGGCAGCTTACTTTTGTTTGCCAGGGAAACGGGCCGAGCTTTGTGTCTGGGGGCCTATGGCTGGGAGTGACCTGCTAGGTCCTGAAAAGCTGCGATAGGCAGGATGGTGACCAGACCCATGGTGGCACCAGTGCCAAGTTGGGCTGGTTTGATAGTACCAAGTGGCTCCTGCAATCTGCCATCCAGAAGCGGGGTAGCTTACTTTTGTTTGCCAGGGAAACGGGCAGAGCTTTGTGTCTGGGGGCATATGGCTGAGAGTGGCCGTCTGGCCCCTGAAAATCCACGATAGGCAGGATGGTGACCAGACCCATGGTGGCACCAGTGCCAAGTTGGGCTGGTTTGATAGTACCAAGTGGCTCCTGCAATCTGCCATCAAAAACTTGGCAGGCCAGTTTTGTTTTCCAAGGAAAAGCACCGTTGTTTGTGTTTGGGGGACTGTGGCTGGGAGTGGCCGGCTGGCTCCTTAGAACACACGATACGCAGGATGGTTCCCAGACCCAAGGTGGCACCAGTGCCACGTCGGGCTGGTTTGATGGTGAAAAGTGGCTCCTGCAATCTGCCATCCTGAAGCGGGGTAGCTTACTTTTGTTTGCCAGGGAAACGGGCCGAGGTTTATGACTGGGGGCCTAGGGCTAGGAGTGACAGGCTGGCTCCTGAAAAGCTACAATAGGCAGGATGGTTCCCAGACCCAAGGTGGCACCAGTGCCAAGTTGGGCTGGTTTGATGGTACCAAGTGGCTCCTGCAATCTGCCATCAAAAAGTTGGCAGGCCAGTTTTGTTTTCCAGGGAAAAGCGCCGTTGTTTGTGTTTGGGGGACTGTGGCTGGGAGTGGCCGGCTGGCTCCTTAGAACACAAGATACGCAGGATGGTTCCCAGACCAGAGGTGGCACCAGTGCCAAGTTGGGCTGGTTTGATAGTCCCAAGTGTCTCCTGCAATCTGCCATCCAGAAGCGGGGCAGCTTACTTTTGTTTGCCAGAGAAATAGGCCTAGGTTTTTGTTTGGGGGCCTGTGGCTAGGAGTGGCCGGCTGGCTCCTAAGAATCCACGATACGCAGGATGTTTACCAGACCCATGGTGGCACCAGTGCCAAGTTGGGCTGGTTTGATAGTACCATTGGCTCCTGCAAACTCCATCAAAAAGTTGGCAGGCGTGTTTTGTTTTCCAGGGGACAGCGCCGTTGATTTTGTTTGGGGGCCTGTGGCTGGGAGTGGCCGGCTGGCTCCTTAGAGACCACGATACGCAGGATGGTTCCCAGACCCAAGGTGGCACCAGTGCCAAGTCGGGCTGGTTTGATAGTACCAAGTGGCTCCTGCAATCTGCCATCCAGAAGTGAGGAAGCTAAGTTTTGTTTGCCAGAAAAAAGGGCCGTGGTTTTTGTTGGGGACCTGTGGCTGGGAGTAGCCGGCTGGCTCCTTAGAATCCACGATAGGCAGGATGGTTCCCAGACCCAAGGTGGCCCCAGTGCCAAGTTGGGCTGGTTTGATAGTACCAAGTGCGTCCTGCAATCTGCCATCCACAAGCGGCGCCGCTTAGTTTTGTTTGCCACGGAAACGGGCCGAGGTTTGTGTCTGGGGGCCTATGGCTGGGAGTGACCGGCTAGGTCCTGAAAATCTACGATAGGCAGGATGGTGACCAGACCCATGGTGGCACCAGTGCCAAGTTGGGCTGGTTTGATAGTACCAAGTGGCTCCGGCAATCTGCCATCAAAATTTGGCAGGCGAGTTTTGTTTTCCAGGGAAAAGCGCTGTTGTTTGTGTTTGAGGGCCTGTGGCTGGGAGTGGCCGGCTGGCTCCTTAGAATCCACGATACGCAGGATGGTTCCCAGACCTGAGGTGGCACCAGTGCCAAGTCGGGCTAGTTTGATGGTGCAAAGTGGCTCCTGCAATCTGCCATCCAGAAGCGGGGCAGCTTACTTTTGTTTTCCAGGGAAACGGGCCGAGCTTTTTGTCTGGGGTCTATGGCTGGGAGTGACCGGCTGGCTCCTGAAAAGCTACGATAGGCAGGATGGTGACCAGACCCATGGTGGCACCAGAGCCATGTTCGGCTGATTTCAAAGTACAAAGTTGCTCCTGCAATCTTCCATCAAAAAGTCAGCAGGCGAGTTTTGTTTTCCAGGGAAAAGCGCCGTTGTTTGTGTCTGCGGGCCAGTGGCTGGAGTGGCCGGCTGGCTCCTTTCAACACACGATACGCCGGATGGTTCCCAGACCTGAGGTGGCACCAGTGCCAAGTTGGGCTGGTTTGATAGTACCAAGTGGTTCCTGCAATCTGCCATCAAAATGTTGGCAGGCGAGTTTTGTTTTCCAGGGAAAAGCGCTGTTGTTTTTTTTTGGGGGCCTGTGGCTGGGAGTGGCCGGCTGGCTCCTTAGAATCCACGATACGCAGGATGGTTCCCAGACCAGAGGTGGCACCAGTACCAAGTCGGGCTGGTTTGATAATAACAAGTGGATCCTGCAATCTGCCATCCAGAAGCGGGGCAGCTTACTTTTGTTTGCCAGGGAAACGGGCCGAGCTTTGTGTCTGGGGGCCTATGGCTGGGAGTGACCGGCTGGCTCCTGAAAAGCTACGATAGGCAGGATGGTGACCAGACCCATGGTGGCACCAGTGCCAAGTTGGGCTGGTTTGATAGTACCAAGTGGCTCCTGCAATCTGCCATCAAAAAGTTGGCAGGCGAGTTTTGTTTTCCAGGGAAAAGCGTCGTTGTTTGTGTTTGGGGGCCTGTGGCTGGGAGTGGCCGTCTTGCTAATTGGAATCCACGATACGCATGATGGTTCCCAGACCTGAGGTGGCACCAGTGACAAGTCGGGCCAGTTTGATGGTGCAAAGTGGCTCCTGCAATCTGCCATCCAGAAGCGGGGCAGCTTACTTTTGTTTTCCAGGGAAACGGGCCGAGGTTTGTGTCTGGGGGCCTATGGCTGGGAGTGACCGGCTGGCTCCTGAAAAGCTACGATAATCAGGATGGTGACCAGACCCATGGTGGCACCAGTGCCAAGTTGGGCTGATTTGATAGTACCAAGTGGCTCCTGCGATCTGCCATCAAAAAGTTGGCAGGCGAGTTTTGTTTTCCAGGGAAAAGCGCTGTTGTTTGTATTTGGGGGCCTGTGGCTGGGAGTGACCGGCTGGCTCCTTAGAATCCACGATACGCAGGATGGTTCCCAGACCCAAGGTGGCACCAGTGCCAAGTTGGGCTGGTTTGATTATACCAAGTGGTTCCTGCAATCTGCCATCCAGAAGCGGGGCAGCTTACTTTTGTTTGCCAGGGAAACGGGCCGAGCTTTGTGTCTGGGGGCCTATGGCTGGGAGTGACCTGCTAGGTCCTGAAAAGCTACGATAGGCAGGATGGTGACCAGACCCATGGTGGCAACAGTGCCAAGTTGGGCTGGTTTGATAGTACCAAGTGGCTCCTGCAATCTGCCATCAAAAAGTTGGCAGGCGAGTTTTGTTTTCCAGGAAAAAGCGCCGTTGTTTGTGTTTGGGGGCCTGTGGCTGGGAGTGGCCGGCTGGCTCCTTAGAATCCACGATACGCAGCATTGTTCCCAGACCAGAGGTGGCACCAGTGCCAAGTCGGGCTAGTTTGATGGTGCAAAGTGGCTCCTGCAATCTGCCATCCAGTAGCGGGGTAGCTTACTTTTTTTTGCCAGGGAAACGGGCCGAGGTTTTTGTCTGGAGGCCTATGGCTGGGAGTGACCGGCTAGGTCCTGAAAAGCTACGATAGGCAGGATGGTGACCAGACCCATGGTGGCACCAGTGCCAAGTTGGGCTGGTTTGATAGTACCAAGTGGCTCCTGCAATCTGCCATCAAAACGTTGTCAGGCGAGTTTTGTTTTCCAGGGAAAAGCGCCGTTGTTTGTGTTTGCGGGCCTGTGGCTGGGAGTGGCCGGCTGACTCCTTAGAATCCACGATACGCAGGATGGTTCCCAGACCCAAGATGGCACCAGTGCCAAGTCGGGCTGGTTTGATAGTACCAAGTGGTTCCTGCAATCTGCCATCCAGAAGCGGGGTAGCTTACTTTTGTTTGCCAGGGAAACGGGCCGAGCTTTGTTTTTGGGGGCCTGTGGCTGGCAGTGGCCAGCTGGCTCCTGAAAATCCATGATACGCAGCATGGTTCCCAGACCCAAGATGGCACCAGTGCCAAGTGGGGCTGGTTTGACAGTGTCAAGTGCCTCATGCAATCTCCCATCCAGAAACGGGGCAGCTGAGTTCTTTTGCCTGTGAACCGGCCGTTGTTTTTGATTGGGGTCTGTGGCCGAGAATGGTCGACTGGCTACTGACAATCCACAATACGCAGGATGGTTCCCAGACTCAAGGTGGCACCAGGGCCAAGTCGGGCTCGTTTGATAGTACCAAGTGGCTCCTGCAATCTGCCATCCTGACGCGGGGCAGCGGATCTTTGTTTGCCAGAGTAAAGTTCCGTGGTTTGTTTTTGGGGGCATATGGCTGGGAGTGGCCGGCTGGCTCCTTAAGAAGCTCGATACGCAGGATGGTTCCCAGATCCATGGTGGCACCATTGCCTAGTTTGGCTGTTTTTGTAGTACCAAGTGCGTCCTGCAATTTTCCATCCAGAAGAAGGGCAGTTGAGTTTTGTTTTCCAGGGAAAAGCGCCGTTGTTTTTGTTTGGAGGCCTGTGGCTGGGAGTGGCCGGCTGGCTCCTTTCAACACACGATACGCCGGATGGTTCCCAACCCAAGGTGGCACCAGTGCCAAGTTGGGCTGGTTTGATAGTACCAAGTGGCTCCTGCAATCTGCCATCCAGAAGCGGGGCAGCTTACTTTTGTTTGCCAGGGAAACGGGCCGAGGTTTGTGACTGGGGGCCTATGGCTGGGAGTGACCGGCTGGCTCCTGAAAAGCTACGATAATCAGGATGGTGACCAGACCCATGGTGGCACCAGTGCCAAGTTGGGCTGATTTGATAGTACCAAGTGGCTCCTGCGATCTGCCATCAAAAAGTTGGCAGGCGAGTTTTGTTTTCCAGGGAAAAGCGCTGTTGTTTGTATTTGGGGGCCTGTGGCTGGGAGTGACCGGCTGGCTCCTTAGAATCCACGATACGCAGGATGGTTCCCAGACCCAAGGTGGCACCAGTGCCAAGTTGGGCTGGTTTGATTATACCAAGTGGTTCCTGCAATCTGCCATCCAGAAGCGGGGCAGCTTACTTTTGTTTGCCAGGGAAACGGGCCGAGCTTTGTGTCTGGGGGCCTATGGCTGGGAGTGACCTGCTAGGTCCTGAAAAGCTACGATAGGCAGGATGGTGACCAGACCCATGGTGGCACCAGTGCCAAGTTGGGCTGGTTTGATAGTACCAAGTGGCTCCTGCAATCTGCCATCAAAAAGTTGGCAGGCGAGTTTTGTTTTCCAGGAAAAAGCGCCGTTGTTTGTGTTTGGGGGCCTGTGGCTGGGAGTGGCCGGCTGGCTCCTTAGAATCCACGATACGCAGCATTGTTCCCAGACCAGAGGTGGCACCAGGGCCAAGTCGGGCTAGTTTGATGGTGCAAAGTGGCTCCTGCAATCTGCCATCCAGTAGCGGGGTAGCTTACTTTTTTTTGCCAGGGAAACGGGCCGAGGTTTTTGTCTGGAGGCCTATGGCTGGGAGTGACCGGCTAGGTCCTGAAAAGCTACGATAGGCAGGATGGTGACCAGACCCATGGTGGCACCAGTGCCAAGTTGGGCTGGTTTGATAGTACCAAGTGGCTCCTGCAATCTGCCATCAAAACGTGTTCAGGCGAGTTTTGTTTTCCAGGGAAAAGCGCCGTTGTTTGTGTTTGCGGGCCTGTGGCTGGGAGTGGCCGGCTGGCTCCTTAGAATCCACGATACGCAGGATGGTTCCCAGACCCAAGATGGCACCAGTGCCAAGTCGGGCTGGTTTGATAGTACCAAGTGGTTCCTGCAATCTGCCATCCAGAAGCGGGGTAGCTTACTTTTGTTTGCCAGGGAAACGGGCCGAGCTTTGTTTTTGGGGGCCTGTGGCTGGCAGTGGCCAGCTGGCTCCTGAAAATCCATGATACGCAGCATGGTTCCCAGACCCAAGATGGCACCAGTGCCAAGTGGGGCTGGTTTGACAGTGTCAAGTGCCTCATGCAATCTCCCATCCAGAAACGGGGCAGCTGAGTTCTTTTGCCTGTGGACCGGCCGTTGTTTTTGATTGGGGTCTGTGGCCGAGAATGGTCGACTGGCTACTGACAATCCACAATACGCAGGATGGTTCCCAGACTCAAGGTGGCACCAGGGCCAAGTCGGGCTCGTTTGATAGTACCAAGTGGCTCCTGCAATCTGCCATCCTGACGCGGGGCAGCGGATCTTTGTTTGCCAGAGTAAAGTTCCGTGGTTTGTTTTTGGGGGCATATGGCTGGGAGTGGCCGGCTGGCTCCTTAAGAAGCTCGATACGCAGGATGGTTCCCAGATCCATGGTGGCACCATTGCCTAGTTTGGCTGTTTTTGTAGTACCAAGTGCGTCCTGCAATTTTCCATCCAGAAGAAGGGCAGTTGAGTTTTGTTTTCCAGGGAAAAGCGCCGTTGTTTTTGTTTGGAGGCCTGTGGCTGGGAGTGGCCGGCTGGCTCCTTTCAACACACGATACGCCGGATGGTTCCCAACCCAAGGTGGCACCAGTGCCAAGTTGGGCTGGTTTGATAGTACCAAGTGGCTCCTGCAATCTGCCATCCAGAAGCGGGGCAGCTTACTTTTGTTTGCCAGGGAAACGGGCCGAGGTTTGTGACTGGGGGCCTATGGCTGGGAGTGACCGGCTGGCTCCTGAAAAGCTACGATAGGCAGGATGGTGACCAGACACATGGTAGCACCAGTGCCAAGTTGGGCTGGTTTGATAGTACCAAGTGGCTCCTGCAATCTGCCATCAAAAACTTGGCAGGCGAGTTTTGTTTTCCAGGGAAAAGCGCCGTTGTTTGTGTTTGGGGGCCTGTGGGTGGGAGTGGCCGGCTGGCTCCTTAGAATCCACGATATGCAGGATGGTTCCCAGACCTGAGGTGGCACCAGTGCCAAGTCGGGCTGGTTTGATGGTGCAAAGTGGCTCCTGCGATCTGCCATCCAGACGCAGGGCAGCAGATTTTTGTTTCCAAGAGAAATGGTCCGTGGTTTGTTTTTGGGGGTATATGGCTGGGCGTGGCCTGCTGGCTCCTTAAAAAGCTACGATAGGCAGGATGGTTCCCTGACCCAAGGTGGCACCAGTGCCAAGTCGGGCGGTTTTCGTAGTACAAAGTGCGTCCTAAAATTTGCCATCCAGAAGAGGGGCAGTTGAGTTTTGTTTATCAGAGAAAAGGGCCGTGGTTTTTTTTTGGGGGCATATGGCTGAGAGTGGCCGTCTGGCCCCTGAAAATCCACGATAGGCAGGATGGTTCCCAGACCAGAGGTGGCACCAGTGCCAAGTCGGGCTGGTTTGATAGTACTAAATAGCACCTGCAATCTGCCATCAAAAAGTTGGCAGGCCAGTTTTCTTTTCCAGGGAAAAGCACCGTTGTTTTTGTTTGGGGGACTGTGGCTGGGAGTGGCCGGCTGGCTCCTTAGAACACACGATACGCAGGATGGTTCCCAGACCCAAGGTGGCACCAGTGCCACGTCGGGCTAGTTTGATGGTGCAAAGTGGCTCCTGCAATCTGCCATCCTGAAGCGGGGTAGCTTACTTTTGTGTGCCAGGGAAACGGGCCGAGGTTTATGACTGGGGGCCTAGGGCTAGGAGTGACAGGCTGGCTCCTGAAAAGCTACAATAGGCAGGATGGTTCCCAGACCCAAGGTGGCACCAGTGCCAAGTTGGGCTGGTTTGATGGTACCAAGTGGCTCCTGCAATCTGCCATCAAAAAGTTGGCAGGCCAGTTTTGTTTTCCAGGGAAAAGCGCCGTTGTTTGTGTTTGGGGGACTGTGGCTGGGAGTGGCCGGCTGGCTCCTTAGAACACAAGATACGCAGGATGGTTCCCAGACCAGAGGTGGCACCAGTGCCAAGTTGGGCTGGTTTGATAGTCCCAAGTGTCTCCTGCAATCTGCCATCCAGAAGCGGGGCAGCTTACTTTTGTTTGCCAGAGAAATAGGCCTAGGTTTTTGTTTGGGGGCCTGTGGCTAGGAGTGGCCGGCTGGCTCCTAAGAATCCACGATACGCAGGATGTTTACATGACCCATGGTGGCACCAGTGCCAAGTTGGGCTGGTTTGATAGTACCAAGTGGCTCCTGCAAACTCCATCAAAAAGTTGGCAGGCGTGTTTTGTTTTCCAGGGAACAGCGCCGTTGATTTTGTTTGGGGGCCTGTGGCTGGGAGTGGCCGGCTGGCTCCTTAGAATCCACGATACGCAGGATGGTTCCCAGACCCAAGGTGGCACCAGTGGCAAGTCGGGCTGGTTTGATAGTACCAAGTGGCTCCGGCAATCTGCCATCCAGAAGTGAGGCAGCTAATTTTGTTTGCCAGAAAAAAGGGCCGTGGTTTTTGTTGGGGGCCTGTGGCTGGGAGTAGCCGGCTGGCTCCTTAAAATCCACGATAGGCAGGATGGTTCCCAGACCCAAGGTGGCACCAGTGCCAAGTCGGGCTGGTTTGATAGTACCAAGTGGCTCCTGCAATCTGCCATCCAGAAGCGGGGCAGCTGAGTTTTGTTTGCCAGAGAAAAAGGCTGTGGTTTGTGTTTGGGGGCCTGTGGCTGGCAGTGGCCGGCTGGCTCCTGAAAATCCACGATACGCAGCATGGTTCCCAGACCCAAGGTGGCACCAGTGCCAAGTGGGTCTCATTTGACAGTGTAAAGTGCCTCCTGCAATCTCCCATCCAGAAGCGGGGCAGCTGAGTTTTTTTTGCCAGGGAAACGGACCTTTGTTTTTGATTGGGGTCTGTGGCCGAGAGTGGTCGGCTGTCTCCTGACAATCCACAATACGCAGGATGGTTCCCAGACCAAAGGTGGCACCAATGCCAAGTCGGGCTGGTTTGATAGTACCAAGTGTCTCCTGCAATCTGCCATCCAGAAGCGGGGCAGCTGAGTTTTGTTTGCCAGAGAAAAGGGCCGTGGGTTGTGTTTGGGGGCATATGGCTGGGAGTGGCCACCTGGCTCCTTAAAATGCACGATACGCCGCATGGTAACCAGACGCAAGGTGGCACCAGTGCCAAGTCGGGCTGTTTTTGTAGTACCCAGTGGCTTCTGCAATTTGCCATCCAGAAGCGGGGCAGCTAAATTTTGTTTGCTAGAGAAAAGGGCTGTGGTTTGTGTTTGGGGGCCTATGGCTGAGAGTGGCCGGCTGGCCCCTGAAAATCAACGATAGGCAGGATGGTTCCCAGATCCAAGGTGGCACCAGTGCCAAGTAAGGCTGGTTGTATGGTTCAAAGTGACTCCTGCAATCTGCCATCCAGAAGCGGGACAGCTGAGTTTTTTTTGCCAGAGAAAAGGTCCATGGTTTCTTTTTGGGGCATACGGCTGGGAATTGCCGGCTGGCTCCTTAAAATGCTCGATACGCAGGATGGTTCCCAGAGCCAAGGTGGCACCACTGCCAAGTCGGGCTCTTTTTGTAGTACCAAGTGCGTCCTGCAATTTGCCATCCAGAAGAGGGGCAGTTGAGTTTTGTTTGCCAGAGAAAAGGGCCGAGGTTTGTGTTTGGGGGCATATGGCTGGGAGTGTTCGGCTGGTTCCTGAATATGTACGATACGCAGGATTGTTCCCAGATCCAAGGTGGCAGCAGTGCCATGTTGTGCTGGTGTGATAGTCCCAAGTGGCTCCTGCAATCTGCCATCCAGAAGTGGGGCAGCTGATTTTTGTTTGCCAGAGAAAAGGTCCGTGGTTTGTGTTTGGGGGCATATGGCTGAGAGTGGCCGGCTGGCCCCTGAAAATCCACGATACACAGGATGGTTCCCAGATCCAAGGTGGCACCTGTGCCAAGTCGGGCTGATTTGATAGTACTAAGTAGCTCCTGCAATCTGCCATGCAGAAGCGGGGCAGCTTACTTTTGTTTGCCAGGGAAACGGGCCGAGGTTTGTGTTTGGGGGCCTATGGCTGAGAGTGACCGGCTGGCTCCTGAAAAGCTACAATAGGCAGGATGGTGACCAGACCCATGGTGGCACCAGTGCCAAGTTGGGCTGGTTTGATAGTACCAAGTGGCTCCTGCATTATGCCATCCAGAAGCAGGGCAGCTGAGTTTTGTTTGCCAGAGAAAAGGGCCTTGGTTTGTGTTTGGGGGCATATGGCTGGGTGTGGCCAGCTGGCTCCTTAAAATGCACGATATGCAACATGGCTCCCAGACCCAAGGTGGCACAAGTGCCAAGTTGGGCTGGTTTGATAGTACCAAGTGGCTCCTGCCATCTTCCATGATCACGTGGAGAAATACTTTCTGGTTTCAGCCTCATGCTCTTTCTTCTCTCCCTCAACTTCTCTATCACCTCTCATCTGGTTCACATGCGCTGTCTTCAAGGTCCACAGGCTACTTTTCACAGAATCTTCTGGCCTGATGAAGTAAGGATGATGAATAGAACAGAGCTGGGATCTATTTTCCAGTTTGGATAAAATGCATTCTGCACACAAATCCAAGGAGAACGGGCTGCCCCGATGCCCAGAAAATCTTTCACTCCTGCTAGTGTTCTACGTCAACCGCAACTTAGTCTGAAAGAAAAGCTTTTTCTCTGAGAGCATCTGAGAGGTTTGCATGAAGCACTGATATCTGACATATGCAATTTTGAATAGGAGAGGAAAAAGAAAATGGCAAGGAGTTTTTAATTTTAGTGGTTTCAATTTTAATTTCCGTGCACTTTTTCAAAACTTGTCAGCTCAAATGCCCATCAACATCTTTTAGTCATCTGTAAGTCAGTATTCATATAAAATGTGCTTCAAATCCAAAGAATTTCAAATTTGCACTCCAAGCTTCTATGCCTAGATTTATGATTTCCTACACATATTAGATGAAAGGAAGGCCTTTTTTACTGTGGGAGTGCTGGAACACTGGAACAGGTTGCCCAGAGAAGTTGTGGGTGTCCCATCCCTGAAAGTATTCAAGGTCACCTTGGACGGGGCTTGGAGCAGCAACAAAGGAGAAGCTTGATGGTAGAGAAACAAAGTTGGACTATAGAAGAAACTCGGATTGAAGTATAGGATCAAGTTTTCTCTCAGCTCTTGGGGTAAATTCAAAGTTGTACAAAATGACATTTATCTGTGCTATTCACTACTGTAACAGAAAGTTTCATGAAAACTGTACAGAAGATAGTAAATTTTAAAAGAGATAAGAATTACAGCATAAAATCCATGGGATAGGTTACAACATGAGACACTCTCTAAGAGAAAATCTCTGTGTTTCAGCACTTCATCGGGGTAAGATTTCATGAAGTGCCAAAGAAGGCGGCAAAATATCATTCGGGACATTATTTACTGGAATTCAGCCTGGCCATTAGTAGGAACTGCCTTTGAACATATCATGTAGATATACCACACACGCTTTCCCTTCACTGAAAAATTACTGTTTACAACAAATAAGCAATTGACGATCAAAATTGATTGAAAGCATCTTAAACATGTCAAGTATTTCATTGTAGATGATCTGTGATCCAAATGCTTCTTCCACCTTCGAGAGGGACAGAAGAATTCTTCCATATCATGATGGTTTAAAATTGTATCAACCAATGTTTTCTGCTGAAAAGATATCATCTATTTTTTTCTATTTTTGGAAGAAAATATTCCTAGACATACAACAGGTGAGAACTAAGTAATTTTAAAGAAACAAATGAAATGAAAATATTCTGTAAATAGAATGAAATGAAAAGCTGTGTTTTAAATAGGAGCTAAATATTAAACAGAATTTTTGTACCAGGCATTTGAATTACTGCACCAGCTCTTTTGCCCATCAAGAGAGGCATTTAGCATTTCAGTCTTTTCCAAGGTGTTCATGATCTGCTATGCTGATCTCTGTGTGTGCCTAGGTGTGTGTGGAGGGGGGGGCATATGAAGGGGAGTGTGTATGTTTGCTTTACAATTGTTGTGGCAGATTCATGCCTCAGCTCCACATTTTGTTTTAAAAAGGTCACACCGAGTGGATATGAAGTTTACTATCAACAAGAGATCGATTCCCAAATCATCCATTTGACTCTCCCTTATAAATCATGTGCTTTGTTGCATATTTTATCAAATATACTTTCAAGCCAGATGGAGGAAGGAGGATGTGGGAATCCCTCCACCATCTTGCAACTTTTATGTAAGTAGGTTTTCAAGAAAATCATCATTTCT
The DNA here is from genome assembly GCF_035770615.1 of Melospiza melodia melodia. NCBI lineage: Eukaryota > Metazoa > Chordata > Aves > Passeriformes > Passerellidae > Melospiza > Melospiza melodia. The sequence goes on along the minus strand of NC_086196.1, from coordinate 89,409,398 downwards.
CTTTTAAATATGTCTGGAACAGGCATGATGGTAGTGTCAACCTGTTGGAGTTTTTGTTGCTGGAAGAAGTTGTACAAAAGGATTGGTTTTTACATTGACCAGTTACTGAATCAAGCGCAGGAATACATTGGAAATTTAGCTGGGGGTTCCTTTTCCCAGCAGACTACTTCTAGAACGAGCTTGTACACTGAAGCTGACTCTTTTGCTCTCTTTTTGTTTCTTTCCTATTTTCTTGGCTTCTTTGCCACTATCTAGACAATTTTGGAACTTTGTTCCCAACTAAAATGGTTTCAATAGTCTGATTGTGATCATACATTTTTACAAGGAATTTTTAAAATCTTTCCTCGAGTCCAGAAAGTCAAGGACTTAGATCTTTTTCTTCCCTTATCAATATTGCCATGAAATTGATAAATAAAGACCAACTCTTTATTTTTGTTTTTAACCCACGTAGATAATTCCCATCCATTAATCCATTTTGTGGACCAATAGCTGCCATTCTGATGGAAGCTGTCACTTCTTAACAATAGGCATTCTGTGACTATGTTGACAGCACTTTGGGTGAAGATCCTAACTGGTCTTAGATATACATAGGGAGAAATTTGCTCAGCCAGTGTCAGTCTTAAGCATGCGTATCAGAAGATCTTTCTAGAGCTGGGAATTTTCCCATGAAAGGGATTCAGTTAGGGAAGAGACACTTGTGCCAGAGTTTTACATTCTTCTTGAACACTGCTTAAGGAACTTAGATGCCATGTCCATTTGGATCTCTGTCTGCACAGAACTTTGTCATGCCAGTGCTTTGAAATGCATCTTGAAGAGAATTCACTAGCACAGAATGAAAGAGAGTGGAAGGGGTTGGTGGGGCTAACCAGGCCCAACCCCCCTGCCTAAACCAGGATACCTAGAGCCTCTTGCCCAGGATTCTATCTGGGTGTACTTTTAATGTCTTCAAAGATCCAGGCTCCACAATCTTTCTGGGCAGTCTGTGCCGTGGTTCAGTCACCCTGACAGTAAAGAAACATTTACTGATGTTCAAAGGCAATCTCCTGTATTTCAGTGTGTGCCCACTGCCTCTTGTCTTTTCCCTCAGCATCACTGAAAAGACACTGATTCCCTCCCCTTTGCACTATTGCTTCCATATGTATGTGTGATGCCATGTAGAGGTATGTCAAAAACCTCCCTGAAGCCCAGGCAGATAATATTCCCTTCATCTACCAGTCAAGTTGATTCATCAGAGGAGTTTAAAGTGATGTTCAGCATGAAATTCCCCTGAAAAATCATGCTAACTACATTATTTGGTCATCTGTCATGTGCCTGGCAAGGATTTCCAGGAAGAGCTGCTTCATCAACTTCCTGGGGATAAAAAAGAGGCTGGCTGGTTTGTACTATGGCGAGTCCTCTTAATTGCCTTTTTTGAAGATGGGTGTCATTTGCTAACATCCACTCTTTAGCCTCTCTTGTCGTCTACATCTTAGCAAAACGCTTTTCCACTATGTCTGGCTAGGAAAAACTGTGCCAGCACAGAAAACATCTCCCATCGTGTTCTAGAAGTTGCACGGATGTCTGCCAAGTGTTTGGCAGGAAGAAAAGAAAAGTTGTCCAAAACAGCTTCCAATCGAATGTTCCTGTGATTGGAAAAGTCAGGAGAGTGCAAAGGTACTGTTTTCTATCAGTTGGCAAGGTGCGCACACAATCCCAGTGTTGTACAGCTTGCTTCTTCACCTTCCCGAAGCTGCCGCTCTCGCCGGCTGCCGGAGCCCAAGAAGCGGCTTCTTCGCGCAAAGACGATTGTGCCGCTCACAGGGCTCTCCTTAGCGCGGCTTCTGCCGAAAGACGCCCGGCAGCGGCTCTTACCTCCGGAGAGCATCCTACCTTCGTCTTTAGCTCCTCTTCTCATCTACACCTAGGCAAAAAGCTTCTCCACTATGTCTGGCTAGGAAAAACTGTGCCAGCACAGAAAACATCTCCCATCGTGTTCTAGAAGTTGCACGGATGTCTGCCAAGTGTTTGGCAGGAAGAAAAGAAAAGTTGTCCAAAACAGCTTCCAATCGAATGTTCCTGTGATTGGAAAAGTCAGGAGAGTGCAAAGGTACTGTTTTCTATCAGTTGGCAAGGTGCGCACACAATCCCAGTGTTGTACAGCTTGCTTCTTCACCTTCCCGAAGCTGCCGCTCTCGCCGGCTGCCGGAGCCCAAGAAGCGGCTTCTTCGCGCAAAGACGATTGTGCCGCTCACAGGGCTCTCCTTAGCGCGGCTTCTGCCGAAAGACGCCCGGCAGCGGCTCTTACCTCCGGAGAGCATCCTACCTTCGTCTTTCGCGTCTTTTGTAGTCTACATCTTAGCAAAACGCTTTTCCACTATGTCTGGCTAGGAAAACCCGTGCCAGCACAGAAAACATCTCCCATCGTTTTCTAGAAGTTGCACGGATGTCTGCCAAGTGTTTGGCAGGAAGAAAAGAAAAGTTGTCCAAAACAGCTTCCAATCGAATGTTCATGTGATTGGAAAAGTCAGGAGAGTGCAAAGGTACTGTTTTCTATCAGTTGGCAAGGTGCGCACACAATCCCAGTGTTGTACAGCTTGCTTCTTCACCTTCCCGAAGCTGCCGCTCTCGCCGGCTGCCGGAGCCCAAGAAGCGGCTTCTTCGCGCAAAGACGATTGTGCCGCTTACAGGGCTCTCCTTAGCGCGGCTTCTGCCGAAAGACGCCCGGCAGCGGCTCTTACCTCCGGAGAGCATCCTACCTTCGTCTTTCGCGTCTTTTGTAGTCTACATCTTAGCAAAACGCTTTTCCACTATGTCTGGCTAGGAAAAACTGTGCCAGCACAGAAAACATCTCCCATCGTGTTCTAGAAGTTGCACGGATGTCTGCCAAGTGTTTGGCAGGAAGAAAAGAAAAGTTGTCCAAAACAGCTTCCAATCGAATGTTCCTGTGATTGGAAAAGTCAGGAGAGTGCAAAGGTACTGTTTTCTATCAGTTGGCAAGGTGCGCACACAATCCCAGTGTTGTACAGCTTGCTTCTTCACCTTCCCGAAGCTGCCGCTCTCGCCGGCTGCCGGAGCCCAAGAAGCGGCTTCTTCGCGCAAAGACGATTGTGCCGCTCACAGTGCTCTCCTTAGCGCGGCTTCTGCCGAAAGACGCCCGGCAGCGGCTCTTACCTCCGGAGAGCATCCTACCTTCGTCTTTCTCGTCTTTTGTAGTCTACATCTTAGCAAAACGCTTTTCCACTATGTCTGGCTAGGAAAAACTGTGCCAGCACAGAAAACATCTCCCATCGTGTTCTAGAAGTTGCACGGATGTCTGCCAAGTGTTTGGCAGGAAGAAAAGAAAAGTTGTCCAAAACAGCTTCCAATCGAATGTTCCTGTGATTGGAAAAGTCAGGAGAGTGCAAAGGTACTGTTTTCTATCAGTTGGCAAGGTGCGCACACAATCCCAGTGTTGTACAGCTTGCTTCTTCACCTTCCCGAAGCTGCCGCTCTCGCCGGCTGCCGGAGCCCAAGAAGCGGCTTCTTCGCGCAAAGACGATTGTGCCGCTCACAGTGCTCTCCTTAGCGCGGCTTCTGCCGAAAGACGCCCGGCAGCGGCTCTTACCTCCGGAGAGCATCCTACCTTCGTCTTTCGCGTCTTTTGTAGTCTACATCTTAGCAAAACGCTTTTCCACTATGTCTGGCTAGGAAAACCCGTGCCAGCACAGAAAACATCTCCCATCGTTTTCTAGAAGTTGCACGGATGTCTGCCAAGTGTTTGGCAGGAAGAAAAGAAAAGTTGTCCAAAACAGCTTCCAATCGAATGTTCCTGTGATTGGAAAAGTCAGGAGAGTGCAAAGGTACTGTTTTCTATCAGTTGGCAAGGTGCGCACACAATCCCAGTGTTGTACAGCTTGCTTCTTCACCTTCCCGAAGCTGCCGCTCTCGCCGGCTGCCGGAGCCCAAGAAGCGGCTTCTTCGCGCAAAGACGATTGTGCCGCTTACAGGGCTCTCCTTAGCGCGGCTTCTGCCGAAAGACGCCCGGCAGCGGCTCTTACCTCCGGAGAGCATCCTACCTTCGTCTTTCGCGTCTTTTGTAGTCTACATCTTAGCAAAACGCTTTTCCACTATGTCTGGCTAGGAAAAACTGTGCCAGCACAGAAAACATCTCCCATCGTGTTCTAGAAGTTGCACGGATGTCTGCCAAGTGTTTGGCAGGAAGAAAAGAAAAGTTGTCCAAAACAGCTTCCAATCGAATGTTCCTGTGATTGGAAAAGTCAGGAGAGTGCAAAGGTACTGTTTTCTATCAGTTGGCAAGGTGCGCACACAATCCCAGTGTTGTACAGCTTGCTTCTTCACCTTCCCGAAGCTGCCGCTCTCGCCGGCTGCCGGAGCCCAAGAAGCGGCTTCTTCGCGCAAAGACGATTGTGCCGCTCACAGTGCTCTCCTTAGCGCGGCTTCTGCCGAAAGACGCCCGGCAGCGGCTCTTACCTCCGGAGAGCATCCTACCTTCGTCTTTCGCGTCTTTTGTAGTCTACATCTTAGCAAAACGCTTTTCCACTATGTCTGGCTAGGAAAAACTGTGCCAGCACAGAAAACATCTCCCATCGTGTTCTAGAAGTTGCACGGATGTCTGCCAAGTGTTTGGCAGGAAGAAAAGAAAAGTTGTCCAAAACAGCTTCCAATCGAATGTTCCTGTGATTGGAAAAGTCAGGAGAGTGCAAAGATACTGTTTTCTATCAGTTGGCAAGGTGCGCACACAATCCCAGTGTTGTACAGCTTGCTTCTTCACCTTCCCGAAGCTGCCGCTCTCGCCGGCTGCCGGAGCCGAAGAAGCGGCTTCTTCGCGCAAAGACGATTGTGCCGCTCACAGTGCTCTCCTTAGCGCGGCTTCTGCCGAAAGACGCCCGGCAGCGGCTCTTACCTCCGGAGAGCATCCTACCTTCGTCTTTCGCGTCTTTTGTAGTCTACATCTTAGCAAAACGCTTTTCCACTATGTCTGGCTAGGAAAAACTGTGCCAGCACAGAAAACATCTCCCATCGTGTTCTAGAAGTTGCACGGATGTCTGCCAAGTGTTTGGCAGGAAGAAAAGAAAAGTTGTCCAAAACAGCTTCCAATCGAATGTTCCTGTGATTGGAAAAGTCAGGAGAGTGCAAAGGTACTGTTTTCTATCAGTTGGCAAGGTGCGCACACAATCCCAGTGTTGTACAGCTTGCTTCTTCACCTTCCCGAAGCTGCCGCTCTCGCCGGCTGCCGGAGCCCAAGAAGCGGCTTCTTCGCGCAAAGACGATTGTGCCGCTTACAGGGCTCTCCTTAGCGCGGCTTCTGCCGAAAGACGCCCGGCAGCGGCTCTTACCTCCGGAGAGCATCCTACCTTCGTCTTTCGCGTCTTTTGTAGTCTACATCTTAGCAAAACGCTTTTCCACTATGTCTGGCTAGGAAAACCCGTGCCAGCACAGAAAACATCTCCCATCGTTTTCTAGAAGTTGCACGGATGTCTGCCAAGTGTTTGGCAGGAAGAAAAGAAAAGTTGTCCAAAACAGCTTCCAATCGAATGTTCATGTGATTGGAAAAGTCAGGAGAGTGCAAAGGTACTGTTTTCTATCAGTTGGCAAGGTGCGCACACAATCCCAGTGTTGTACAGCTTGCTTCTTCACCTTCCCGAAGCTGCCGCTCTCGCCGGCTGCCGGAGCCCAAGAAGCGGCTTCTTCGCGCAAAGACGATTGTGCCGCTCACAGGGCTCTCCTTAGCGCGGCTTCTGCCGAAAGACGCCCGGCAGCGGCTCTTACCTCCGGAGAGCATCCTACCTTCGTCTTTCGCGTCTTTTGTAGTCTACATCTTAGCAAAACGCTTCTCCACTATGTCTGGCTAGGAAAAACTGTGCCAGCACAGAAAACATCTCCCATCGTTTTCTAGAAGTTGCACGGATGTCTGCCAAGTGTTTGGCAGGAAGAAAAGAAAAGTTGTCCAAAACAGCTTCCAATCGAATGTTCCTGTGATTGGAAAAGTCAGGAGAGTGCAAAGGTACTGTTTTCTATCAGTTGGCAAGGTGCGCACACAATCCCAGTGTTGTACAGCTTGCTTCTTCACCTTCCCGAAGCTGCCGCTCTCGCCGGCTGCCGGAGCCCAAGAAGCGGCTTCTTCGCGCAAAGACGATTGTGCCGCTCACAGTGCTCTCCTTAGCGCGGCTTCTGCCGAAAGACGCCCGGCAGCGGCTCTTACCTCCGGAGAGCATCCTACCTTCGTCTTTAGCTCCTCTTCTCATCTACACCTCGGCAAAAAGCTTTTCCACTATGTCTGGCTAGGAAAAACTGTGCCAGCACAGAAAACATCTCCCATCGTGTTCTAGAAGTTGCACGGATGTCTGCCAAGTGTTTGGCAGGAAGAAAAGAAAAGTTGTCCAAAACAGCTTCCAATCGAATGTTCCTGTGATTGGAAAAGTCAGGAGAGTGCAAAGGTACTGTTTTCTATCAGTTGGCAAGGTGCGCACACAATCCCAGTGTTGTACAGCTTGCTTCTTCACCTTCCCGAAGCTGCCGCTCTCGCCGGCTGCCGGAGCCCAAGAAGCGGCTTCTTCGCGCAAAGACGATTGTGCCGCTTACAGGGCTCTCCTTAGCGCGGCTTCTGCCGAAAGACGCCCGGCAGCGGCTCTTACCTCCGGAGAGCATCCTACCTTCGTCTTTCGCGTCTTTTGTAGTCTACATCTTAGCAAAACGCTTTTCCACTATGTCTGGCTAGGAAAACCCGTGCCAGCACAGAAAACATCTCCCATCGTTTTCTAGAAGTTGCACGGATGTCTGCCAAGTGTTTGGCAGGAAGAAAAGAAAAGTTGTCCAAAACAGCTTCCAATCGAATGTTCATGTGATTGGAAAAGTCAGGAGAGTGCAAAGGTACTGTTTTCTATCAGTTGGCAAGGTGCGCACACAATCCCAGTGTTGTACAGCTTGCTTCTTCACCTTCCCGAAGCTGCCGCTCTCGCCGGCTGCCGGAGCCCAAGAAGCGGCTTCTTCGCGCAAAGACGATTGTGCCGCTCACAGTGCTCTCCTTAGCGCGGCTTCTGCCGAAAGACGCCCGGCAGCGGCTCTTACCTCCGGAGAGCATCCTACCTTCGTCTTTCGCGTCTTTTGTAGTCTACATCTTAGCAAAACGCTTCTCCACTATGTCTGGCTAGGAAAAACTGTGCCAGCACAGAAAACATCTCCCATCGTTTTCTAGAAGTTGCACGGATGTCTGCCAAGTGTTTGGCAGGAAGAAAAGAAAAGTTGTCCAAAACAGCTTCCAATCGAATGTTCCTGTGATTGGAAAAGTCAGGAGAGTGCAAAGGTACTGTTTTCTATCAGTTGGCAAGGTGCGCACACAATCCCAGTGTTGTACAGCTTGCTTCTTCACCTTCCCGAAGCTGCCGCTCTCGCCGGCTGCCGGAGCCCAAGAAGCGGCTTCTTCGCGCAAAGACGATTGTGCCGCTCACAGTGCTCTCCTTAGCGCGGCTTCTGCCGAAAGACGCCCGGCAGCGGCTCTTACCTCCGGAGAGCATCCTACCTTCGTCTTTCGCGTCTTTTGTAGTCTACATCTTAGCAAAACGCTTTTCCACTATGTCTGGCTAGGAAAAACTGTGCCAGCACAGAAAACATCTCCCATCGTGTTCTAGAAGTTGCACGGATGTCTGCCAAGTGTTTGGCAGGAAGAAAAGAAAAGTTGTCCAAAACAGCTTCCAATCGAATGTTCCTGTGATTGGAAAAGTCAGGAGAGTGCAAAGATACTGTTTTCTATCAGTTGGCAAGGTGCGCACACAATCCCAGTGTTGTACAGCTTGCTTCTTCACCTTCCCGAAGCTGCCGCTCTCGCCGGCTGCCGGAGCCGAAGAAGCGGCTTCTTCGCGCAAAGACGATTGTGCCGCTCACAGTGCTCTCCTTAGCGCGGCTTCTGCCGAAAGACGCCCGGCAGCGGCTCTTACCTCCGGAGAGCATCCTACCTTCGTCTTTCGCGTCTTTTGTAGTCTACATCTTAGCAAAACGCTTTTCCACTATGTCTGGCTAGGAAAAACTGTGCCAGCACAGAAAACATCTCCCATCGTGTTCTAGAAGTTGCACGGATGTCTGCCAAGTGTTTGGCAGGAAGAAAAGAAAAGTTGTCCAAAACAGCTTCCAATCGAATGTTCCTGTGATTGGAAAAGTCAGGAGAGTGCAAAGGTACTGTTTTCTATCAGTTGGCAAGGTGCGCACACAATCCCAGTGTTGTACAGCTTGCTTCTTCATCTTCCCGAAGCTGCCACTCTCCGGAGGTAAGAGCCGCTGCCGGGCGTCTTTCGGCAGAAGCTGCGCTAAGGAGAGCACTGTGAGCGGCACAATCGTCTTTGCGCGAAGAAGCCGCTTCTTGGGCTCCGGCAGCCGGCGAAAGCGGCTGCTTCGGGAAGGTGAAGAAGCAAGCTGTACAACACTGGGATTGTGTGCGCACCTTGCCAACTGATAGAAAACAGTACCTTTGCACTCTCCTGACTTTTCCAATCACAGGAACATTCGATTGGAAGCTGTTTTGGACAACTTTTCTTTTCTTCCTGCCAAACACTTGGCAGACATCCGTGCAACTTCTAGAACACGATGGGAGATGTTTTCTGTGCTGGCACAGTTTTTCCTAGCCAGACATAGTGGAAAAGCGTTTTGCTAAGATGTAGACTACAAAAGACGCGAAAGACGAAGGTAGGATGCTCTCCGGAGGTAAGAGCCGCTGCCGGGCGTCTTTCGGCAGAAGCCGCGCTAAGGAGAGCCCTGTGAGCGGCACAATCGTCTTTGCGCGAAGAAGCCGCTTCTTGGGCTCCGGCAGCCGGCGAGAGCGGCAGCTTCGGGAAGGTGAAGAAGCAAGCTGTACAACACTGGGATTGTGTGCGCACCTTGCCAACTGATAGAAAACAGTACCTTTGCACTCTCCTGACTTTTCCAATCACAGGAACATTCGATTGGAAGCTGTTTTGGACAACTTTTCTTTTCTTCCTGCCAAACACTTGGCAGACATCCGTGCAACTTCTAGAACACGATGGGAGATGTTTTCTGTGCTGGCACAGTTTTTCCTAGCCAGACATAGTGGAGAAGCTTTTTGCCTAGGTGTAGATGAGAAGAGGAGCTAAAGACGAAGGTAGGATGCTCTCCGGAGGTAAGAGCCGCTGCCGGGCGTCTTTCGGCAGAAGCCGCGCTAAGGAGAGCCCTGTGAGCGGCACAATCGTCTTTGCGCGAAGAAGCCGCTTCTTGGGCTCCGGCAGCCGGCGAGAGCGGCAGCTTCGGGAAGGTGAAGAAGCAAGCTGTACAACACTGGGATTGTGTGCGCACCTTGCCAACTGATAGAAAACAGTACCTTTGCACTCTCCTGACTTTTCCAATCACAGGAACATTCGATTGGAAGCTGTTTTGGACAACTTTTCTTTTCTTCCTGCCAAACACTTGGCAGACATCCGTGCAACTTCTAGAACACGATGGGAGATGTTTTCTGTGCTGGCACAGTTTTTCCTAGCCAGACATAGTGGAAAAGCGTTTTGCTAAGATGTAGACGACAAGAGAGGCTAAAGAGTGGATGTTAGCAAATGACACCCATCTTCAAAAAAGGCAATTAAGAGGACTCGCCATAGTACAAACCAGCCAGCCTCTTTTTTATCCCCAGGAAGTTGATGAAGCAGCTCTTCCTGGAAATCCTTGCCAGGCACATGACAGATGACCAAATAATGTAGTTAGCATGATTTTTCAGGGGAATTTCATGCTGAACATCACTTTAAACTCCTCTGATGAATCAACTTGACTGGTAGATGAAGGGAATATTATCTGCCTGGGCTTCAGGGAGGTTTTTGACATACCTCTACATGGCATCACACATACATATGGAAGCAATAGTGCAAAGGGGAGGGAATCAGTGTCTTTTCAGTGATGCTGAGGGAAAAGACAAGAGGCAGTGGGCACACACTGAAATACAGGAGATTGCCTTTGAACATCAGTAAATGTTTCTTTACTGTCAGGGTGACTGAACCACGGCACAGACTGCCCAGAAAGATTGTGGAGCCTGGATCTTTGAAGACATTAAAAGTACACCCAGATAGAATCCTGGGCAAGAGGCTCTAGGTATCCTGGTTTAGGCAGGGGGGTTGGGCCTGGTTAGCCCCACCAACCCCTTCCACTCTCTTTCATTCTGTGCTAGTGAATTCTCTTCAAGATGCATTTCAAAGCACTGGCATGACAAAGTTCTGTGCAGACAGAGATCCAAATGGACATGGCATCTAAGTTCCTTAAGCAGTGTTCAAGAAGAATGTAAAACTCTGGCACAAGTGTCTCTTCCCTAACTGAATCCCTTTCATGGGAAAATTCCCAGCTCTAGAAAGATCTTCTGATACGCATGCTTAAGACTGACACTGGCTGAGCAAATTTCTCCCTATGTATATCTAAGACCAGTTAGGATCTTCACCCAAAGTGCTGTCAACATAGTCACAGAATGCCTATTGTTAAGAAGTGACAGCTTCCATCAGAATGGCAGCTATTGGTCCACAAAATGGATTAATGGATGGGAATTATCTACGTGGGTTAAAAACAAAAATAAAGAGTTGGTCTTTATTTATCAATTTCATGGCAATATTGATAAGGGAAGAAAAAGATCTAAGTCCTTGACTTTCTGGACTCGAGGAAAGATTTTAAAAATTCCTTGTAAAAATGTATGATCACAATCAGACTATTGAAACCATTTTAGTTGGGAACAAAGTTCCAAAATTGTCTAGATAGTGGCAAAGAAGCCAAGAAAATAGGAAAGAAACAAAAAGAGAGCAAAAGAGTCAGCTTCAGTGTACAAGCTCGTTCTAGAAGTAGTCTGCTGGGAAAAGGAACCCCCAGCTAAATTTCCAATGTATTCCTGCGCTTGATTCAGTAACTGGTCAATGTAAAAACCAATCCTTTTGTACAACTTCTTCCAGCAACAAAAACTCCAACAGGTTGACACTACCATCATGCCTGTTCCAGACATATTTAAAAGAGAAATGATGATTTTCTTGAAAACCTACTTACATAAAAGTTGCAAGATGGTGGAGGGATTCCCACATCCTCCTTCCTCCATCTGGCTTGAAAGTATATTTGATAAAATATGCAACAAAGCACATGATTTATAAGGGAGAGTCAAATGGATGATTTGGGAATCGATCTCTTGTTGATAGTAAACTTCATATCCACTCGGTGTGACCTTTTTAAAACAAAATGTGGAGCTGAGGCATGAATCTGCCACAACAATTGTAAAGCAAACATACACACTCCCCTTCATATGCCCCCCCCTCCACACACACCTAGGCACACACAGAGATCAGCATAGCAGATCATGAACACCTTGGAAAAGACTGAAATGCTAAATGCCTCTCTTGATGGGCAAAAGAGCTGGTGCAGTAATTCAAATGCCTGGTACAAAAATTCTGTTTAATATTTAGCTCCTATTTAAAACACAGCTTTTCATTTCATTCTATTTACAGAATATTTTCATTTCATTTGTTTCTTTAAAATTACTTAGTTCTCACCTGTTGTATGTCTAGGAATATTTTCTTCCAAAAATAGAAAAAAATAGATGATATCTTTTCAGCAGAAAACATTGGTTGATACAATTTTAAACCATCATGATATGGAAGAATTCTTCTGTCCCTCTCGAAGGTGGAAGAAGCATTTGGATCACAGATCATCTACAATGAAATACTTGACATGTTTAAGATGCTTTCAATCAATTTTGATCGTCAATTGCTTATTTGTTGTAAACAGTAATTTTTCAGTGAAGGGAAAGCGTGTGTGGTATATCTACATGATATGTTCAAAGGCAGTTCCTACTAATGGCCAGGCTGAATTCCAGTAAATAATGTCCCGAATGATATTTTGCCGCCTTCTTTGGCACTTCATGAAATCTTACCCCGATGAAGTGCTGAAACACAGAGATTTTCTCTTAGAGAGTGTCTCATGTTGTAACCTATCCCATGGATTTTATGCTGTAATTCTTATCTCTTTTAAAATTTACTATCTTCTGTACAGTTTTCATGAAACTTTCTGTTACAGTAGTGAATAGCACAGATAAATGTCATTTTGTACAACTTTGAATTTACCCCAAGAGCTGAGAGAAAACTTGATCCTATACTTCAATCCGAGTTTCTTCTATAGTCCAACTTTGTTTCTCTACCATCAAGCTTCTCCTTTGTTGCTGCTCCAAGCCCCGTCCAAGGTGACCTTGAATACTTTCAGGGATGGGACACCCACAACTTCTCTGGGCAACCTGTTCCAGTGTTCCAGCACTCCCACAGTAAAAAAGGCCTTCCTTTCATCTAATATGTGTAGGAAATCATAAATCTAGGCATAGAAGCTTGGAGTGCAAATTTGAAATTCTTTGGATTTGAAGCACATTTTATATGAATACTGACTTACAGATGACTAAAAGATGTTGATGGGCATTTGAGCTGACAAGTTTTGAAAAAGTGCACGGAAATTAAAATTGAAACCACTAAAATTAAAAACTCCTTGCCATTTTCTTTTTCCTCTCCTATTCAAAATTGCATATGTCAGATATCAGTGCTTCATGCAAACCTCTCAGATGCTCTCAGAGAAAAAGCTTTTCTTTCAGACTAAGTTGCGGTTGACGTAGAACACTAGCAGGAGTGAAAGATTTTCTGGGCATCGGGGCAGCCCGTTCTCCTTGGATTTGTGTGCAGAATGCATTTTATCCAAACTGGAAAATAGATCCCAGCTCTGTTCTATTCATCATCCTTACTTCATCAGGCCAGAAGATTCTGTGAAAAGTAGCCTGTGGACCTTGAAGACAGCGCATGTGAACCAGATGAGAGGTGATAGAGAAGTTGAGGGAGAGAAGAAAGAGCATGAGGCTGAAACCAGAAAGTATTTCTCCACGTGATCATGGAAGATTGCAGGAGCCACTTGGTACTATCAAACCAGCCCAACTTGGCACTTGTGCCACCTTGGGTCTGGGAGCCATGTTGCATATCGTGCATTTTAAGGAGCCAGCTGGCCACACCCAGCCATATGCCCCCAAACACAAACAACGGCGCTTTTCTCTGGCAAACAAAACTCAGCTGCCCTGCTTCTGGATGGCAGATTGCAGGAGCCACTTGGTACTATCAAACCAGCCCAACTTGGCACTGGTGCCACCATGGGTCTGGTCACCATCCTGCCTATTGTAGCTTTTCAGGAGCCAGCCGGTCACTCTCAGCCATAGGCCCCCAAACACAAACCTCGGCCCGTTTCCCTGGAAAACAAAAGTAAGCTGCCCCGCTTCTGCATGGCAGATTGCAGGAGCTACTTAGTACTATCAAATCAGCCCGACTTGGCACAGGTGCCACCTTGGATCTGGGAACCATCCTGTGTATCGTGGATTTTCAGGGGCCAGCCGGCCACTCTCAGCCATATGCCCCCAAACACAAACCACGGACCTTTTCTCTGGCAAACAAAAATCAGCTGCCCCACTTCTGGATGGCAGATTGCAGGAGCCACTTGGGACTATCACACCAGCACAACATGGCACTGCTGCCACCTTGGATCTGGGAACAATCCTGCGTATCGTACATATTCAGGAACCAGCCGAACACTCCCAGCCATATGCCCCCAAACACAAACCTCGGCCCTTTTCTCTGGCAAACAAAACTCAACTGCCCCTCTTCTGGATGGCAAATTGCAGGACGCACTTGGTACTACAAAAAGAGCCCGACTTGGCAGTGGTGCCACCTTGGCTCTGGGAACCATCCTGCGTATCGAGCATTTTAAGGAGCCAGCCGGCAATTCCCAGCCGTATGCCCCAAAAAGAAACCATGGACCTTTTCTCTGGCAAAAAAAACTCAGCTGTCCCGCTTCTGGATGGCAGATTGCAGGAGTCACTTTGAACCATACAACCAGCCTTACTTGGCACTGGTGCCACCTTGGATCTGGGAACCATCCTGCCTATCGTTGATTTTCAGGGGCCAGCCGGCCACTCTCAGCCATAGGCCCCCAAACACAAACCACAGCCCTTTTCTCTAGCAAACAAAATTTAGCTGCCCCGCTTCTGGATGGCAAATTGCAGAAGCCACTGGGTACTACAAAAACAGCCCGACTTGGCACTGGTGCCACCTTGCGTCTGGTTACCATGCGGCGTATCGTGCATTTTAAGGAGCCAGGTGGCCACTCCCAGCCATATGCCCCCAAACACAACCCACGGCCCTTTTCTCTGGCAAACAAAACTCAGCTGCCCCGCTTCTGGATGGCAGATTGCAGGAGACACTTGGTACTATCAAACCAGCCCGACTTGGCATTGGTGCCACCTTTGGTCTGGGAACCATCCTGCGTATTGTGGATTGTCAGGAGACAGCCGACCACTCTCGGCCACAGACCCCAATCAAAAACAAAGGTCCGTTTCCCTGGCAAAAAAAACTCAGCTGCCCCGCTTCTGGATGGGAGATTGCAGGAGGCACTTTACACTGTCAAACGAGACCCACTTGGCACTGGTGCCACCTTGGGTCTGGGAACCATGCTGCGTATCGTGGATTTTCAGGAGCCAGCCGGCCACTGCCAGCCACAGGCCCCCAAACACAAACCACAGCCTTTTTCTCTGGCAAACAAAACTCAGCTGCCCCGCTTCTGGATGGCAGATTGCAGGAGCCACTTGGTACTATCAAACCAGCCCGACTTGGCACTGGTGCCACCTTGGGTCTGGGAACCATCCTGCCTATCGTGGATTTTAAGGAGCCAGCCGGCTACTCCCAGCCACAGGCCCCCAACAAAAACCACGGCCCTTTTTTCTGGCAAACAAAACTTAGCTGCCTCACTTCTGGATGGCAGATTGCCGGAGCCACTTGGTATAATCAAACCAGCCCGACTTGCCACTGGTGCCACCTTGGGTCTGGGAACCATCCTGCGTATCGTGGATTCTAAGGAGCCAGCCGGCCACTCCCAGCCACAGGCCCCCAAACAAAATCAACGGCGCTGTTCCCTGGAAAACAAAACACGCCTGCCAACTTTTTGATGGAGTTTGCAGGAGCCACTTGGTACTATCAAACCAGCCCAACTTGGCACTGGTGCCACCATGGGTCATGTAAACATCCTGCGTATCGTGGATTCTTAGGAGCCAGCCGGCCACTCCTAGCCACAGGCCCCCAAACAAAAACCTAGGCCTATTTCTCTGGCAAACAAAAGTAAGCTGCCCCGCTTCTGGATGACAGATTGCAGGAGACACTTGGGACTATCAAACCAGCCCAACTTGGCACTGGTGCCACCTCTGGTCTGGGAACCATCCTGCGTATCTTGTGTTCTAAGGAGCCAGCCGGCCACTCCCAGCCACAGTCCCCCAAACACAAACAACGGCGCTTTTCCCTGGAAAACAAAACTGGCCTGCCAACTTTTTGATGGCAGATTGCAGGAGCCACTTGGTACCATCAAACCAGCCCAACTTGGCACTGGTGCCACCTTGGGTCTGGGAACCATCCTGCCTATTGTAGCTTTTCAGGAGCCAGCCTGTCACTCCTAGCCCTAGGCCCCCAGTCATAAACCTCGGCCCGTTTCCCTGGCACACAAAAGTAAGCTACCCCGCTTCAGGATGGCAGATTGCAGGAGCCACTTTTCACCATCAAACCAGCCCGACGTGGCACTGGTGCCACCTTGGGTCTGGGAACCATCCTGCGTATCGTGTGTTCTAAGGAGCCAGCCGGCCACTCCCAGCCACAGTCCCCCAAACACAAACAACGGTGCTTTTCCCTGGAAAAGAAAACTGGCCTGCCAACTTTTTGATGGCAGATTGCAGGTGCTATTTAGTACTATCAAACCAGCCCGACTTGGCACTGGTGCCACCTCTGGTCTGGGAACCATCCTGCCTATCGTGGATTTTCAGGGGCCAGACGGCCACTCTCAGCCATATGCCCCCAAAAAAAAACCACGGCCCTTTTCTCTGATAAACAAAACTCAACTGCCCCTCTTCTGGATGGCAAATTTTAGGACGCACTTTGTACTACGAAAACCGCCCGACTTGGCACTGGTGCCACCTTGGGTCAGGGAACCATCCTGCCTATCGTAGCTTTTTAAGGAGCCAGCAGGCCACGCCCAGCCATATACCCCCAAAAACAAACCACGGACCATTTCTCTTGGAAACAAAAATCTGCTGCCCTGCGTCTGGATGGCAGATTGCAGGAGCCACTTTGCACCATCAAACCAGCCCGACTTGGCACTGGTGCCACCTTGGATCTGGGAACCATCCTGCCTATCGTAGCTTTTCAGGAGCCAGCCGGTTACTCCCAACCATAGGCCCCCAGACACAAACCTCGGCCCGTTTCCCTGGCAAACAAAAGTAAGCTACCCCACTTCTGGATGGCAGATTGCAGGAGCCACTTGGTACTATCAAACCAGTCCGACTTGGCACTGGTGCCACCTTGGGTCTGGGAACCATCCTGCATATCGTGGATTCTAAGGAGCCAGCCGGCCACTCCCACCCACAGGCCCCCAAACACAAACAACGGCGCTTTTCCCTGGAAAACAAAACTCGCCTGCCAAGTTTTTGATGGCAGATTGCAGGAGCCACTTGGTACTATCAAACCAGCCCAACTTGGCACTGGTGCCACCATGGGTCTGGTCACCATCCTGCCTATCGTAGCTTTTCAGGAGCCAGCCGGTCACTCCCAGCCATAGGCCCCCAGTCACAAACCTCGGCCCGTTTCCCTGGCAAACAAAAGTAAGCTGCCCCGCTTCTGGATGGCAGATTGCAGGAGCCACTTGGTACTATCAAACCAGCCCAACTTGGCACTGGTGCCACCTTGGGTTGGGAACCATCCGGCGTATCGTGTGTTGAAAGGAGCCAGCCGGCCACTCCCAGCCACAGGCCTCCAAACAAAAACAACGGCGCTTTTCCCTGGAAAACAAAACTCAACTGCCCTTCTTCTGGATGGAAAATTGCAGGACGCACTTGGTACTACAAAAACAGCCAAACTAGGCAATGGTGCCACCATGGATCTGGGAACCATCCTGCGTATCGAGCTTCTTAAGGAGCCAGCCGGCCACTCCCAGCCATATGCCCCCAAAAACAAACCACGGAACTTTACTCTGGCAAACAAAGATCCGCTGCCCCGCGTCAGGATGGCAGATTGCAGGAGCCACTTGGTACTATCAAACGAGCCCGACTTGGCCCTGGTGCCACCTTGAGTCTGGGAACCATCCTGCGTATTGTGGATTGTCAGTAGCCAGTCGACCATTCTCGGCCACAGACCCCAATCAAAAACAACGGCCGGTTCACAGGCAAAAGAACTCAGCTGCCCCGTTTCTGGATGGGAGATTGCATGAGGCACTTGACACTGTCAAACCAGCCCCACTTGGCACTGGTGCCATCTTGGGTCTGGGAACCATGCTGCGTATCATGGATTTTCAGGAGCCAGCTGGCCACTGCCAGCCACAGGCCCCCAAAAACAAAGCTCGGCCCGTTTCCCTGGCAAACAAAAGTAAGCTGCCCCGCTTCTGGATGGCAGATTGCAGGAACCACTTGGTACTATCAAACCAGCCCGACTTGGCACTGGTGCCATCTTGGGTCTGGGAACCATCCTGCGTATCGTGGATTCTAAGGAGCCAGCCGGCCACTCCCAGCCACAGGCCCGCAAACACAAACAACGGCGCTTTTCCCTGGAAAACAAAACTCGCCTGACAACGTTTTGATGGCAGATTGCAGGAGCCACTTGGTACTATCAAACCAGCCCAACTTGGCACTGGTGCCACCATGGGTCTGGTCACCATCCTGCCTATCGTAGCTTTTCAGGACCTAGCCGGTCACTCCCAGCCATAGGCCTCCAGACAAAAACCTCGGCCCGTTTCCCTGGCAAAAAAAAGTAAGCTACCCCGCTACTGGATGGCAGATTGCAGGAGCCACTTTGCACCATCAAACTAGCCCGACTTGGCACTGGTGCCACCTCTGGTCTGGGAACAATGCTGCGTATCGTGGATTCTAAGGAGCCAGCCGGCCACTCCCAGCCACAGGCCCCCAAACACAAACAACGGCGCTTTTTCCTGGAAAACAAAACTCGCCTGCCAACTTTTTGATGGCAGATTGCAGGAGCCACTTGGTACTATCAAACCAGCCCAACTTGGCACTGGTGCCACCATGGGTCTGGTCACCATCCTGCCTATCGTAGCTTTTCAGGACCTAGCAGGTCACTCCCAGCCATAGGCCCCCAGACACAAAGCTCGGCCCGTTTCCCTGGCAAACAAAAGTAAGCTGCCCCGCTTCTGGATGGCAGATTGCAGGAACCACTTGGTATAATCAAACCAGCCCAACTTGGCACTGGTGCCACCTTGGGTCTGGGAACCATCCTGCGTATCGTGGATTCTAAGGAGCCAGCCGGTCACTCCCAGCCACAGGCCCCCAAATACAAACAACAGCGCTTTTCCCTGGAAAACAAAACTCGCCTGCCAACTTTTTGATGGCAGATCGCAGGAGCCACTTGGTACTATCAAATCAGCCCAACTTGGCACTGGTGCCACCATGGGTCTGGTCACCATCCTGATTATCGTAGCTTTTCAGGAGCCAGCCGGTCACTCCCAGCCATAGGCCCCCAGTCACAAACCTCGGCCCGTTTCCCTGGCAAACAAAAGTAAGCTGCCCCGCTTCTGGATGGCAGATTGCAGGAGCCACTTGGTACTATCAAACCAGCCCAACTTGGCACTGGTGCCACCTTGGGTTGGGAACCATCCGGCGTATCGTGTGTTGAAAGGAGCCAGCCGGCCACTCCCAGCCACAGGCCTCCAAACAAAAACAACGGCGCTTTTCCCTGGAAAACAAAACTCAACTGCCCTTCTTCTGGATGGAAAATTGCAGGACGCACTTGGTACTACAAAAACAGCCAAACTAGGCAATGGTGCCACCATGGATCTGGGAACCATCCTGCGTATCGAGCTTCTTAAGGAGCCAGCCGGCCACTCCCAGCCATATGCCCCCAAAAACAAACCACGGAACTTTACTCTGGCAAACAAAGATCCGCTGCCCCGCGTCAGGATGGCAGATTGCAGGAGCCACTTGGTACTATCAAACGAGCCCGACTTGGCCCTGGTGCCACCTTGAGTCTGGGAACCATCCTGCGTATTGTGGATTGTCAGTAGCCAGTCGACCATTCTCGGCCACAGACCCCAATCAAAAACAACGGCCGGTTCACAGGCAAAAGAACTCAGCTGCCCCGTTTCTGGATGGGAGATTGCATGAGGCACTTGACACTGTCAAACCAGCCCCACTTGGCACTGGTGCCATCTTGGGTCTGGGAACCATGCTGCGTATCATGGATTTTCAGGAGCCAGCTGGCCACTGCCAGCCACAGGCCCCCAAAAACAAAGCTCGGCCCGTTTCCCTGGCAAACAAAAGTAAGCTACCCCGCTTCTGGATGGCAGATTGCAGGAACCACTTGGTACTATCAAACCAGCCCGACTTGGCACTGGTGCCATCTTGGGTCTGGGAACCATCCTGCGTATCGTGGATTCTAAGGAGCCAGCCGGCCACTCCCAGCCACAGGCCCGCAAACACAAACAACGGCGCTTTTCCCTGGAAAACAAAACTCGCCTGACAACGTTTTGATGGCAGATTGCAGGAGCCACTTGGTACTATCAAACCAGCCCAACTTGGCACTGGTGCCACCATGGGTCTGGTCACCATCCTGCCTATCGTAGCTTTTCAGGACCTAGCCGGTCACTCCCAGCCATAGGCCTCCAGACAAAAACCTCGGCCCGTTTCCCTGGCAAAAAAAAGTAAGCTACCCCGCTACTGGATGGCAGATTGCAGGAGCCACTTTGCACCATCAAACTAGCCCGACTTGGCACTGGTGCCACCTCTGGTCTGGGAACAATGCTGCGTATCGTGGATTCTAAGGAGCCAGCCGGCCACTCCCAGCCACAGGCCCCCAAACACAAACAACGGCGCTTTTTCCTGGAAAACAAAACTCGCCTGCCAACTTTTTGATGGCAGATTGCAGGAGCCACTTGGTACTATCAAACCAGCCCAACTTGGCACTGGTGCCACCATGGGTCTGGTCACCATCCTGCCTATCGTAGCTTTTCAGGACCTAGCAGGTCACTCCCAGCCATAGGCCCCCAGACACAAAGCTCGGCCCGTTTCCCTGGCAAACAAAAGTAAGCTGCCCCGCTTCTGGATGGCAGATTGCAGGAACCACTTGGTATAATCAAACCAGCCCAACTTGGCACTGGTGCCACCTTGGGTCTGGGAACCATCCTGCGTATCGTGGATTCTAAGGAGCCAGCCGGTCACTCCCAGCCACAGGCCCCCAAATACAAACAACAGCGCTTTTCCCTGGAAAACAAAACTCGCCTGCCAACTTTTTGATGGCAGATCGCAGGAGCCACTTGGTACTATCAAATCAGCCCAACTTGGCACTGGTGCCACCATGGGTCTGGTCACCATCCTGATTATCGTAGCTTTTCAGGAGCCAGCCGGTCACTCCCAGCCATAGGCCCCCAGTCACAAACCTCGGCCCGTTTCCCTGGCAAACAAAAGTAAGCTGCCCCGCTTCTGGATGGCAGATTGCAGGAGCCACTTGGTACTATCAAACCAGCCCAACTTGGCACTGGTGCCACCTTGGGTTGGGAACCATCCGGCGTATCGTGTGTTGAAAGGAGCCAGCCGGCCACTCCCAGCCACAGGCCTCCAAACAAAAACAACGGCGCTTTTCCCTGGAAAACAAAACTCAACTGCCCTTCTTCTGGATGGAAAATTGCAGGACGCACTTGGTACTACAAAAACAGCCAAACTAGGCAATGGTGCCACCATGGATCTGGGAACCATCCTGCGTATCGAGCTTCTTAAGGAGCCAGCCGGCCACTCCCAGCCATATGCCCCCAAAAACAAACCACGGAACTTTACTCTGGCAAACAAAGATCCGCTGCCCCGCGTCAGGATGGCAGATTGCAGGAGCCACTTGGTACTATCAAACGAGCCCGACTTGGCCCTGGTGCCACCTTGAGTCTGGGAACCATCCTGCGTATTGTGGATTGTCAGTAGCCAGTCGACCATTCTCGGCCACAGACCCCAATCAAAAACAACGGCCGGTTCACAGGCAAAAGAACTCAGCTGCCCCGTTTCTGGATGGGAGATTGCATGAGGCACTTGACACTGTCAAACCAGCCCCACTTGGCACTGGTGCCATCTTGGGTCTGGGAACCATGCTGCGTATCATGGATTTTCAGGAGCCAGCTGGCCACTGCCAGCCACAGGCCCCCAAAAACAAAGCTCGGCCCGTTTCCCTGGCAAACAAAAGTAAGCTACCCCGCTTCTGGATGGCAGATTGCAGGAACCACTTGGTACTATCAAACCAGCCCGACTTGGCACTGGTGCCATCTTGGGTCTGGGAACCATCCTGCGTATCGTGGATTCTAAGGAGTCAGCCGGCCACTCCCAGCCACAGGCCCGCAAACACAAACAACGGCGCTTTTCCCTGGAAAACAAAACTCGCCTGACAACGTTTTGATGGCAGATTGCAGGAGCCACTTGGTACTATCAAACCAGCCCAACTTGGCACTTGTGCCACCATGGGTCTGGTCACCATCCTGCCTATCGTAGCTTTTCAGGACCTAGCCGGTCACTCCCAGCCATAGGCCTCCAGACAAAAACCTCGGCCCGTTTCCCTGGCAAAAAAAAGTAAGCTACCCCGCTACTGGATGGCAGATTGCAGGAGCCACTTTGCACCATCAAACTAGCCCGACTTGGCACTGGTGCCACCTCTGGTCTGGGAACAATGCTGCGTATCGTGGATTCTAAGGAGCCAGCCGGCCACTCCCAGCCACAGGCCCCCAAACACAAACAACGGCGCTTTTTCCTGGAAAACAAAACTCGCCTGCCAACTTTTTGATGGCAGATTGCAGGAGCCACTTGGTACTATCAAACCAGCCCAACTTGGCACTGGTGCCACCATGGGTCTGGTCACCATCCTGCCTATCGTAGCTTTTCAGGACCTAGCAGGTCACTCCCAGCCATAGGCCCCCAGACACAAAGCTCGGCCCGTTTCCCTGGCAAACAAAAGTAAGCTGCCCCGCTTCTGGATGGCAGATTGCAGGAACCACTTGGTATAATCAAACCAGCCCAACTTGGCACTGGTGCCACCTTGGGTCTGGGAACCATCCTGCGTATCGTGGATTCTAAGGAGCCAGCCGGTCACTCCCAGCCACAGGCCCCCAAATACAAACAACAGCGCTTTTCCCTGGAAAACAAAACTCGCCTGCCAACTTTTTGATGGCAGATCGCAGGAGCCACTTGGTACTATCAAATCAGCCCAACTTGGCACTGGTGCCACCATGGGTCTGGTCACCATCCTGATTATCGTAGCTTTTCAGGAGCCAGCCGGTCACTCCCAGCCATAGGCCCCCAGACACAAACCTCGGCCCGTTTCCCTGGCAAACAAAAGTAAGCTGCCCCGCTTCTGGATGGCAGATTGCAGGAGCCACTTTGCACCATCAAACTGGCCCGACTTGTCACTGGTGCCACCTCAGGTCTGGGAACCATCATGCGTATCGTGGATTCCAATTAGCAAGACGGCCACTCCCAGCCACAGGCCCCCAAACACAAACAACGACGCTTTTCCCTGGAAAACAAAACTCGCCTGCCAACTTTTTGATGGCAGATTGCAGGAGCCACTTGGTACTATCAAACCAGCCCAACTTGGCACTGGTGCCACCATGGGTCTGGTCACCATCCTGCCTATCGTAGCTTTTCAGGAGCCAGCCGGTCACTCCCAGCCATAGGCCCCCAGACACAAAGCTCGGCCCGTTTCCCTGGCAAACAAAAGTAAGCTGCCCCGCTTCTGGATGGCAGATTGCAGGATCCACTTGTTATTATCAAACCAGCCCGACTTGGTACTGGTGCCACCTCTGGTCTGGGAACCATCCTGCGTATCGTGGATTCTAAGGAGCCAGCCGGCCACTCCCAGCCACAGGCCCCCAAAAAAAAACAACGGCGCTTTTCCCTGGAAAACAAAACTCGTCTGCCAACATTTTGATGGCAGATTGCAGGAACCACTTGGTACTATCAAACCAGCCCAACTTGGCACTGGTGCCACCTCAGGTCTGGGAACCATCCGGCGTATCGTGTGTTGAAAGGAGCCAGCCGGCCACTCCAGCCACAGGCCCGCAGACACAAACAACGGCGCTTTTCCCTGGAAAACAAAACTCGCCTGCTGACTTTTTGATGGAAGATTGCAGGAGCAACTTTGTACTTTGAAATCAGCCGAACATGGCTCTGGTGCCACCATGGGTCTGGTCACCATCCTGCCTATCGTAGCTTTTCAGGAGCCAGCCGGTCACTCCCAGCCATAGACCCCAGACAAAAAGCTCGGCCCGTTTCCCTGGAAAACAAAAGTAAGCTGCCCCGCTTCTGGATGGCAGATTGCAGGAGCCACTTTGCACCATCAAACTAGCCCGACTTGGCACTGGTGCCACCTCAGGTCTGGGAACCATCCTGCGTATCGTGGATTCTAAGGAGCCAGCCGGCCACTCCCAGCCACAGGCCCTGAAACACAAACAACGGCGCTTTTCCCTGGAAAACAAAACTCGCCTGCCAAATTTTGATGGCAGATTGCCGGAGCCACTTGGTACTATCAAACCAGCCCAACTTGGCACTGGTGCCACCATGGGTCTGGTCACCATCCTGCCTATCGTAGATTTTCAGGACCTAGCCGGTCACTCCCAGCCATAGGCCCCCAGACACAAACCTCGGCCCGTTTCCGTGGCAAACAAAACTAAGCGGCGCCGCTTGTGGATGGCAGATTGCAGGACGCACTTGGTACTATCAAACCAGCCCAACTTGGCACTGGTGCCACCTTGGGTCTGGGAACCATCCTGCGTATCGTGGATTTTAAGGAGCCAGCCGGCTACTCCCAGCCACAGGCCCCCAACAAAAACCACGGCCCTTTTTTCTGGCAAACAAAACTTAGCTTCCTCACTTCTGGATGGCAGATTGCAGGAGCCACTTGGTACTATCAAACCAGCCCGACTTGGCACTGGTGCCACCTTGGGTCTGGGAACCATCCTGCGTATCGTGGTCTCTAAGGAGCCAGCCGGCCACTCCCAGCCACAGGCCCCCAAACAAAATCAACGGCGCTGTTCCCTGGAAAACAAAACACGCCTGCCAACTTTTTGATGGAGTTTGCAGGAGCCAAAGGTACTATCAAACCAGCCCAACTTGGCACTGGTGCCACCATGGGTCTGGTAAACATCCTGCGTATCGTGGATTCTTAGGAGCCAGCCGGCCACTCCTAGCCACAGGCCCCCAAACAAAAACCTAGGCCTATTTCTCTGGCAAACAAAAGTAAGCTGCCCCGCTTCTGGATGGCAGATTGCAGGAGACACTTGGGACTATCAAACCAGCCCAACTTGGCACTGGTGCCACCATGGGTCTGGGAACCATCCTGCCTATTGTAGCTTTTCAGGAGCCAGCCTGTCACTCCTAGCCCTAGGCCCCCAGTCATAAACCTCGGCCCGTTTCCCTGGCACACAAAAGTAAGCTACCCCGCTTCAGGATGGCAGATTGCAGGAGCCACTTTTCACCATCAAACCAGCCCGACGTGGCACTGGTGCCACCTTGGGTCTGGGAACCATCCTGCGTATCGTGTGTTCTAAGGAGCCAGCCGGCCACTCCCAGCCACAGTCCCCCAAACACAAACAACGGTGCTTTTCCTTGGAAAACAAAACTGGCCTGCCAACTTTTTGATGGCAGATTGCAGGTGCTATTTAGTACTATCAAACCAGCCCAACTTGGCACTTGTGCCACCTCTGGTCTGGGAACCATCCTGCCTATCGTGGATTTTCAGGGGCCAGACGGCCACTCTCAGCCATATGCCCCCAGACACAAAGCTCTGCCCGTTTCCCTGGCAAACAAAAGTAAGCTACCCCGCTTCTGGATGGCAGATTGCAGGAGCCACTTGGTAGTATCAAACCAGCCCAACTTGGCACTGGTGCCACCATGGGTCTGGTCACCATCCTGCCTATCGCAGCTTTTCAGGACCTAGCAGGTCACTCCCAGCCATAGGCCCCCAGACACAAACCTCGGCCCGTTTCCCTGGCAAACAAAAGTAAGCTGCCCCGCTTCTGGATGGCAGATTGCAGGACGCACTTGGTACTATCAAACCAGCCCAACTTGGCAAAGGTGCCACCTCTGGTCTGGGAACCATCCTGCGTATCGTGGATTCTAAGGAGCCAGCCGGCCACTCCCAGCCACAGGCCCTCAAACACAAACAACGGCGCTTTTCCCTGGAAAACAAAACTCGCCTGCCAACTTTTTGATGGCAGATTGCAGGAGCCACTTGGTACTATCAAACCAGCCCAACTTGGCACTGGTGCCACCATGGGTCTGGTCACCATCCTGCCTATCGTAGCTTTTCAGGAGCCAGCCGGTCACTCCCAGCCATAGGTCCCCAGTCACAAACCTCGGCCCGTTTCCCTGGCAAACAAAAGTAAGCTGCCCCGCTTCTGGATGGCAGATTGCAGGAGCCCCTTGGTACTATCAAACCAGCCCGACTTGGAACTGGTGCCACCTCTGGTCTGGGAACCATGCTGCGTAACACAGATTCTAAGGCGCCAGTCGGCCACTACGAGCCACAAGCCCCCAAACACAAACAACGGCGCTATTCTCTGGCAAACAAAACTCCACTGCCCCTCTTCTGGATGGCAAATTGCAGGACGCACTTGGTACTATAAAAACAGCCCGACTTGGCACTGGTGCCACCTTGGGTCTCGGAACCATCCTGCGTATCGATCTTTTTAATGAGACAGCCGGCCACTCCCAGCCATATGCCCCCAAACACAACCCACGGCACTTTTCTCTGGCAAACAAAACTCAACTGCACCGCTTCTGGATGGCAGATTGCAGGAGCCACTTGGTACTATCAAACCAGCCCGACTTGGCACTGGTGCCACCTTGGGTCTGGGAACCATCCTGCGTATTGTGGGTTGTCAGGAGCCAGCCGAACACTCTCGGCCACAGACCCCAATCAAAAACAACGGCCCGTTTCACAGGCAAACAAAACTCAACTGCCCCTCTTCTGGATGGCAAATTTTAGGACGCACATTGTACTACGAAAACCGCCCGACGTGGCACTGGTCCCACCTTGTGTCAGGGAACCATCCTGCATATCGAGCTTTTTAAGGAGCCAGCCGGCCACGCCGAGCCATATACCCCCAAAAACAAACCACGGACCATTTCTCATGGAAACAAAAATCCGCTGCCCCGCGTCTGGATGGCAGATTGCAGGAGCCACTTTGCACCATCAAACCAGCCCGACTTGGCACTGGTGCCACGTCAAGTCTGGGAACCATCCTGCGTATCGTGGATTCTAAGGAGCCAGCCGGCCACTCCCAGCCACAGGCCCCCAAACACAAACAACGGCGCTTTTCCCTGGAAAACAAAACTCGCCTGCCAGCTTTTTGATGGCAGTTTGCAGGAGCCACTTGGTACTATCAAATCATCCCAACTTGGTACTGGTGCCACTATGGGTCTGGGAACCATCCTGCCTATTGTAGCATTTCAGGAGCCAGCCGGTCACTCCCAGCCATAGGCCCCCAGACACAAACCTCGGACCGTTTCCCTGGCAAACAAAATTAAGCTGCCCCGATTCTGGATGGCAGATTGCAGGAGCCACTTGGTAGTGTCAAACCAGCCCGACTTGGCACTGGTGCCACCTTGGGTCTGGGAACCATCCTGCGTATCGTGGATTCTAAGCAGCCACCCGGCCACTCTGAGCCACAGGCGCCCAAACACAAACAACGGCGTTTTCCCTGGAAAACAAAACTCGCCTGCCAACATTTTGATGGCAGATAGCAGGAGGCACATGGTACTATCATACCAGGCAAACATGGCACTGGTGCCACCTTGGCTCTGGAAACCATACTGCCTATCGTGGATTTTCAGGGGCCAGCCGGCCAATCTCAGCCATATGGATCCAAACACATACCACGGCCCTTTTCTCTGACAAACAAAACTCAACTGCCCCTCTTCTGGATGGCAAATTGCAGGACGCACTTGGTACTACGAAAACAGCCCGACTTGGCACTGATGCCACCTTGGGTCAGGGAACAATCCTGCGTATCGATCTTTTTATGGAGCCAGCCGGCCACGTCCAGCCATATACCCCCAAAAAAAAACCACGGAACTTTCCTCCAGCAAACAAAAATCCGCTGCCCCGCGTCTGAATGGCAGATTTCAGGAGCTATTTAGTATTATCAAACCAGCCCGACTTGGCACTGGTGCCACCATGAGTCTGGTAACCATCCTGCCTATCGTAGCTTTTCAGTAGCCAGCCGGTCACTCCCAGCCATAGGCCCCCAGACAAATACCTCGGCCCGTTTCCCTGGGAAACAAAAGTAAGCTGTCCCGCTTCTGGATGGCAGATTGCAGGAGCCACTTGGTACTATCAAGCCAGCCCAACTTGGCACTGGTGCCACCTTGGCTCTGGGAACCATCCTGCGTATCCTGGGTTCAAAGGAGGCAGCCGGCCACTCCCAGCCACAGGCCTCTAAACAAGAACAACGGCGCTTTTCCCTGGAAAACAAAACTCGCCTGACAACTTTTGGATGGCAGATTGCAGGAGCCACTTGGTACTATCAAACCAGCCCAACTTGGCACTGGTGCCACCATGGGTCTGGTCACCATCCTGCCTATCGTAGCTTTTCAGGAGCCAGCCGGTCACTCCCAGCCATAGGCCCCCAGACAAATATCTCGGCCCGTTTCCCTGGCAAGCAAAAGTAAGCAGCCCCGCTTCTGGATGGCAGATTGCAGGAGCCACATGGTACTATCAAACCAGGCCAACATGGCACTGGTGCCACCTTGGTTCTGGGAACCATCCTGCCTATCGTGGATTTTCTGGGGCCAGCCGGCCACTCTCAGCCATATGCCCCCAAACATATACCACGGTCCTTTTCTCTGGCAAACAAAACTCAACTGCCCCTCTTCTGGATGGCAAATTGCAGGACGCACTTGGTACTACGAAAACAGCCCGACTTGGCACTCATGCCACCTTGGGTCAGGGAACAATCCTGCGTATCGAGATTTTTAAGGAGCCAGCCGGCCACGTCCAGCCATATACCCCCAAAAAAAAACCACGGAACTTTTCTCCAGCAAAGAGAAATCCGCTGCCCCGCGTCTGGATGGCAGATTTCAGGAGTTATTTAGTATTATCAAACCAGCCCGACTTGGCAGTGGGGCCACCATGAGCCTGGTAACCATCCTGCCTATCGTAGCTTTTCAGTAGCCAGCCAGTCACGCCCAGCCATAGGCCCCCAGACAAATACCTCGGCCCGTTTCCCTGGGAAACAAAATTAAGCTGTCCCGCTTCTGGATGGCAGTTTGCAGGATCCACTTGGTACTATCAAACCAGCCGAACTTGGCACTGGCGTAACCTTGGCTCTGGGAACCATCCTGCGTATCCTGGGTTCAAAGGAGGCAGCCGGCCACTCCCAGCCACAGGCCCCCAAACAGAAACAACGGCGCTTTTCCCTGGAAAACAAAACTGGCCTGCCAAGTTTTTGATGGCAGATTGCAGGAGCCACTTGGTACTATCAAACCAGCCCAACTTGGCACTGGTGCCACCATGGGTCTGGTCACCATCCTGCCTATCGTAGCTTTTCAGGCGCCAGCCGGTCACTCCCAGCCATAGGCCCCCAGTCACAAACCTCGGCCCGTTTCCCTG
The DNA here is from genome assembly GCF_035770615.1 of Melospiza melodia melodia. Classification (NCBI taxonomy): domain Eukaryota; kingdom Metazoa; phylum Chordata; class Aves; order Passeriformes; family Passerellidae; genus Melospiza; species Melospiza melodia. Next base: position 89,380,764 of record NC_086196.1, on the reverse strand, counting down.
GCAAACAAAAGTAAGCTACCCCGCTTCTGGATGGCAGATTGCAGGAGCCACTTTGCACCATCAAACCAGCCCGACTTGGCACTGCTGCGACCTCTGGTCTGGGAACCATCCTGCGTATCGTGGATTCTAAGGAGCCAGCTGGCCACTCCCAACCACAGGCCCCCAAACACAAACAACGGCGCTTTTCCCTGGAAAACAAAACTCGCCTGCCAACTTTTTGATGGCAGATTGCAGGAGCCACTTGGTACTATCAAACCAGCCCAACTTGGCACTGGTGCCACCATGGGTCTGGTCACCATCCTGCCTATCGTAGCTTTTCAGGAGCCAGCCGGTCACTCCCAGCCATAGGCCCCGAGACACAAACCTCGGCCCGTTTCCCTGGCAAACAAAAGTAAGCTACCCCGCTTCTGGATGGCAGATTGCAGGACGCACTTGGTACTATCAAACCAGCCCAACTTGGCACTGGTGCCACCTCAGGTCTGGGAACCATCCTGCGTCTCGTGGATTCTAAGGAGCCAGCCGGCCACTCCCACCCATAGGCCCCCAAACAAAAACAACGGCGCTTTTCCCGGGAAAACAAAACTCGCCTGCCAACTTTTTGATGGCCGATTGCAGGAACCACTTGGTATTATCAAGCCAGCCCGACTTGGCACTGGTGCCACCTTGGGTCTGGGAACCATGCTGCGTATCGTGGATTCTAAGGAGCCAGCCGGCCACTCCCTGCCACAGGCCCCCAAACACAAACAACGGCGCTTTTCCCTGGAAATCAACACTCGCTTGCCGACTTTTTGATGGCAGATTGCAGGAGCCACTTGGTACTATCAAACCAGCCCAACTTGGCACTGGTGCCACCATGGGTCTGGTCACCATCATGCCTCTCGTAGCTTTTAAGGACCTAGCGGGTCACTCACAGCCATAGGCCCCCAGACACAAACCTTGGCCCGTTTCCCTGGCAAACAAAAGTAAGCTGCCCCGTTTCTGGATGGCATATTTCAGTAGCAACTTTGCACCATCAAACTGGCCCGACTTGTCACTGGTGCCACTTTAGGTCTGGGAACCATCCTGCGTATCGTGGATTCTAATTAGCCATCCGGCCACTCCCACCCACAGGCCCCCAAACACAAACAACGGCGCTTTTCCCTGGAAAACAAAACTCGCCTACCAACATTTTGATGGCAGATTGCAGGAGCCACTTGGTACTATCAAATCAGCCGAACTTGGCACTGGTGCCACCATGGGTCTGGTAACCATCCTGCCTATCGTACCTTTTCAGGAGCCAGCTGGTCACTCCCAGCCATAGGCCCCCAGACAAAAACCTCGGCTCCTTTCCCTGGCAAACAAAAGTAAGCAGCCCTGCTTCTGGATGGCAGATTGCAGGAGCCACTTTGCACCATCAAACTGGCCCGACTTGTCACTGTTGCCACCTCTGGTCTGGGAACCATCCTGCGTATCGTGGGTTCTAATTAGCCAGCCGGCCACTCCCAGCCACAGGCCCCCAAACACAAACAACGGCGCTTTTCCCTGGAAAACAAAACTCGCCTGCCAACTTTTTGATGGCAGATTGCAGGAGCAACTTGGTACTATCAAACCAGCCCAACTTGGCACTGGTGCCACCATGGGTCTGGTCACCATCCTGCCTATCGTAACTTTTCAGGAGCCAGCCAGTCACTCTCAGCCATAGGCCCCCAAACAAAACCCACGGCCCGTTTCCCTGGCAAACAAAAGTAAGCTGCCCCGCTTCTGGATGGCAGATTCCCGGACGCACTTGGTACTATCAAACCAGCCCAACTTGGCACAGGTTCCACCTCTGATCTGGGAACCATGCTGAGTATCGTGGATTCTAAGGAGCCAGCCGGCCACTCCCAGCCACAGGCCCCCAAACACAAACAACGGCGCTTTTCCCTGGAAAACAAAACTCGCCCGCCAAGTTTGTGATGGCAGATTGCAGGAGCCACTTAGTACTATCAAACCAGCCCAACTTGGCACTGGTGCCGTCATGGGTCTGGTCACCATCCTGCCTATCGTAGCTTTTCACGAGCCAGCCGGTCACTCCCAGCCATAGGCCCCCAGACAAAAACCTCGGCCCGTTCCCCTGGAAAACAAAAGTAAGCTGCCCCGCTTCTGGATGGCAGATTGCAGGAACCACTTGGTACTATCAAACCAGCCCAACTTGGCACTGGTGCCACCATGGGTCTGGGAACCATCCTTTGTATCGTGGATTCTAATTAGCCATCCGTCCACTCCAGGCCATAGGGCCCCAGGCACAAACAACAGCGCTTTTCCCTGGAAAACAAAACTCGCCTGACAACATTTTGATGGCCGATTGCAGGAACCACTTGGTATTATCTAGCCAGCCCAACTTGGCACTGGTGCCACCATGGGTCTGGTCACCATCCTGCCTATCGTAGCTTTTCAGGAGCCAGCCGGTCACTCCCAGCCATAGGCCCCCAGACACAAACCTCGGACCGTTTCCCTGGCAAACAAAAGTAAGCTGCCCCGCTTCTGGATGGCAGTTTGCAGGATCCACTTGGTACTATCAAACCAGCCGAACTTGGCACTGGCGTAACCTTGGCTCTGGGAACCATCCTGCTTATCCTGGGTTCAAAGGAGGCAGCCGGCCACTCCCAGCCACAGGCCCCCAAACAGAAACAACGGCGCTTTTCCCTGGAAAACAAAACTGGCCTGCCAAGTTTTTGATGGCAGATTGCAGGAGCCACTTGGTACTATCAAACCAGCCCAACTTGGCACTGGTGCCACCATGGGTCTGGTCACCATCCTGCCTATCGTAGCTTTTCAGGAGCCAGCCAGCCACCCCCAGCCAGAGGCCCCCAGACAAATATTTCGGCCCGTTTCCCTGGCAAACAAAAGTAAGCTGCCCCGCTTCTGCATGGCAGATTGCAGGAGCCACTTTGCACCGTCAAACCAGCCCAACTTGGCACTGGTGCCACCTCAGGTCTGGGAACCATCCTGCGTCTCGTGGGTTCTAATTAGCCATCCGTCCACTCCAGGCCATAGGGCCCCAGGCACAAACAACGGCGCTTTTCCCTGGAAAACAAAACTCGCCTGCCAACATTTTGATGGCCGATTGCAGGAACCACTTGGTATTATCAAGCCAGCCCAACTTGGCACTGGTGCCACCATGGGTCTGGTCACCATCCTGCCTATCGTAGCTTTTCAGGAGCCAGCCGGTCACTCCCAGCCATAGGCCCCCAGACACAAACCTCGGACCGTTTCCCTGGCAAACAAAAGTAAGCTGCCCCGCTTCTGGATGGCAGATTGCAGGAACCACTTGGTACTATCAAACCAGCCCAACTTGGCACTGGTGCCACCATGGGTCTGGGAACCATCCTGTGTATCGTGGATTCTAATTAGCCATCCGTCCACTCCAGGCCATAGGGCCCCAGGCACAAACAACGGCGCTTTTCCCTGGAAAACAAAACTCGCCTGCCAACTTTTTGATGGCCGATTGCAGGAACCACTTGGTATTATCAAGCCAGCCCGACTTGGCACTGGTGCCACCTTGGGTCTGGGAACCATGCTGCGTATCGTGGATTCTAAGGAGCCAGCCGGCCACTCCCAGCCACAGGCCCCCAAACACAAACAACGACGCTTTTCCCTGGAAATCAACACTCGCTTGCCGACTTTTTGATGGCAGATTGCAGGAGCCACTTGGTACTATCAAACCAGCCCAACTTGGCACTGGTGCCACCATGGGTCTGGTCACCATCCTGCCTATCGTAGCTTTTCATGAGCCAGCCGGCCACTCCCAGCCACAGGCCCCCAGACACAAACCTCGGCCCGTTTCCCTGGCAAACAAAAGTAAGCTGCCCCGCTTCTGGATGGCAGATTCCCGGACGCACTTGTTACAATCAAACCAGCCCAACTTGGCACTGGTGCCACCTCTGGTCTGGGAACCATGCTGAGTATCGTGGATTCTAAGGAGCCAGCCGGCCACTCCCAGCCACAGGCCCCCAAACACAAACAACGGCGCTTTTCCCTGGAAAACAAAACTCGCCTGCCAAGTTTTTGATGGCAGATTGCAGGAGCCACTTGGTACTATCAAACCAGCCCAACTTGGCACTGGTGCCGTCATGGGTCTGGTCACCATCCTGCCTATCGTAGCTTTTCACGAGCCAGCCGGTCACTTCCAGGCTTAGGCCCCCAGACACAATCCTCGGACCGTTTCCCTGGCAAACAAAAGTAAGCTGCCCCGCTTCTGGATGGCAGATTGCAGGAACCACTTGGTACTATCAAACCAGCCCAAGTTGGCACTGGTGCCACCATGGGTCTGGGAACCATCCTGGGTATCGTGGATTCTAATTAGCCATCCGTCCACTCCAGGCCATAGGGCCCCAGGCACAAACAACGGCGCTTTTCCCTGGATAACAAACTCGCCTGCCAAATTTTTGATGGCAGATTGCAGGAGCCACTTGGTACTATCAAACCAGCCCAACTTGGCACTGGTGCCACCATGGGTCTGGTCACCATCCTGCCTATCGTAGCTTTTCAGGAGCCAGCCGGTCACTCCCAGCCATAGGCCCCGAGACACAAACCTCGGCCCGTTTCCCTGGCAAACAAAAGTAAGCTGCCCCGCTTCTGGATGGCAGATTGCAGGAGCCACTTGGTACTATCAAACCAGCCCGACTTGGCACTGGTGCCACCACTGGTCTGGGAACCATCCTGCGTATCGTGGATTCTAATTAGCCAGCTGGCCACTCCCAGCCACAGGCACCCAAACACAAACGACTGCGCTTTTCCCTGGAAAACAAAACTCGCCTGCCAAATTTTTGATGGCAGATTGCAGGAGCCACTTGGTACTATCAAACCAGCCCAACTTGGCACTGGTGCCACCATGGGTCTGGTCACCATCCTGCCTATCGTAGCTTTTCAGGAGCCAGCCGGTCACTCCCAGCCATAGGCCCCCAGACAAATACCTCGGCCCGTTTCCCTGGAAAACAAAATTAAGCTGCCCCGCTTCTGGATGGCAGATTGCAGGACGCACTTGGTACTATCAAACCAGCCCGACTTGGCACTGGTGCCACGTCAAGTCTGGGAACCATCCTGCGTATCGTGGATTCTAAGGAGCCAGCCGGCCACTCCCTGCCACAGGCCCCCAAACACAAACAACGGCGCTTTTCCCTGGAAAACAAAACTCGCCTGACAACTTTTTGATGGCAGATTGCAGGAGCAACTTGGTACTATCAAACCAGCCCAACTTGGCACTGGTGCCACCATGGGTCTGGTCACCATCCTGCCTATCGTAACTTTTCAGGAGCCAGCCGGTCACTCTCAGCCATAGGCCCCCAAACAAAACCCACGGCCCGTTTCCCTGGCAAACAAAAGTAAGCTGCCCCGCTTCTGGATGGCAGATTCCCGGACGCACTTGGTACTATCAAACCAGCCCAACTTGGCACTGGTTCCACCTCTGATCTGGGAACCATGCTGAGTATCGTGGATTCTAAGGAGCCAGCCGGCCACTCCCAGCCACAGGCCCCCAAACACAAACAACGGCGCTTTTCCCTGGAAAACAAAACTCGCCCGCCAAGTTTGTGATGGCAGATTGCAGGAGCCACTTGGTACTATCAAACCAGCCCAACTTGGCACTGGTGCCGTCATGGGTCTGGTCACCATCCTGCCTATCGTAGCTTTTCACGAGCCAGCCGGTCACTCCCAGCCATAGGCCCCCAGACAAAAACCTCGGCCCGTTTCGCTGGAAAACAAAAGTAAGCTGCCCCGCTTCTGGATGGCAGATTGCAGGAACCACTTGGTACTATCAAACCAGCCCAACTTGGCACTGGTGCCACCATGGGTCTGGGAACCATCCTGTGTATCGTGGATTCTAATTAGCCATCCGTCCACTCCAGGCCATAGGGCCCCAGGCACAAACAACAGCGCTTTTCCCTGGAAAACAAAACTCGCCTGCCAACATTTTGATGGCCGATTGCAGGAACCACTTGGTATTATCTAGCCAGCCCAACTTGGCACTGGTGCCACCATGGGTCTGGTCACCATCCTGCCTATCGTAGCTTTTCAGGAGCCAGCCAGCCACCCCCAGCCAGAGGCCCCCAGACAAATATTTCGGCCCGTTTCCCTGGCAAACAAAAGTAAGCTGCCCCGCTTCTGCATGGCAGATTGCAGGAGCCACTTTGCACCGTCAAACCAGCCCAACTTGGCACTGGTGCCACCTCAGGTCTGGGAACCATCCTGCGTCTCATGGGTTCTAATTAGCCATCCGTCCACTCCAGGCCATAGGGCCCCAGGCACAAACAACGGCGCTTTTCCCTGGAAAACAAAACTCGCCTGCCAACTTTTTGATGGCCGATTGCAGGAACCACTTGGTATTATCAAGCCAGCCCAACTTGGCACTGGTGCCACCATGGGTCTGGTCACCATCCTGCCTATCGTAGCTTTTCAGGAGCCAGCCGGTCACTCCCAGCCATAGGCCCCCAGACACAAACCTCGGACCGTTTCCCTGGCAAACAAAAGTAAGCTGCCCCGCTTCTGGATGGCAGATTGCAGGAACCACTTGGTACTATCAAACCAGCCCAACTTGGCACTGGTGCCACCATGGGTCTGGGAACCATCCTGTGTATCGTGGATTCTAATTAGCCATCCGTCCACTCCAGGCCATAGGGCCCCAGGCACAAACAACGGCGCTTTTCCCTGGAAAACAAAACTCGCCTGCGAACATTTTGATGGCCGATTGCAGGAACCACTTGGTATTATCAAGCCAGCCCGACTTGGCACTGGTGCCACCTTGGGTCTGGGAACCATGCTGCGTATCGTGGATTCTAAGGAGCCAGCCGGCCACTCCCAGCCACAGGCCCCCAAACACAAACAACGACGCTTTTCCCTGGAAATCAACACTCGCTTGCCGAGTTTTTGATGGCAGATTGCAGGAGCCACTTGGTACTATCAAACCAGCCCAACTTGGCACTGGTGCCACCATGGGTCTGGTCACCATCCTGCCTATCGTAGCTTTTCATGAGCCAGCCGGCCACTCCCAGCCATAGGCCCCCAGACACAAACCTCGGCCCGTTTCCCTGGCAAACAAAAGTAAGCTGCCCCGCTTCTGGATGGCAGATTCCCGGACGCACTTGTTACAATCAAACCAGCCCAACTTGGCACTGGTGCCACCTCTGGTCTGGGAACCATGCTGAGTATCGTGGATTCTAAGGAGCCAGCCGGCCACTCCCAGCCACAGGCCCCCAAACACAAACAACGGCGCTTTTCCCTGGAAAACAAAACTCGCCTGCCAAGTTTTTGATGGCAGATTGCAGGAGCCACTTGGTACTATCAAACCAGCCCAACTTGGCACTGGTGCCGTCATGGGTCTGGTCTCCATCCTGCCTATCGTAGCTTTTCACGAGCCAGCCGGTCACTTCCAGGCTTAGGCCCCCAGACACAATCCTCGGACCGTTTCCCTGGCAAACAAAAGTAAGCTGCCCCGCTTCTGGATGGCAGATTGCAGGAACCACTTGGTACTATCAAACCAGCCCAACTTGGCACTGGTGCCACCATGGGTCTGGGAACCATCCTGTGTATCGTGGATTCTAATTAGCCATCCGTCCACTCCAGGCCATAGGGCCCCAGGCACAAACAACGGCGCTTTTCTCTGGATAACAAACTCGCCTGCCAAATTTTTGATGGCAGATTGCAGGAGCCACTTGGTACTATCAAACCAGCCCAACTTGGCACTGGTGCCACCATGGGTCTGGTCACCATCCTGCCTATCGTAGCTTTTCAGGAGCCAGCCGGTCACTCCCAGCCATAGGCCCCGAGACACAAACCTCGGACCGTTTCCCTGGCAAACAAAAGTAAGCTACCCCGCTTCTGGATGGCAGATTGCAGGACGCACTTGGTACTATCAAACCAGCCCAACTTGGCACTGGTGCCACCTCAGGTCTGGGAACCATCCTGCGTCTCGTGGATTCTAAGGAGCCAGCCGGCCACTCCCACCCATAGGCCCCCAAACAAAAACAACGGCGCTTTTCCCTGGAAATCAACACTCGCTTCCCGACTTTTTGATGGCAGATTGCAGGAGCCACTTGGTACTATCAAACCAGCCCAACTTGGCACTGGTGCCACCATGGGTCTGGTCACCATCATGCCTCTCGTAGCTTTTCAGGACCTAGCCGGTCACGCACAGCCATAGGCCCCCAGACACAAACCTTGGCCCGTTTCCCTGGCAAACAAAAGTAAGCTGCCCCGTTTCTGGATGGCAGATTTCAGTAGCAACTTTGCACCATCAAACTGGCCCGACTTGTCACTGGTGCCACTTTAGGTCTGGGAACCATCCTGCGTATCGTGGATTCTAATTAGCCATCCGGCCACTCCCACCCACAGGCCCCCAAACACAAACAACGGCGCTTTTCTCTGGAAAACAAAACTCGCCTACCAACATTTTGATGGCAGATTGCAGGAGCCACTTGGTACTATCAAATCAGCCGAACTTGGCACTGGTGCCACCATGGGTCTGGTAACCATCCTGCCTATCGTACCTTTTCACGAGCCAGCTGGTCACTCCCAGCCATAGGCCCCCAGACACAAACCTCGGCTCCTTTCCCTGGCAAACAAAAGTAAGCAGCCCTGCTTCTGGATGGCAGATTGCAGGAGCCACTTTGCACCATCAAACTGGCCCGACTTGTCACTGTTGCCACCTCTGGTCTGGGAACCATCCTGCGTATCGTGGATTCTAAGGAGCCAGCCGGCCACTCCCAGCCACAGGCTCCCAAACACAAACAACGGCGCTTTTCCCTGGAAAACAAAACTCGCCTGACAACTTTTTGATGGCAGATTGCAGGAGCCACTTGGTACTATCAAACCAGGCCAACTTGGCACTGGTGCCACCATGGGTCTGGTCACCATCCTGCCTATCGTAGCTTTTCAGGAGCCAGCCGGTCACTCCCAGCCATAGGCCCCCAGACACAAAGCTCGGCCCGTTTCCCTGGCAAACAAAAGTAAGCTGCCCCGCTTCTGGATGGCAGATAGTAGGACGCACTTTTTACTATCAAACCAGCCCGACTTGGCACTGGTGCCACCACTGGTCTGGGAACCATCCTGCGTATCGTGGATTCTAAGGAGCCAGCCGGCCACTCCCAGCCACAGGCACCCAAACACAAACAACGGCGCTTTTCCCTGGAAAACAAAACTCGCCTGACAACTTTTTGATGGCAGATTGCAGGAGCCACTTGGTACTATCAAACCAGCCCAACTTGGCACTGGTGCCACCATGGGTCTGGTCACCATCCTGCCTATCGTAGCTTTTCAGGAGCCAGCCGGTCACTCCCTGCCATAGGCCCCCAGACACAAACCTCGGCCCGTTTCCCTGGCAAACAAAAGTAAGCTGCCCCGCTTTTGGATGGCAGATTGCAGGAGCCACGTTGCACCATCAAACCAGCCCGACTTGGCACTGGTGCCACCTTGGGTCTGGGAACAAGTTGGGCTGGTTTGAGAGTACCAAGTGGCTCCTGCAATCTTCCATCCAGAAGCGGGACAGCTTACTTTTGTTTCCCAGGGAAACGGGCCGAGGTATTTGTCTGGGGGCCTATGGCTGGGAGTGACCGGCTGGCTACTGAAAAGCTACGATAGGCAGGATGGTTACCAGACTCATGGTGCCACCAGTGCCAAGTCGGCCTGGTTTGATAATACTAAATAGCTCCTGCAATCTGCCATCCAGACGCGGGGCAGCGGATTTTTGTTTGCTGGAGAAATGTTCCGTGGTTTTTTTTGGGGGTATATGACTGGACGTGGCCGGCTGGCTCCTTAAAAAGCTCTATACGCAGGATTGTTCCCTGACCCAAGGTGGCATCAGTGCCAAGTCGGGCTGTTTTCGTAGTACCAAGTGCGTCCTGCAATTTGCCATCCAGAAGCGGGGCAGCCTACTTTTGTTTGCCAGGGAAACGTGCCGAGGTATTTGTCTGGAGGCCTATGGCTGGGAGTGAGCTGCTGGCTCCTAAAAAGCTACGATAGGCAGGATGGTGACCAGACCCATGGTGGCACCAGTGCCAAGTTGGGCTGGTTTGATAGTACCAAGTGGCTCCTGCAATCTGCCATCAAGAAGTTGGCAGGCGAGTTTTGTTTTCCAGGGAAAAGCGCCGTTGTTTTTGTTTAGAGGCCTGTGGCTGGGAGTGGCCGCCTGTCCTCGTAGAATCTACGTTACGCAGCATGGTTCCCAGAGCCAAGGTGGCACCAGGGCCAAGTCGGGCTGGTTTGTAAGTACCAAGTGCATCCTGCAATCTGCCATCCAAAAGCGGGGCAGCTTACTTTTGTTTGCCAGGGAAACGGGCCGAGGTTTGTGTCCAGGGGCCTATGGCAGGGAGTGACCGGCTGGCTCCTGAAAAGCTACGATAGGCAGGATGTTTACCAGACCCATGGCGGCACCAGTGCCAAGTTGGGCTGATTTGATAGTACCAAGTGGCTCCTGCAATCTGCCATCCAGAATTGGGGTAGCTTACTTTTGTTTTCCATGGAAACGGGCCGAGGTTTGTGTCTGGGGGTCTATGGCTGGGAGTGACCCGCTGGCTCCTGAAAAGCTACGATAGGCAGGATGGTTCCCAGACCAGAGGTGGCACCAGTGCCAAGTTGGGCTGGTTTGATAGTACCAAGTGGCTCCTGCAATCTGCCATCAAAAAGTTGGCAGGCGAATTTTGTTTTCCAGGGAAAAGCGCCGTTGTTTGTGTTTGGGGGCCTGTGGCTGGGAGTGGCCGGCTGGCTCCTTAGAATCCACGATATGCAGGATTGTTCCCAGACCCAAGGTGGCACCAGTGCCAAGTCGGGCTGGTTTGATGGTGCAAAGTGGCTCCTGCAATCTGCCATCCAGACGCGGGGCAGCGGATTTTTGTTTCCAAGAGAAATAGTCCGTGGTTTGTTTTTGGGGGTTTATGGCTGGGCGTGGCCGTCTGGCTCCTTAAAAAGCTCGATATGCAGGATGGTTCCCTGACACAAGGTGGCACCAGGGCCACGTCGGGCGGTGTTCGTAGTACTAAGGGCGTCCTAAAATTTGCCATCCAGAAGAGGGGCAGTTGAGTTTTGTTTGCCAGAGAAAAGGGCCGTGGTTTGTTTTTGGGGGCATATGGCTGAGAGTGGCCGGCTGGCCCCTGAAAATCCACGATAGGCAGGATGGTTCCCAGACCTGAGGTGGCACCAGTGCCATGTCGGGCTGGTTTGATAGTACTAAGCAGCTCCTGCAATCTGCCATGCAGAAGCGGGGCAGCTTACTTTTGTTTGCCAGGGAAACGGGCCGAGGTTTGTGTCTAGGTGCCTCTGGCTGGGGGTGGCTGGCTGGCTCCTGAAAAGCTACGATAGGCAGGATGGTGACCAGACCCATGGTGGCACCAGTGCCAAGTTGGGCTGGTTTGATAGTACCAAGTGGCTCCTGCAATCTGCCATCAAAAAGTTGGCAGGCGAGTTGTGTTTTCCAGGGAAAAGCGCCGTTGTTTGTGTTTGGGGGCCTGTGGCTGGGAGTGGCCGGCTGGCTCCTTAGAACCCACGATACGCAGGATGGTTCCCAGACCTGAGGTGGCACCAGTGCCAAGTTGGGCTGGTTTGATGGTGCAAAGTGGCTCCTGCAATCTGCCATGCAGAAGCGGGGCAGCTTACTTTTGTTTGCCAGGGAAACGGGCCGAAATATTTGTCTGGGGGCCTCTGGATTGGGGTGGCTGGCTGGCTCCTGAAAAGCTACGATAGGCAGGATGGTGACCAGACCCATGGTGGCACCAGTGCCAAGTTGGGCTGGTTTGATAGTACCAAGTGGCTCCTGCAATCTGCCATCAAAAGTTTGGCAGGCGAGTTTTGTTTTCCAGGGAAAAGCACCGTTGTGCGTGTTTTGGGGCCTGTGGCTGGGAGTGGCCAGCTGGCTCCTTAGAATCCACGATACGCAGGATGGTTCCCAGACCCAAGGTGGCACCAGTGCCAAGTCGGGCTGGTTTGTTAGTACCAAGTGGTTCCTGCAATCTGCCATCCAGAAGCGGGGCAGCTGAATTTTGTTTGCCAGAGAAAAAGGCTGTTGTTTGTGTTTCGGGGCCTGTGGCTGGCAGTGGCCGGCTGGCTCCTGAAAATCCATGATACGCAGCATGGTTCCCAGACCCAAGGTGGCATCAGTGCCAAGTAGGGCTGGTTTCATAGTACCCAGTGGCTCCTGCAATCTGCCATCCAGAAGAGGGGCAGTTGAGTTTTGTTTTCCAGAGAAAAGGGCCGTGGTTTGTGTTTGGGGCCTATGGCTGAGAGTGACCGGCTGGCCCCTGAAAATCCACGATAGGAAGGATGGTTCCCAGATCCAAGGTGGCAGCAGTGCCATGTTGTTCTGGTGTGATAGTCCCAAGTGGCTCCTGCAATCTGCCATCCAGAAGCGGGGCAGCTGAGTTTTGTTTGCCAGAGAAAAAGGCTTTGGTTTGTATTTGGGGGCCTGTGGCTGGGAGTGTTCGGCTGGCTCCTGACAACCCACAATACGCAGGATGGTTCCCAGACCCAAGGTGGCACCAGTGCCAAGTCGGGCTGTTTTTATAGTACCAAGTGCGTCCTGCAATTTGCCATCCAGAAGAGGGGCAGTTGAGTTTTGTTTGCCAGAGAATAGCGCCGTTGTTTGTGTTTGGGGGCTTGTGGCTGGTAGTGGCCGACTGGCTCCTTAGAATCTGTGTTACGCAGCATGGTTCCCAGACCCAAGGTGGCACCAGTGCCAAGTTGGGCTGGTTTGATAGTACCAAGTGGCTCCTGCAATCTGCCATCCAGAAGCGGGGCAGCTTACTTTTGTTTGCCAGGGAAACGGGCCGAGGTTTGTGACTGGGGACCTATGGCTGGGAGTGACCGGCTGGCTCCTGAAAATCTACAATAGGCAGGATGGTTACCAGACCCATGGTGGCACCAGTGCCAAGTTGGGCTGGTTTGATAGTAACAAGTGGCTCCGGCAATCTGCCATCAAAAAGTTGGCAGGCGAGTTTTGTTTTCCAGGGAAAAGCGCCATTGTTTGTATTTGGGGGCCTGTGGCTGGGAGTGGCCGGCTGGCTCCTTTGAACCCACGATACGCAGGATGGTTCCCAGACCCAAGGTGGCACCAGTGCCAAGTCGGGCTGGTTTGATACTACCAAGTGCGTCCTGCAATCTGCCATCCAGAAGCGGGGCAGCTTACTTTTGTTTGCCAGGGAAACGGGCCGTGGGTTTTGATTGGGGGCATATAGCTGAGAGTGGCCGGCTGGCTCCTGAAAATCCACGCTAGGCAGCATGGTTCCCAGATGCAAGGTGGCACCAGTGCCAAGTCGGGCTGGTTTGATGGTGCAAAGTGTCTCCTGCAATCTGCCATCCAGAAGCGGGGCAGCTGATTTTTGTTTGCCAGAGAAAAATTCCGTGGATTGTTTTTGGGGGCATATTGCTGGGAGTGGCCGGCTGGCTCCTTAAAATGCTCGATACGCATGATGGTTCCCAGGCCCAAGGTGTCACCACTACCAAGTCGGCCTGCGGTTTTAGTATCAAGTTCATCCTGCAATTTGCCATCCAGAAGAGGGGCAGTTGAGTTTTGTTTGCCAGAGAAACGGGCCGAGGTTTCTGTTTGGGGACATATGGCTGAGAGTGGCCGGCTGGCCCCTGAATATCCACGATACACAGCATGGTTCCCAGATCCAAGGTGGCACCAGTGCCAAGTCGGGCTGGTTTGATAGTACCAAGTGTCTCCTGCAATCTGCCATCCAGAAGCGGGGCAGCTTACTTTTGTTTGCCAGAGAAATAGGCCTAGGTTTTTGTTTGGGGGCCTGTGGCTAGGAGTGGCCGGCTGGCTCCTAAGAATCCACGATACGCAGGATGTTTCCCAGACCCAAGGTGGCACCAGTGCCAAGTCGGGCTGGTTTGATAGTACCAAGTGGCTCCTGCAAACTCCATCAAAAAGTTGGCAGGCGTGTTTTGTTTTCCAGGGAACAGCGCCGTTGATTTTGTTTGGGGGCCTGTGGCTGGGAGTGGCCGGCTGGCTCCTTAGAATCCACGATACGCAGGATGGTTCCCAGACCCAAGGTGGCACCAGTGCCAAGTCGGGCTGGTTTGATTACACCAAGTGGCTCCTGCAATCTGCCATCCAGAAGTGAGGCAGCTAAGTTTTGTTTGCGAGAAAAAAGGGCCGTGGTTTTTGTTGGGGGCCTGTGGCTGGGAGTAGCCGGCTGGCTCCTTAAAATCCACGATAGGCAGGATGGTTCCCAGACCCAAGGTGGCACCAGTGCCAAGTCGGGCTGGTTTGATAGTACCAAGTGGCTCCTGCAATCTGCCATCCAGAAGCGGGGCAGCTGAATTTTGTTTGCCAGAGAAAAAGGCTGTGGTTTGTGTTTGGGGGCCTGTGGCTGGCAGTGGCCGGCTGGCTCCTGAAAATCCACGATACGCAGCATGGTTCCCAGACCCAAGGTGGCACCAGTGCCAAGTGGGGCTCGTTTGACAGTGTCAAGTGCCTCCTGCAATCTCCCATCCAGAAGCGGGGCGGCTGAGTTTTTTTTGCCAGGGAAACGGACCTTTGTTTTTGATTGGGCTCTGTGGCCGAGAGTGGTCGGCTGTCTCCTGACAATCCACAATACGCAGGATGGTTCCCAGACCCAAGGTGGCACCAGTGCCAAGTCGGGCTGGTTTGATAGTACCAAGTGTCTCCTGCAATCTGCCATCCAGAAGCGGGGCAGCTGAGTTTTGTTTGCCAGAGAAAAGGGCCGTGGGTTGTGTTTGGGGGCATATGGCTGGGAGTGGCCACCTGGCTCCTTAAAATGCACGATACGCCGCATGGTAACCAGACGCAAGGTGGCACCAGTGCCAAGTCAGGCTGTTTTTGTAGTACCCAGTGGCTCCTGCAATTTGCCATCCACAAGCGGGGCAGTTGAATTTTGTTTGCTAGAGAAAAGGGCTGTGGTTTGTGTTTGGGGGCCTATGGCTGAGAGTGGCCGGCTGGCCCCTGAAAATCAACGATAGGCAGGATGGTTCCCAGATCCAAGGTGGCACCAGTGCCAAGTAAGGCTGGTTGTATGGTTCAAAGTGACTCCTGCAATCTGCCATCCAGAAGCGGGACAGCTGAGTTTTTTTTGCCAGAGAAAATGTCCATGGTTTCTTTTTGGGGCATACGGCATGGAATTGCCGGCTGGCTCCTTAAAATGCTCGATACGCAGGATGGTTCCCAGAGCCAAGGTGGCACCACTGCCAAGTCGGGCTCTTTTTGTAGTACCAAGTGCGTCCTGCAATTTGCCATCCAGAAGAGGGGCAGTTGAGTTTTGTTTGCCAGAGAAAAGGGCCGAGGTTTGTGTTTGGGGGCATATGGCTGGGAATGACCGGCTGGCCCCTGAAAATCCACGATACGCCGGATGGTTCCCAGATCCAAGGTGGTACCATTACCAAGTCGGGCTGGTTTGATAGTCCCAAGTGGCTCCTGCAAACTGCCATCCAGAAGCGGGGCAGCTTACTTTTGTTTGCCAGGGAAATGGGCCGTTGTTTGTGTTTGGGTGCCTGTGGCTGGGAGTGTTCGGCTGGTTCCTGAATATGTACGATACGCAGGATTGTTCCCAGATCCAAGGTGGCAGCAGTGCCATGTTGTGCTGGTGTGATAGTCCCAAGTGGCTCCTGCAATCTGCCATCCAGAAGTGGGGCAGCTGATTTTTGTTTGCCAGAGAAAAGGTCCGTGGTTTGTTTTTGGGGGCATATGGCTGAGAGTGGCCGGCTGGCCCCTGAAAATCCACGATACACAGGATGGTTCCCAGATCCAAGGTGGCACCTGTGCCAAGTCGGGCTGATTTGATAGTACTAAGTAGCTCCTGCAATCTGCCATGCAGAAGCGGGGCAGCTTACTTTTGTTTGCCAGGGAAACGGGCCGAGGTTTGTGTTTGGGGGCCTATGGCTGAGAGTGACCGGCTGGCTCCTGAAAATCCATGATACGCAGCATGGTTCCCAGACCCAAGGTGGCACCAGTGCCAAGTGGGGCTGGTTTCACAGTGTCAAGTGCCTCCTGCAATCTCCCATCCAGAAGCGGGGCAGCTGAGTTTTGTTTGCCTGTGAAACGGGCCGTTGTTTTTAATTGGGGTCTGTGGCCGAGAGTGTTCGGCTGGCTCCTGACAACCCACAATACGCAGGATGGTTCCCAGACCCAAGGTGGCACCAGTGCCAAGTCGGGCTGTTTTTATAGTACCAAGTGCGTCCTGCAATTTGCCATCCAGAAGAGGGGCAGTTGAGTTTTGTTTGCCAGAGAATAGCGCCGTTGTTTGTGTTTGGGGGCTTGTGGCTGGGAGTGGCCGACTGGCTCCTTAGAATCTGTGTTACGCAGCATGGTTCCCAGACCCAAGGTGGCACCAGTGCCAAGTTGGGCTGGTTTGATAGTACCAAGTGGCTCCTGCAATCTGCCATCCAGAAGCGGGGCAGCTTACTTTTGTTTGCCAGGGAAACGGGCCGAGGTTTGTGACTGGGGACCTATGGCTGGGAGTGACCGGCTGGCTCCTGAAAAGCTACAATAGGCAGGATGGGTACCAGACCCATGGTGGCAGCAGTGCCAAGTTGGGCTGATTTGATAGTACCAAGTGGCTCCTGCAATCTGCCATCAAAAAGTTGGCAGGCGAGTTTTGTTTTCCAGGGAAAAGCGCCATTGTTTGTATTTGGGGGCCTGTGGCTGGGAGTGGCCGGCTGGCTCCTTTGAACCCACGATACGCAGGATGGTTCCCAGACCCAAGGTGGCACCAGTGCCAAGTCGGGCTGGTTTGATACTACCAAGTGCGTCCTGCAATCTGCCATCCAGAAGCGGGGCAGCTTAATTTTGTTTGCCAGGGAAACGGGCCGTGGGTTTTGTTTGGGGGCATATAGCTGAGAGTGGCCGGCTGGCTCCTGAAAATCCACGCTAGGCAGCATGGTTCCCAGATGCAAGGTGGCACCAGTGCCAAGTCGGGCTGGTTTGATGGTGCAAAGTGGCTCCTGCAATCTGCCATCCAGAAGCGGGGCAGCTGATTTTGTTTGCCAGAGAAAAATTCCGTGGATTGTTTTTGGGGGCATATTGCTGGGAGTGGCCGGCTGGCTCCTTAAAATGCTCGATACGCATGATGGTTCCCAGGCCCAAGGTGTCACCACTACCAAGTCGGCCTGCGGTTTTAGTATCAAGTTCATCCTGCAATTTGCCATCCAGAAGAGGGGCAGTTGAGTTTTGTTTGCCAGAGAAACGGGCCGAGGTTTCTGTTTGGGGACATATGGCTGAGAGTGGCCAGCTGGCCCCTGAATATCCACGATACACAGCATGGTTCCCAGATCCAAGGTGGCACCAGTGCCAAGTCGGGCTGGTTTGATAGTACCAAGTGTCTCCTGCAATCTGCCATCCAGAAGCAGGGCAGCTTACTTTTGTTTGCCAGAGAAATAGGCCTAGGTTTTTGTTTGGGGGTCTGTGGCTAGGAGTGGCCGGCTGGCTCCTAAGAATCCACGATACGCAGGATGTTTCCCAGACCCAAGGTGGCACCAGTGCCAAGTCGGGCTGGTTTGATAGTACCAAGTGGCTCCTGCAAACTCCATCAAAAAGTTGGCAGGCGTGTTTTGTTTTCCAGGGAACAGCGCCGTTGATTTTGTTTGGGGGCCTGTGGCTGGGAGTGGCCGGCTGGCTCCTTAGAATCCACGATACGCAGGATGGTTCCCAGACCCAAGGTGGCACCAGTGCCAAGTCGGGCTGGTTTGATTACACCAAGTGGCTCCTGCAATCTGCCATCCAGAAGTGAGGCAGCTAAGTTTTGTTTGCGAGAAAAAAGGGCCGTGGTTTTTGTTGGGGGCCTGTGGCTGGGAGTAGCCGGCTGGCTCCTTAAAATCCACGATAGGCAGGATGGTTCCCAGACCCAAGGTGGCACCAGTGCCAAGTCGGGCTGGTTTGATAGTACCAAGTGGCTCCTGCAATCTGCCATCCAGAAGCGGGGCAGCTGAGTTTTGTTTGCCAGAGGAAAAGGCTGTGGTTTGTGTTTGGGGGCCTGTGGCTGGCAGTGGCCGGCTGGCTCCTGAAAATCCACGATACGCAGCATGGTTCCCAGACCCAAGGTGGCACCAGTGCCAAGTGGGGCTCGTTTGACAGTGTCAAGTGCCTCCTGCAATCTCCCATCCAGAAGCGGGGCAGCTGAGTTTTTTTTGCCAGGGAAACGGACCTTTGTTTTTGATTGGGGTCTGTGGCCGAGAGTGGTCGGCTGTCTCCGGACAATCCACAATACGCAGGATGGTTCCCAGACCCAAGGTGGCACCAGTGCCAAGTCGGGCTGGTTTGATAGTACCAAGTGTCTCCTGCAATCTGCCATCCAGAAGCGGGGCAGCTGAGTTTTGTTTGCCAGAGAAAAGGGCCGTGGGTTGTGTTTGGGGGCATATGGCTGGGAGTGGCCACCTGGCTCCTTAAAATGCACGATACGCCGCATGGTAACCAGACGCAAGGTGGCACCAGTGCCAAGTCAGGCTGTTTTTGTAGTACCCAGTGGCTCCTGCAATTTGCCATCCAGAAGCGGGGCAGTTGAATTTTGTTTGCTAGAGAAAAGGGCTGTGGTTTGTGTTTGGGGGCCTATGGCTGAGAGTGGCCGGCTGGCCCCTGAAAATCAACGATAGGCAGGATGGTTCCCAGATCCAAGGTGGCACCAGTGCCAAGTAAGGCTGGTTGTATGGTTCAAAGTGACTCCTGCAATCTGCCATCCAGAAGCGGGACAGCTGAGTTTTTTTTGCCAGAGAAAATGTCCATGGTCTCTTTTTGGGGCATACGGCTGGGAATTGCCGGCTGGCTCCTTAAAATGCTCGATACGCAGGATGGTTCCCAGAGCCAAGGTGGCACCACTGCCAAGTCGGGCTCTTTTTGTAGTACCAAGTGCGTCCTGCAATTTGCCATCCAGAAGAGGGGCAGTTGAGTTTTGTTTGCCAGAGGAAAGGGCCGAGGTTTGTGTTTGGGGGCATATGGCTGGGAATGACCGGCTGGCCCCTGAAAATCCACGATAGGAAGGATGGTTCCCAGATCCAAGGTGGTACCATTACCAAGTCGGGCTGGTTTGATAGTCCCAAGTGGCTCCTGCAAACTGCCATCCAGAAGCGGGGCAGCTGAGTTTTGTTTGCCAGGGAAATGGGCCGTTGTTTGTGTTTGGGGGCCTGTGGCTGGGAGTGTTCGGCTGGTTCCTGAATATGTACGATACGCAGGATTGTTCCCAGATCCAAGGTGGCAGCAGTGCCATGTTGTGCTGGTGTGATAGTCCCAAGTGGCTCCTGCAATCTGCCATCCAGAAGTGGGGCAGCTGATTTTTGTTTGCCAGAGAAAAGGTCCGTGGTTTGTTTTTGGGGGCATATGGCTGAGAGTGGCCGGCTGGCCCCTGAAAATCCACGATACACAGGATGGTTCCCAGATCCAAGGTGGCACCTGTGCCAAGTCGGGCTGATTTGATAGTACTAAGTAGCTCCTGCAATCTGCCATGCAGAAGCGGGGCAGCTTACTTTTGTTTGCCAGGGAAACGGGCCGAGGTTTGTGTTTGGGGGCCTATGGCTGAGAGTGACCGGCTGGCTCCTGAAAATCCATGATACGCAGCATGGTTCCCAGACCCAAGGTGGCACCAGTGCCAAGTGGGGCTGGTTTCACAGTGTCAAGTGCCTCCTGCAATCTCCCATCCAGAAGCGGGGCAGCTGAGTTTTGTTTGCCTGTGAAACGGGCCGTTGTTTTTAATTGGGGTCTGTGGCCGAGAGTGTTCGGCTGGCTCCTGACAACCCACAATACGCAGGATGGTTCCCAGACCCAAGGTGGCACCAGTGCCAAGTCGGGCTGTTTTTATAGTACCAAGTGCGTCCTGCAATTTGCCATCCAGAAGAGGGGCAGTTGAGTTTTGTTTGCCAGAGAATAGCGCCGTTGTTTGTGTTTGGGGGCTTGTGGCTGGGAGTGGCCGACTGGCTCCTTAGAATCTGTGTTACGCAGCATGGTTCCCAGACCCAAGGTGGCACCAGTGCCAAGTTGGGCTGGTTTGATAGTACCAAGTGGCTCCTGCAATCTGCCATCCAGAAGCGGGGCAGCTTACTTTTGTTTGCCAGGGAAACGGGCCGAGGTTTGTGACTGGGGACCTATGGCTGGGAGTGACCGGCTGGCTCCTGAAAAGCTACAATAGGCAGGATGGTTACCAGACCCATGGTGGCAGCAGTGCCAAGTTGGGCTGATTTGATAGTACCAAGTGGCTCCTGCAATCTGCCATCAAAAAGTTGGCAGGCGAGTTTTGTTTTCCAGGGAAAAGCGCCATTGTTTGTATTTGGGGGCCTGTGGCTGGGAGTGGCCGGCTGGCTCCTTTGAACCCACGATACGCAGGATGGTTCCCAGACCCAAGGTGGCACCAGTGCCAAGTCGGGCTGGTTTGATACTACCAAGTGCGTCCTGCAATCTGCCATCCAGAAGCGGGGCAGCTTAATTTTGTTTGCCAGGGAAACGGGCCGTGGGTTTTGTTTGGGGGCATATAGCTGAGAGTGGCCGGCTGGCTCCTGAAAATCCACGCTAGGCAGCATGCTTCCCAGATGCAAGGTGGCACCAGTGCCAAGTCGGGCTGGTTTGATGGTGCAAAGTGGCTCCTGCAATCTGCCATCCAGAAGCGGGGCAGCTGATTTTTGTTTGCCAGAGAAAAATTCCGTGGATTGTTTTTGGGGGCATATTGCTGGGAGTGGCCGGCTGGCTCCTTAAAATGCTCGATACGCATGATGGTTCCCAGGCCCAAGGTGTCACCACTACCAAGTCGGCCTGCGGTTTTAGTATCAAGTTCATCCTGCAATTTGCCATCCAGAAGAGGGGCAGTTGAGTTTTGTTTGCCAGAGAAACGGGCCGAGGTTTCTGTTTGGGGACATATGGCTGAGAGTGGCCAGCTGGCCCCTGAATATCCACGATACACAGCATGGTTCCCAGATCCAAGGTGGCACCAGTGCCAAGTCGGGCTGGTTTGATAGTACCAAGTGTCTCCTGCAATCTGCCATCCAGAAGCAGGGCAGCTTACTTTTGTTTGCCAGAGAAATAGGCCTAGGTTTTTGTTTGGGGGTCTGTGGCTAGGAGTGGCCGGCTGGCTCCTAAGAATCCACGATACGCAGGATGTTTCCCAGACCCAAGGTGGCACCAGTGCCAAGTCGGGCTGGTTTGATAGTACCAAGTGGCTCCTGCAAACTCCATCAAAAAGTTGGCAGGCGTGTTTTGTTTTCCAGGGAACAGCGCCGTTGATTTTGTTTGGGGGCCTGTGGCTGGGAGTGGCCGGCTGGCTCCTTAGAATCCACGATACGCAGGATGGTTCCCAGACCCAAGGTGGCACCAGTGCCAAGTCGGGCTGGTTTGATTACACCAAGTGGCTCCTGCAATCTGCCATCCAGAAGTGAGGCAGCTAAGTTTTGTTTGCGAGAAAAAAGGGCCGTGGTTTTTGTTGGGGGCCTGTGGCTGGGAGTAGCCGGCTGGCTCCTTAAAATCCACGATAGGCAGGATGGTTCCCAGACCCAAGGTGGCACCAGTGCCAAGTCGGGCTGGTTTGATAGTACCAAGTGGCTCCTGCAATCTGCCATCCAGAAGCGGGGCAGCTGAGTTTTGTTTGCCAGAGGAAAAGGCTGTGGTTTGTGTTTGGGGGCCTGTGGCTGGCAGTGGCCGGCTGGCTCCTGAAAATCCACGATACGCAGCATGGTTCCCAGACCCAAGGTGGCACCAGTGCCAAGTGGGGCTCGTTTGACAGTGTCAAGTGCCTCCTGCAATCTCCCATCCAGAAGCGGGGCAGCTGAGTTTTTTTTGCCAGGGAAACGGACCTTTGTTTTTGATTGGGCTCTGTGGCCGAGAGTGGTCGGCTGTCTCCGGACAATCCACAATACGCAGGATGGTTCCCAGACCCAAGGTGGCACCAGTGCCAAGTCGGGCTGGTTTGATAGTACCAAGTGTCTCCTGCAATCTGCCATCCAGAAGCGGGGCAGCTGAGTTTTGTTTGCCAGAGAAAAGGGCCGTGGGTTGTGTTTGGGGGCATATGGCTGGGAGTGGCCATCTGGCTCCTTAAAATGCACGATACGCCGCATGGTAACCAGACGCAAGGTGGCACCAGTGCCAAGTCAGGCTGTTTTTGTAGTACCCAGTGGCTCCTGCAATTTGCCATCCAGAAGCGGGGCAGTTGAATTTTGTTTGCTAGAGAAAAGGGCTGTGGTTTGTGTTTGGGGGCCTATGGCTGAGAGTGGCCGGCTGGCCCCTGAAAATCAACGATAGGCAGGATGGTTCCCAGATCCAAGGTGGCACCAGTGCCAAGTAAGGCTGGTTGTATGGTTCAAAGTGACTCCTGCAATCTGCCATCCAGAAGCGGGACAGCTGAGTTTTTTTTGCCAGAGAAAATGTCCATGGTCTCTTTTTGGGGCATACGGCTGGGAATTGCCGGCTGGCTCCTTAAAATGCTCGATACGCAGGATGGTTCCCAGAGCCAAGGTGGCACCACTGCCAAGTCGGGCTCTTTTTGTAGTACCAAGTGCGTCCTGCAATTTGCCATCCAGAAGAGGGGCAGTTGAGTTTTGTTTGCCAGAGGAAAGGGCCGAGGTTTGTGTTTGGGGGCATATGGCTGGGAATGACCGGCTGGCCCCTGAAAATCCACGATAGGAAGGATGGTTCCCAGATCCAAGGTGGTACCATTACCAAGTCGGGCTGGTTTGATAGTCCCAAGTGGCTCCTGCAAACTGCCATCCAGAAGCGGGGCAGCTGAGTTTTGTTTGCCAGGGAAATGGGCCGTTGTTTGTGTTTGGGGGCCTGTGGCTGGGAGTGTTCGGCTGGTTCCTGAATATGTACGATACGCAGGATTGTTCCCAGATCCAAGGTGGCAGCAGTGCCATGTTGTGCTGGTGTGATAGTCCCAAGTGGCTCCTGCAATCTGCCATCCAGAAGTGGGGCAGCTGATTTTTGTTTGCCAGAGAAAAGGTCCGTGGTTTGTTTTTGGGGGCATATGGCTGAGAGTGGCCGGCTGGCCCCTGAAAATCCACGATACACAGGATGGTTCCCAGATCCAAGGTGGCACCTGTGCCAAGTCGGGCTGATTTGATAGTACTAAGTAGCTCCTGCAATCTGCCATGCAGAAGCGGGGCAGCTTACTTTTGTTTGCCAGGGAAACGGGCCGAGGTTTGTGTTTGGGGGCCTATGGCTGAGAGTGACCGGCTGGCTCCTGAAAAGCTACAATAGGCAGGATGGTGACCAGACCCATGGTGGCACCAGTGCCAAGTTGGGCTGGTTTGATAGTACCAAGTGGTTCCTGCAATCTGCCATCCAGAAGCAGGGCAGCTGAGTTTTGTTTGCCAGAGAAAAGGGCCTTGGTTTGTGTTTGGGGGCATATGGCTGGGTGTGGCCAGCTGGCTCCTTAAAATGCACGATATGCAACATGGCTCCCAGACCCAAGGTGGCACCAGTGCCAAGTTGGGCTGGTTTGATAGTACCAAGTGGCTCCTGCAATCTTCCATGATCACGTGGAGAAATACTTTCTGGTTTCAGCCTCATGCTCTTTCTTCTCTCCCTCAACTTCTCTATCACCTCTCATCTGGTTCACATGCGCTGTCTTCAAGGTCCACAGGCTACTTTTCACAGAATCTTCTGGCCTGATGAAGTAAGAATGATGAATAGAACAGAGCTGGGATCTATTTTCCAGTTTGGATAAAATGCATTCTGCACACAAATCCAAGGAGAACGGGCTGCCCCGATGCCCAGAAAATCTTTCACTCCTGCTAGTGTTCTACGTCAACCGCAACTTAGTCTGAAAGAAAAGCTTTTTCTCTGAGAGCATCTGAGAGGTTTGCATGAAGCACTGATATCTGACATATGCAATTTTGAATAGGAGAGGAAAAAGAAAATGGCAAGGAGTTTTTAATTTTAGTGGTTTCAATTTTAATTTCCGTGCACTTTTTCAAAACTTGTCAGCTCAAATGCCCATCAACATCTTTTAGTCATCTGTAAGTCAGTATTCATATAAAATGTGCTTCAAATCCAAAGAATTTCAAATTTGCACTCCAAGCTTCTATGCCTAGATTTATGATTTCCTACACATATTAGATGAAAGGAAGGCCTTTTTTACTGTGGGAGTGCTGGAACACTGGAACAGGTTGCCCAGAGAAGTTGTGGGTGTCCCATCCCTGAAAGTATTCAAGGTCACCTTGGACGGGGCTTGGAGCAGCAACAAAGGAGAAGCTTGATGGTAGAGAAACAAAGTTGGACTATAGAAGAAACTCGGATTGAAGTATAGGATCAAGTTTTCTCTCAGCTCTTGGGGTAAATTCAAAGTTGTACAAAATGACATTTATCTGTGCTATTCACTACTGTAACAGAAAGTTTCATGAAAACTGTACAGAAGATAGTAAATTTTAAAAGAGATAAGAATTACAGCATAAAATCCATGGGATAGGTTACAACATGAGACACTCTCTAAGAGAAAATCTCTGTGTTTCAGCACTTCATCGGGGTAAGATTTCATGAAGTGCCAAAGAAGGCGGCAAAATATCATTCGGGACATTATTTACTGGAATTCAGCCTGGCCATTAGTAGGAACTGCCTTTGAACATATCATGTAGATATACCACACACACTTTCCCTTCACTGAAAAATTACTGTTTACAACAAATAAGCAATTGACGATCAAAATTGATTGAAAGCATCTTAAACATGTCAAGTATTTCATTGTAGATGATCTGTGATCCAAATGCTTCTTCCACCTTCGAGTGGGACAGAAGAATTCTTCCATATCATGATGGTTTAAAATTGTATCAACCAATGTTTTCTGCTGAAAAGATATCATCTATTTTTTTCTATTTTTGGAAGAAAATATTCCTAGACATACAACAGGTGAGAACTAAGTAATTTTAAAGAAACAAATGAAATGAAAATATTCTGTAAATAGAATGAAATGAAAAGCTGTGTTTTAAATAGGAGCTAAATATTAAACAGAATTTTTGTACCAGGCATTTGAATTACTGCACCAGCTCTTTTGCCCATCAAGAGAGGCATTTCAGTCTTTTCCAAGGTGTTCATGATCTGCTATGCTGATCTCTGTGTGTGCCTAGGTGTGTGTGGAGGGGGGGGCATATGAAGGGGAGTGTGTATGTTTGCTTTACAATTGTTGTGGCAGATTCATGCCTCAGCTCCACATTTTGTTTTAAAAAGGTCACACCGAGTGGATATGAAGTTTACTATCAACAAGAGATCGATTCCCAAATCATCCATTTGACTCTCCCTTATAAATCATGTGCTTTGTTGCATATTTTATCAAATATACTTTCAAGCCAGATGGAGGAAGGAGGATGTGGGAATCCCTCCACCATCTTGCAACTTTTATGTAAGTAGGTTTTCAAGAAAATCATCATTTCTCTTTTAAATATGTCTGGAACAGGCATGATGGTAGTGTCAACCTGTTGGAGTTTTTGTTGCTGGAAGAAGTTGTACAAAAGGATTGGTTTTTACATTGACCAGTTACTGAATCAAGCGCAGGAATACATTGGAAATTTAGCTGGGGGTTCCTTTTCCCAGCAGACTACTTCTAGAACGAGCTTGTACACTGAAGCTGACTCTTTTGCTCTCTTTTTGTTTCTTTCCTATTTTCTTGGCTTCTTTGCCACTATCTAGACAATTTTGGAACTTTGTTCCCAACTAAAATGGTTTCAATAGTCTGATTGTGATCATACATTTTTACAAGGAATTTTTAAAATCTTTCCTCGAGTCCAGAAAGTCAAGGACTTAGATCTTTTTCTTCCCTTATCAATATTGCCATGAAATTGATAAATAAAGACCAACTCTTTATTTTTGTTTTTAACCCACGTAGATAATTCCCATCCATTAATCCATTTTGTGGACCAATAGCTGCCATTCTGATGGAAGCTGTCACTTCTTAACAATAGGCATTCTGTGACTATGTTGACAGCACTTTGGGTGAAGATCCTAACTGGTCTTAGATATACATAGGGAGAAATTTGCTCAGCCAGTGTCAGTCTTAAGCATGCGTATCAGAAGATCTTTCTAGAGCTGGGAATTTTCCCATGAAAGGGATTCAGTTAGGGAAGAGACACTTGTGCCAGAGTTTTACATTCTTCTTGAACACTGCTTAAGGAACTTAGATGCCATGTCCATTTGGATCTCTGTCTGCACAGAACTTTGTCATGCCAGTGCTTTGAAATGCATCTTGAAGAGAATTCACTAGCACAGAATGAAAGAGAGTGGAAGGGGTTGGTGGGGCTAACCAGGCCCAACCCCCCTGCCTAAACCAGGATACCTAGAGCCTCTTGCCCAGGATTCTATCTGGGTGTACTTTTAATGTCTTCAAAGATCCAGGCTCCACAATCTTTCTGGGCAGTCTGTGCCGTGGTTCAGTCACCCTGACAGTAAAGAAACATTTACTGATGTTCAAAGGCAATCTCCTGTATTTCAGTGTGTGCCCACTGCCTCTTGTCTTTACCCTCAGCATCACTGAAAAGACACTGATTCCCTCCCCTTTGCACTATTGCTTCCATATGTATGTGTGATGCCATGTAGAGGTATGTCAAAAACCTCCCTGAAGCCCAGGCAGATAATATTCCCTTCATCTACCAGTCAAGTTGATTCATCAGAGGAGTTTAAAGTGATGTTCAGCATGAAATTCCCCTGAAAAATCATGCTAACTACATTATTTGGTCATCTGTCATGTGCCTGGCAAGGATTTCCAGGAAGAGCTGCTTCATCAACTTCCTGGGGATAAAAAAGAGGCTGGCTGGTTTGTACTATGGCGAGTCCTCTTAATTGCCTTTTTTGAAGATGGGTGTCATATGCTAACATCCACTCTTTAGCCTCTCTTGTCGTCTACATCTTAGCAAAACGCTTTTCCACTATGTCTGGCTAGGAAAAACTGTGCCAGCACAGAAAACATCTCCCATCGTGTTCTAGAAGTTGCACGGATGTCTGCCAAGTGTTTGGCAGGAAGAAAAGAAAAGTTGTCCAAAACAGCTTCCAATCGAATGTTCCTGTGATTGGAAAAGTCAGGAGAGTGCAAAGGTACTGTTTTCTATCAGTTGGCAAGGTGCGCACACAATCCCAGTGTTGTACAGCTTGCTTCTTCACCTTCCCGAAGCTGCCGCTCTCGCCGGCTGCCGGAGCCCAAGAAGCGGCTTCTTCGCGCAAAGACGATTGTGCCGCTCACAGTGCTCTCCTTAGCGCGGCTTCTGCCGAAAGACGCCCGGCAGCGGCTCTTACCTCCGGAGAGCACCCTACCTTCGTCTTTAGCTCCTCTTCTCATCTACACCTCGGCAAAAAGCTTCTCCACTATGTCTGGCTAGGAAAAACTGTGCCAGCACAGAAAACATCTCCCATCGTGTTCTAGAAGTTGCACGGATGTCTGCCAAGTGTTTGGCAGGAAGAAAAGAAAAGTTGTCCAAAACAGCTTCCAATCGAATGTTCCTGTGATTGGAAAAGTCAGGAGAGTGCAAAGGTACTGTTTTCTATCAGTTGGCAAGGTGCGCACACAATCCCAGTGTTGTACAGCTTGCTTCTTCACCTTCCCGAAGCTGCCGCTCTCGCCGGCTGCCGGAGCCCAAGAAGCGGCTTCTTCGCGCAAAGACGATTGTGCCGCTCACAGTGCTCTCCTTAGCGCGGCTTCTGCCGAAAGACGCCCGGCAGCGGCTCTTACCTCCGGAGAGCATCCTACCTTCGTCTTTCGCGTCTTTTGTAGTCTACATCTTAGCAAAACGCTTTTCCACTATGTCTGGCTAGGAAAAACTGTGCCAGCACAGAAAACATCTCCCATCGTGTTCTAGAAGTTGCACGGATGTCTGCCAAGTGTTTGGCAGGAAGAAAAGAAAAGTTGTCCAAAACAGCTTCCAATCGAATGTTCCTGTGATTGGAAAAGTCAGGAGAGTGCAAAGGTACTGTTTTCTATCAGTTGGCAAGGTGCGCACACAATCCCAGTGTTGTACAGCTTGCTTCTTCACCTTCCCGAAGCTGCCGCTCTCGCCGGCTGCCGGAGCCCAAGAAGCGGCTTCTTCGCGCAAAGACGATTGTGCCGCTCACAGTGCTCTCCTTAGCGCGGCTTCTGCCGAAAGACGCCCGGCAGCGGCTCTTACCTCCGGAGAGCATCCTACCTTCGTCTTTAGCTCCTCTTCTCATCTACACCTCGGCAAAAAGCTTTTCCACTATGTCTGGCTAGGAAAAACTGTGCCAGCACAGAAAACATCTCCCATCGTGTTCTAGAAGTTGCACGGATGTCTGCCAAGTGTTTGGCAGGAAGAAAAGAAAAGTTGTCCAAAACAGCTTCCAATCGAATGTTCCTGTGATTGGAAAAGTCAGGAGAGTGCAAAGATACTGTTTTCTATCAGTTGGCAAGGTGCGCACACAATCCCAGTGTTGTACAGCTTGCTTCTTCACCTTCCCGAAGCTGCCGCTCTCGCCGGCTGCCGGAGCCCAAGAAGCGGCTTCTTCGCGCAAAGACGATTGTGCCGCTCACAGTGCTCTCCTTAGCGCGGCTTCTGCCGAAAGACGCCCGGCAGCGGCTCTTACCTCCGGAGAGCATCCTACCTTCGTCTTTCGCGTCTTTTGTAGTCTACATCTTAGCAAAACGCTTTTCCACTATGTCTGGCTAGGAAAAACTGTGCCAGCACAGAAAACATCTCCCATCGTGTTCTAGAAGTTGCACGGATGTCTGCCAAGTGTTTGGGAGGAAGAAAAGAAAAGTTGTCCAAAACAGCTTCCAATCGAATGTTCATGTGATTGGAAAAGTCAGGAGAGTGCAAAGGTACTGTTTTCTATCAGTTGGCAAGGTACGCACACAATCCCAGTGTTGTACAGCTTGCTTCTTCATCTTCCCGAAGCTGCCACTCTCAGGAGGTAAGAGCCGCTGCCGGGCGTCTTTCGGCAGAAGCTGCGCTAAGGAGAGCACTGTGAGCGGCACAATCGTCTTTGCGCGAAGAAGCCGCTTCTTGGGCTCCGGCAGCCGGCGAAAGCGGCTGCTTCGGGAAGGTGAAGAAGCAAGCTGTACAACACTGGGATTGTGTGCGCACCTTGCCAACTGATAGAAAACAGTACCTTTGCACTCTCCTGACTTTTCCAATCACAGGAACATTCGATTGGAAGCTGTTTTGGACAACTTTTCTTTTCTTCCTGCCAAACACTTGGCAGACATCCGTGCAACTTCTAGAACACGATGGGAGATGTTTTCTGTGCTGGCACAGTTTTTCCTAGCCAGACATAGTGGAAAAGCGTTTTGCTAAGATGTAGACTACAAAAGACGCGAAAGACGAAGGTAGGATGCTCTCCGGAGGTAAGAGCCGCTGCCGGGCGTCTTTCGGCAGAAGCCGCGCTAAGGAGAGCACTGTGAGCGGCACAATCGTCTTTGCGCGAAGAAGCCGCTTCTTGGGCTCCGGCAGCCGGCGAGAGCGGCAGCTTCGGGAAGGTGAAGAAGCAAGCTGTACAACACTGGGATTGTGTGCGCACCTTGCCAACTGATAGAAAACAGTACCTTTGCACTCTCCTGACTTTTCCAATCACAGGAACATTCGATTGGAAGCTGTTTTGGACAACTTTTCTTTTCTTCCTGCCAAACACTTGGCAGACATCCGTGCAACTTCTAGAACACGATGGGAGATGTTTTCTGTGCTGGCACAGTTTTTCCTAGCCAGACATAGTGGAAAAGCGTTTTGCTAAGATGTAGACTACAAAAGACGCGAAAGACGAAGGTAGGATGCTCTCCGGAGGTAAGAGCCGCTGCCGGGCGTCTTTCGGCAGAAGCCGCGCTAAGGAGAGCACTGTGAGCGGCACAATCGTCTTTGCGCGAAGAAGCCGCTTCTTGGGCTCCGGCAGCCGGCGAGAGCGGCAGCTTCGGGAAGGTGAAGAAGCAAGCTGTACAACACTGGGATTGTGTGCGCACCTTGCCAACTGATAGAAAACAGTACCTTTGCACTCTCCTGACTTTTCCAATCACAGGAACATTCGATTGGAAGCTGTTTTGGACAACTTTTCTTTTCTTCCTGCCAAACACTTGGCAGACATCCGTGCAACTTCTAGAACACGATGGGAGATGTTTTCTGTGCTGGCACAGTTTTTCCTAGCCAGACATAGTGGAAAAGCGTTTTGCTAAGATGTAGACTACAAAAGACGAGAAAGACGAAGGTAGGATGCTCTCCGGAGGTAAGAGCCGCTGCCGGGCGTCTTTCGGCAGAAGCCGCGCTAAGGAGAGCACTGTGAGCGGCACAATCGTCTTTGCGCGAAGAAGCCGATTCATCGGCTCCGGCAGTCGGCGAGAGCGGCAGCTTCGGGAAGGTGAAGAAGCAAGCTGTACAACACTGGGATTGTGTGCGCACCTTGCCAACTGATAGAAAACAGTACCTTTGCACTCTCCTGACTTTTCCAATCACAGGAACATTCGATTGGAAGCTGTTTTGGACAACTTTTCTTTTCTTCCTGCCAAACACTTGGCAGACATCCGTGCAACTTCTAGAACACGATGGGAGATGTTTTCTGTGCTGGCACAGTTTTTCCTAGCCAGACATAGTGGAAAAGCGTTTTGCTAAGATGTAGACTACAAAAGACGCGAAAGACGAAGGTAGGATGCTCTCCGGAGGTAAGAGCCGCTGCCGGGCGTCTTTCGGCAGAAGCCGCGCTAAGGAGAGCCCTGTGAGCGGCACAATCGTCTTTGCGCGAAGAAGCCGCTTCTTGGGCTCCGGCAGCCGGCGAGAGCGGCAGCTTCGGGAAGGTGAAGAAGCAAGCTGTACAACACTGGGATTGTGTGCGCACCTTGCCAACTGATAGAAAACAGTACCTTTGCACTCTCCTGACTTTTCCAATCACAGGAACATTCGATTGGAAGCTGTTTTGGACAACTTTTCTTTTCTTCCTGCCAAACACTTGGCAGACATCCGTGCAACTTCTAGAACACGATGGGAGATGTTTTCTGTGCTGGCACAGTTTTTCCTAGCCAGACATAGTGGAAAAGCGTTTTGCTAAGATGTAGACTACAAAAGACGCGAAAGACGAAGGTAGGATGCTCTCCGGAGGTAAGAGCCGCTGCCGGGCGTCTTTCGGCAGAAGCCGCGCTAAGGAGAGCACTGTGAGCGGCACAATCGTCTTTGCGCGAAGAAGCCGCTTCTTGGGCTCCGGCAGCCGGCGAGAGCGGCAGCTTCGGGAAGGTGAAGAAGCAAGCTGTACAACACTGGGATTGTGTGCGCACCTTGCCAACTGATAGAAAACAGTACCTTTGCACTCTCCTGACTTTTCCAATCACAGGAACATTCGATTGGAAGCTGTTTTGGACAACTTTTCTTTTCTTCCTGCCAAACACTTGGCAGACATCCGTGCAACTTCTAGAACACGATGGGAGATGTTTTCTGTGCTGGCACAGTTTTTCCTAGCCAGACATAGTGGAAAAGCGTTTTGCTAAGATGTAGACTACAAAAGACGAGAAAGACGAAGGTAGGATGCTCTCCGGAGGTAAGAGCCGCTGCCGGGCGTCTTTCGGCAGAAGCCGCGCTAAGGAGAGCACTGTGAGCGGCACAATCGTCTTTGCGCGAAGAGGCCGATTCATCGGCTCCGGCAGTCGGCGAGAGCGGCAGCTTCGGGAAGGTGAAGAAGCAAGCTGTACAACACTGGGATTGTGTGCGCACCTTGCCAACTGATAGAAAACAGTACCTTTGCACTCTCCTGACTTTTCCAATCACAGGAACATTCGATTGGAAGCTGTTTTGGACAACTTTTCTTTTCTTCCTGCCAAACATTTGGCAGACATCCGTGCAACTTCTAGAACACGATGGGAGATGTTTTCTGTGCTGGCACAGTTTTTCCTAGCCAGACATAGTGGAAAAGCGTTTTGCTAAGATGTAGACTACAAAAGACGCGAAAGACGAAGGTAGGATGCTCTCCGGAGGTAAGAGCCGCTGCCGGGCGTCTTTCGGCAGAAGCCGCGCTAAGGAGAGCACTGTGAGCGGCACAATCGTCTTTGCGCGAAGAAGCCGCTTCTTGGGCTCCGGCAGCCGGCGAGAGCGGCAGCTTCGGGAAGGTGAAGAAGCAAGCTGTACAACACTGGGATTGTGTGCGCACCTTGCCAACTGATAGAAAACAGTACCTTTGCACTCTCCTGACTTTTCCAATCACAGGAACATTCGATTGGAAGCTGTTTTGGACAACTTTTCTTTTCTTCCTGCCAAACACTTGGCAGACATCCGTGCAACTTCTAGAACACGATGGGAGATGTTTTCTGTGCTGGCACAGTTTTTCCTAGCCAGACATAGTGGAAAAGCGTTTTGCTAAGATGTAGACTACAAAAGACGCGAAAGACGAAGGTAGGATGCTCTCCGGAGGTAAGAGCCGCTGCCGGGCGTCTTTCGGCAGAAGCCGCGCTAAGGAGAGCACTGTGAGCGGCACAATCGTCTTTGCGCGAAGAAGCCGCTTCTTGGGCTCCGGCAGCCGGCGAGAGCGGCAGCTTCGGGAAGGTGAAGAAGCAAGCTGTACAACACTGGGATTGTGTGCGCACCTTGCCAACTGATAGAAAACAGTACCTTTGCACTCTCCTGACTTTTCCAATCACAGGAACATTCGATTGGAAGCTGTTTTGGACAACTTTTCTTTTCTTCCTGCCAAACACTTGGCAGACATCCGTGCAACTTCTAGAACACGATGGGAGATGTTTTCTGTGCTGGCACAGTTTTTCCTAGCCAGACATAGTGGAAAAGCGTTTTGCTAAGATGTAGACTACAAAAGACGCGAAAGACGAAGGTAGGATGCTCTCCGGAGGTAAGAGCCGCTGCCGGGCGTCTTTCGGCAGAAGCCGCGCTAAGGAGAGCACTGTGAGCGGCACAATCGTCTTTGCGCGAAGAAGCCGCTTCTTGGGCTCCGGCAGCCGGCGAGAGCGGCAGCTTCGGGAAGGTGAAGAAGCAAGCTGTACAACACTGGGATTGTGTGCGCACCTTGCCAACTGATAGAAAACAGTACCTTTGCACTCTCCTGACTTTTCCAATCACAGGAACATTCGATTGGAAGCTGTTTTGGACAACTTTTCTTTTCTTCCTGCCAAACACTTGGCAGACATCCGTGCAACTTCTAGAACACGATGGGAGATGTTTTCTGTGCTGGCACAGTTTTTCCTAGCCAGACATAGTGGAAAAGCGTTTTGCTAAGATGTAGACGACAAGAGAGGCTAAAGAGTGGATGTTAGCAAATGACACCCATCTTCAAAAAAGGCAATTAAGAGGACTCGCCATAGTACAAACCAGCCAGCCTCTTTTTTATCCCCAGGAAGTTGATGAAGCAGCTCTTCCTGGAAATCCTTGCCAGGCACATGACAGATGACCAAATAATGTAGTTAGCATGATTTTTCAGGGGAATTTCATGCTGAACATCACTTTAAACTCCTCTGATGAATCAACTTGACTGGTAGATGAAGGGAATATTATCTGCCTGGGCTTCAGGGAGGTTTTTGACATACCTCTACATGGCATCACACATATATATGGAAGCAATAGTGCAAAGGGGAGGGAATCAGTGTCTTTTCAGTGATGCTGAGGGAAAAGACAAGAGGCAGTGGGCACACACTGAAATACAGGAGATTGCCTTTGAACATCAGTAAATGTTTCTTTACTGTCAGGGTGACTGAACCACGGCACAGACTGCCCAGAAAGATTGTGGAGCCTGGATCTTTGAAGACATTAAAAGTACACCCAGATAGAATCCTGGGCAAGAGGCTCTAGGTATCCTGGTTTAGGCAGGGGGGTTGGGCCTGGTTAGCCCCACCAACCCCTTCCACTCTCTTTCATTCTGTGCTAGTGAATTCTCTTCAAGATGCATTTCAAAGCACTGGCATGACAAAGTTCTGTGCAGACAGAGATCCAAATGGACATGGCATCTAAGTTCCTTAAGCAGTGTTCAAGAAGAATGTAAAACTCTGGCACAAGTGTCTCTTCCCTAACTGAATCCCTTTCATGGGAAAATTCCCAGCTCTAGAAAGATCTTCTGATACGCATGCTTAAGACTGACACTGGCTGAGCAAATTTCTCCCTATGTATATCTAAGACCAGTTAGGATCTTCACCCAAAGTGCTGTCAACATAGTCACAGAATGCCTATTGTTAAGAAGTGACAGCTTCCATCAGAATGGCAGCTATTGGTCCACAAAATGGATTAATGGATGGGAATTATCTACGTGGGTTAAAAACAAAAATAAAGAGTTGGTCTTTATTTATCAATTTCATGGCAATATTGATAAGGGAAGAAAAAGATCTAAGTCCTTGACTTTCTGGACTCGAGGAAAGATTTTAAAAATTCCTTGTAAAAATGTATGATCACAATCAGACTATTGAAACCATTTTAGTTGGGAACAAAGTTCCAAAATTGTCTAGATAGTGGCAAAGAAGCCAAGAAAATAGGAAAGAAACAAAAAGAGAGCAAAAGAGTCAGCTTCAGTGTACAAGCTCGTTCTAGAAGTAGTCTGCTGGGAAAAGGAACCCCCAGCTAAATTTCCAATGTATTCCTGCGCTTGATTCAGTAACTGGTCAATGTAAAAACCAATCCTTTTGTACAACTTCTTCCAGCAACAAAAACTCCAACAGGTTGACACTACCATCATGCCTGTTCCAGACATATTTAAAAGAGAAATGATGATTTTCTTGAAAACCTACTTACATAAAAGTTGCAAGATGGTGGAGGGATTCCCACATCCTCCTTCCTCCATCTGGCTTGAAAGTATATTTGATAAAATATGCAACAAAGCACATGATTTATAAGGGAGAGTCAAATGGATGATTTGGGAATCGATCTCTTGTTGATAGTAAACTTCATATCCACTCGGTGTGACCTTTTTAAAACAAAATGTGGAGCTGAGGCATGAATCTGCCACAACAATTGTAAAGCAAACATACACACTCCCCTTCATATGCCCCCCCCTCCACACACACCTAGGCACACACAGAGATCAGCATAGCAGATCATGAACACCTTGGAAAAGACTGAAATGCTAAATGCCTCTCTTGATGGGCAAAAGAGCTGGTGCAGTAATTCAAATGCCTGGTACAAAAATTCTGTTTAATATTTAGCTCCTATTTAAAACACAGCTTTTCATTTCATTCTATTTACAGAATATTTTCATTTCATTTGTTTCTTTAAAATTACTTAGTTCTCACCTGTTGTATGTCTAGGAATATTTTCTTCCAAAAATAGAAAAAAATAGATGATATCTTTTCAGCAGAAAACATTGGTTGATACAATTTTAAACCATCATGATATGGAAGAATTCTTCTGTCCCTCTCGAAGGTGGAAGAAGCATTTGGATCACAGATCATCTACAATGAAATACTTGACATGTTTAAGATGCTTTCAATCAATTTTGATCGTCAATTGCTTATTTGTTGTAAACAGTAATTTTTCAGTGAAGGGAAAGTGTGTGTGGTATATCTACATGATATGTTCAAAGGCAGTTCCTACTAATGGCCAGGCTGAATTCCAGTAAATAATGTCCCGAATGATATTTTGCCGCCTTCTTTGGCACTTCATGAAATCTTACCCCGATGAAGTGCTGAAACACAGAGATTTTCTCTTAGAGAGTGTCTCATGTTGTAACCTATCCCATGGATTTTATGCTGTAATTCTTATCTCTTTTAAAATTTACTATCTTCTGTACAGTTTTCATGAAACTTTCTGTTACAGTAGTGAATAGCACAGATAAATGTCATTTTGTACAACTTTGAATTTACCCCAAGAGCTGAGAGAAAACTTGATCCTATACTTCAATCCGAGTTTCTTCTATAGTCCAACTTTGTTTCTCTACCATCAAGCTTCTCCTTTGTTGCTGCTCCAAGCCCCGTCCAAGGTGACCTTGAATACTTTCAGGGATGGGACACCCACAACTTCTCTGGGCAACCTGTTCCAGTGTTCCAGCACTCCCACAGTAAAAAAGGCCTTCCTTTCATCTAATATGTGTAGGAAATCATAAATCTAGGCATAGAAGCTTGGAGTGCAAATTTGAAATTCTTTGGATTTGAAGCACATTTTATATGAATACTGACTTACAGATGACTAAAAGATGTTGATGGGCATTTGAGCTGACAAGTTTTGAAAAAGTGCACGGAAATTAAAATTGAAACCACTAAAATTAAAAACTCCTTGCCATTTTCTTTTTCCTCTCCTATTCAAAATTGCATATGTCAGATATCAGTGCTTCATGCAAACCTCTCAGATGCTCTCAGAGAAAAAGCTTTTCTTTCAGACTAAGTTGCGGTTGACGTAGAACACTAGCAGGAGTGAAAGATTTTCTGGGCATCGGGGCAGCCCGTTCTCCTTGGATTTGTGTGCAGAATGCATTTTATCCAAACTGGAAAATAGATCCCAGCTCTGTTCTATTCATCATCCTTACTTCATCAGGCCAGAAGATTCTGTGAAAAGTAGCCTGTGGACCTTGAAGACAGCGCATGTGAACCAGATGAGAGGTGATAGAGAAGTTGAGGGAGAGAAGAAAGAGCATGAGGCTGAAACCAGAAAGTATTTCTCCACGTGATCATGGAAGATTGCAGGAGCCACTTGGTACTATCAAACCAGCCCAACTTGGCACTTGTGCCACCTTGGGTCTGGGAGCCATGTTGCATATCGTGCATTTTAAGGAGCCAGCTGGCCACACCCAGCCATATGCCCCCAAACACAAACCAAGGCCCTTTTCTCTGGCAAACAAAACTCAGCTGCCCTGCTTCTGGATGGCAGATTGCAGGAACCACTTGGTACTATCAAACCAGCCCAACTTGGCACTGGTGCCACCATGGGTCTGGTCACCATCCTGCCTATTGTAGCTTTTCAGGAGCCAGCCGGTCACTCTCAGCCATAGGCCCCCAAACACAAACCTCGGCCCGTTTCCCTGGCAAACAAAAGTAAGCTGCCCCGCTTCTGCATGGCAGATTGCAGGAGCTACTTAGTACTATCAAATCAGCCCGACTTGGCACAGGTGCCACCTTGGATCTGGGAACCATCCTGTGTATCGTGGATTTTCAGGGGCCAGCCGGCCACTCTCAGCCACATGCCCCCAAAAACAAACCACGGACCTTTTCTCTGGCAAACAAAAATCAGCTGCCCCACTTCTGGATGGCAGATTGCAGGAGCCACTTGGTACTATCACACCAGCACAACATGGCACTGCTGCCACCTTGGATCTGGGAACAATCCTGCGTATTGTACATATTCAGGAACCAGCCGAACACTCCCAGCCACAGGCCCCCAAACACAAACAACGGCCCTTTTCTCTGGCAAACAAAACTCAACTGCCCCTCTTCTGGATGGCAAATTGCAGGACGCACTTGGTACTACAAAAAGAGCCCGACTTGGCAGTGGTGCCACCTTGGCTCTGGGAACCATCCTGCGTATCGAGCATTTTAAGGAGCCAGCCGGCAATTCCCAGCCGTATGCCCCAAAAAGAAACCATGGACCTTTTCTCTGGCAAAAAAAACTCAGCTGTCCCGCTTCTGGATGGCAGATTGCAGGAGTCACTTTGAACCATACAACCAGCCTTACTTGGCACTGGTGCCACCTTGGATCTGGGAACCATCCTGCCTATCGTTGATTTTCAGGGGCCAGCCGGCCACTCTCAGCCATAGGCCCCCAAACCAAAACCTAGGCCTATTTCTCTGGCAAACAAAAGTAAGCTGCCCTGCTTCTGGATGGCAGATTGCAGGAGACACTTGGTACTATCAAACCAGCCCGACTTGGCACTGGTGCGACCTTGGATCTGGGAACCATGCTCTGTATCGTGGATATTCAGGGGCCAGCCGGCCACTCTCAGCCATATGTCCCCAAACAGAAACCTCGGCCCGTTTCTCTGGCAAACAAAACTCAACTGCCCCTCTTCTGGATGGCAAATTGCAGGATGAACTTGATACTAAAACCGCAGGCCGACTTGGTAGTGGTGACACCTTGGGCCTGGGAACCATCATGCGTATCGAGCATTTTAAGGAGCC
The DNA here is from genome assembly GCF_035770615.1 of Melospiza melodia melodia. Lineage (NCBI taxonomy): Eukaryota > Metazoa > Chordata > Aves > Passeriformes > Passerellidae > Melospiza > Melospiza melodia. Next base: position 89,342,902 of record NC_086196.1, on the reverse strand, counting down.
AGCCGGCCACTCCCAGCAATATGCCCCCAAAAACAATCCACGGAATTTTCCTCTGGCAAACAAAAATCAGCTGCCTCGCTTCTGGATGGCAGATTGCAGGAGCCACTTTGCACCATCAAACCAGCCCGACTTGGCACTGGTGCCACATTGCATCTGGGAACCATGCTGCCTAGCGTGGATTTTCAGGAGCCAGCCGGCCACTCTCAGCTATATACCCCCAAACAAAACCCACGGCCCGTTTCCCTGGCAAACAAAATTAAGCTGCCCCGCTTCTGGATGGCAGATTGCAGGACGCACTTGGTAGTATCAAACCAGCAAAACTTGGCACTGGTGCCACCTTGGGTCTGGGAACCATCCTGCGTATCGTGGGTTCAAAGGAGCCAGCCGGTCACTCCCAGCCACAGGCCCCCAAATACAAACAATGTCGCTTTTCCCTGGAAAACAAAACTCGCCTGCCAACTTTTTGATGGCAGATTGCAGGAGCCACTTGGTACTATCAAACCAGCCCAACTTGGCACTGGTGCCACCATGGGTCTGGTAACCATCCTGCCTATTGTAGCTTTCCAGGAGCCAGCCGGTCACTCCCAGCCATAGGTCCCCAGTCACAAACCTCGGCCCGTTTCCCTGGCAAACAAAAGTAAGCTACCCCGCTTCTGGATGGCAGATTGCAGGAGCCACTTGGTACTATCAAACCAGCCCAACTTGGCACTGGTGCCACCTTGGGTCTGGGAACCATGCTGCGTAACACAGATTCTAAGGCGCCAGTCGGCCACTACGAGCCACAAGCCCCCAAACACAAACAACGGCGCTATTCTCTTGCAAACAAAACTCAACTGCCCCTCTTCTGGATGGCAAATTGCAGGACGCACTTGGTACTATAAAAACAGCCCGACTTGGCACTGGTGCCCCCTTGGGTCTGGGAACCATCCTGCGTATCGATCTTTTTAATGAGACAGCCGGCCACTCCCAGCCATATGCCCCCAAACACAACCCACGGCCCTTTTCTCTGGCAAACAAAACTCAACTGCACCGCTTCTGGATGGCAGATTGCAGGAGCCACTTGGTACTATCAAACCAGCCCGACTTGGCACTGGTGCCACCTTGGGTCTGGGAACCATCCTGCGTATTGTGGGTTGTCAGGAGCCAGCCGAACACTCTCGGCCACAGACCCCAATTAAAAACAACGGCCCGTTTCACAGGCAAACAAAACTCAGCTGCCCCGCTTCTGGATGGGAGATTGCAGGAGGCACTTGGTGTAATCAAACCAGCCCGACTTGGCACTGGTGCCACCTTGGGTCTGGGAACCATCCTGCGTATCGTGGATTCTAAGGAGCCAGCCGGCCACTCCTAGCCACAGGCCCCCAAACAAAAACCTAGGCCTATTTCTCTGGCAAACAAAAGTAAGCTGCCCTGCTTCTGGATGGCAGATTGCAGGAGACACTTGGTACTATCAAACCAGCCCGACTTGGCACTGGTGCCACCTTGGATCTGGGAACCATGCTCTGTATCGTGGATATTCAGGGGCCAGCCGGCCACTCTCAGCCATATGTCCCCAAACAGAAACCTCGGCCCGTTTCTCTGGCAAACAAAACTCAACTGCCCCTCTTCTGGATGGCAAATTGCAGGATGAACTTGATACTAAAACCGCAGGCCGACTTGGTAGTGGTGACACCTTGGGCCTGGGAACCATCATGCGTATCGAGCATTTTAAGGAGCCAGCCGGCCACTCCCAGCAATATGCCCCCAAAAACAATCCACGGAATTTTCCTCTGGCAAACAAAAATCAGCTGCCTCGCTTCTGGATGGCAGATTGCAGGAGCCACTTTGCACCATCAAACCAGCCCGACTTGGCACTGGTGCCGCATTGCATCTGGGAACCATGCTGCCTAGCGTGGATTTTCAGGAGCCAGCCGGCCACTCTCAGCTATATACCCCCAAACAAAACCCACGGCCCGTTTCCCTGGCAAACAAAACTAAGCTGCCCCGCTTCTGGATGGCAGATTGCAGGACGCACTTGGTAGTATCAAACCAGCAAAACTTAGCACTGGTGCCACCTTGGGTCTGGGAACCATCCTGCGTATCGTGGGTTCAAAGGAGCCAGCCGGTCACTCCCAGCCACAGGCCCCCAAATACAAACAATGTCGCTTTTCCCTGGAAAACAAAACTCGCCTGCCAACTTTTTGATGGCAGATTGCAGGAGCCACTTGATACTATCAAACCAGCCCAACTTGGCACTGGTGCCACCATGGGTCTGGTAACCATCCTGCCTATTGTAGCTTTCCAGGAGCCAGCCGGTCACTCCCAGCCATAGGTCCCCAGTCACAAACCTCGGCCCGTTTCCCTGGCAAACAAAAGTAAGCTACCCCGCTTCTGGATGGCAGATTGCAGGAGCCACTTGGTACTATCAAACCAGCCCAACTTGGCACTGGTGCCACCTTGGGTCTGGGAACCATGCTGCGTAACACAGATTCTAAGGCGCCAGTCGGCCACTACGAGCCACAAGCCCCCAAACACAAGCAACGGCGCTATTCTCTGGAAAACAAAACTCAACTGCCCCTCTTCTGGATGGCAAATTGCAGGACGCACTTGGTACTATAAAAACAGCCCGACTTGGCACTGGTGCCCCCTTGGGTCTGGGAACCATCCTGCGTATCGATCTTTTTACTGAGACAGCCGGCCACTCCCAGCCATATGCCCCCAAACACAACCCACGGCCCTTTTCTCTGGCAAACAAAACTCAACTGCACCGCTTCTGGATGGCAGATTGCAGGAGCCACTTGGTACTATCAAACCAGCCCGACTTGGCACTGGTGCCACCTTGGGTCTGGGAACCATCCTGCGTATTGTGGGTTGTCAGGAGCCAGCCGAACACTCTCGGCCACAGACCCCAATTAAAAACAACGGCCCGTTTCACAGGCAAACAAAACTCAGCTGCCCCGCTTCTGGATGGGAGATTGCAGGAGGCACTTGGTGTAATCAAACCAGCCCGACTTGGCACTGGTGCCACCTTGGGTCTGGGAACCATCCTGCGTATCGTGGATTCTAAGGAGCCAGCCGGCCACTCCTAGCCACAGGCCCCCAAACAAAAACCTAGGCCTATTTCTCTGGCAAACAAAAGTAAGCTGCCCTGCTTCTGGATGGCAGATTGCAGGAGACACTTGGTACTATCAAACCAGCCCGACTTGGCACTGGTGCCACCTTGGATCTGGGAACCATGCTCTGTATCGTGGATATTCAGGGGCCAGCCGGCCACTCTCAGCCATATGTCCCCAAACAGAAACCTCGGCCCGTTTCTCTGGCAAACAAAACTCAACTGCCCCTCTTCTGGATGGCAAATTGCAGGATGAACTTGATACTAAAACCGCAGGCCGACTTGGTAGTGGTGACACCTTGGGCCTGGGAACCATCATGCGTATCGAGCATTTTAAGGAGCCAGCCGGCCACTCCCAGCAATATGCCCCCAAAAACAATCCACGGAATTTTCCTCTGGCAAACAAAAATCAGCTGCCTCGCTTCTGGATGGCAGATTGCAGGAGCCACTTTGCACCATCAAACCAGCCCGACTTGGCACTGGTGCCACATTGCATCTGGGAACCATGCTGCCTAGCGTGGATTTTCAGGAGCCAGCCGGCCACTCTCAGCTATATGCCCCCAAACAAAACCCACGGCCCGTTTCCCTGGCAAACAAAATTAAGCTGCCCCGCTTCTGGATGGCAGATTGCAGGACGCACTTGGTAGTATCAAACCAGCAAAACTTGGCACTGGTGCCACCTTGGATCTGGGAACCATCCTTCCTATCGTGGATTTTCAGGGGCCAGCCGGTCACTCTCAGCCATAGGCCCCAAACACAAACCACGGCCCTTTTCTCTGGAAAACAAAACTCAACTGCCCCTCTTCTGGATGGCAGATTGCAGGAGCCACTGGGTACTATGAAACCAGCCCTACTTGGCACTGATGCCACCTTGGGTCTGGGAACCATGCTGCGTATCATGGATTTTCAGGAGCCAGCCGGCCACTGCCAGCCACAGGCCCCGAAACACAAACAACAGCCTTTTTCTCTGGCAAACAAAATTCAGCTGCCCCGCTTCTGGATGGCAGATTGCAGGAACCACTTGGTACTAACAAACCAGCCCGACTTGGCACTGATGCCACCTTGGGTCTGGGAACCATCCTGCGTATCGTGGATTCAAAGGAGCCAGCTGGCCACTCCCAGCCACAGGCCCCAAAACACACACAACGGTGATTTTCCCTGGAAAACAAAACTCGCCTGCCAAACTTTTGATGGCAGATTGCAGGAGCCACTTGTTATTATCAAACCAGCCCAACTTGGCACTGGTGCCACCATGGGTCTGGTCACCATCCTGCCTATCGTAGCTTTTCAGGAGCCAGCCAGCCACCCCCAGCCAGAGGCCCCCAGACAAATATTTCGGCCCGTTTCCCTGGCAAACAAAAGTAAGCTGCCCCGCTTCTGGATGGCAGATTGCAGGAGCCACTTGGTACTATCAAACCAGCCCAACTTGGCACTGGTGCCAACTCAGGTCTGGGAACCATCCTGCGTATCGTGGGTTCTAAGGAGCCAGCTGGCCACTCCCAGCCACAGGCCCCCAAACACAAACAACGGCGCTTTTCCCTGGAAAACAAAACTCGCCTGCCAACTTTTTGATGGCAGATTGCAGGAGCCACTTGGTACTATCAAACCAGCCCAACTTGGCACTGGTGCCACCATGGGTCTGGTAACCATCCTGCCTATTGTAGCTTTCCAGGAGCCAGCCGGTCACTCCCAGCCATAGGTCCCCAGTCACAAACCTCGGCCCGTTTCCCTGGCAAACAAAAGTAAGCTACCCCGCTTCTGGATGGCAGATTGCAGGAGCCACTTGGTACTATCAAACCAGCCCAACTTGGCACTGGTGCCACCTTGGGTCTGGGAACCATGCTGCGTAACACAGATTCTAAGGCGCCAGTCGGCCACTACGAGCCACAAGCCCCCAAACACAAACAACGGCGCTATTCTCTGGCAAACAAAACTCAACTGCCCCTCTTCTGGATGGCAAATTGCAGGACGCACTTGGTACTATAAAAACAGCCCGACTTGGCACTGGTGCCCCCTTGGGTCTGTGAACCATCCTGCGTATCGATCTTTTTACTGAGACAGCCGGCCACTCCCAGCCATATGCCCCCAAACACAACCCACGGCCCTTTTCTCTGGCAAACAAAACTCAACTGCACCGCTTCTGGATGGCAGATTGCAGGAGCCACTTGGTACTATCAAACCAGCCCGACTTGGCACTGGTGCCACCTTGGGTCTGGGAACCATCCTGCGTATTGTGGGTTGTCAGGAGCCAGCCGAACACTCTCGGCCACAGACCCCAATTAAAAACAACGGCCCGTTTCACAGGCAAACAAAACTCAGCTGCCCCGCTTCTGGATGGGAGATTGCAGGAGGCACTTGGTGTAATCAAACCAGCCCGACTTGGCACTGGTGCCACCTTGGGTCTGGGAACCATCCTGCGTATCGTGGATTCTAAGGAGCCAGCCGGCCACTCCTAGCCACAGGCCCCCAAACAAAAACCTAGGCCTATTTCTCTGGCAAACAAAAGTAAGCTGCCCTGCTTCTGGATGGCAGATTGCAGGAGACACTTGGTACTATCAAACCAGCCCGACTTGGCACTGGTGCCACCTTGGATCTGGGAACCATGCTCTGTATCGTGGATATTCAGGGGCCAGCCGGCCACTCTCAGCCATATGTCCCCAAACAGAAACCTCGGCCCGTTTCTCTGGCAAACAAAACTCAACTGCCCCTCTTCTGGATGGCAAATTGCAGGATGAACTTGATACTAAAACCGCAGGCCGACTTGGTAGTGGTGACACCTTGGGCCTGGGAACCATCATGCGTATCGAGCATTTTAAGGAGCCAGCCGGCCACTCCCAGCAATATGCCCCCAAAAACAATCCACGGAATTTTCCTCTGGCAAACAAAAATCAGCTGCCTCGCTTCTGGATGGCAGATTGCAGGAGCCACTTTGCACCATCAAACCAGCCCGACTTGGCACTGGTGCCACATTGCATCTGGGAACCATGCTGCCTAGCGTGGATTTTCAGGAGCCAGCCGGCCACTCTCAGCTATATGCCCCCAAACAAAACCCACGGCCCGTTTCCCTGGCAAACAAAATTAAGCTGCCCCGCTTCTGGATGGCAGATTGCAGGACGCACTTGGTAGTATCAAACCAGCAAAACTTGGCACTGGTGCCACCTTGGATCTGGGAACCATCCTTCCTATCGTGGATTTTCAGGGGCCAGCCGGTCACTCTCAGCCATAGGCCCCAAACACAAACCACGGCCCTTTTCTCTGGAAAACAAAACTCAACTGCCCCTCTTCTGGATGGCAGATTGCAGGAGCCACTGGGTACTATGAAACCAGCCCTACTTGGCACTGATGCCACCTTGGGTCTGGGAACCATGCTGCGTATCATGGATTTTCAGGAGCCAGCCGGCCACTGCCAGCCACAGGCCCCGAAACACAAACAACAGCCTTTTTCTCTGGCAAACAAAATTCAGCTGCCCCGCTTCTGGATGGCAGATTGCAGGAACCACTTGGTACTAACAAACCAGCCCGACTTGGCACTGATGCCACCTTGGGTCTGGGAACCATCCTGCGTATCGTGGATTCAAAGGAGCCAGCTGGCCACTCCCAGCCACAGGCCCCAAAACACACACAACGGTGCTTTTCCCTGGAAAACAAAACTCGCCTGCCAAACTTTTGATGGCAGATTGCAGGAGCCACTTGTTATTATCAAACCAGCCCAACTTGGCACTGGTGCCACCATGGGTCTGGTCACCATCCTGCCTATCGTAGCTTTTCAGGAGCCAGCCAGCCACCCCCAGCCAGAGGCCCCCAGACAAATATTTCGGCCCGTTTCCCTGGCAAACAAAAGTAAGCTGCCCCGCTTCTGCATGGCAGATTGCAGGAGCCACTTGGTACTATCAAACCAGCCCAACTTGGCACTGGTGCCAACTCAGGTCTGGGAACCATCCTGCGTATCGTGGGTTCTAAGGAGCCAGCTGGCCACTCCCAGCCACAGGCCCCCAAACACAAACAACGGCGCTTTTCCCTGGAAAACAAAACTCGCCTGCCAACTTTTTGATGGCAGATTGCAGGAGCCACTTGGTACTATCAAACCAGCCCAACTTGGCACTGGTGCCACCATGGGTCTGGTAACCATCCTGCCTATTGTAGCTTTCCAGGAGCCAGCCGGTCACTCCCAGCCATAGGTCCCCAGTCACAAACCTCGGCCCGTTTCCCTGGCAAACAAAAGTAAGCTACCCCGCTTCTGGATGGCAGATTGCAGGAGCCACTTGGTACTATCAAACCAGCCCAACTTGGCACTGGTGCCACCTTGGGTCTGGGAACCATGCTGCGTAACACAGATTCTAAGGCGCCAGTCGGCCACTACGAGCCACAAGCCCCCAAACACAAACAACGGCGCTATTCTCTGGCAAACAAAACTCAACTGCCCCTCTTCTGGATGGCAAATTGCAGGACGCACTTGGTACTATAAAAACAGCCCGACTTGGCACTGGTGCCCCCTTGGGTCTGGGAACCATCCTGCGTATCGATCTTTTTAATGAGACAGCCGGCCGCTCCCAGCCATATGCCCCCAAACACAACCCACGGCCCTTTTCTCTGGCAAACAAAACTCAACTGCACCGCTTCTGGATGGCAGATTGCAGGAGCCACTTGGTACTATCAAACCAGCCCGACTTGGCACTGGTGCCACCTTGGGTCTGGGAACCATCCTGCGTATTGTGGGTTGTCAGGAGCCAGCCGAACACTCTCGGCCACAGACCCCAATTAAAAACAACGGCCCGTTTCACAGGCAAACAAAACTCAGCTGCCCCGCTTCTGGATGGGAGATTGCAGGAGGCACTTGACACTGTGAAACCAGCCCCACTTGGCACTGGTGCCACCTTGGGTCTGGGAACCATGCTGCGTATCATGGATTTTCAGGAGCCAGCCGGCCACTCCCAGCCACAGGCCCCCAAACACAAACCACAGACTTTTTGTCTGGCAAAGAAAATTCAGCTGCCCCGCTTCTGGATGGCAGATTGCAGGAGCCACTTGGGACTATCACACCAGCACAACATGGCACTGCTGCCACCTTGGATCTGGGAACCATCCTTCCTATCGTGGATTTTCAGGGGCCAGCCGGTCACTCTCAGCCATAGGCCCCAAACACAAACCACGGCCCTTTTCTCTGGAAAACAAAACTCAACTGCCCCTCTTCTGGATGGCAGATTGCAGGAGCCACTGGGTACTATGAAACCAGCCCTACTTGGCACTGATGCCACCTTGGGTCTGGGAACCATGCTGCGTATCATGGATTTTCAGGAGCCAGCCGGCCACTGCCAGCCACAGGCCCCGAAACACAAACAACAGCCTTTTTCTCTGGCAAACAAAATTCAGCTGCCCCGCTTCTGGATGGCAGATTGCAGGAACCACTTGGTACTAACAAACCAGCCCGACTTGGCACTGATGCCACCTTGGGTCTGGGAACCATCCTGCGTATCGTGGATTCAAAGGAGCCAGCTGGCCACTCCCAGCCACAGGCCCCAAAACACACACAACGGTGCTTTTCCCTGGAAAACAAAACTCGCCTGCCAAACATTTGATGGCAGATTGCAGGAGCCACTTGGTATTATCAAACCAGCCCAACTTGGCACTGGTGCCACCATGGGTCTGGTCACCATCCTGCCTATCGTAGCTTTTCAGGAGCCAGCCAGCCACCCCCAGCCAGAGGCCCCCAGACAAATATTTCGGCCCGTTTCCCTGGCAAACAAAAGTAAGCTGCCCCGCTTCTGCATGGCAGATTGCAGGAGCCACTTGGTACTATCAAACCAGCCCAACTTGGCACTGGTGCCAACTCAGGTCTGGGAACCATCCTGCGTATCGTGGGTTCTAAGGAGCCAGCTGGCCACTCCCAGCCACAGGCCCCCAAACACAAACAACGGCGCTTTTCCCTGGAAAACAAAACTCGCCTGCCAACTTTTTGATGGCAGATTGCAGGAGCCACTTGGTACTATCAAACCAGCCCAACTTGGCACTGCTGCCACCATGGGTCTGGTCACCATCCTGCCTATCGTAGCTTTTCAGGAGCCAGCCGGTCACTCCCAGCCATAGGCCCCCAGACACAAACCTCGGCCCGTTTCCCTGGCAAACAAAAGTAAGCTGCCCCGCTTCTGCATGGCAGATTGCAGGAGCTACTTAGTACTATCAAACCAGCCCGACTTGGCACTGGTGACACCTCTGGTCTGGGAACCATCCTGCCTATCGTGGATTTTCAGGGGCCAGCCGGCCACTCTCAGCCATATGCCCCAAAAACAAACCACGGCCCTTTTCTCTGGCAAACAAAACTCAACTGCCCCTCTTCTGGATGGCAAATTTTAGGACGCACTTTGTACTACGAAAACCGCCCGACGTGGCACTGGTGCCACCTTGTGTCAGGGAACCATCCTGCATATCGAGCTTTTTAAGGAGCCAGCCGGCCACGCCCAGCCATATACCCCCAAAAACAAACCACGGACCATTTCTCTTGGAAACAAAAATCCGCTGCCCCGCGTCTGTATGGCAGATTGCAGGAGCCACTTTGCACCATCAAACCAGCCCGACTTGGCACTGGTGCCACCTTGGGTCTGGGAACAATCCTGCATATCGTGGATTCTAAGGAGCCAGCCGGCCACTCCCTGCCACAGGCCCCCAAACACAAACAACGGCGCTTTTCCCTGGAAAACAAAATTCGCCTGCCAGCTTTTTGATGGCAGATTGCAGGAGCCACTTGGTACTATCAAATCATCCCAACTTGGCACTGGTGCCACTATGGGTCTGGGAACCATCCTGCCTATTGTAGCATTTCAGGAGCCAGCCGGTCAGTCCCAGCCATAGGCCCCCAGACACAAACCTCGGACCGTTTCCCTGGCAAACAAAATTAAGCTGCCCCGATTCTGGATGGCAGATTGCAGGAGCCACTTGGTTGTGTCAAACCAGCCCGACTTGGCACTGGTGCCACCTTGGGTCTGGGAACCATCCTGCGTAACGTGGATTCTAAGGAGCCACCCGGCCACTCTGAGCCACAGGCCCCCAAACACAAACAACGGCGCTTTTCCCTGGAAAACAAAACTCGCCTGCCAACTTTTTGATGGCAGATTGCAGGAGCCACTTGGTACTATCAAACCAGCCCAACTTGGCACTGGTGCCACCTCTGGTCTGGGAACCATCCTGCCTATTGTAGCTTTTCAGGAGCCAGCCGGTCACTCCCAGCCATAGACCCCCAGACACAAACCTCGGCCCGTTTCCCTGGAAAACAAAAGTAAGTTACCCCGATTCTGGATGGCAGATTGCAGGAGCCACTTGGTACTATCAAATCAGCCCAACTTGGCACTGGTGCCACCATGGGTCTGGTAAACATCCTGCCTATCGTAGCTTTTCAGGAGCCAGCCGGTCACTCCCTGCCATAGGCCCCCGGACACAAACCTCGGCCCGTTTCCCTGGCAAACAAAAGTAAGCTGCCCCGCTTTTGGATGGCAGATTGCAGGATGCACTTGGTACTTACAAACCAGCCCGACTTGGCCCTGGTGCCACCTTGGCTCTGGGAACCATGCTGCGTAACGTAGATTCTACGAGGACAGGCGGCCACTCCCAGCCACAGGCCTCTAAACAAAAACAACGGCGCTTTTCCCTGGAAAACAAAACTCGCCTGCCAACTTCTTGATGGCAGATTGCAGGAGCCACTTGGTACTATCAAACCACCCCAACTTGGCACTGGTGCCACCATGGGTCTGGTCACCATCCTGCCTATCGTAGCTTTTCAGGAGCCAGCCGCTCACTCCCACCCATAGGCCCCCAGACAAATACCTCGGCACGTTTCCCTGGCAAACAAAAGTAGGCTGCCCCGCTTCTGGATGGCAAATTGCAGGACGCACTTGGTACTACGAAAACAGCCCGACTTGGCACTGATGCCACCTTGGGTCAGGGAACAATCCTGCGTATAGAGCTTTTTAAGGAGCCAGCCGGCCACGTCCAGTCATATACCCCCAAAAATAAAACCACGGAACTTTTCTCCAGCAAACAAAAATCCGCTGCCCCGCGTCTGGATGGCAGATTGCAGGAGCTATTTAGTATTATCAAAGCAGCCCGACTTGGCACTGGTGGCACCATGAGTCTGGTAACCATCCTGCCTATCGTAGCTTTTCAGTAGTCAGCCGGTCAGTCCCAGCCATAGGCCCCCAGACAAATACCTCGGCCCGTTTCCCTGGGAAAAAAAAGTAAGCTGTCCCGCTTCTGGATGGCAGATTGCAGGAGCCACTTGGTACTATCAAACCAGCCCAACTTGTTCCCAGACCCAAGGTGGCACCAGTGCCACGTGGGGCTGGTTAATGGTGCAACGTGGCTCCTGCAATCTGCCATCCAAAAGCGGGGCAGCTTACTTTTGTTTGCCAGGGAAACGGGCCGAGGTTTGTGTCTGGGGGTCTATGGCTGGGAGTGACCGGCTGGCTCCTGAAAAGCTACGATAGGCAGGATGGTTCCCAGACCAGACGTGGCACCAGTGCCAAGTTGGGCTGGTTTGATAGTACCAAGTGGCTCCTGCAATCTGCCATCAAAAAGTTGGCAGGCGAGTTTTGTTTTCCAGGGAAAAGCGCCGTAGTTTTTGTTTGGGGGCCTGTGGCTCAGAGTGGCCGGGTGGCTGCTTAGAATCCACGATACGCAGGATGGTTCCCAGACCCAAGGTGGCACCAGTGCCAAGTCGGGCTGGTTTGACACAACCAAGTGGCTCCTGCAATCTGCCATCCAGAATCGGGGCAGCTTAATTTTGTTTGCCAGGGAAACGGTCCGAGGTTTGTGTCTGGGGGCCTATGGCTGGGAGTGACCGGCTGGCTCCTGAAATGCTACAATAGGCAGGATGGTTCCCAGACCCATAGTGGCACCAGTGCCAAGTTGGGATGATTTGATAGTACCAAGTGGCTCCTGCAATCTGCCATCAAAAAGTTGGCAGGCGAATTTTGTTTTCCAGGGAAAAGCGCCGTTGTTTGTGTTTGGGGGCCTGTGGCTGGGAGTGGCCGGCTGGCTCCTTAGAATCCACGATATGCAGGATTTTTCCCAGACCCAAGGTGGCACCAGTGCCAAGTCGGGCTGGTTTGATGGTGCAAAGTGGCTCCTGCAATCTGCCATACAGACGCGGGGCAGCGGATTTTTTTTTCCAAGAGAAATAGTCCGTGGTTTGTTTTTGGTGGTTTATGGCTGGGCGTGGCCGGCTGGCTCCTTAAAAAGCTCGATATGCAGGATGGTTCCCTGACACAAGGTGGCACCAGTGCCACGTCGGGCGGTTTTCGTAGTACAAAGTGCGTCCTAAAATTTGCCATCCAGAAGAGGGGCAGTTGAGTTTTGTTTGCCAGAGAAAAGGGCCGTGGTTTGTTTTTGGGGGCATATGGCTGAGAGTGGCCGGCTGGCTCCTGAAAAGCTACGATAGGCAGGATGTTTACCAGACCCATGGTGGCACCAGTGCCAAGTTGGGCTGATTTGATAGTACCAAGTGGCTCCTGCAATCTGCCATCCAGAATCGGGGTAGCTTACTTTTGTTTTTCAGGGAAACGGGCCGAGGTTTGTGTCTGGGGGTCTATGGTTGGGAGTGGCCGGCTGGCTCCTTAGAAACCACGATACGCAGCATGGTTCCCAGACCAGAGGTGGCACCAGTGCCAAGTTGGGCTGGTTTGATACTACCAAGTGGTTCCTGCAATCTGCCATCCAGAAGCGGGGCAGCTTACTTTTGTTTGCCAGGGAAACGGATCGTTGTTTGTGTTTGGGGGCCTATGGCTGGGACTGACCGGCTGGCTCCATAAAATCCACGATACGCAGGATGGTTCCCAGACCAGAAGTGGCACCAGTGCCAAGTCGGGCTGGTTTGATAGTACCAAGTGGCTCCTGCAATCTGCCATCCAGAAGCGGGGCAGCTTACTTTTGTTTGCCAGGGAAACGGGCCGAGGTTTGTGTCTCGGGGCCTATGGCAGGCAGTGACCGGCTGGCTCCTGAAAGCTACGATAGGCAGGATGGTGACAAGACCCATGGTGGCACCAGTGCCAAGTTGGGCTGGTTTGATAGTACCAAGTGGCTCCTGCAATCTGCCATCAAAACGTTGGCAGGCGAGTTTTGTTTTCCAGGGAAAAGCGCCGTTGTTTGTGTTTGGGGGCCTGTGGTTGGGAGTGGCCGGCTGGCTCCTTAGAAACCACAATACGCAGGATGGTTCCCAGACCAGAGGTGGCACCAGTGCCAAGTCGGGCTGGTTTGATAGTACCAAGTGGCTCCTGCAATCTGCCATCCAGAAGCGGGGCAGCTTACTTTTGTTTGCCACGGAAACGGGCCGTTGTTTGTGTTTGGGGGCCTGTGGCTGGGAGTGGCCGACTGGCTCCTTAGAATCCACGATACGCAGGATGGTTCCCAGACCAGAGGTGGCACCAGTGCCAAGTCGGGCTGGTTTGATAGTACCAAGTGGCTCCTGCAATCTGCCATCCAGAAGCGGGGCAGCTTAATTTCCTTTGCCAGGGAAACGGGCCGAGCTTTGTGTCTGGGGGCCTATGGCTGGGAGTGACCGGCTGGCTCCTGAAAAGTTACGATAGGCAGGATGGTGACCAGACCCATGGTGGCACCAGTGCCAAGTTGGGCTGGTTTGATAGTACCAAGTGGCTCCTGCAATCTGCCATCAAAACTTTGGTAGGCGAGTTTTGTTTTCCAGGGAAAAGCGCCGTTGTTTTTGTTTGGGGGCCTGTGGCTGGGAGTGGCCGGCTGGCTCCTTAGAATCCACGATACGCACCATGGTATCCAGACCCAAGGTGGCACCAGTGCCAAGTTTTGCTGGTTTGATAGTACCAAGTGGTTCCTGCAATCTGCCATCCAGAAGCAGGGCAGCTTACTTTTGTTTGCCAGGGAAACGGGCCGAGGTTTGTGTCTGGGGGCCTATGGCTGCGAGTGACCGGCTGGCTCCTGAAAAGCTACGATAGCCAGGATGGTGACCAGACCCATGGTGGCACCAGTCCCAAGTTGGGCTGGTTTGATAGTACCAAGTGGCTCCTGCAATCTGCCATCAAAAGTTTGGCAGGCGAGTTTTGTTTTCCAGGGAAAAGCGCCGTTGATGTGTTTAGGGGCCTGTGGCTGGGAGTGGCCGGCTGGCTCCTTAGAATCCACCATACGCAGGATGGTTCCCAGACCCAAGGTGGCACCAGTGCCTAGTCGGGATAGTTTGATGGTGCAAAGTGGCTCCTGCAATCTGCCATCCAGAAGCGGGGCAGCTTACTTTTGTTTGCCAGGGAAACGGGCCGAGGTTTGTTACTGGGGGCCTATGGCTGGGAGTGACCGGCTGGCTCCTGAAAAGTTACGATAGGCAGGATGGTGACCAGACCCAAGGTGGCACCAGTGCCAAGTTGGGCTGGTTTGATGGTACCAAGTGGCTCCTGCAATCTGCCATCAAAAACTTGGCAGGCGAGTTTTGTTTTCCAGGGAAAAGCGCCGTTGTTTTTGTTTGGGGGCCTGTGGCTGGGAGTGGCCGGCTGGCTCATTAGAATCCACGATACGCAGGATGGTTCCCAGACTTGTCGTGGCACCAGTGCCAAGTCGGGCTGGTTTGATAGTACCAAGTGGATCCTGCAATCTGCCATCCAGAAGCGGGGCAGCTTACTTTTGTTTGCCAGGGAAACGGGCCGAGGTTTTTGTCTGGGGGCCTATGGCTGGGAGTGACCGGCTGGCTCCTGAAAAGCTACGATAGGCAGGATGGTGACCAGACCCATGGTGGCACCAGTGCCAAGTTGGGCTGGTTTGATAGTACCAAGTGGCTCCTGCAATCTGCCATCAAAAAGTTGGCAGGCGAGTTTTGTTTTCCAGGGAAAAGTGCCGTTGTTTGTGTATGGGTGCCTGTGGCTGGGAGTGGCCGGCTGGCTCTTTAGAATCCACGATACGCAGGATGGTTCCCAGACCAGTGGTGGCACCAGTGCCAAGTCGGGCGGGTTTGATAGTAACAAATGCGTCCTACAATCTGCCATCCAGAAGCGGGGCAGCTTACTTTTGTTTTCCAGGGAAACGGGCCGAGGTTTTTGTCTGGGGTCCTATGGCTGGGAGTGACCGGCTGGCTCGTGAAAAGCTACGATAGGCAGGATGGTGACAAGACCCATGGCGGCACCAGTGCCAAGTTGGGCAGGTTTGATAGTACCAAGTGGCTCCTGCAATCTGCCATCAAAAAATTGGCAGGCGAGTTTTGTTTTCCAGGGAAAAGCGCCGTTGTTTGTGTTTGGGGGCCTGTGGCTGGGAGTGGCCAGCTGGCTCCTTAGAATCCACGATACGCAGGATGGTTCCCAGACCAGAGGTGGCACCAGTGCCAAGTCGGGCTGGTTTGATAGTACCAAGTGGTTCCTGCAATCTGCCATCCAGAAGCGGGGCAGCTTACTTTTGTTTGCCAGGGAAACGGGCCGAGCTTTGTGTCTGGGGGCCTATGGCTGGGAGTGACCGGCTGGCTCCTGAAAAGCTACGATAGGCAGGATGGTGACCAGACCCATGGTGGCACCAGTGCCAAGTTGGGCTGGTTTGATAGTACCAAGTGGCTCCTGCAATCTGCCATCAAAAAGTTGGCAGGCAAGTTTTCTTTACCAGGGAAAAGCGCCGTTGTTTTTGTTTAGAGGCCTATGGCTGGGAGTGGCAGGCTGGCTCCTTAGAATCCACGATACGCAGGATGGTTCCTAGACTTGACGTGGCACCAGTGCCAAGTTGGGCTGGTTTGATAGTACCAAGTGCGTCCTGCAATCTGCCATCCAGAAGTGGGGTAGATTACTTTTGTTTGCCAGGGAAACGGGCCGAGGTTTGTGTCCGGGGGCCTATGGCAGGGAGTGACCGGCTGGCTCCTGAAAAGCTACGATAGGCAGGATGTTTACCAGACCCATGGTGGCACCAGTGCCAAGTTGGGCTGATTTGATAGTACCAAGTGGCTCCTGCAATCTGCCATCCAGAATCGGGGTAACTTACTTTTGTTTTCCAGGGAAACGGGCCGAGGTTTGTGTCTGGGGGTCTATGGCTGGGAGTGACCGGCTGGCTCCTGAAAAGCTACGATAGGCAGGATGGTTCCCAGACCAGACGTGGCACCAGTGCCAAGTTGGGCTGGTTTGATAGTACCAAGTGTCTCCTGCAATCTGCCATCAAATTTGCCAGGCGAGTTTTGTTTTCCAGGGAAAAGCGCCGTTGTTTGTGTTTGGGGGCCTGTGGCTCAGAGTGGCCGGGTGGCTGCTTAGAATCCACGTTACGCAGGATGGTTCCCAGACCCAAGGTGGCACCAGTGCCAAGTCGGGCTGGTTTGACACAACCAAGTGGCTCCTGCAATCTGCCATCCAGAATCGGGGCAGCTTAATTTTGTTTGCCAGGGAAACGGTCCGAGGTTTGTGTCTGGGGGCCTATGGCTGGGAGTGACCGGCTGGCTCCTGAAATGCTACAATAGGCAGGATGGTTCCCAGACCCATAGTGGCACCAGTGCCAAGTTGGGATGATTTGATAGTACCAAGTGGCTCCTGCAATCTGCCATCAAAAAGCTGGCAGGCGAATTTTGTTTTCCAGGGAAAAGCGCCGTTGTTTGTGTTTGGGGGCCTGTGGCAGGGAGTGGCCGGCTGGCTCCTTAGAATCCACGATATGCAGGATTGTTCCCAGACCCAAGGTGGCACCAGTGCCAAGTCGGGCTGGTTTGATGGTGCAAAGTGGCTCCTGCAATCTGCCATACAGACGCGGGGCAGCGGATTTTTGTTTCCAAGAGAAATGGTCCGTGGTTTGTTTTTGGGGGTATATGGCTGGGCGTGGCCGGCTGGCTCCTTAAAAAGCTCGATATGCAGGATGGTTCCCTGACACAAGGTGGCACCAGTGCCACGTCGGGCGGTTTTCGTAGTACAAAGTGCGTCCTAAAATTTGCCATCCAGAAGAGGGGCAGTTGAGTTTTGTTTGCCAGAGAAAAGGGCCGTGGTTTGTTTTTGGGGCATATGGCTGAGAGTGGCCGGCTGGCCCCTGAAAATCCACGATAGGCAGGATGGTTCCCAGACCAGAGGTGTCACCAGTGCCAAGTCGGGCTGGTTTGATAGTACTAAGTAGCTCCTGCAATCTGCCATGCAGAAGCGGGGCAGCTTACTTTTGTTTGCCAGGGAAACGGGCCGAGGTTTGTGTCTGGGGGCCTATGGCTGGGAGTGACCGGCTGGCTCCTGAAAAGCTACGATAGGCAGGATGGTGACCAGACCCATGGTGGCACCAGTGCCAAGTTGGGCTGGTTTGATAGTACCAAGTGGCTCCTGCAATCTGCCATCAAAAAGTTGGCAGGCGAGTTTTGTTTTCCAGGGAAAAGCGCCGTTGTTTGTGTTTGGGGGCCTGTGGTTGGGAGTGGCCAGCTGGCTCCTTAGAACCCACGATACGCAGGATGGTTCCCAGACCTGAGTTGGCACCAGTGCCAAGTTGGGCTGGTTTGATGGTGCAAAGTGGCTCCTGCAATCTGCCATCCAGAAGCGGGGCAGCTTACTTTTGTTTGCCAGGGAAACGGGCCGAAATATTTGTCTGGGGGCCTCTGGCTGGGGGTGGCTGGCTGGCTCCTGAAAAGCTACGATAGGCAGGATGGTGACCAGACCCATGGTGGCACCAGTGCCAAGTTGGGCTGGTTTGATAATACCAAGTGGCTCCTGCAATCTGCCATCAAAAGTTTGGCAGGCGAGTTTTGTTTTCCAGGGAAAAGCACCGTTGTGTGTGTTTTGGGGCCTGTGGCTGGGAGTGGCCAGCTGGCTCCTTTGAATCCACGATACGCAGGATGGTTCCCAGACCCAAGGTGGCATCAGTGCCAAGTCGGGCTGGTTTGTTAGTACCAAGTGGTTCCTGCAATCTGCCATCCAGAAGCGGGGCAGCTGAATTTTGTTTGCCAGAGAAAAAGGCTGTTGTTTGTGTTTCGGGGCCTGTGGCTGGCAGTGGCCGGCTGGCTCCTGAAAATCCATGATACGCCGCATGGTTCCCAGACCCAAGGTGGCATCAGTGCCAAGTAGGGCTGGTTTCATAGTACCCAGTGGCTCCTGCAATCTGCCATCCAGAAGAGGGGCAGTTGAGTTTTGTTTTCCAGAGAAAAGGGCCGTGGTTTGTGTTTGGGGCCTATGGCTGAGAGTGACCGGCTGGCCCCTGAAAATCCACGATAGGAAGGATGGTTCCCAGATCCAAGGTGGCAGCAGTGCCATGTTGTGCTGGTGTGATAGTCCCAAGTGGCTCCTGCAATCTGCCATCCAGAAGCGGGGCAGCTGAATTTTGTTTGCCAGACAAAAAGGCTGTGGTTTGTGTTTGGGGGCCTGTGGCTGGGAGTGGCCGGCTGGCTCCTGAAAATCCATGATACGCAGCATGGTTCCCAGACCCAAGGTGGCACCAGTGCCAAGTGGGGCTGGTTTCACAGTGTCAAGTGCCTCCTGCAATCTCCCATCCAGAAGCGGGGCAGCTGAGTTTTGTTTGCCTGTGAAACGGGCCGTTGTTTTTAATTGGGGTCTGTGGCCGAGAGTGTTCGGCTGGCTCCTGACAACCCACAATACGCAGGATGGTTCCCAGACCCAAGGTGGCACCAGTGCCAAGTCGGGCTGGTTTGATAGTACCAAGTGGCTCCTGCAATCTGCCATCCAGAAGCGGTGCAGTTGAGTTTTGTTTGCCAGAGAAAAGGGCCGTGGGTTGTGTTTGGGGGCATATGGCTGGGAGTGGCCGGCTGTCTCATTAAAAAGATCGATACGCAGGATGGTTCCCAGACCCAAGGGGGCACCAGTGCCAAGTCGGGCTGTTTTTATAGTACCAAGTGCGTCCTGCAATTTGCCATCCAGAAGAGGGGCAGTTGAGTTTTGTTTGCCAGAGAATAGCGCCGTTGTTTGTGTTTGGGGGCTTGTGGCTCGTAGTGGCCGACTGGCGCCTTAGAATCTGTGTTACGCAGCATGGTTCCCAGACCCAAGGTGGCACCAGTGCCAAGTTGGGCTGGTTTGATAGTACCAAGTGGCTCCTGCAATCTGCCATCCAGAAGCGGGGTAGCTTACTTTTGTTTGCCAGGGAAACGGGCCGAGGTTTGTGACTGGGGACCTATGGCTGGGAGTGACCGGCTGGCTCCTGGAAAGCTACAATAGGCAGGATGGTTACCCGACCCATGGTGGCACCAGTGCCAAGTTGGGCTGGTTTGATAGTACCAAGTGGCTCCTGCAATCTGCCATCAAAAAGTTGGCAGGCGAGTTTTGTTTTCCAGGGAAAAGCGACATTGTTTGTATTTGGGGGCCTGTGGCTGGGAGTGACCGGCTGGCTCCTTTGAACCCACGATACGCAGGATGGTTCCCAGACCCAAGGTGGCACCAGTGCCAAGTTTTGCTGGTTTGATACTACCAAGTGCGTCCTGCAATCTGCCATCCAGAAGCGGGGCAGCTTAATTTTGTTTGCCAGGGAAACGGGCCGTGGGTTTTGTTTGGGGGCATATAGCTGAGAGTGGCCGGCTGGCTCCTGAAAATCCACGCTAGGCAGCATGGTTCCCAGATGCAATGTGGCACCAGTGCCAAGTCGGGCTGGTTTGATGGTGCAAAGTGGCTCCTGCAATCTGCCATCCAGAAGCGAGGCAGCTGATTTTTGTTTGCCAGAGGAAAATTCTGTGGATTGTTTTTGGGGGCATATTGCTGGGAGTGGCCGGCTGGCTCCTTAAAATGCTCGATACGCATGATGGTTCCCAGGCCCAAGGTGTCACCACTACCAAGTCGGCCTGCGGTTTTAGTATCAAGTTCATCCTGCAATTTGCCATCCAGAAGAGGGGCAGTTGAGTTTTGTTTGCCAGAGAAACGGGCCGAGGTTTCTGTTTGGGGACATATGGCTGAGAGTGGCCGGCTGGCCCCTGAATATCCACGATACAGAGCATGGTTCCCAGATCCAAGGTGGCACCAGTGCCAAGTCGGGCTGGTTTGATAGTACCAAGTGTCTCCTGCAATCTGCCATCCAGAAGCAGGGCAGCTTACTTTTGTTTGCCAGAGAAATAGGCCTAGGTTTTTGTTTGGGGGCCTGTGGCTAGGAGTGGCCGGCTGGCTCCTTAGAATCCACGATACGCAGGATGTTTCCCAGACCCAAGGTGGCACCAGTGCCAAGTCGGGCTGGTTTGATTACACCAAGTGCCTCCTGCAATCTCCCATCCAGAAGCGGGGCAGCTGAGTTTTGTTTGCCTGTGAAACGGGCCGTTGTTTTTAATTGGGGTCTGTGGCCGAGAGTGTTCGGCTGGCTCCTGACAACCCACAATACGCAGGATGGTTCCCAGACCCAAGGTGGCACCAGTGCCAAGTCGGGCTGGTTTGATAGTACCAAGTGGCTCCTGCAATCTGCCATCCAGAAGCGGTGCAGTTGAGTTTTGTTTGCCAGAGAAAAGGGCCGTGGGTTGTGTTTGGGGGCATATGGCTGGGAGTGGCCGGCTGTCTCATTAAAAAGATCGATACGCAGGATGGTTCCCAGACCCAAGGGGGCACCAGTGCCAAGTCGGGCTGTTTTTATAGTACCAAGTGCGTCCTGCAATTTGCCATCCAGAAGAGGGGCAGTTGAGTTTTGTTTGCCAGAGAATAGCGCCGTTGTTTGTGTTTGGGGGCTTGTGGCTCGTAGTGGCCGACTGGCGCCTTAGAATCTGTGTTACGCAGCATGGTTCCCAGACCCAAGGTGGCACCAGTGCCAAGTTGGGCTGGTTTGATAGTACCAAGTGGCTCCTGCAATCTGCCATCCAGTAGCGGCGCAGCTGAATTTTGTTTGCCAGAGAAAAAGGCTGTTGTTTGTGTTTCGGGGCCTGTGGCTGGCAGTGGCCGGCTGCCTCCTGAAAATCCATGATACGCAGCATGGTTCCCAGACCCAAGGTGGCATCAGTGCCAAGTAGGGCTGGTTTCATAGTACCCAGTGGCTCCTGCAATCTGCCATCCAGAAGAGGGGCAGTTGAGTTTTGTTTTCCAGAGAAAAGGGCCGTGGTTTGTGTTTGGGGCCTATGGCTGAGAGTGACCGGCTGGCCCCTGAAAATCCACGATAGGAAGGATGGTTCCCAGATCCAAGGTGGCAGCAGTGCCATGTTGTGCTGGTGTGATAGTCCCAAGTGGCTCCTGCAATCTGCCATCCAGAAGCGGGGCAGCTGAATTTTGTTTGCCAGACAAAAAGTCTGTGGTTTGTGTTTGGGGGCCTGTGGCTGGCAGTGGCCGGCTGGCTCCTGAAAATCCATGATACGCAGCATGGTTCCCAGACCCAAGGTGGCACCAGTGCCAAGTGGGGCTGGTTTCACAGTGTCAAGTGCCTCCTGCAATCTCCCATCCAGAAGCGGGGCAGCTGAGTTTTGTTTGCCTGTGAAACGGGCCGTTGTTTTTAATTGGGGTCTGTGGCCGAGAGTGTTCGGCTGGCTCCTGACAACCCACAATACGCAGGATGGTTCCCAGACCCAAGGTGGCACCAGTGCCAAGTCGGGCTGGTTTGATAGTACCAAGTGGCTCCTGCAATCTGCCATCCAGAAGCGGTGCAGTTGAGTTTTGTTTGCCAGAGAAAAGGGCCGTGGGTTGTGTTTGGGGGTATATGGCTGGGAGCGGCCGGCTGTCTCATTAAAAAGATCGATACGCAGGATGGTTCCCAGACCCAAGGGGGCACCAGTGCCAAGTCGGGCTGTTTTTATAGTACCAAGTGCGTCCTGCAATTTGCCATCCAGAAGAGGGGCAGTTGAGTTTTGTTTGCCAGAGAATAGCGCCGTTGTTTGTGTTTGGGGGCTTGTGGCTCGTAGTGGCCGACTGGCGCCTTAGAATCTGTGTTACGCAGCATGGTTCCCAGACCCAAGGTGGCACCAGTGCCAAGTTGGGCTGGTTTGATAGTACCAAGTGGCTCCTGCAATCTGCCATCCAGAAGCGGGGTAGCTTACTTTTGTTTGCCAGGGAAACGGGCCGAGGTTTGTGACTGGGGACCTATGGCTGGGAGTGACCGGCTGGCTCCTGGAAAGCTACAATAGGCAGGATGGTTACCAGACCCATGGTGGCACCAGTGCCAAGTTGGGCTGGTTTGATAGTACCAAGTGGCTCCTGCAATCTGCCATCAAAAAGTTGGCAGGCGAGTTTTGTTTTCCAGGGAAAAGCGACATTGTTTGTATTTGGGGGCCTGTGGCTGGGAGTGACCGGCTGGCTCCTTTGAACCCACGATACGCAGGATGGTTCCCAGACCCAAGGTGGCACCAGTGCCAAGTTTTGCTGGTTTGATACTACCAAGTGCGTCCTGCAATCTGCCATCCAGAAGCGGGGCAGCTTAATTTTGTTTGCCAGGGAAACGGGCCGTGGGTTTTGTTTGGGGGCATATAGCTGAGAGTGGCCGGCTGGCTCCTGAAAATCCACGCTAGGCAGCATGGTTCCCAGATGCAATGTGGCACCAGTGCCAAGTCGGGCTGGTTTGATGGTGCAAAGTGGCTCCTGCAATCTGCCATCCAGAAGCGAGGCAGCTGATTTTTGTTTGCCAGAGGAAAATTCTGTGGATTGTTTTTGGGGGCATATTGCTGGGAGTGGCCGGCTGGCTCCTTAAAATGCTCGATACGCATGATGGTTCCCAGGCCCAAGGTGTCACCACTACCAAGTCGGCCTGCGGTTTTAGTATCAAGTTCATCCTGCAATTTGCCATCCAGAAGAGGGGCAGTTGAGTTTTGTTTGCCAGAGAAACGGGCCGAGGTTTCTGTTTGGGGACATATGGCTGAGAGTGGCCGGCTGGCCCCTGAATATCCACGATACAGAGCATGGTTCCCAGATCCAAGGTGGCACCAGTGCCAAGTCGGGCTGGTTTGATAGTACCAAGTGTCTCCTGCAATCTGCCATCCAGAAGCAGGGCAGCTTACTTTTGTTTGCCAGAGAAATAGGCCTAGGTTTTTGTTTGGGGGCCTGTGGCTAGGAGTGGCCGGCTGGCTCCTTAGAATCCACGATACGCAGGATGTTTCCCAGACCCAAGGTGGCACCAGTGCCAAGTCGGGCTGGTTTGATTACACCAAGTGCCTCCTGCAATCTCCCATCCAGAAGCGGGGCAGCTGAGTTTTGTTTGCCTGTGAAACGGGCCGTTGTTTTTAATTGGGGTCTGTGGCCGAGAGTGTTCGGCTGGCTCCTGACAACCCACAATACGCAGGATGGTTCCCAGACCCAAGGTGGCACCAGTGCCAAGTCGGGCTGGTTTGATAGTACCAAGTGGCTCCTGCAATCTGCCATCCAGAAGCGGTGCAGTTGAGTTTTGTTTGCCAGAGAAAAGGGCCGTGGGTTGTGTTTGGGGGCATATGGCTGGGAGTGGCCGGCTGTCTCATTAAAAAGATCGATACGCAGGATGGTTCCCAGACCCAAGGGGGCACCAGTGCCAAGTCGGGCTGTTTTTATAGTACCAAGTGCGTCCTGCAATTTGCCATCCAGAAGAGGGGCAGTTGAGTTTTGTTTGCCAGAGAATAGCGCCGTGGTTTGTGTTTGGGGGCTTGTGGCTCGTAGTGGCCGACTGGCGCCTTAGAATCTGTGTTACGCAGCATGGTTCCCAGACCCAAGGTGGCACCAGTGCCAAGTTGGGCTGGTTTGATAGTACCAAGTGGCTCCTGCAATCTGCCATCCAGTAGCGGCGCAGCTGAATTTTGTTTGCCAGAGAAAAAGGCTGTTGTTTGTGTTTCGGGGCCTGTGGCTGGCAGTGGCCGGCTGCCTCCTGAAAATCCATGATACGCAGCATGGTTCCCAGACCCAAGGTGGCATCAGTGCCAAGTAGGGCTGGTTTCATAGTACCCAGTGGCTCCTGCAATCTGCCATCCAGAAGAGGGGCAGTTGAGTTTTGTTTTCCAGAGAAAAGGGCCGTGGTTTGTGTTTGGGGCCTATGGCTGAGAGTGACCGGCTGGCCCCTGAAAATCCACGATAGGAAGGATGGTTCCCAGATCCAAGGTGGCAGCAGTGCCATGTTGTGCTGGTGTGATAGTCCCAAGTGGCTCCTGCAATCTGCCATCCAGAAGCGGGGCAGCTGAATTTTGTTTGCCAGACAAAAAGTCTGTGGTTTGTGTTTGGGGGCCTGTGGCTGGCAGTGGCCGGCTGGCTCCTGAAAATCCATGATACGCAGCATGGTTCCCAGACCCAAGGTGGCACCAGTGCCAAGTGGGGCTGGTTTCACAGTGTCAAGTGCCTCCTGCAATCTCCCATCCAGAAGCGGGGCAGCTGAGTTTTGTTTGCCTGTGAAACGGGCCGTTGTTTTTAATTGGGGTCTGTGGCCGAGAGTGTTCGGCTGGCTCCTGACAACCCACAATACGCAGGATGGTTCCCAGACCCAAGGTGGCACCAGTGCCAAGTCGGGCTGGTTTGATAGTACCAAGTGGCTCCTGCAATCTGCCATCCAGAAGCGGTGCAGTTGAGTTTTGTTTGCCAGAGAAAAGGGCCGTGGGTTGTGTTTGGGGGTATATGGCTGGGAGCGGCCGGCTGTCTCATTAAAAAGA
This sequence comes from Melospiza melodia melodia, assembly GCF_035770615.1. Taxonomy (NCBI): domain Eukaryota; kingdom Metazoa; phylum Chordata; class Aves; order Passeriformes; family Passerellidae; genus Melospiza; species Melospiza melodia. Next base: position 89,318,384 of record NC_086196.1, on the reverse strand, counting down.
TCGATACGCAGGATGGTTCCCAGACCCAAGGGGGCACCAGTGCCAAGTCGGGCTGTTTTTATAGTACCAAGTGCGTCCTGCAATTTGCCATCCAGAAGAGGGGCAGTTGAGTTTTGTTTGCCAGAGAATAGCGCCGTTGTTTGTGTTTGGGGGCTTGTGGCTCGTAGTGGCCGACTGGCGCCTTAGAATCTGTGTTACGCAGCATGGTTCCCAGACCCAAGGTGGCACCAGTGCCAAGTTGGGCTGGTTTGATAGTACCAAGTGGCTCCTGCAATCTGCCATCCAGAAGCGGGGTAGCTTACTTTTGTTTGCCAGGGAAACGGGCCGAGGTTTGTGACTGGGGACCTATGGCTGGGAGTGACCGGCTGGCTCCTGGAAAGCTACAATAGGCAGGATGGTTACCAGACCCATGGTGGCACCAGTGCCAAGTTGGGCTGGTTTGATAGTACCAAGTGGCTCCTGCAATCTGCCATCAAAAAGTTGGCAGGCGAGTTTTGTTTTCCAGGGAAAAGCGACATTGTTTGTATTTGGGGGCCTGTGGCTGGGAGTGACCGGCTGGCTCCTTTGAACCCACGATACGCAGGATGGTTCCCAGACCCAAGGTGGCACCAGTGCCAAGTTTTGCTGGTTTGATACTACCAAGTGCGTCCTGCAATCTGCCATCCAGAAGCGGGGCAGCTTAATTTTGTTTGCCAGGGAAACGGGCCGTGGGTTTTGTTTGGGGGCATATAGCTGAGAGTGGCCGGCTGGCTCCTGAAAATCCACGCTAGGCAGCATGGTTCCCAGATGCAATGTGGCACCAGTGCCAAGTCGGGCTGGTTTGATGGTGCAAAGTGGCTCCTGCAATCTGCCATCCAGAAGCGAGGCAGCTGATTTTTGTTTGCCAGAGGAAAATTCCGTGGATTGTTTTTGGGGGCATATTGCTGGGAGTGGCCGGCTGGCTCCTTAAAATGCTCGATACGCATGATGGTTCCCAGGCCCAAGGTGTCACCACTACCAAGTCGGCCTGCGGTTTTAGTATCAAGTTCATCCTGCAATTTGCCATCCAGAAGAGGGGCAGTTGAGTTTTGTTTGCCAGAGAAACGGGCCGAGGTTTCTGTTTGGGGACATATGGCTGAGAGTGGCCGGCTGGCCCCTGAATATCCACGATACAGAGCATGGTTCCCAGATCCAAGGTGGCACCAGTGCCAAGTCGGGCTGGTTTGATAGTACCAAGTGTCTCCTGCAATCTGCCATCCAGAAGCAGGGCAGCTTACTTTTGTTTGCCAGAGAAATAGGCCTAGGTTTTTGTTTGGGGGCCTGTGGCTAGGAGTGGCCGGCTGGCTCCTAAGAATCCACTATACGCAGGATGTTTCCCAGACCCAAGGTGGCACCAGTGCCAAGTCGGGCTGGTTTGATAGTACCAAGTGGCTCCTGCAAACTCCATCAAAAAGTTGGCAGGCGTGTTTTGTTTTCCAGGGAACAGCGCCGTTGATTTTGTTTGGGGGCCTGTGGCTGGCAGTGGCCGGCTGGCTCCTTAGAATCCACGATACGCAGGATGGTTCCCAGACCCAAGGTGGCACCAGTGCCAAGTCGGGCTGGTTTGATAGTACCAAGTGGCTCCTGCAATCTGCCATCCAGAAGTGAGGCAGCTAAGTTTTGTTTGCGAGAAAAAAGGGCCGTGGTTTTTGTTGGGGGCCTGTGGCTGGGAGTAGCCGGCTGGCTCCTTAAAATCCACGATAGGCAGGATGGTTCCCAGACCCAAGGTGGCACCAGTGCCAAGTCGGGCTGGTTTGATAGTACCAAGTGGCTCCTGCAATCTGCCATCCAGAAGCGGGGCAGCTGAGTTTTGTTTGCCAGAGAAAAAGGCTGTGGTTTGTGTTTGGGGGCCTGTGGCTGGCAGTGGCCGGCTGGCTCCTGAAAATCCACGATACGCAGCATGGTTCCCAGACCCAAGGTGGCACCAGTGCCAAGTGGGGCTCGTTTGACAGTGTCAAGTGCCTCCTGCAATCTCCCATCCAGAAGCGGGGCAGCTGAGTTTTTTTTGCCAGGGAAACGGACCTTTGTTTTTGATTGGGCTCTGTGGCCGAGAGTGGTCGGCTGTCTCCTGACAATCCACAATACGCAGGATGGTTCCCAGACCCAAGGTGGCACCAGTGCCAAGTCGGGCTGGTTTGATAGTACCAAGTGTCTCCTGCAATCTGCCATCCAGAAGCGGGGCAGCTGAGTTTTGTTTGCCAGAGAAAAGGGCCGTGGGTTGTGTTTGGGGGCATATGGCTGGGAGTGGCCACCTGGCTCCTTAAAATGCACGATACGCCGCATGGTAACCAGACGCAAGGTGGCACCAGTGCCAAGTCAGGCTGTTTTTGTAGTACCCAGTGGCTCCTGCAATTTGCCATCCAGAAGCGGGGCAGTTGAATTTTGTTTACTAGAGAAAAGGGCTGTGGTTTGTGTTTGGGGGCCTATGGCTGAGAGTGGCCGGCTGGCCCCTGAAAATCAACGATAGGCAGGATGGTTCCCAGATCCAAGGTGGCACCAGTGCCAAGTAAGGCTGGTTGTATGGTTCAAAGTAACTCCTGCAATCTGCCATCCAGAAGCGGGACAGCTGAGTTTTTTTTGCCAGAGAAAAGGTCCATGGTTTCTTTTTGGGGCATACGGCTGGGAATTGCCGGCTGGCTCCTTAAAATGCTCGATACGCAGGATGGTTCCCAGAGCCAAGGTGGCACCACTGCCAAGTCGGGCTCTTTTTGTAGTACCAAGTGCGTCCTGCAATTTGCCATCCAGAAGAGGGGCAGTTGAGTTTTGTTTGCCAGAGAAAAGGGCCGTTGTTTGTGTTTGGGGGCCTGTGGCTGGGAGTGTTCGGCTGGTTCCTGAATATGTACGATACGCAGGATTGTTCCCAGATCCAAGGTGGCAGCAGTGCCATGTTGTGCTGGTGTGATAGTCCCAAGTGGCTCCTGCAATCTGCCATCCAGAAGTGGGGCAGCTGATTTTTGTTTGCCAGAGAAAAGGTCCGTGGTTTGTTTTTGGGGGCATATGGCTGAGAGTGGCCGGCTGGCCCCTGAAAATCCACGATACACAGGATGGTTCCCAGATCCAAGGTGGCACCTGTGCCAAGTCGGGCTGATTTGATAGTACTAAGTAGCTCCTGCAATCTGCCATGCAGAAGCGGGGCAGCTTACTTTTGTTTGCCAGGGAAACGGGCCGAGGTTTGTGTTGGGGGCCTATGGCTGAGAGTGACCGGCTGGCTCCTGAAAAGCTACAATAGGCAGGATGGTGACCAGACCCATGGTGGCACCAGTGCCAAGTTGGGCTGGTTTGATAGTACCAAGTGGTTCCTGCAATCTGCCATCCAGAAGCAGGGCAGCTGAGTTTTGTTTGCCAGAGAAAAGGGCCTTGGTTTGTGTTTGGGGGCATATGGCTGGGTGTGGCCAGCTGGCTCCTTAAAATGCACGATATGCAACATGTCTCCCAGACCCAAGGTGGCACAAGTGCCAAGTTGGGCTGGTTTGATAGTACCAAGTGGCTCCTGCAATCTTCCATGATCACGTGGAGAAATACTTTCTGGTTTCAGCCTCATGCTCTTTCTTCTCTCCCTCAACTTCTCTATCACCTCTCATCTGGTTCACATGCGCTGTCTTCAAGGTCCACAGGCTACTTTTCACAGAATCTTCTGGCCTGATGAAGTAAGGATGATGAATAGAACAGAGCTGGGATCTATTTTCCAGTTTGGATAAAATGCATTCTGCACACAAATCCAAGGAGAACGGGCTGCCCCGATGCCCAGAAAATCTTTCACTCCTGCTAGTGTTCTACGTCAACCGCAACTTAGTCTGAAAGAAAAGCTTTTTCTCTGAGAGCATCTGAGAGGTTTGCATGAAGCACTGATATCTGACATATGCAATTTTGAATAGGAGAGGAAAAAGAAAATGGCAAGGAGTTTTTAATTTTAGTGGTTTCAATTTTAATTTCCGTGCACTTTTTCAAAACTTGTCAGCTCAAATGCCCATCAACATCTTTTAGTCATCTGTAAGTCAGTATTCATATAAAATGTGCTTCAAATCCAAAGAATTTCAAATTTGCACTCCAAGCTTCTATGCCTAGATTTATGATTTCCTACACATATTAGATGAAAGGAAGGCCTTTTTTACTGTGGGAGTGCTGGAACACTGGAACAGGTTGCCCAGAGAAGTTGTGGGTGTCCCATCCCTGAAAGTATTCAAGGTCACCTTGGACGGGGCTTGGAGCAGCAACAAAGGAGAAGCTTGATGGTAGAGAAACAAAGTTGGACTATAGAAGAAACTCGGATTGAAGTATAGGATCAAGTTTTCTCTCAGCTCTTGGGGTAAATTCAAAGTTGTACAAAATGACATTTATCTGTGCTATTCACTACTGTAACAGAAAGTTTCATGAAAACTGTACAGAAGATAGTAAATTTTAAAAGAGATAAGAATTACAGCATAAAATCCATGGGATAGGTTACAACATGAGACACTCTCTAAGAGAAAATCTCTGTGTTTCAGCACTTCATCGGGGTAAGATTTCATGAAGTGCCAAAGAAGGCGGCAAAATATCATTCGGGACATTATTTACTGGAATTCAGCCTGGCCATTAGTAGGAACTGCCTTTGAACATATCATGTAGATATACCACACACACTTTCCCTTCACTGAAAAATTACTGTTTACAACAAATAAGCAATTGACGATCAAAATTGATTGAAAGCATCTTAAACATGTCAAGTATTTCATTGTAGATGATCTGTGATCCAAATGCTTCTTCCACCTTCGAGAGGGACAGAAGAATTCTTCCATATCATGATGGTTTAAAATTGTATCAACCAATGTTTTCTGCTGAAAAGATATCATCTATTTTTTTCTATTTTTGGAAGAAAATATTCCTAGACATACAACAGGTGAGAACTAAGTAATTTTAAAGAAACAAATGAAATGAAAATATTCTGTAAATAGAATGAAATGAAAAGCTGTGTTTTAAATAGGAGCTAAATATTAAACAGAATTTTTGTACCAGGCATTTGAATTACTGCACCAGCTCTTTTGCCCATCAAGAGAGGCATTTAGCATTTCAGTCTTTTCCAAGGTGTTCATGATCTGCTATGCTGATCTCTGTGTGTGCCTAGGTGTGTGTGGAGGGGGGGGCATATGAAGGGGAGTGTGTATGTTTGCTTTACAATTGTTGTGGCAGATTCATGCCTCAGCTCCACATTTTGTTTTAAAAAGGTCACACCGAGTGGATATGAAGTTTACTATCAACAAGAGATCGATTCCCAAATCATCCATTTGACTCTCCCTTATAAATCATGTGCTTTGTTGCATATTTTATCAAATATACTTTCAAGCCAGATGGAGGAAGGAGGATGTGGGAATCCCTCCACCATCTTGCAACTTTTATGTAAGTAGGTTTTCAAGAAAATCATCATTTCTCTTTTAAATATGTCTGGAACAGGCATGATGGTAGTGTCAACCTGTTGGAGTTTTTGTTGCTGGAAGAAGTTGTACAAAAGGATTGGTTTTTACATTGACCAGTTACTGAATCAAGCGCAGGAATACATTGGAAATTTAGCTGGGGGTTCCTTTTCCCAGCAGACTACTTCTAGAACGAGCTTGTACACTGAAGCTGACTCTTTTGCTCTCTTTTTGTTTCTTTCCTATTTTCTTGGCTTCTTTGCCACTATCTAGACAATTTTGGAACTTTGTTCCCAACTAAAATGGTTTCAATAGTCTGATTGTGATCATACATTTTTACAAGGAATTTTTAAAATCTTTCCTCGAGTCCAGAAAGTCAAGGACTTAGATCTTTTTCTTCCCTTATCAATATTGCCATGAAATTGATAAATAAAGACCAACTCTTTATTTTTGTTTTTAACCCACGTAGATAATTCCCATCCATTAATCCATTTTGTGGACCAATAGCTGCCATTCTGATGGAAGCTGTCACTTCTTAACAATAGGCATTCTGTGACTATGTTGACAGCACTTTGGGTGAAGATCCTAACTGGTCTTAGATATACATAGGGAGAAATTTGCTCAGCCAGTGTCAGTCTTAAGCATGCGTATCAGAAGATCTTTCTAGAGCTGGGAATTTTCCCATGAAAGGGATTCAGTTAGGGAAGAGATACTTGTGCCAGAGTTTTACATTCTTCTTGAACACTGCTTAAGGAACTTAGATGCCATGTCCATTTGGATCTCTGTCTGCACAGAACTTTGTCATGCCAGTGCTTTGAAATGCATCTTGAAGAGAATTCACTAGCACAGAATGAAAGAGAGTGGAAGGGGTTGGTGGGGCTAACCAGGCCCAACCCCCCTGCCTAAACCAGGATACCTAGAGCCTCTTGCCCAGGATTCTATCTGGGTGTACTTTTAATGTCTTCAAAGATCCAGGCTCCACAATCTTTCTGGGCAGTCTGTGCCGTGGTTCAGTCACCCTGACAGTAAAGAAACATTTACTGATGTTCAAAGGCAATCTCCTGTATTTCAGTGTGTGCCCACTGCCTCTTGTCTTTTCCCTCAGCATCACTGAAAAGACACTGATTCCCTCCCCTTTGCACTATTGCTTCCATATGTATGTGTGATGCCATGTAGAGGTACGTCAAAAACCTCCCTGAAGCCCAGGCAGATAATATTCCCTTCATCTACCAGTCAAGTTGATTCATCAGAGGAGTTTAAAGTGATGTTCAGCATGAAATTCCCCTGAAAAATCATGCTAACTACATTATTTGGTCATCTGTCATGTGCCTGGCAAGGATTTCCAGGAAGAGCTGCTTCATCAACTTCCTGGGGATAAAAAAGAGGCTGGCTGGTTTGTACTATGGCGAGTCCTCTTAATTGCCTTTTTTGAAGATGGGTGTCATTTGCTAACATCCACTCTTTAGCCTCTCTTGTCGTCTACATCTTAGCAAAACGCTTTTCCACTATGTCTGGCTAGGAAAAACTGTGCCAGCACAGAAAACATCTCCCATCGTGTTCTAGAAGTTGCACGGATGTCTGCCAAGTGTTTGGCAGGAAGAAAAGAAAAGTTGTCCAAAACAGCTTCCAATCGAATGTTCCTGTGATTGGAAAAGTCAGGAGAGTGCAAAGGTACTGTTTTCTATCAGTTGGCAAGGTGCGCACACAATCCCAGTGTTGTACAGCTTGCTTCTTCACCTTCCCGAAGCTGCCGCTCTCGCCGGCTGCCGGAGCCCAAGAAGCGGCTTCTTCGCGCAAAGACGATTGTGCCGCTCACAGTGCTCTCCTTAGCGCGGCTTCTGCCGAAAGACGCCCGGCAGCGGCTCTTACCTCCGGAGAGCATCCTACCTTCGTCTTTCGCGTCTTTTGTAGTCTACATCTTAGCAAAACGCTTTTCCACTATGTCTGGCTAGGAAAAACTGTGCCAGCACAGAAAACATCTCCCATCGTGTTCTAGAAGTTGCACGGATGTCTGCCAAGTGTTTGGCAGGAAGAAAAGAAAAGTTGTCCAAAACAGCTTCCAATCGAATGTTCCTGTGATTGGAAAAGTCAGGAGAGTGCAAAGGTACTGTTTTCTATCAGTTGGCAAGGTGCGCACACAATCCCAGTGTTGTACAGCTTGCTTCTTCACCTTCCCGAAGCTGCCGCTCTCGCCGGCTGCCGGAGCCCAAGAAGCGGCTTCTTCGCGCAAAGACGATTGTGCCGCTCACAGTGCTCTCCTTAGCGCGGCTTCTGCCGAAAGACGCCCGGCAGCGGCTCTTACCTCCGGAGAGCACCCTACCTTCGTCTTTAGCTCCTCTTCTCATCTACACCTCGGCAAAAAGCTTCTCCACTATGTCTGGCTAGGAAAAACTGTGCCAGCACAGAAAACATCTCCCATCGTGTTCTAGAAGTTGCACGGATGTCTGCCAAGTGTTTGGCAGGAAGAAAAGAAAAGTTGTCCAAAACAGCTTCCAATCGAATGTTCCTGTGATTGGAAAAGTCAGGAGAGTGCAAAGGTACTGTTTTCTATCAGTTGGCAAGGTGCGCACACAATCCCAGTGTTGTACAGCTTGCTTCTTCACCTTCCCGAAGCTGCCGCTCTCGCCGGCTGCCGGAGCCCAAGAAGCGGCTTCTTCGCGCAAAGACGATTGTGCCGCTCACAGTGCTCTCCTTAGCGCGGCTTCTGCCGAAAGACGCCCGGCAGCGGCTCTTACCTCCGGAGAGCATCCTACCTTCGTCTTTCGCGTCTTTTGTAGTCTACATCTTAGCAAAACGCTTTTCCACTATGTCTGGCTAGGAAAAACTGTGCCAGCACAGAAAACATCTCCCATCGTGTTCTAGAAGTTGCACGGATGTCTGCCAAGTGTTTGGCAGGAAGAAAAGAAAAGTTGTCCAAAACAGCTTCCAATCGAATGTTCCTGTGATTGGAAAAGTCAGGAGAGTGCAAAGGTACTGTTTTCTATCAGTTGGCAAGGTGCGCACACAATCCCAGTGTTGTACAGCTTGCTTCTTCACCTTCCCGAAGCTGCCGCTCTCGCCGGCTGCCGGAGCCCAAGAAGCGGCTTCTTCGCGCAAAGACGATTGTGCCGCTCACAGTGCTCTCCTTAGCGCGGCTTCTGCCGAAAGACGCCCGGCAGCGGCTCTTACCTCCGGAGAGCACCCTACCTTCGTCTTTAGCTCCTCTTCTCATCTACACCTCGGCAAAAAGCTTCTCCACTATGTCTGGCTAGGAAAAACTGTGCCAGCACAGAAAACATCTCCCATCGTGTTCTAGAAGTTGCACGGATGTCTGCCAAGTGTTTGGCAGGAAGAAAAGTTGTCCAAAACAGCTTCCAATCGAATGTTCCTGTGATTGGAAAAGTCAGGAGAGTGCAAAGATACTGTTTTCTATCAGTTGGCAAGGTGCGCACACAATCCCAGTGTTGTACAGCTTGCTTCTTCACCTTCCCGAAGCTGCCGCTCTCGCCGGCTGCCGGAGCCCAAGAAGCGGCTTCTTCGCGCAAAGACGATTGTGCCGCTCACAGTGCTCTCCTTAGCGCGGCTTCTGCCGAAAGACGCCCGGCAGCGGCTCTTACCTCCGGAGAGCATCCTACCTTCGTCTTTCGCGTCTTTTGTAGTCTACATCTTAGCAAAACGCTTTTCCACTATGTCTGGCTAGGAAAAACTGTGCCAGCACAGAAAACATCTCCCATCGTGTTCTAGAAGTTGCACGGATGTCTGCCAAGTGTTTGGCAGGAAGAAAAGAAAAGTTGTCCAAAACAGCTTCCAATCGAATGTTCCTGTGATTGGAAAAGTCAGGAGAGTGCAAAGGTACTGTTTTCTATCAGTTGGCAAGGTGCGCACACAATCCCAGTGTTGTACAGCTTGCTTCTTCACCTTCCCGAAGCTGCCGCTCTCGCCGGCTGCCGGAGCCCAAGAAGCGGCTTCTTCGCGCAAAGACGATTGTGCCGCTCACAGTGCTCTCCTTAGCGCGGCTTCTGCCGAAAGACGCCCGGCAGCGGCTCTTACCTCCGGAGAGCATCCTACCTTCGTCTTTCGCGTCTTTTGTAGTCTACATCTTAGCAAAACGCTTTTCCACTATGTCTGGCTAGGAAAAACTGTGCCAGCACAGAAAACATCTCCCATCGTGTTCTAGAAGTTGCACGGATGTCTGCCAAGTGTTTGGCAGGAAGAAAAGAAAAGTTGTCCAAAACAGCTTCCAATCGAATGTTCCTGTGATTGGAAAAGTCAGGAGAGTGCAAAGGTACTGTTTTCTATCAGTTGGCAAGGTGCGCACACAATCCCAGTGTTGTACAGCTTGCTTCTTCACCTTCCCGAAGCTGCCGCTCTCGCCGGCTGCCGGAGCCCAAGAAGCGGCTTCTTCGCGCAAAGACGATTGTGCCGCTCACAGGGCTCTCCTTAGCGCGGCTTCTGCCGAAAGACGCCCGGCAGCGGCTCTTACCTCCGGAGAGCATCCTACCTTCGTCTTTCGCGTCTTTTGTAGTCTACATCTTAGCAAAACGCTTTTCCACTATGTCTGGCTAGGAAAAACTGTGCCAGCACAGAAAACATCTCCCATCGTGTTCTAGAAGTTGCACGGATGTCTGCCAAGTGTTTGGCAGGAAGAAAAGAAAAGTTGTCCAAAACAGCTTCCAATCGAATGTTCCTGTGATTGGAAAAGTCAGGAGAGTGCAAAGGTACTGTTTTCTATCAGTTGGCAAGGTGCGCACACAATCCCAGTGTTGTACAGCTTGCTTCTTCACCTTCCCGAAGCTGCCGCTCTCGCCGGCTGCCGGAGCCCAAGAAGCGGCTTCTTCGCGCAAAGACGATTGTGCCGCTCACAGGGCTCTCCTTAGCGCGGCTTCTGCCGAAAGACGCCCGGCAGCGGCTCTTACCTCCGGAGAGCATCCTACCTTCGTCTTTCGCGTCTTTTGTAGTCTACATCTTAGCAAAACGCTTTTCCACTATGTCTGGCTAGGAAAACCCGTGCCAGCACAGAAAACATCTCCCATCGTGTTCTAGAAGTTGCACGGATGTCTGTCAAGTGTTTGGGAGGAAGAAAAGAAAAGTTGTCCAAAACAGCTTCCAATCGAATGTTCCTGTGATTGGAAAAGTCAGGAGAGTGCAAAGGTACTGTTTTCTATCAGTTGGCAAGGTGCGCACACAATCCCAGTGTTGTACAGCTTGCTTCTTCACCTTCCCGAAGCTGCCGCTCTCGCCGGCTGCCGGAGCCCAAGAAGCGGCTTCTTCGCGCAAAGACGATTGTGCCGCTCACAGGGCTCTCCTTAGCGCGGCTTCTGCCGAAAGACGCCCGGCAGCGGCTCTTACCTCCGGAGAGCATCCTACCTTCGTCTTTCGCGTCTTTTGTAGTCTACATCTTAGCAAAACGCTTTTCCACTATGTCTGGCTAGGAAAAACTGTGCCAGCACAGAAAACATCTCCCATCGTGTTCTAGAAGTTGCACGGATGTCTGCCAAGTGTTTGGCAGGAAGAAAAGAAAAGTTGTCCAAAACAGCTTCCAATCGAATGTTCCTGTGATTGGAAAAGTCAGGAGAGTGCAAAGGTACTGTTTTCTATCAGTTGGCAAGGTGCGCACACAATCCCAGTGTTGTACAGCTTGCTTCTTCACCTTCCCGAAGCTGCCGCTTTCGCCGGCTGCCGGAGCCCAAGAAGCGGCTTCTTCGCGCAAAGACGATTGTGCCGCTCACAGTGCTCTCCTTAGCGCAGCTTCTGCCGAAAGACGCCCGGCAGCGGCTCTTACCTCCTGAGAGTGGCAGCTTCGGGAAGGTGAAGAAGCAAGCTGTACAACACTGGGATTGTGTGCGCACCTTGCCAACTGATAGAAAACAGTACCTTTGCACTCTCCTGACTTTTCCAATCACATGAACATTCGATTGGAAGCTGTTTTGGACAACTTTTCTTTTCTTCCACCCAAACACTTGGCAGACATCCGTGCAACTTCTAGAACACGATGGGAGATGTTTTCTGTGCTGGCACGGGTTTTCCTAGCCAGACATAGTGGAAAAGCGTTTTGCTAAGATGTAGACTACAAAAGACGCGAAAGACGAAGGTAGGATGCTCTCCGGAGGTAAGAGCCGCTGCCGGGCGTCTTTCGGCAGAAGCCGCGCTAAGGAGAGCACTGTGAGCGGCACAATCGTCTTTGCGCGAAGAAGCCGCTTCTTGGGCTCCGGCAGCCGGCGAGAGCGGCAGCTTCGGGAAGGTGAAGAAGCAAGCTGTACAACACTGGGATTGTGTGCGCACCTTGCCAACTGATAGAAAACAGTACCTTTGCACTCTGCTGACTTTTCCAATCACAGGAACATTCGATTGGAAGCTGTTTTGGACAACTTTTCTTTTCTTCCTGCCAAACACTTGGCAGACATCCGTGCAACTTCTAGAACACGATGGGAGATGTTTTCTGTGCTGGCACAGTTTTTCCTAGCCAGACATAGTGGAAAAGCGTTTTGCTAAGATGTAGACTACAAAAGACGGGAAAGACGAAGGTAGGATGCTCTCCGGAGGTAAGAGCCGCTGCCGGGCGTCTTTCGGCAGAAGCCGCGCTAAGGAGAGCCCTGTGAGCGGCACAATCGTCTTTGCGCGAAGAAGCCGCTTCTTGGGCTCCGGCAGCCGGCGAGAGCGGCAGCTTCGGGAAGGTGAAGAAGCAAGCTGTACAACACTGGGATTGTGTGCGCACCTTGCCAACTGATAGAAAACAGTACCTTTGCACTCTCCTGACTTTTCCAATCACAGGAACATTCGATTGGAAGCTGTTTTGGACAACTTTTCTTTTCTTCCTGCCAAACACTTGGCAGACATCCGTGCAACTTCTAGAACACGATGGGAGATGTTTTCTGTGCTGGCACAGTTTTTCCTAGCCAGACATAGTGGAAAAGCTTTTTGCCGAGGTGTAGATGAGAAGAGGAGCTAAAGACGAAGGTAGGATGCTCTCCGGAGGTAAGAGCCGCTGCCGGGCGTCTTTCGGCAGAAGCCGCGCTAAGGAGAGCCCTGTGAGCGGCACAATCGTCTTTGCGCGAAGAAGCCGCTTCTTGGGCTCCGGCAGCCGGCGAGAGCGGCAGCTTCGGGAAGGTGAAGAAGCAAGCTGTACAACACTGGGATTGTGTGCGCACCTTGCCAACTGATAGAAAACAGTACCTTTGCACTCTCCTGACTTTTCCAATCACAGGAACATTCGATTGGAAGCTGTTTTGGACAACTTTTCTTTTCTTCCTGCCAAACACTTGGCAGACATCCGTGCAACTTCTAGAACACGATGGGAGATGTTTTCTGTGCTGGCACAGTTTTTCCTAGCCAGACATAGTGGAAAAGCGTTTTGCTAAGATGTAGACTACAAAAGACGCGAAAGACGAAGGTAGGATGCTCTCCGGAGGTAAGAGCCGCTGCCGGGCGTCTTTCGGCAGAAGCCGCGCTAAGGAGAGCACTGTGAGCGGCACAATCGTCTTTGCGCGAAGAAGCCGCTTCTTGGGCTCCGGCAGCCGGCGAGAGCGGCAGCTTCGGGAAGGTGAAGAAGCAAGCTGTACAACACTGGGATTGTGTGCGCACCTTGCCAACTGATAGAAAACAGTACCTTTGCACTCTCCTGACTTTTCCAATCACAGGAACATTCGATTGGAAGCTGTTTTGGACAACTTTTCTTTTCTTCCTGCCAAACACTTGGCAGACATCCGTGCAACTTCTAGAACACGATGGGAGATGTTTTCTGTGCTGGCACAGTTTTTCCTAGCCAGACATAGTGGAGAAGCTTTTTGCCGAGGTGTAGATGAGAAGAGGAGCTAAAGACGAAGGTAGGGTGCTCTCCGGAGGTAAGAGCCGCTGCCGGGCGTCTTTCGGCAGAAGCCGCGCTAAGGAGAGCACTGTGAGCGGCACAATCGTCTTTGCGCGAAGAAGCCGCTTCTTGGGCTCCGGCAGCCGGCGAGAGCGGCAGCTTCGGGAAGGTGAAGAAGCAAGCTGTACAACACTGGGATTGTGTGCGCACCTTGCCAACTGATAGAAAACAGTACCTTTGCACTCTCCTGACTTTTCCAATCACAGGAACATTCGATTGGAAGCTGTTTTGGACAACTTTTCTTTTCTTCCTGCCAAACACTTGGCAGACATCCGTGCAACTTCTAGAACACGATGGGAGATGTTTTCTGTGCTGGCACAGTTTTTCCTAGCCAGACATAGTGGAAAAGCGTTTTGCTAAGATGTAGACGACAAGAGAGGCTAAAGAGTGGATGTTAGCAAATGACACCCATCTTCAAAAAAGGCAATTAAGAGGACTCGCCATAGTACAAACCAGCCAGCCTCTTTTTTATCCCCAGGAAGTTGATGAAGCAGCTCTTCCTGGAAATCCTTGCCAGGCACATGACAGATGACCAAATAATGTAGTTAGCATGATTTTTCAGGGGAATTTCATGCTGAACATCACTTTAAACTCCTCTGATGAATCAACTTGACTGGTAGATGAAGGGAATATTATCTGCCTGGGCTTCAGGGAGGTTTTTGACGTACCTCTACATGGCATCACACATACATATGGAAGCAATAGTGCAAAGGGGAGGGAATCAGTGTCTTTTCAGTGATGCTGAGGGAAAAGACAAGAGGCAGTGGGCACACACTGAAATACAGGAGATTGCCTTTGAACATCAGTAAATGTTTCTTTACTGTCAGGGTGACTGAACCACGGCACAGACTGCCCAGAAAGATTGTGGAGCCTGGATCTTTGAAGACATTAAAAGTACACCCAGATAGAATCCTGGGCAAGAGGCTCTAGGTATCCTGGTTTAGGCAGGGGGGTTGGGCCTGGTTAGCCCCACCAACCCCTTCCACTCTCTTTCATTCTGTGCTAGTGAATTCTCTTCAAGATGCATTTCAAAGCACTGGCATGACAAAGTTCTGTGCAGACAGAGATCCAAATGGACATGGCATCTAAGTTCCTTAAGCAGTGTTCAAGAAGAATGTAAAACTCTGGCACAAGTGTCTCTTCCCTAACTGAATCCCTTTCATGGGAAAATTCCCAGCTCTAGAAAGATCTTCTGATACGCATGCTTAAGACTGACACTGGCTGAGCAAATTTCTCCCTATGTATATCTAAGACCAGTTAGGATCTTCACCCAAAGTGCTGTCAACATAGTCACAGAATGCCTATTGTTAAGAAGTGACAGCTTCCATCAGAATGGCAGCTATTGGTCCACAAAATGGATTAATGGATGGGAATTATCTACGTGGGTTAAAAACAAAAATAAAGAGTTGGTCTTTATTTATCAATTTCATGGCAATATTGATAAGGGAAGAAAAAGATCTAAGTCCTTGACTTTCTGGACTCGAGGAAAGATTTTAAAAATTCCTTGTAAAAATGTATGATCACAATCAGACTATTGAAACCATTTTAGTTGGGAACAAAGTTCCAAAATTGTCTAGATAGTGGCAAAGAAGCCAAGAAAATAGGAAAGAAACAAAAAGAGAGCAAAAGAGTCAGCTTCAGTGTACAAGCTCGTTCTAGAAGTAGTCTGCTGGGAAAAGGAACCCCCAGCTAAATTTCCAATGTATTCCTGCGCTTGATTCAGTAACTGGTCAATGTAAAAACCAATCCTTTTGTACAACTTCTTCCAGCAACAAAAACTCCAACAGGTTGACACTACCATCATGCCTGTTCCAGACATATTTAAAAGAGAAATGATGATTTTCTTGAAAACCTACTTACATAAAAGTTGCAAGATGGTGGAGGGATTCCCACATCCTCCTTCCTCCATCTGGCTTGAAAGTATATTTGATAAAATATGCAACAAAGCACATGATTTATAAGGGAGAGTCAAATGGATGATTTGGGAATCGATCTCTTGTTGATAGTAAACTTCATATCCACTCGGTGTGACCTTTTTAAAACAAAATGTGGAGCTGAGGCATGAATCTGCCACAACAATTGTAAAGCAAACATACACACTCCCCTTCATATGCCCCCCCCTCCACACACACCTAGGCACACACAGAGATCAGCATAGCAGATCATGAACACCTTGGAAAAGACTGAAATGCTAAATGCCTCTCTTGATGGGCAAAAGAGCTGGTGCAGTAATTCAAATGCCTGGTACAAAAATTCTGTTTAATATTTAGCTCCTATTTAAAACACAGCTTTTCATTTCATTCTATTTACAGAATATTTTCATTTCATTTGTTTCTTTAAAATTACTTAGTTCTCACCTGTTGTATGTCTAGGAATATTTTCTTCCAAAAATAGAAAAAAATAGATGATATCTTTTCAGCAGAAAACATTGGTTGATACAATTTTAAACCATCATGATATGGAAGAATTCTTCTGTCCCTCTCGAAGGTGGAAGAAGCATTTGGATCACAGATCATCTACAATGAAATACTTGACATGTTTAAGATGCTTTCAATCAATTTTGATCGTCAATTGCTTATTTGTTGTAAACAGTAATTTTTCAGTGAAGGGAAAGTGTGTGTGGTATATCTACATGATATGTTCAAAGGCAGTTCCTACTAATGGCCAGGCTGAATTCCAGTAAATAATGTCCCGAATGATATTTTGCCGCCTTCTTTGGCACTTCATGAAATCTTACCCCGATGAAGTGCTGAAACACAGAGATTTTCTCTTAGAGAGTGTCTCATGTTGTAACCTATCCCATGGATTTTATGCTGTAATTCTTATCTCTTTTAAAATTTACTATCTTCTGTACAGTTTTCATGAAACTTTCTGTTACAGTAGTGAATAGCACAGATAAATGTCATTTTGTACAACTTTGAATTTACCCCAAGAGCTGAGAGAAAACTTGATCCTATACTTCAATCCGAGTTTCTTCTATAGTCCAACTTTGTTTCTCTACCATCAAGCTTCTCCTTTGTTGCTGCTCCAAGCCCCGTCCAAGGTGACCTTGAATACTTTCAGGGATGGGACACCCACAACTTCTCTGGGCAACCTGTTCCAGTGTTCCAGCACTCCCACAGTAAAAAAGGCCTTCCTTTCATCTAATATGTGTAGGAAATCATAAATCTAGGCATAGAAGCTTGGAGTGCAAATTTGAAATTCTTTGGATTTGAAGCACATTTTATATGAATACTGACTTACAGATGACTAAAAGATGTTGATGGGCATTTGAGCTGACAAGTTTTGAAAAAGTGCACGGAAATTAAAATTGAAACCACTAAAATTAAAAACTCCTTGCCATTTTCTTTTTCCTCTCCTATTCAAAATTGCATATGTCAGATATCAGTGCTTCATGCAAACCTCTCAGATGCTCTCAGAGAAAAAGCTTTTCTTTCAGACTAAGTTGCGGTTGACGTAGAACACTAGCAGGAGTGAAAGATTTTCTGGGCATCGGGGCAGCCCGTTCTCCTTGGATTTGTGTGCAGAATGCATTTTATCCAAACTGGAAAATAGATCCCAGCTCTGTTCTATTCATCATTCTTACTTCATCAGGCCAGAAGATTCTGTGAAAAGTAGCCTGTGGACCTTGAAGACAGCGCATGTGAACCAGATGAGAGGTGATAGAGAAGTTGAGGGAGAGAAGAAAGAGCATGAGGCTGAAACCAGAAAGTATTTCTCCACGTGATCATGGAAGATTGCAGGAGCCACTTGGTACTATCAAACCAGCCCAACTTGGCACTGGTGCCACCTTGGGTCTGGGAGCCATGTTGCATATCGTGCATTTTAAGGAGCCAGCTGGCCACACCCAGCCATATGCCCCCAAACACAAACCAAGGCCCTTTTCTCTGGCAAACAAAACTCAGCTGCCCTGCTTCTGGATGGCAGATTGCAGGAACCACTTGGTACTATCAAACCAGCCGAACTTGGCACTGGTGCCACCATGGGTCTGGTCACCATCCTGCCTATTGTAGCTTTTCAGGAGCCAGCTGGTCACTCTCAGCCATAGGCCCCGAGACACAAAACTTGGCCCGTTTCCCTGGCAAACAAAAGTAAGCTGCCCCGCTTCTGGATGGCAGATTGCAGGAGCTACTTAGTACTATCAAATCAGCCCGACTTGGCACAGGTGCCACCTTGGATCTGGGAACCATCCTGTGTATCGTGGATTTTCAGGGGCCAGCCAGCCACTCTCAGCCATATGCCCCCAAAAACAAACCACGGACCTTTTCTCTGGCAAACAAAAATCAACTGCCCCACTTCTGGATGGCAGATTGCAGGAGCCACTTGGGACTATCACACCAGCACAACATGGCACTGCTGCCAACTTGGATCTCGGAACAATCCTACGTATCGTACATATTCAGGAACCAGCCGAACACTCCCAGCCACAGGCCCCCAAACACAAACAAAGGCCCATTTCCCTGGAAAACAAAACTCAGCTGCCCCGCTTCTGGATGGCAGTTTGCAGGAGCCACTTGGTACTATCAAACCAGCCCAACTTGGCACTGGTGCCACCTTGGGTCTGGGAACCATCCTGCCTATCGTGGATTTTAAGGAGCCAGCCGGCTACTCCCAGCCACAGGCCCCCAACAAAAACCACGGCCCTTTTTTCTCGCAAACAAAACTTAGCTGCCTCACTTCTGGATGGCAGATTGCAGGAGCCACTTGGTGTAATCAAACCAGCCCGACTTGGCACTGGTGCCACCTTGGGTCTGGGAACCATCCTGCGTATCGTGGATTCTAAGGAGCCAGCCGGCCACTGCCAGCCACAGGCCCCCAAACAAAATCAACGGCGCTGTTCCCTGGAAAACAAAACACGCCTGCCAACTTTTTGATGGAGTTTGCAGGAGCCACTTGGTACTATCAAACCAGCCCGACTTGGCACTGGTGCCACCTTGGGTCTGGGAAACATCCTGCGTATCGTGGATTCTTAGGAGCCAGCCGGCCACTCCTAGCCACAGGCCCCCAAACAAAAACCTAGGCCTATTTCTCTGGCAAACAAAAGTAAGCTGCCCCGCTTCTGGATGGCAGATTGCAGGAGACACTTGGTACTATCAAACCAGCCCAACTTGGCACTGGTGCCACCTTGGATCTGGGAACCATGCTGTGTATCGTGGATATTCAGGGGCCAGCCGGCCACTCTCAGCCATATGTCCCCAAACAGAAACCTCGGCCCGTTTCTCTGGCAAACAAAACTCAACTGCCCCTCTTCTGGATGGCAAATTGCAGGATGAACTTGATACTAAAACCGCAGGCCGACTTGGTAGTGGTGACACCTTGGGCCTGGGAACCATCATGCGTATCGAGCATTTTAAGGAGCCAGCCGGCCACTCCCAGCAATATGCCCCCAAAAACAATCCACGGAATTTTTCTCTGGCAAACAAAATCAGCTGCCCCGCTTCTGGATGGCAGATTGCAGGAGCCACTTTGCACCATCAAACCAGCCCGACTTGGCACTGGTGCCACCTTGCATCTGGGAACCATGCTGCCTAGCGTGGATTTTCAGGAGCCAGCCGGCCACTCTCAGCCATAGGCCCCCAAACAAAACCCACGGCCCGTTTCCCTGGCAAACAAAATTAAGCTGCCCCGCTTCTGGATGGCAGATTGCAGGACGCACTTGGTAGTATCAAACCAGCCCGACTTGGCACTGGTGCCACCTTGGGTCTGGGAACCATCATGCGTATCGTGGGTTCAAAGGAGCCAGCCGGCCACTCCCAGCCACAGGCCCCCAAATACAAACAACGGCGCTTTTCCCTGGAAAACAAATCTCGCCTGCCAACTTTTTCATGGCAGATTGCAGGAGCCACTTGGTACTATCAAACCAGCCCAACTTGGCACTGGTGCCACCATGGGTCTGGTCACCATCCTGCCTATTGTAGCTTTCCAGGAGCCAGCCGGTCACTCCCAGCCATAGGTCCCCAGTCACAAACCTCGGCCCGTTTCCCTGGCAAACAAAAGTAAGCTGCCCCGCTTCTGGATGGCAGATTGCAGGAGCCCCTTGGTACTATCAAACCAGCCAAACTTGGCACTGGTGCCACCTCTGGTCTGGGAACCATGCTGCGTAACGCAGATTCTAAGGCGCCAGTCGGCCACTCCCAGCCACAAGCCCCCAAACACAAACAACGGCGCTATTCTCTGGCAAACAAAACTCCACTGCCCCTCTTCTGGATGGCAAATTGCAGGACGCACTTGGTACTATAAAAACAGCCCGACTTGGCACTGGTGCCACCTTGGGTCTGGGAACCATCCTGCGTACCGATCTTTTTAATGAGACAGCCGGTCACTCCCAGCCATATGCCCCCAAACACAACCCACGGCCCTTTACTCTGGCAAACAAAACTCAACTGCACCGCTTCTGGATGGCAGATTGCAGGAGCCACTTGGTACTATCAAACCAGCCCGACTTGGCACTGGTGCCACCTTGGGTCTGGGAACCATCCTGCGTATTGTGGGTTGTCAGGAGCCAGCCGAACACTCTCGGCCACAGACTCCAATCAAAAACAACGGCCCGTTTCACAGGCAAACAAAACTCAGCTGCCCCGCTTCTGGATGGGAGATTGCAGGAGGCACTTGACACTGTCAAACCAGCCCCACTTGGCACTGGTGCCACCTTGGGTCTGGGAACCATGCTGCGTATCATGGATTTTCAGGAGCCAGCCGGCCACTCCCAGCCTCAGGCCCCCAAACACAAACCACAGCCTTTTTCTCTGGCAAACAAAATTCAGCTGCCCCGCTTCTGGATGGCAGATTGCAGGAGCCACTTGGGACTATCACACCAGCACAACATGGCACTGCTGCCACCTTGGATCTGGGAACCATCCTTCCTATCGTGGATTTTCAGGGGCCAGCCGGTCACTCTCAGCCATAGGCCCCAAACACAAACCACGGCCCTTTTCTCTGGAAAACAAAACTCAACTGCCCCTCTTCTGGATGGCAGATTGCAGGAGCCACTGGGTACTATGAAACCAGCCCTACTTGGCACTGGTGCCACCTTGGGTCTGGGAACCATCCTGCGTATCATGGATTTTCAGGAGCCAGCCGGCCACTGCCAGCCACAGGCCCCGAAACACAAACAACAGCCTTTTTCTCTGGCAAACAAAATTCAGCTGCCCCGCTTCTGGATGGCAGATTGCAGGAACCACTTGGTACTAACAAACCAGCCCGACTTGGCACTGGTGCCACCTTGGGTCTGGGAACCATCCTGCGTATTGTGGGTTGTCAGGAGCCAGCCGAACACTCTCGGCCACAGACCCCAATCAAAAACAACGGCCCGTTTCACAGGCAAACAAAACTCAGCTGCCCCGCTTCTGGATGGGAGATTGCAGGAGGCACTTGACACTGTGAAACCAGCCCCACTTGGCACTGGTGCCACCTTGGGTCTGGGAACCATGCTGCGTATCATGGATTTTCAGGAGCCAGCCGGCCACTCCCAGCCACAGGCCCCCAAACACAAACCACAGCCTTTTTCTCTGGCAAACAAAATTCAGCTGCCCCGCTTCTGGATGGCAGATTGCAGGAGCCACTTGGGACTATCACACCAGCACAACATGGCACTGCTGCCACCTTGGATCTGGGAACCATCCGTCCTATCGTGGATTTTCAGGGGCCAGCCGGTCACTCTCAGCCATAGGCCCCAAACACAAACCACGGCCCTTTTCTCTGGAAAACAAAACTCAGCTGCCCCGCTTCTGGATGGGAGATTGCAGGAGGCACTTGACACTGTCAAACCAGCCCCACTTGGCACTGGTGCCACCTTGGGTCTGGGAACCATGCTGCGTATCATGGATTTTCAGGAGCCAGCCGGCCACTCCCAGCCTCAGGCCCCCAAACACAAACCACAGCCTTTTTCTCTGGCAAACAAAATTCAGCTGCCCCGCTTCTGGATGGCAGATCGCAGGAGCCACTTGGGACTATCACACCAGCACAACATGGCACTGCTGCCACCTTGGATCTGGGAACCATCCTTCCTATCGTGGATTTTCAGGGGCCAGCCGGTCACTCTCAGCCATAGGCCCCAAACACAAACCACGGCCCTTTTCTCTGGAAAACAAAACTCAACTGCCCCTCTTCTGGATGGCAGATTGCAGGAGCCACTGGGTACTATGAAACCAGCCCTACTTGGCACTGGTGCCACCTTGGGTCTGGGAACCATGCTGCGTATCATGGATTTTCAGGAGCCAGCCGGCCACTGCCAGCCACAGGCCCCGAAACACAAACAACAGCCTTTTTCTCTGCCATCAAAATTCAGCTGCCCCGCTTCTGGATGGCAGATTGCAGGAACCACTTGGTACTAACAAACCAGCCCGACTTGGCACTGGTGCCACCTTGGGTCTGGGAACCATCCTGCGTATTGTGGGTTGTCAGGAGCCAGCCGAACACTCTCGGCCACAGACCCCAATCAAAAACAACGGCCCGTTTCACAGGCAAACAAAACTCAGCTGCCCCGCTTCTGGATGGGAGATTGCAGGAGGCACTTGACACTGTGAAACCAGCCCCACTTGGCACTGGTGCCACCTTGGGTCTGGGAACCATGCTGCGTATCATGGATTTTCAGGAGCCAGCCGGCCACTCCCAGCCACAGGCCCCCAAACACAAACCACAGCCTTTTTGTCTGGCAAACAAAATTCAGCTGCCCCGCTTCTGGATGGCAGATTGCAGGAGCCACTTGGGACTATCACACCAGCACAACATGGCACTGCTGCCACCTTGGATCTGGGAACCATCCGTCCTATCGTGGATTTTCAGGGGCCAGCCGGTCACTCTCAGCCATAGGCCCCAAACACAAACCACGGCCCTTTTCTCTGGAAAACAAAACTCAACTGCCCCTCTTCTGGATGGCAGATTGCAGGAGCCACTGGGTACTATGAAACCAGCCCTACTTGGCACTGGTGCCACCTTGGGTCTGGGAACCATGCTGCGTATCATGGATTTTCAGGAGCCAGTCGGCCACTGCCAGCCACAGGCCCCGAAACACAAACAACAGCCTTTTTCTCTGGCAAACAAAATTCAGCTGCCCCGCTTCTGGATGGCAGATTGCAGGAACCACTTGGTACTAACAAACCAGCCCGACTTGGCACTGGTGCCACCTTGGGTCTGGGAACCATCCTGCGTATCGTGGATTCTAAGGAGCCAGCTGGCCAGTCCCAGCCACAGGCCCCAAAACACACACAACGGTGCTTTTCCCTGGAAAACAAAACTCGCCTGCCAAACATTTGATGGCAGATTGCAGGAGCCACTTGGTACTATCAAACCAGCCCAACTTGGCACTGGTGCCACCATGGGTCTGGTCACCATCCTGCCTATCGTAGCTTTTCAGGAGCCAGCCGGTCACTCCCAGCCATAGGCCCTGAGACACAAACCTCGGCCCGTTTCCCTGGCAAACAAAAGTAAGCTGCCCCGCTTCTGGATGGCAGATTGCAGGAACCACTTGGTAGTATCAAACCAGCCCGACTTTGCACTGTTGCCACCTTGGGTCTGGGAACCATCCGGCGTATCGTGTGTTGAAAGGAGCCAGCCGGCCACTCCCAGCCACAGGCCTCCAATCAAAAACAACGGCGCTTTTCCCTGGAAAACAAAACTCAACTGCCCTTCTTCTGGATGGAAAATTGCAGGACGCACTTGGTACTACAAAAACAGCCAAACTAGGCGATGGTGCCACCATGGATCTGGGAACCATCCTGCGTATCGAGCTTCTTAAGGAGCCAGCCGGCCACTCCCAGCCATATGCCCCCAAAAACAAACCACGGAACTTTACTCTGGCAAACAAAGATCCGCTGCCCCCCGTCAGGATGGCAGATTGCAGGAGCCACTTGGTACTATCAAACGAGCCCGACTTGGCCCTGGTGCCACCTTGAGTCTGGGAACCATCCTGCGTATTGTGGATTGTCAGTAGCCAGTCGACCATTCTCGGCCACAGACCCCAATCAAAAACAACGGCCGGTTCACAGGCAAAAGAACTCAGCTGCCCCGTTTCTGGATGGGAGACTGCATGAGGCACTTGACACTGTCAAACCAGCCCCACTTGGCACTGGTGCCATCTTGGGTCTGGGAACCATGCTGCGTATCATGGATTTTCAGGAGCCAACTGGCCACTGCCAGCCACAGGCCCCCAAACACAAACCTCGGCCCGTTTCCCTGGAAAACAAAAGTAAGCTACCCCGCTTCTGGATGGCAGATTGCAGGAACCACTTGGTACTATCAAACCAGCCCGACTTGGCACTGGTGCCATCTTGGGTCTGGGAACCATCCTGCGTATCGTGGATTCTAAGGAGCCAGCCGGCCACTCCCAGCCTCAGGCCCGCAAACACAAACAACGGCGCTTTTCCCTGGAAAACAAAACTCGCCTGCCAACGTTTTGATGGCAGATTGCAGGAGCCACTTGGTACTATCAAATCAGCCCAACTTGGCACTGGTGCCACCATGGGTCTGGTCACCATC
This sequence comes from Melospiza melodia melodia, assembly GCF_035770615.1. NCBI lineage: Eukaryota > Metazoa > Chordata > Aves > Passeriformes > Passerellidae > Melospiza > Melospiza melodia. The sequence goes on along the minus strand of NC_086196.1, from coordinate 89,294,660 downwards.
CTGCCTATCGTAGCTTTTCACGAGCCAGCCGGTCACTCCCAGCCATAGGCCTCTAGACAAAAACCTCGGCCCGTTTCCCTGGCAAAAAAAAGTAAGCTACCCCGCTACTGGATGGCAGATTGCAGGAGCCACTTTGCACCATCAAACTAGCCCGACTTGGCACTGGTGCCACCTCTAGTCTGGGAACAATGCTGCGTATCGTGGATTCTAAGGAGCCAGCCGGCCACTCCCAGCCACAGGCCCCCAAACACAAACAACGGCGCTTTTTCCTGGAAAACAAAACTCGCCTGCCAACTTTTTGATGGCAGATTGCAGGAGCCACTTGGTACTATCAAACCAGCCCAACTTGGCACTGGTGCCACCATGGGTCTGGTCACCATCCTGCCTATCGTAGCTTTTCAGGACCTAGCAGGTCACTCCCAGCCATAGGCCCCCAGACAAAAAGCTCGGCCCATTTCCCTGGCAAACAAAAGTAAGCTGCCCCGCTTCTGGATGGCAGATTGCAGGATCCACTTGTTATAATCAAACCAGCCCAACTTGGCACTGGTGCCACCTTGGGTCTGGGAACCATCCTGCGTATCGTGGATTCTAAGGAGCCAGCTGGCCACTCCCAGCCACAGGCCCCCAGACACAAACAACGGCGCTTTTCCCTGGAAAACAAAACTCGCCTGCCAACTTTTTGATGGCAGATTGCAGGAGCTACTTGGTACTATCAAACCAGCCCAACTTGGCACTGGTGCCACCTCTGGTCGGGTCACCATCCTGCCTATCGTAGCTTTTCAGGAGCCAGCCGGTCACTCCCAGCCATAGGCCCCCAGACAAAAACCTCGGCCCGTTTCCCTGGCAAACAAAAGTAAGCTGCCCCGCTTCTGGATGGCAGATTGCAGGACGCAATTGGTACTATCAAACCAGCCCAACTTGGAAATGGTGCCACCTTGGGTCTGGGAACCATCCTGCGTATCGTGGATTCTAAGGAGCCAGCCGGTCACTCCCAGCCACAGGCCCCCAAATACAAACCACAGCGCTTTTCCCTGGAAAACAAAACTCGCCTGCCAACTTTTTGATGACAGATTGCAGGAGCCACTTGGTACTATCAAATCAGCCCAACTTGGCACTGGTGCCACCATGGGTCTGGTCACCATCCTGCCTATCGTAGCTTTTCAGGAGCCAGCCGGTCACTCCCAGCCATAGGCCCCCAGACACAAACCTCGGCCCGTTTCCCTGGCAAACAAAAGTAAGCTGCCCCGCTTCTGGATGGCAGATTGCAGGAGCCACTTTGCACCATCAAACTGGCCCGACTTGTCACTGGTGCCACCTCAGGTCTGGGAACCATCCTGAGTATCGTGGATTCCAATTAGCAAGACGACCACTCCCAGCCACAGGCCCCCAAACACAAAGAACGGCGCTTTTCCCTGGAAAACAAAACTCGCCTGCCAACTTTTTGATGGCAGATTGCAGGAGCCACTTGGTACTATCAAACCAGCCCAACTTGGCACTGGTGCCACCATGGGTCTGGTCACCATCCTGCCTATCGTAGCTTTTCAGGAGCCAGCCGGTCACTCCCAGCCATAGGCCCCCAGACACAAAGCTCGGCCCGTTTCCCTGGCAAACAAAAGTAAGCTGCCCCGCTTCTGGATGGCAGATTGCAGGATCCACTTGTTATTATCAAACCAGCCCGACTTGGTACTGGTGCCACCTCTGGTCTGGGAACCATCCTGCGTATCGTGGATTCTAAGGAGCCAGCCGGCCACTCCCAGCCACAGGCCCCCAAAAAAAAACAACGGCGCTTTTCCCTGGAAAACAAAACTCGCCTTCCAACATTTTGATGGCAGATTGCAGGAACCACTTGGTACTATCAAACCAGCCCAACTTGGCACTGGTGCCACCTTGGGTCTGGGAACCATCCGGCGTATCGTGTGTTGAAAGGAGCCAGCCGGCCACTCCAGCCACAGGCCCCCAAACACAAACAACGGCGCTTTTCCCTGGAAAACAAAACTCGCCTGCTGACTTTTTGATGGAAGATTGCAGGAGCCACTTTGTACTTTGAAATCAGCCGAACATGGCTCTGGTGCCACCATGGGTCTGGTCACCATCCTGCCTATCGTAGCTTTTCACGAGCCAGCCGGTCACTCCCAGCCATAGGCCCCCAGACACAAAGCTCGGCCCGTTTCCCTGGCAAACAAAAGTAAGCTGCCCCGCTTCTGGATGGCAGATTGCAGGACGCACTTGGTACTATCAAACCAGCCCAACTTGGCACTGGTGCCACCTCAGGTCTGGGAACCATCCTGCGTATTGTGGATTCTAAGGAGCCAGCCGGCCACTCCCAGCCACAGGCCCCCAAACACAAACAACGGCGCTTTTCCCTAGAAAACCAAACTCGCCTGCCAAATTTTGATGGCAGATTACAGGAGCCACTTGGTACTATCAAACCAGCCCAACTTGGCACTGGTGCCACCATGGGTCTGGTCACCATCCTGCCTATCGTAGCTTTTCAGGAGCCAGCCGGTCACTCCCAGCCATAGACCCCAGACACAAAGCTCGGCCCGTTTCCCTGGCAAACAAAAGTAAGCTGCCCCGCTTCTGGATGGCAGATTGCAGGAGCCACTTTGCACCATCAAACTAGCCGGACTTGGCACTGGTGCCACCTCAGGTCTGGGAACCATCCTGCGTATCGTGGATTCTAAGGAGCCAGCTGGCCACTCCCAGCCACAGGCCCTCAAACACAAACAACGGCGCTTTTCCCTGGAAAACAAAACTCGCCTGCCAACGTTTTGATGGCAGATTGCAGGAGCCACTTGGTACTATCAAACCAGCCCAACTTGGCACTGGTGCCACCATGGGTCTGGTCACCATCCTGCCTATCGTAGCTTTTCAGGAGCCAGCCGGTCACTCCCAGCCATAGGCCCCCAGACAAATACCTCGGCCCGTTTCCCTGGAAAACAAAAGTAAGCTGCCCCACTTCTGGATGGCAGATTGCAGGACGCACTTGGTACTATCAAACCAGCCCGACTTGGCACTGGTGCCACGTCAAGTCTGGGAACCATCCTGCGTATCGTGGATTCTAAGGAGCCAGCCGGCCACTCCCAGCCACAGGCCCTCAAACACAAACAACGACGCTTTTCCCTGGAAAAGAAAACTCGCCTGCCAACTTTTTGATGGCAGATTGCAGGAGCCACTTGGTACTATCAAACCAGCCCAACTTGGCACTGGTGCCACCATGGGTCTGGTCACCATCCTGCCTATCGTAGCTTTTCAGGAGCCAGCCGGTCACTCCCAGCCATAGGCCCCAAGACACAAAGCTCGGCCCGTTTCCCTGGCAAAAAAAAGAAAGCTGCCCCGCTTCTGGATGGCAGATTGCCGGACGCACTTGGTACTATCAAACCAGCCCAATGTGGCACTGGTGCCACCTCTGGTCTGGGAACCATCCTGCGTATCGTGGATTCTAATTAGCCATCCGGCCACTCCCAGCCACAGGCCCCCAAACACAAACAACGACGCTTTTCCCTGGAAAACAAAACTCGCCTGCCAAATTTTGATGACAGATTGCAGGAGCCACTTGGTGCTATCAAACCAGCCCACCTTGGCACTGGTGCCACCATGGGTCTGGTCACCATCCTGCACATCGTAGCTCTTCAGGAACCAGCCGGTCATTCCCAGCCATAGGCCCCCAGACACAAAGCTCGACCCGTTTCCGTGGCAAACAAAAGTAAGCTGCCCCGCTTCTGGATGGCAGATTGCAGGAGCCACTTGGTATAATCAAACCAGCCCGACTTGGCACTGGTGCCACCTCTGGTCTGGGAACCATCCTGCGTATCGTGGATTCTAAGGAGCCAGCCGGCCACTCCCAGCCGCAGGCCCTCAAACCCAAAACACGGCGCTTTTCCCTGGAAAACAAAACTCGCCTGCCAAATTTTGATGGCAGATTGCAGGAGCCACTTGGTACTATCAAACCAGCCCAACTTGGCACTGGTGCCACCATGGGTCTGGTCACCATCCTGCCTATGGTAGCTTTTCAGGAGCCATCCGGTCACTCCCAGCCATAGGCCCCCAGACACAAACCTCGGCCCGTTTCCCTGGAAAACAAAAGTAAGCTGCCCCGCTTCTGGATGGCAGATTGCCGGAACCACTTGGTATTATCAAACCAGCCCAACTTGGCACTGGTGCCACCTTGGGTCTGGATACCATGCTGCGTATCGTGGATTCTAAGGAGCCAGCCGGCCACTCCCAGCCACAGGCCCCCAGACACAAACAACGGCGCTTTTCCCTGGAAAATAAAACTCGCCTGCCAAATTTTTGATGGCAGATTGCAGGAGCAACTTGCTACTATCAAATCAGCCCAACTTGGCACTGGTGCCACCATGGGTCTGGTCACCATCCTGCCTATCGTAGCTTTTCAGGAGCCAGCCGGTCACTCCCAGCCATAGGCCCCCAGACAAACACCTCGGCCATTTTCCCTGGCAAACAAAAGTAAGCTACCCCGCTTCTGCTTGGCAGATTGCAGGAGCCACTTTGCAGCATCAAACTAGCCCGACTTGGCACTGGTGCCACGTCAGGTCTGGGAACCATCCTGCGTATCGTGGATTCCAATTAGCAAGCCGGCCACTCTCAGCCACAGGCCCCCAAACACAAACAACGGCGCTTTTCCCTGGAAATCAAAACTCGCCTGCCAAATTTTTGATGGCAGATTGCAGGAGCCACTTGGTAATATCAAATCAGCCCAACTTGGCACTGGTGCCACCATGGGTCTGGTCACCATCCTGCCTATCGTAGCTTTTCAGGAGCCAGCCGGTCACTCCCAGCCATAGGCCCCCAGACACAAACCTCGGCCCGTTTCCCTGGCAAACAAAAGTAAGCTGCCCCGCTTCTGGATGGCAGATTGCAGGAGCCACTTTGCACCATCAAACTGGCCCGACTTGTCACTGGTGCCACCTCAGGTCTGGGAACCATCCTGCGTATCGTGGATTCCAATTAGCAAGACGGCCACTCCCAGCCACAGGCCCCCAAACACAAAGAACGGCGCTTTTCCCTGGAAAACAAAACTCGCCTGCCAACATTTTGATGGCAGATTGCAGGAAGCACTTGGTACTATCAAACCAGCCCAACCTGGCACTGGTGCCACCTTGGGTCTGGGAACCATCCGGCGTATCGTGTGTTGAAAGGAGCCAGCCGGCCACTCCAGCCACAGGCCCGCAGACACAAACAACGGCGCTTTTCCCTGGAAAACAAAACTCAGCTGCCCTGCTTCTGGATGGCAGATTGCAGGAACCACTTGGTACTATCAAACCAGCCCAACTTGGCACTGGTGCCACCATGGGTCTGGTCACCATCCTGCCTATTGTAGCTTTTCATGAGCCAGCCGGTCACTCTCAGCCATAGGCCCCGAGACACAAAACTCGGCCCGTTTCCCTGGCAAACAAAAGTAAGCTGCCCCGCTTCTGCATGGCAGATTGCAGGAGCTACTTAGTACTATCAAATCAGCCCGACTTGGCACAGGTGCCACCTTGGATCTGGGAACCATCCTGTGTATCGTGGATTTTCAGGGGCCAGCCAGCCACTCTCAGCCATATGCCCCCAAAAACAAACCACGGACCTTTTCTCTGGCAAACAAAAATCAACTGCCCCACTTCTGGATGGCAGATTGCAGGAGCCACTTGGGACTATCACACCAGCACAACATGGCACTGCTGCCAACTTGGATCTCGGAACAATCCTACGTATCGTACATATTCAGGAACCAGCCGAACACTCCCAGCCACAGGCCCCCAAACACAAACAAAGGCCCATTTCCCTGGAAAACAAAACTCAGCTGCCCCGCTTCTGGATGGCAGTTTGCAGGAGCCACTTGGGACTATCAAACCAGCCCGACTTGGTAATGGTACCACCTTGGATCTGGGAACCATCCGGCGTATCGTGGATTTTCAGGGGCCAGCCGGTCATTCCCAGCCATATGCCCCCAAACACAAACCTCGGCCCTTTTCTCTGGCAAACAAAACTCAACTGCCCCTCTTCTGGATGGCAAATTGCAGGACGCACTTGGTACTACAAAAAGAGCCCGACTTGGCAGTGGTGCCACCTTGGCTCTGGGAACCATCCTGCGTATCGAGCATTTTAAGGAGCCAGCCGGCAATTCCCAGCCGTATGCCCCAAAAAGAAACCATGGACATTTTCTCTGGCAAAAAAAACTCAGCTGTCCCGCTTCTGGATGGCAGATTGCAGGAGTCACTTTGAACCCTACAACCAGCCTTACTTGGCACTGGTGCCACCTTGGATCTGGGAACCATCCTGCCTATCGTTGATTTTCAGGGGCCAGCCGGCCACTCTCAGCCATAGGCCCCCAAACACAAACCACAGCCCTTTTCTCTAGCAAACAAAATTCAACTGCCCCGCTTCTGGATGGCAAATTGCAGGAGCCACTGGGTACTACAAAAACAGCCTGACTTGGCACTGGTGCCACCTTGCGTCTGGTTACCATGCGGCGTATCGTGCATTTTAAGGAGCCAGGTGGCCACTCCCAGCCATATGCCCCCAAACACAACCCACGGGCCTTTTCTCTGGCAAACAAAACTCAGCTGCCCCGCTTCTGGATGGCAGATTGCAGGAGCCACTTGGTACTATCAAACCAGCCCAATTTGGCACTGGTGCCACCATGGGTCTGGTCACCATCCTGCCTATCGTAGCTTTTCAGGAGCCAGCCGGTCACTCCCAGCCGTAGGCCCACAGACACAAAACTCGGCCCGTTTCCCTGACAAACAAAAGTAAGCTGTCCCGCTTCTGGATGGCAGATTGCAGGAGCCACTTGCTACTATCAAACCACCCGACTTGGCACTGGTGCCACCTCTGGTCTGGGAACCATCCTGCGTATCGTAGATTCTAATTAGCCATCCGTCCACTCCCAGGCACAGGCCCCCAAACACAAAACAACGGCGCTTTTCCCTGGAAAACAAAACTCGTCTGCCATCTTTTTGATGGCAGATTGCCGGAGCCACTTGGTACTATCAAACCAGCCCAACTTGGCACTGGTGCCACCATGGGTCTGGTCACCATCCTGCCTATCGTAGCTTTTCAGGAGCCAGCCGGCCACTCCCTGCCACAGGCCCCCAAACACAAACAACGGCGCTTTTCCCTGGAAAACAAAATTCGCCTGCCAACTTTTTGATGGCAGATTGCAGGAGCCACTTGGTACTATCAAATCAGCCCAACTTGGCACTGGTGCCACCATGGGTCTGGCCAACATCCTGCCTATCGTAGCTTTTCAGGAGCCAGCCGGTCACTCCCAGCCATAGGCCCTCAGACCCAAACCTCGGCCCGTTTCCCTGGCAAACAAAAGTAAGCTGCCCCGCTTCTGGATGGCAGATTGCAGGAGCCACTTGGTAGTATCAAACCAGCCCTACTTGGTACTGGTGCCAACTTGGGTCTGGGAAACATCCTGCGTATCGTGGATTCTAAGGAGCCAGCCGGCCACTCCCAGCCACAGGCCCCCAAACACAAACAACGGCGCTTTTCCCTGGAAAACAAAACTCGCCTACCAACATTTTGATGGCAGATTGCAGGAGCCACTTGGTACTATCAAATCAGCCGAACTTGGCACTGGTGCCACCATGGGTCTGGTAACCATCCTGCCTATCGTACCTTTTCAGGAGCCAGCTGGTCACTCCCAGCCATAGGCCCCCAGACAAAAACCTCGGCTCCTTTCCCTGGCAAACAAAAGTAAGCAGCCCTGCTTCTGGATGGCAGATTGCAGGAGCCACTTTGCACCATCCAACTGGCCCGACTTGTCACTGTTGCCACCTCTGGTCTGGGAACCATCCTGCGTATCGTGGATTCTAATTAGCCAGCCGGCCACTCCCAGCCACAGGCCCCCAAACACAAACAACGGCGCTTTTCCCTGGAAAACAAAACTCGCCTGACAACTTTTTGATGGCAGATTGCAGGAGCCACTTGGTACTATCAAACCAGCCCAACTTGGCACTGGTGCCACCATGGGTCTGGTCACCATCCTGCCTATCGTAGCTTTTCAGGAGCCAGCCGGTCACTCCCAGCCATAGGCCCCCAGACACAAAGCTCGGCCCGTTTCCCTGGCAAACAAAAGTAAGCTGCCCCGCTTCTGGATGGCAGATAGTAGGACGCACTTGTTACTATCAAACCAGCCCGACTTGGCACTGGTGCCACCACTGGTCTGGGAACCATCCTGCGTATCGTGGATTCTAAAGAGCCAGCCGGCCAATCCCAGCCACAGGCACCCAAACACAAACAACGGCGCTTTTCCCTGGAAAACAAAACTCGCCTGACAACTTTTTGATGGCAGATTGCAGGAGCCACTTGGTACTATCAAACCAGCCCAACTTGGCACTGGTGCCACCATGGGTCTGGTCACCATCCTGCCTATCGTAGCTTTTCAGGAGCCAGCCGGTCACTCCCAGCCATAGGCCCCCAGACAAATACCTCGGCCCGTTTCCCTGGAAAACAAAAGTAAGCTGCCCCGCTTCTGGATGGCAGATTCCAGGACGCACTTGGTAGTATCAAACCAGCCCAACTTGGCACTGGTGCCACCTTGGGTCTGGGAACCATGCTGCGTATCGTGGATTCTAAGGAGCCAGCCGGCCACTCCCTGCCACAGGCCCCCAAACACAAACAACGGCGCTTTTCCCTGGAAAACAAACTCGCCTGCCAACTTTTTGATGGCAGATTGCAGGAGCCACTTGGTACTATCAAACCAGCCCAACTTGGCACTGGTGCCACCATGGGTCTGGTCACCATCCTGCCTATCGTAACTTTTCAGGAGCCAGCCGGTCACTCCCAGCCATAGGCCCCCAGACAAAAACCTCGGCCCGTTTCCCTGGCAAACAAAAGTAAGCTGCCCCGCTTCTGGATGGCAGATTCCCGGACGCACTTGGTACTATCAAACCAGCCCAACTTGGCACTGGTGCCACCTCTGATCTGGGAACCATGCTGAGTATCGTGGATTCTAAGGAGCCAGCCGGCCACTCCCAGCCACAAGCCCCCAAACACAAACAACGGCGCTTTTCCCTGGAAAACAAAACTCGCCTGCCAAGTTTTTGATGGCAGATTGCAGGAGCCACTTGGTACTATCAAACCAGCCCAACTTGGCACTGGTGCCGTCATGGGTCTGGTCACCATCCTGCCTATCGTAGCTTTTCACGAGCCAGCCGGTCACTCCCAGCCATAGGCCCGCAGACAAAAACCTCGGCCCGTTTCCCTGGAAAACAAAAGTAAGCTGCCCCGCTTCTGGATGGCAGATGGCAGGAACCACTTGGTACTATCAAACCAGCCCAACTTGGCACTGGTGCCACCTTGGGTCTGGGAACCATCCTGCGTATCGTGGATTCTAAGGGGCCAGCCGGTCGCTCCCAGCCACAGGCCCCCAAACAAAACCACAGGGCTATTTCCTGGAAAACAAAACTCGCCTGCCAAGTTTTTGATGGTAGATTGCAGGAGCCACTTGGTACTATCAAACCAGCCCAACTTGGCACTGGTGCCACCATGGGTCTGGTCACCATCCTGCCTATCGTAGCTTTTCAGGAGCCAGCCGGTCACTCCCAGCCATAGGCCCCGAGACACAAACCTCGGCCCGTTTCCCTGGCAAACAAAAGTAAGCTACCCCGCTTCTGGATGGCAGATTGCAGGAGCCACTTGGTACTATCAAACCAGCCCGACTTGGCACTGGTGCCACCTCAGGTCTGGGAACCATCCTGCGTATCGTGGATTCTAAGGAGCCAGCCGGCCACTCCCAGCCATAGGCCCCCAAACAAAAACAACGGCGCTTTTCCCTGGAAAACAAAACTTGCCTGCTAACATTTTGATGGCAGATTGCAGGAGCCACTTGGTACTATCAAACCAGCCCAACTTGGCACTGGTGCCACCATGGGTCTGGTCACCATCCTGCCTATCGTAGCTTTTCAGGAGCCAGCCGGTCACTCCCAGCCATAGGCCCCCAGACACAAAGCTCGACCCGTTTCCCTGGCAAACAAAAGCAAGCTGCCCCGCTTCTGGATGGCAGATTGCAGGAGCCACTTGGTACTATCAAACCAGCCCATCTTGGCATTGGTGCCACCTCTAGTCTGGGAACCATCCTGCGTATCGTGGATTCTAAGGAGCCAGCCGGTCACTCCCAGCCACAGGCCCCCAAACACAAACCACAGCGCTTTTCCCTGGAAAACAAAACTCGCCTGCCAACATTTTGATGGCAGATTGCAGGAGCCACTTGCTACTATCAAATCAGCCCAACTTGGCACTGGTGCCACCATGGGTCTGGTCACCATCCTGCCTATCGTAGCTTTTCAGGAGACAGCCGCTCCCTCCCTGCCATAGGCCCCCAGAGAAAAACCTCGGCCCATTTCCCTGGCAAACAAAAGTAAGCTGCCCCGCTTCTGGATGGCAGATTCCAGGACGCACTTGGTAGTATCAAACCAGCCCAACTTGGCACTGGTGCCACCTTGGGTCTGGGAACCATCCTGCGTATCGTGGATTCTAAAGAGCCAGCCGGTCACTCCCAGCCACAGGCCCCCAGACACAAACAACGGCGCTTTTCCCTGGACAACAAAACTCGCCTGCCAAATTTTGATGGCAGATTCCCGGAGCCACTTGGTACTATCAAACCAGCCCAACTTGACACTGGTGCCGTCATGGGTCTGGTCACCATCCTGCCTATCGTAGCTTTTCAGGAGCCAGCCGGTCACTCCCAGCCATAGGCCCCCAGACACAAAGCTCGGCCCGTTTCCCTGGCAAACAAAAGTAAGTTATCCCGCTTCTGGATGGCAGATTGCAGGAGCCACTTTTCACCATCAAACCAGCCCGACTTGGCATTGCTGCCACCTCTGGTCTGGGAACCATCCTGCGTATCGTGGATTCTAAGGAGCCAGCCGGCCACTCCCAGCCACAGGCACCCAAACACAAACAACGGCGCTTTTCCCTGGAAAACAAAACTCGCCTGACAACTTTTTGATGGCAGATTGCAGGAGCCACTTGGTACTATCAAACCAGCCCAACTTGGCACTGGTGCCACCATGGGTCTGGGAACCATCCTGCCTATCGTAGCTTTTCAGGAGCCAGCCGGTCACTCCCAGCCATAGGCCCCCAGACACAAACCTCGGCCCGTTTCCCTGGCAAACAAAAGTAAGCTACCCCGCTTCTGGATGGCAGATTGCAGGACGCACTTGGTACTATCAAACCAGCCCAACTTGGCAGTGGTGCCACCTCAGGTCTGGGAACCATCCTGCGTATCGTGGATTCTAAGGAGCCAGCCGGCCACTCCCAGCCATAGGCCCCCAAACACAAACAACGGCGCTTTTCCCTGGAAAACAAAACTTGCCTGCCAACTTTTTGATGGCAGATTGCAGGAGCCACTTGGTACTATCAAACCAGCCCAACTTGGCACTGGTGCCACCATGGGTCTGGTCACCATCCTGCCTATCGTAGCTTTTCAGGAGCCAGCCGGTCACTCCCAGCCGTAGGCCCACAGACACAAAACTCGGCCGGTTTCCCTGACAAACAAAAGTAAGCTGTCCCGCTTCTGGATGGCAGATTGCAGGAGCCACTTGCTACTATCAAACCACCCGACTTGGCACTGGTGCCACCTCTGGTCTGGGAACCATCCTGCGTATCGTAGATTCTAATTAGCCATCCGTCCACTCCCAGGCACAGGCCCCCAAACACAAACAACGGCGCTTTTCCCTGGAAAACAAAACTCGTCTGCCATCTTTTTGATGGCAGATTGCCGGAGCCACTTGGTACTATCAAACCAGCCCAACTTGGCACTGGTGCCACCATGGGTCTGGTCACCATCCTGCCTATCGTAGCTTTTCAGGAGCCAGCCGGCCACTCCCTGCCACAGGCCCCCAAACACAAACAACGGCGCTTTTCCCTGGAAAACAAAATTCGCCTGCCAACTTTTTGATGGCAGATTGCAGGAGCCACTTGGTACTATCAAATCAGCCCAACTTGGCACTGGTGCCACCATGGGTCTGGTCAACATCCTGCCTATCGTAGCTTTTCAGGAGCCAGCCGGTCACTCCCAGCCATAGGCCCCCAGACCCAAACCTCGGCCCGTTTCCCTGGCAAACAAAAGTAAGCTGCCCCGCTTCTGGATGGCAGATTGCAGGAGCCACTTGGTAGTATCAAACCAGCCCTACTTGGTACTGGTGCCAACTTGGGTCTGGGAAACATCCTGCGTATCGTGGACTCTAAGGAGCCAGCCGGCCACTCCCAGCCACAGGCCCCCAAACACAAACAAGGGCGCTTTTCCCTGGAAAACAAAACTCTCCTGCCAACTTTTTGATGGCAGATTGCAGGAGCCACTTGGTACTATCAAACCAGCCCAACTTGGCACTGGTGCCACCATGGGTCTGGTCACCATCCTGCCTATCGTAGCTTTTCAGGAGCCAGCCGGCCACTCCCAGCCATAGGCCCCCAGACACAAAGCTCGGCCCGTTTCCCTGGCAAACAAAAGTAAGCTGCCCCGCTTCTGGATGGCAGATTCCCGGACGCACTTGTTACAATCAAACCAGCCCAACTTGGCACTGGTGCCACCTCTGGTCTGGGAACCATGCTGAGTATCGTGGATTCTAAGGAGCCAGCCGGCCACTCCCAGCCACAGGCCCCCAAACACAAACAACGGCGCTTTTCCCTGGAAAACAAAACTCGCCTGCCAACTTTTTGATGGCAGATTGCAGGAGCCACTTGGTACTATCAAACCCGCCCAACTTGGCACTGGTGCCACCATGGGTCTGGTCACCATCCTGCCTATCGTAGCTTTTCAGGAGCCAGCCGGTCACTCCCCGCCATAGGCCCCCAGACACAAACCTCGGCCGGTTTCCCTGGCAAACAAAAGTAAGCTACCCCGCTTCTGGATGGCAGATTGCAGGACGCACTTGGTACTATCAAACCAGCCCAACTTGGCACTGGTGCCACCTCAGGTCTGTGAACCATCCTGCGTCTCGTGGATTCTAAGGAGCCAGCCGGCCACTCCCACCCATAGGCCCCCAAACAAAAACAACGGCGCTTTTCCCTGGAAAACAAAACTCGCCTGCCAACTTTTTGATGGCAGATTGCAGGAACCACTTGGTATTATCAAGCCAGCCCGACTTGGCACTGGTGCCACCTTGGGTCTGGGAACCATGCTGCGTATCGTGGATTCTAAGGAGCCAGCCGGTCACTCCCTGCCACAGGCCCCCAAACACAAACAACGGCGCTTTTCCCTGGAAATCAACACTCGCTTGCCGACTTTTTGATGGCAGATTGCAGGAGCCACTTGGTACTATCAAACCAGCCCAACTTGGCACTGGTGCCACCATGGGTCTGGTCACCATCATGCCTCTCGTAGCTTTTCAGGACCTAGCCGGTCACTCACAGCCCTAGGCCCCCAGACACAAACCTTGGCCCGTTTCCCTGGCAAACAAAAGTAAGCTGCCCCGTTTCTGGATGGCAGATTTCAGTAGCAACTTTGCACCATCAAACTGGCCCGACTTGTCACTGGTGCCACTTTAGGTCTGGGAACCATCCTGCGTATCGTGGATTCTAATTAGCCATCCGGCCACTCCCACCCACAGGCCCCCAAACACAAACAACGGCGCTTTTCCCTGGAAAACAAAACTCGCCTGCCAACTTTTTGATGGCAGATTGCAGGAGCCACTTGGTACTATAAAATCAGCCGAACTTGGCACTGGTGCCACCATGGGTCTGGTAACCATCCTGCCTATCGTACCTTTTCAGGAGCCAGCTGGTCACTCCCAGCCATAGGCCCCCAGACAAAAACCTCGGCTCCTTTCCCTGGCAAACAAAAGTAAGCAGCCCTGCTTCTGGATGTCAGATTGCAGGAGCCACTTTGCACCATCAAACTGGCCCGACTTGTCACTGTTGCCACCTCTGGTCTGGGAACCATCCTGCGTATCGTGGATTCTAATTAGCCAGCCGGCCACTCCCAGCCACAGGCCCCCAAACACAAACAACGGCGCTTTTCCCTGGAAAACAAAACTCGCCTGACAACTTTTTGATGGCAGATTGCAGGAGCCACTTGGTACTATCAAACCAGCCCAACTTGGCACTGGTGCCACCATGGGTCTGGTCACCATCCTGCCTATCGTAGCTTTTCAGGAGCCAGCCGGTCACTCCCAGCCATAGGCCCCCAGACACAAAGCTCGGCCCGTTTCCCTGGCAAACAAAAGTAAGCTGCCCCGCTTCTGGATGGCAGATAGTAGGACGCACTTGTTACTATCAAACCAGCCCGACTTGGCACTGGTGCCACCACTGGTCTGGGAACCATCCTGCATATCGTGGATTCTAAGGAGCCAGCCGGCCACTCCCACCCACAGGACCCCAAACACAAACAACGGCGCTTTTCCCTGGAAAACAAAACTCGCCTGCCAACTTTTTGATGGCAGATTGCAGGAGCCACTTGGTACTATCAAACCAGCCCAACTTGGCACTGGTGCCACCATGGGTCTGGTCACCATCCTGACTATCGTAGCTTTTCAGGAGCCAGCCGGTCACTCCCAGCCATAGGCCCCCAGACAAATACCTTGGCCCGTTTCCCTGGCAAACAAAAGTAAGCTGCCCCGCTTCTGGATGGCAGATTGCAGGACGCACTTGGTACTATCAAACCAGCCCGACTTGGCACTGGTGCCACCACTGGTCTGGGAACCATCCTGCGTCTCGTGGATTCTAAGGAGCCAGCCGGCCACTCCCTGCCACAGGCCCCCAAACACAAACAACGGCGCTTTTCCCTGGAAAACAAAACTCGCCTGCCAACTTTTTGATGGCAGATTGCAGGAGCCACTTGGTACTATCAAACCAGCCCAACTTGGCACTGGTGCCACCATGGGTCTGGTCACCATCCTGCCTATCGTAACTTTTCAGGAGCCAGCCGGTCACTCCCATCCATAGGCCCCCAGACAAAAACCTCGGCCCGTTTCCCTGGCAAACAAAAGTAAGCTGCCTTGCTTCTGGATGGCAGATTCCCGGACGCACTTGGTACTATCAAACCAGCCCAACTTGGCACTGGTGCCACCTCTGATCTTCGAACCATGCTGAGTATCGTGGATTCTAAGGAGCCAGCCGGCCACTCCCCGCCACAGGCCCCCAAACACAAACAACGGCGCTTTTCCCTGGAAAACAAAACTCGCCTGCCAAGTTTTTGATGGCAGATTGCAGGAGCCACTTGGTACTATCAAACCAGCCCAACTTGGCACTGGTGCCGTCATGGGTCTGGTCACCATCCTGCCTATCGTAGCTTTTCAGGAGCCAGCCGGTCACTCCCAGCCATAGGCCCCCAGACAAAAACCTCGGCCCGTTTCCCTGGCAAACAAAAGTAAGCTGCCCCGCTTCTGGATGGCAGATTGCAGGAACCACTTGGTACTATCAAACCAGCCCAACTTGGCACTGGTGCCACCATGGGTCTGGGAACCATCCTGTGTATCGTGGATTCTAATTAGCCATCCGTCCACTCCAGGCCATAGGGCCCCAGGCACAAACAACGGCGCTTTTACCTGGAAAACAAAACTCGCCTGCCAACTTTTTGATGGCCGATTGCAGGAACCACTTGGTATTATCTAGCCAGCCCAACTTGGCACTGGTGCCACCATGGGTCTGGTCACCATCCTGCCTATCGTAGCTTTTCAGGAGCCAGCCGGTCACTCCCTGCCATAGGCCCCCAGACACAAACCTCGGACCGTTTCCCTGGCAAACAAAAGTAAGCTGCCCCGCTTCTGGATGGCAGATTGCAGGAACCACTTGTTACTATCAAACCAGCCCAACTTGGCACTGGTGCCACCATGGGTCTGGGAACCATCCTGTGTATCGTGGATTCTAATTAGCCATCCGTCCACTCCAGGCCATAGGGCCCCAGGCACAAACAACGGCGCTTTTCCCTGGAAAACAAAACTCGCCAGCCAACTTTTTGATGGCCGATTGCAGGAACCACTTGGTATTATCAAGCCAGCCCGACTTGGCACTGGTGCCACCTTGGGTCTGGGAACCATGCTGCGTATCGTGGATTCTAAGGAGCCAGCCGGCCACTCCCTGCCACAGGCCCCCAAACACAAACAACGGCGCTTTTCCCTGGAAAACAAAACTCGCCTGCCAAGTTTTTGATGGCAGATTGCAGGAGCCACTTGGTACTATCAAACCAGCCCAACTTGGCACTGGTGCCACCATGGGTCTGGTCACCATCCTGCCTATCGTAGCTTTTCAGGAGCCAGCCAGCCACCCCCAGCCAGAGGCCCCCAGACAAATATTTCGGCCCGTTTCCCTGGCAAACAAAAGTAAGCTGCCCCGCTTCTGCATGGCAGATTGCAGGAGCCACTTTGCACCGTCAAACCAGCCCAACTTGGCACTGGTGCCACCTCAGGTCTGGGAAACATCCTGCGTATCGTGGGTTCTAATTAGCCATCCGTCCACTCCAGGCCATAGGGCCCCAGGCACAAACAACGGCGCTTTTCCCTGGAAAACAAAACTCGCCTGCCAACTTTTTGATGGCCGATCGCAGGAACCACTTGGTATTATCAAGCCAGCCCAACTTGGCACTGGTGCCACCATGGGTCTGGTCACCATCCTGCCTATCGTAGCTTTTCAGGAGCCAGCCGGTCACTCCCAGCCATAGGCCCCCAGACAAAAACCTCGGCCCGTTTCCCTGGCAAACAAAAGTAAGCTGCCCCGCTTCTGGATGGCAGATTCCCGGACGCACTTGTTACTATCAAACCAGCCCAACTTGGCACTGGTGCCACCATGGGTCTGGGAACCATCCTGTGTATCGTGGATTCTAATTAGCCATCCGTCCACTCCAGGCCATAGGGCCCCAGGCAAAAACAACGGCGCTTTTCCCTGGAAAACAAAACTCGCCTGCGAACATTTTGATGGCCGATTGCAGGAACCACTTGGTATTATCAAGCCAGCCCGACTTGGCACTGGTGCCACCTTGGGTCTGGGAACCATGCTGCGTATCGTGGATTCTAAGGAGCCAGCTGGCCACTCCCAGCCACAGGCCCCCAAACACAAACAACGACGCTTTTCCCTGGAAATCAACACTCGCTTGCCGACTTTTTGATGGCAGATTGCAGGAGCCACTTGGTACTATCAAACCAGCCCAACTTGGCACTGGTGCCACCATGGGTCTGGTCACCATCCTGCCTATCGTAGCTTTTCATGAGCCAGCCGGCCACTCCCAGCCATAGGCCCCCACACACAAACCTCGGCCCGTTTCCCTGGCAAACAAAAGTAAGCTGCCCCGCTTCTGGATGGCAGATTGCAGGACGCACTTGTTACAATCAAACCAGCCCTACTTGGCACTGGTGCTACCTCTGGTCTGGGAACCATGCTGAGTATCGTGGATTCTAAGGAGCCAGCTGGCCACTCCCAGCCACAGGCCCCCAAACACAAACAACGGCGCTTTTCCCTGGAAAACAAAACTCGCCTGCCAAGTTTTTGATGGCAGATTGCAGGAGCCACTTGGTACTATCAAACCAGCCCAACTTGGCACTGGTGCCGTCATGGGTCTGGTCACCATCATGCCTATCGTAGCTTTTCAGGAGCCAGCCGGTCACTTCCAGGCTTAGGCCCCCAGACACAATCCTCGGACCGTTTCCCTGGCAAACAAAAGTAAGCTGCCCCGCTTCTGGATGGCAGATTGCAGGAACCACTTGTTACTATCAAACCAGCCCAAGTTGGCACTGGTGCCACCATGGGTCTGGGAACCATCCTGTGTATCGTGGATTCTAATTAGCCATCCGTCCACTCCAGGCCATAGGGCCCCAGGCGCAAACAACGGCGCTTTTCCCTGGAAAACAAACTCGCCTGCCAAATTTTTGATGGCAGATTGCAGGAGCCACTTGGTACTATCAAACCAGCCCAACTTGGCACTGGTGCCACCATGGGTCTGGTCACCATCCTGCCTATCGTAGCTTTTCAGGAGCCAGCCGGTCACTCCCAGCCATAGGCCCCGAGACACAAACCTCGGCCCGTTTCCCTGGCAAACAAAAGTAAGCTGCCCCGCTTCTGGATGGCAGATTGCAGGACGCACTTGGTACTATCAAACCAGCCCAACTTGGCACTGGTGCCACCTCAGGTCTGGGAACCATCCTGCGTCTCGTGGATTCTAAGGAGCCAGCCGGCCACTCCCACCCATAGGCCCCCAAACAAAAACAACGGCGCTTTTCCCTGGAAAACAAAACTCGCCTGCCAACTTTTTGATGGCCGATTGCAGGAACCACTTGGTATTATCAAGCCAGCCCGACTTGGCACTGGTGCTACCTTGGGTCTGGGAACCATGCTGCGTATCGTGGATTCTAAGGAGCCAGCCGGCCACTCCCTGCCACAGGCCCCCAAACACAAACAACGGCGCTTTTCCCTGGAAATCAACACTCGCTTGCCGACTTTTTGATGGCAGATTGCAGGAGCCACTTGGTACTATCAAACCAGCCCAACTTGGCACTGGTGCCACCATGGGTCTGGTCACCATCATGCCTCTCGTAGCTTTTCAGGACCTAGCCGGTCACTCACAGCCATAGGCCCCCAGACACAAACCTTGGCCCGTTTCCCTGGCAAACAAAAGTAAGCTGCCCCGTTTCTGGATGGCAGATTTCAGTAGCAACTTTGCACCATCAAACTGGCCCGACTTGTCACTGGTGCCACTTTAGGTCTGGGAACCACCCTGCGTATCGTGGATTGTAATTAGCCATCCGGCCACTCCCACCCACAGGCCCCCAAACACAAACAACGGCGCTTTTCCCTGGAAAACAAAACTCGCCTACCAACATTTTGATGGCAGATTGCAGGAGCCACTTGGTACTATCAAATCAGCCGAACTTGGCACTGGTGCCACCATGGGTCTGGTAACCATCCTGCCTATCGTACCTTTTCAGGAGCCAGCTGGTCACTCCCAGCCATAGGCCCCCAGACAAAAACCTCGGCTCCTTTCCCTGGCAAACAAAAGTAAGCTGCCCTGCTTCTGGATGGCAGATTGCAGGAGCCACTTTGCACCATCAAACTGGCCCGACTTGTCATTGTTGCCACCTCTGGTCTGGGAACCATCCTGCGTATCGTGGATTCTAATTAGCCAGCCGGCCACTCCCAGCCACAGGCCCCCAAACACAAACAACGGCGCTTTTCCCTGGAAAACAAAACTCGCCTGACAACTTTTTGATGGCAGATTGCAGGAGCCACTTGGTACTATCAAACCAGCCCAACTTGGCACTGGTGCCACCATGGGTCTGGTCACCATCCTGCCTATCGTAGCTTTTCAGGAGCCAGCCGGTCACTCCCAGCCATAGGCCCCCAGACACAAAGCTCGGCCCGTTTCCCTGGCAAACAAAAGTAAGCTGCCCCGCTTCTGGATGGCAGACAGTAGGACGCACTTGTTAATATCAAACCAGCCCGACTTGGCACTGGTGCCACCACTGGTCTGGGAACCATCCTGCGTATCGTGGATTCTAAGGAGCCAGCCGGCCACTCCCAGCCACAGGCACCCAAACACAAACAACGGCGCTTTTCCCTGGAAAACAAAACTCGCCTGACAACTTTTTGATGGCAGATTGCAGGAGCCACTTGGTACTATCAAACCAGCCCAACTTGGCACTGGTGCCACCATGGGTCTGGTCACCATCCTGCCTATCGTAGCTTTTCAGGAGCCAGCCGGTCACTCCCAGCCATAGGCCCCCAGACAAATACCTCGGCCCGTTTCCCTGGAAAACAAAAGTAAGCTGCCCCGCTTCTGGATGGCAGATTGCAGGACGCACTTGGTACTATCAAACCAGCCCGACTTGGCACTGGTGCCACGTCAAGTCTGGGAACCATCCTGCGTATCGTGGATTCTAAGGAGCCAGCCGGCCACTCCCTGCCACAGGCCCCCAAACACAAACAACGGCGCTTTTCCCTGGAAAACAAAACTCGCCTGCCAACTTTTTGATGGCAGATTGCAGGAGCCACTTGGTACTATCAAACCAGCCCAACTTGGCACTGGTGCCACCATGGGTCTGGGAACCATCCTGCCTATCGTAACTTTTCAGGAGCCAGCCAGTCACTCCCAGCCATAGGCCCCCAGACAAAAACCTCGGCCCGTTTCCCTGGCAAACAAAAGTAAGCTGCCCCGCTTCTGGATGGCAGATTCCCGGACGCACTTGGTACTATCAAACCAGCCCAACTTGGCACTGGTGCCACCTCTGATCTGGGAACCATGCTGAGTATCGTGGATTCAAGGAGCCAGCCGGCCACTCCCAGCCACAGGCCCCCAAACACAAACAACGGCACTTTTCCCTGGAAAACAAAACTCGCCTGCCAAGTTTTTGATGGCAGATTGCAGGAGCCACTTGGTACTATCAAACCAGCCCAACTTGGCACTGGTGCCGTCATGGGTCTGGTCACCATCCTGCCTATCGTAGCTTTTCAGGAGCCAGCCGGTCACTCCCAGCCATAGGCCCCCAGACAAAAACCTCGGCCCGTTTCCCTGGCAAACAAAAGTAAGCTGCCCCGCTTCTGGATGGCAGATTGCAGGAACCACTTGTTACTATCAAACCAGCCCAACTTGGCACTGGTGCCACCATGGGTCTGGGAACCATCCTGTGTATCGTGGATTCTAATTAGCCATCCGTCCACTCCAGGCCATAGGGCCCCAGGCACAAACAACGGCGCTTTTCCCTGGAAAACAAAACTTGCCTGCCAACTTTTTGATGGCCGATTGCAGGAACCACTTGGTATTATCAAGCCAGCCCGACTTGGCACTGGTGCCACCTTGGGTCTGGGAACCATGCTGCGTATCGTGGATTCTAAGTAGCCAGCCGGCCACTCCCTGCCACAGGCCCCCAAACACAAACAACGGCGCTTTTCCCTGGAAAACAAAACTCGCCTGCCAAGTTTTTGATGGCAGATTGCAGGAGCCACTTGGTACTATCAAACCAGCCCAACTTGGCACTGGTGCCACCATGGGTCTGGTCACCATCCTGCCTATCGTAGCTTTTCAGGAGCCAGCCAGCCACCCCCAGCCAGAGGCCCCCAGACAAATATTTCGGCCCGTTTCCCTGGCAAACAAAAGTAAGCTGCCCCGCTTCTGGATGGCAGATTGCAGGACGCACTTGGTACTATCAAACCAGCCCAACTTGGCACTGGTGCCACCTCAGGTCTGGGAACCATCCTGCGTCTCGTGGATTCTAAGGAGCCAGCCGGCCACTCCCACCCATAGGCCCCCAAACAAAAACAACGGCGCTTTTCCCTGGAAAACAAAACTCGCCTGCCAACTTTTTGATGGCCGATTGCAGGAACCACTTGGTATTATCAAGCCAGCCCGACTTGGCACTGGTGCTACCTTGGGTCTGGGAACCATGCTGCGTATCGTGGATTCTAAGGAGCCAGCCGGCCACTCCCTGCCACAGGCCCCCAAACACAAACAACGGCGCTTTTCCCTGGAAATCAACACTCGCTTGCCGACTTTTTGATGGCAGATTGCAGGAGCCACTTGGTACTATCAAACCAGCCCAACTTGGCACTGGTGCCACCATGGGTCTGGTCACCATCATGCCTCTCGTAGCTTTTCAGGACCTAGCCGGTCACTCACAGCCATAGGCCCCCAGACACAAACCTTGGCCCGTTTCCCTGGCAAACAAAAGTAAGCTGCCCCGTTTCTGGATGGCAGATTTCAGTAGCAACTTTGCACCATCAAACTGGCCCGACTTGTCACTGGTGCCACTTTAGGTCTGGGAACCACCCTGCGTATCGTGGATTGTAATTAGCCATCCGGCCACTCCCACCCACACGCCCCCAAACACAAACAACGGCGCTTTTCCCTGGAAAACAAAACTCGCCTACCAACATTTTGATGGCAGATTGCAGGAGCCACTTGGTACTATCAAATCAGCCGAACTTGGCACTGGTGCCACCATGGGTCTGGTAACCATCCTGCCTATCGTACCTTTTCAGGAGCCAGCTGGTCACTCCCAGACATAGGCCCCCAGACAAAAACCTCGGCTCCTTTCCCTGGCAAACAAAAGTAAGCAGCCCTGCTTCTGGATGGCAGATTGCAGGAGCCACTTTGCACCATCAAACTGGCCCGACTTGTCATTGTTGCCACCTCTGGTCTGGGAACCATCCTGCGTATCGTGGATTCTAATTAGCCAGCCGGCCACTCCCAGCCACAGGCCCCCAAACACAAACAACGGCGCTTTTCCCTGGAAAACAAAACTCGCCTGACAACTTTTTGATGGCAGATTGCAGGAGCCACTTGGTACTATCAAACCAGCCCAACTTGGCACTGGTGCCACCATGGGTCTGGTCACCATCCTGCCTATCGTAGCTTTTCAGGAGCCAGCCGGTCACTCCCAGCCATAGGCCCCCAGACACAAAGCTCGGCCCGTTTCCCTGGCAAACAAAAGTAAGCTGCCCCGCTTCTGGATGGCAGATAGTAGGACGCACTTGTTAATATCAAACCAGCCCGACTTGGCACTGGTGCCACCACTGGTCTGGGAACCATCCTGCGTATCGTGGATTCTAAGGAGCCAGCCGGCCACTCCCAGCCACAGGCACCCAAACACAAACAACGGCGCTTTTCCCTGGAAAACAAAACTCGCCTGACAACTTTTTGATGGCAGATTGCAGGAGCCACTTGGTACTATCAAACCAGCCCAACTTGGCACTGGTGCCACCATGGGTCTGGTCACCATCCTGCCTATCGTAGCTTTTCAGGAGCCAGCCGGTCACTCCCAGCCATAGGCCCCCAGACAAATACCTCGGCCCGTTTCCCTGGAAAACAAAAGTAAGCTGCCCCGCTTCTGGATGGCAGATTGCAGGACGCACTTGGTACTATCAAACCAGCCCGACTTGGCACTGGTGCCACGTCAAGTCTGGGAACCATCCTGCGTATCGTGGATTCTAAGGAGCCAGCCGGCCACTCCCTGCCACAGGCCCCCAAACACAAACAACGGCGCTTTTCCCTGGAAAACAAAACTCGCCTGCCAACTTTTTGATGGCAGATTGCAGGAGCCACTTGGTACTATCAAACCAGCCCAACTTGGCACTGGTGCCACCTCTGGTCTGGGAACCATCCTGCCTATCGTAACTTTTCAGGAGCCAGCCAGTCACTCCCAGCCATAGGCCCCCAGACAAAAACCTCGGCCCGTTTCCCTGGCAAACAAAAGTAAGCTGCCCCGCTTCTGGATGGCAGATTCCCGGACGCACTTGGTACTATCAAACCAGCCCAACTTGGCACTGGTGCCACCTCTGATCTGGGAACCATGCTGAGTATCGTGGATTCAAGGAGCCAGCCGGCCACTCCCAGCCACAGGCCCCCAAACACAAACAACGGCACTTTTCCCTGGAAAACAAAACTCGCCTGCCAAGTTTTTGATGGCAGATTGCAGGAGCCACTTGGTACTATCAAACCAGCCCAACTTGGCACTGGTGCCGTCATGGGTCTGGTCACCATCCTGCCTATCGTAGCTTTTCAGGAGCCAGCCGGTCACTCCCAGCCATAGGCCCCCAGACAAAAACCTCGGCCCGTTTCCCTGGAAAACAAAAGTAAGCTGCCCCGCTTCTGGATGGCAGATTGCAGGACCCACTTGTTACTATCAAACCAGCCCAACTTGGCACTGGTGCCACCATGGGTCTGGGAACCATCCTGTGTATCGTGGATTCTAATTAGCCATCCGTCCACTCCAGGCCATAGGGCCCCAGGCACAAACAACGGCGCTTTTCCCTGGAAAACAAAACTTGCCTGCCAACTTTTTGATGGCCGATTGCAGGAACCACTTGGTATTATCAAGCCAGCCCGACTTGGCACTGGTGCCACCTTGGGTCTGGGAACCATGCTGCGTATCGTGGATTCTAAGTAGCCAGCCGGCCACTCCCTGCCACAGGCCCCCAAACACAAACAACGGCGCTTTTCCCTGGAAAACAAAACTCGCCTGCCAAGTTTTTGATGGCAGATTGCAGGAGCCACTTGGTACTATCAAACCAGCCCAACTTGGCACTGGTGCCACCATGGGTCTGGTCACCATCCTGCCTATCGTAGCTTTTCAGGAGCCAGCCAGCCACCCCCAGCCAGAGGCCCCCAGACAAATATTTCGGCCCGTTTCCCTGGCAAACAAAAGTAAGCTGCCCCGCTTCTGCATGGCACATTGCAGGAGCCACTTTGCACCGTCAAACCAGCCCAACTTGGCACTGGTGTCACCATGGGTCTGGGAACCATCCTGTGTATCGTGGGTTCTAATTAGCCATCCGTCCACTCCAGGCCATAGGGCCCCAGGCACAAACAACGGCGCTTTTCCCTGGAAAACAAAACTCGCCTGCCAACTTTTTGATGGCCGATTGCAGGAACCACTTGGTATTATCAAGACAGCCCAACTTGGCACTGGTGCCACCATGGGTCTGGTCACCATCCTGCCTATCGTAGCTTTTCAGGAGCCAGCCGGTCACTCCCAGCCATAGGCCCCCAGACACAAACCTCGGACCGTTTCCCTGGCAAACAAAAGTAAGCTGCCCCGCTTCTGGATGGCAGATTGCAGGAACCACTTGGTACTATCAAACCAGCCCAACTTGGCACTGGTGCCACCATGGGTCTGGGAACCATCCTGTGTATCGTGGATTCTAATTAGCCATCCGTCCACTCCAGGCCATAGGGCCCCAGGCACAAACAACGGCGCTTTTCCCTGGAAAACAAAACTCGCCTGCCAACTTTTTGATGGCCGATTGCAGGAACCACTTGGTATTATCAAGCCAGCCCGACTTGGCACTGGTGCCACCTTGGGTCTGGGAACCATGCTGCGTATCGTGGATTCTAAGGAGCCAGCCGGCCACTCCCAGCCACAGGCCCCCAAACACAAACAACGACGCTTTTCCCTGGAAATCAACACTCGCTTGCCGACTTTTTGATGGCAGATTGCAGGAGCCACTTGGTACTATCAAACCAGCCCAACTTGGCACTGGTGCCACCATGGGTCTGGTCACCATCCTGCCTATCGTAGCTTTTCAGGAGCCAGCCGGCCACTCCCAGCCATAGGCCCCCAGACACAAACCTCGGCCCGTTTCCCTGGCAAACAAAAGTAAGCTGCCCCGCTTCTGGATGGCAGATTCCCGGACGCACTTGTTACAATCAAACCAGCCCAACTTGGCACTGGTGCCACCTCTGGTCTGGGAACCATGCTGAGTATCGTGGATTCTAAGGAGCCAGCCGGCCACTCCCAGCCACAGGCCCCCAAACACAAACAACGGCGCTTTTCCCTGGAAAACAAAACTCGCCTGCCAAGTTTTTGATGGCAGATTGCAGGAGCCACTTGGTACTATCAAACCAGCCCAACTTGGCACTGGTGCCGTCATGGGTCTGGTCCACATCCTGCCTATCGTAGCTTTTCACGAGCCAGCCGGTCACTTCCAGGCTTAGGCCCCCAGACACAATCCTCGGACCGTTTCCCTGGCAAACAAAAGTAAGCTGCCCCGCTTCTGGATGGCAGATTGCAGGAACCACTTGGTACTATCAAACCAGCCCAAGTTGGCACTGGTGCCACCATGGGTCTGGGAACCATCCTGTGTATCGTGGATTCTAATTAGCCATCCGTCCACTCCAGGCCATAGGGCCCCAGGCGCAAACAACGGCGCTTTTCCCTGGATAACAAACTCGCCTGCCAAATTTTTGATGGCAGATTGCAGGACGCACTTGGTACTATCAAACCAGCCCAACTTGGCACTGGTGCCACCTCAGGTCTGGGAACCATCCTGCGTCTCGTGGATTCTAAGGAGCCAGCCGGCCACTCCCACCCATAGGCCCCCAAACAAAAACAACGGCGCTTTTCCCTGGAAAACAAAACTCGCCTGCCAACTTTTTGATGGCCGATTGCAGGAACCACTTGGTATTATCAAGCCAGCCCGACTTGGCACTGGTGCCACCTTGGGTCTGGGAACCATGCTGCGTATCGTGGATTCTAAGGAGCCAGCCGGCCACTCCCTGCCACAGGCCCCCAAACACAAACAACGGCGCTTTTCCCTGGAAATCAACACTCGCTTGCCGACTTTTTGATGGCAGATTGCAGGAGCCACTTGGTACTATCAAACCAGCCCAACTTGGCACTGGTGCCACCATGGGTCTGGTCACCATCATGCCTCTCGTAGCTTTTCAGGACCTAGCCGGTCACTCACAGCCATAGGCCCCCAGACACAAACCTTGGCCCGTTTCCCTGGCAAACAAAAGTAAGCTGCCCCGTTTCTGGATGGCAGATTTCAGTAGCAACTTTGCACCATCAAACTGGCCCGACTTGTCACTGGTGCCACTTTAGGTCTGGGAACCATCCTGCGTATCGTGGATTCTAATTAGCCATCCGGCCACTCCCACCCACAGGCCCCCAAACACAAACAACGGCGCTTTTCCCTGGAAAACAAAACTCGCCTACCAACATTTTGATGGCAGATTGCAGGAGCCACTTGGTACTATCAAATCAGCCGAACTTGGCACTGGTGCCACCATGGGTCTGGTAACCATCCTGCCTATCGTACCTTTTCAGGAGCCAGCTGGTCACTCCCAGCCATAGGCCCCCAGACAAAAACCTCGGCTCCTTTCCCTGGCAAACAAAAGTAAGCAGCCCTGCTTCTGGATGGCAGATTGCAGGAGCCACTTTGCACCATCAAACTGGCCCGACTTGTCACTGTTGCCACCTCTGGTCTGGGAACCATCCTGCGTATCGTGGATTCTAATTAGCCAGCCGGCCACTCCCAGCCACAGGCCCCCAAACACAAACAACGGCGCTTTTCCCTGGAAAACTAAACTCGCCTGACAACTTTTTGATGGCAGATTGCAGGAGCCACTTGGTACTATCAAACCAGCCCAACTTGGCACTGGTGCCACCATGGGTCTGGTCACCATCCTGCCTATCGTAGCTTTTCAGGAGCCAGCCGGTCACTCCCTGCCACAGGCCCCCAGACACAAAGCTCGGCCCGTTTCCCTGGCAAACAAAAGTAAGCTGCCCCGCTTCTGGATGGCAGATAGTAGGACGCACTTGTTACTATCAAACCAGCCCGACTTGGCACTGGTGCCACCACTGGTCTGGGAACCATCCTGCGTATCGTGGATTCTAAGGAGCCAGCCGGCCACTCCCAGCCTCAGGCACCCAAACACAAACAACGGCGCTTTTCCCTGGAAAACAAAACTCGCCTGACAACTTTTTGATGGCAGATTGCAGGAGCCACTTGGTACTATCAAACCAGCCCAACTTGGCACTGGTGCCACCATGGGTCTGGTCACCATCCTGCCTATCGTAGCTTTTCAGGAGCCAGCCGGCCACTCTCAGCCATATGCCCCCAAAAACAAACCACGGACCTTTTCTCTGGCAAACAAAAATCAGCTGCCCCACTTCTGGATGGCAGATTGCAGGAGCCACTTGGGACTATCACACCAGCACAACATGGCACTGCTGCCACCTTGGATCTGGGAACAATCCTGCGTATCGTACATATTCAGGAACCAGCCGAACACTCCCAGCCACAGGCCCCCAAACACAAACAACGGCCCTTTTCTCTGGCAAACAAAACTCAACTGCCCCTCTTCTCGATGGCAAATTGCAGGACGCACTTGGTACTACAAAAAGAGCCCGACTTGGCAGTGGTGCCACCTTGGCTCTGGGAACCATCCTGCATATCATGCATTTTAAGGAGCCAGCCGGCAATTCCCAGCCGTATGCCCCAAAAAGAAACCATGGACCTTTTCTCTGGCAAAAAAAACTCAGCTGTCCCGCTTCTGGATGGCAGATTGCAGGAGTTACTTTGAACCATACAACCAGCCTTACTTGGCACTGGTGCCACCTTGGATCTGGGAACCATCCTGCCTATCGTTGATTTTCAGGGGCCAGCCGGCCACTCTCAGCCATAGGCCCCCAAACACAAACCACAGCCCTTTTCTCTAGCAAACAAAATTCAACTGCCCCGCTTCTGGATGGCAAATTGCAGGAGCCACTGGGTACTACAAAAACAGCCTGACTTGGCACTGGTGCCACCTTGCGTCTGGTTACCATGCGGCGTATCGTGCATTTTAAGGAGCCAGGTGGCCACTCCCAGCCATATGCCCCCAAACACAACCCACGGGCCTTTTCTCTGGCAAACAAAACTCAGCTGCCCCGCTTCTGGATGGCAGATTGCAGGAGACACTTGGTACTATCAAACCAGCCCGACTTGGCACTGGTGCCACCTTGGGTCTGGGAACCATCCTGCGTATTGTGGATTGTCAGGAGACAGCCGACCACTCTCGGCCACAGAGCCCAATCAAAAACAAAGGTCCGTTTCCCTGGCAAAAAAAACTCAGCTGCCCCGCTTCTGGATGGGAGATTGCAGGAGGCACTTGACACTGTCAAACGAGCCCCACTTGGCACTGGTGCCACCTTGGGTCTGGGAACCATGCTGCGTATCGTGGATTTTCAGGAGCCAGCCGGCCACTCCCAGCCACAGGCCCCCAAACACAAACCAGAGCCTTTTTCTCTGGCAAACAAAACTCAGCTGCCCCGCTTCTGGATGGCAGATTGCAGGAGCCACTTGGTACTATCAAACCAGCCCGACTTGGCACTGGTGCCACCTTGGGTCTGGGAACCATCCTGCCTATCGTGGATTTTAAGGAGCCAGCCGGCTACTCCCAGCCACAGGCCCCCAACAAAAACCACGGCCCTTTTTTCTCGCAAACAAAACTTAGCTGCCTCACTTCTGGATGGCAGATTGCAGGAGCCACTTGGTGTAATCAAACCAGCCCGACTTGGCACTGGTGCCACCTTGGGTCTGGGAACCATCCTGCGTATCGTGGATTCTAAGGAGCCAGCCGGCCACTCCCAGCCACAGGCCCCCAAACAAAATCAACGGCGCTGTTCCCTGGAAAACAAAACACGCCTGCCAACTTTTTGATGGAGTTTGCAGGAGCCACTTGGTACTATCAAACCAGCCCGACTTGGCACTGGTGCCACCTTGGGTCTGGGAAACATCCTGCGTATCGTGGATTCTTAGGAGCCAGCCGGCCACTCCTAGCCACAGGCCCCCAAACAAAAACCTAGGCCTATTTCTCTGGCAAACAAAAGTAAGCTGCCCTGCTTCTGGATGGCAGATTGCAGGAGACACTTGGTACTATCAAACCAGCCCGACTTGGCACTGGTGCCACCTTGGATCTGGGAACCATGCTCTGTATCGTGGATATTCAGGGGCCAGCCGGCCACTCTCAGCCATATGTCCCCAAACAGAAACCTCAGCCCGTTTCTCTGGCAAACAAAACTCAACTGCCCCTCTTCTGGATGGCAAATTGCAGGATGAACTTGATACTAAAACCGCAGGCCGACTTGGTAGTGGTGACACCTTGGGCCTGGGAACCATCATGCGTATCGAGCATTTTAAGGAGCCAGCCGGCCACTCCCATCAATATGCCCCCAAAAACAATCCACGGAATTTTTCTCTGGCAAACAAAAATCAGCTGCCCCGCTTCTGGATGGCAGATTGCAGGAGCCACTTTGCACCATCAAACCAGCCCGACTTGGCACTGGTGCCACATTGCATCTGGGAACCATGCTGCCTAGCGTGGATTTTCAGGAGCCAGCCGGCCACTCTCAGATATATGCCCCCAAACAAAACCCACGGCCCGTTTCCCTGGCAAACAAAATTAAGCTGCCCCGCTTCTGGATGGCAGATTGCAGGACGCACTTGGTAGTATCAAACCAGCAAAACTTGGCACTGGTGCCACCTTGGGTCTGGGAACCATCCTGCATATCGTGGGTTCAAAGGAGCCAGCCGGCCACTCCCAGCCACAGGCCCCCAAATACAAACAATGTCGCTTTTCCCTGGAAAACAAAACTCGCCTGCCAACTTTTTGATGGCAGATTGCCGGAGCCACTTGGTACTATCAAACCAGCCCAACTTGGCACTGGTGCCACCATGGGTCTGGTAACCATCCTGCCTATTGTAGCTTTCCAGGAGCCAGCCGGTCTCTCCCAGCCATAGGTCCCCAGTCACAAACCTCGGCCCGTTTCCCTGGCAAACAAAAGTAAGCTACCCCGCTTCTGGATGGCAGATTGCAGGAGCCACTTGGTACTATCAAACCAGCAAAACTTGGCACTGGTGCCACCTTGGGTCTGGGAACCATGCTGCGTAACACAGATTCTAAGGCGCCAGTCGGCCACTACGAGCCACAAGCCCCCAAACACAAACAACGGCGCTATTCTCTGGCAAACAAAACTCAACTGCCCCTCTTCTGGATGGCAAATTGCAGGACGCACTTGGTACTAAAAAAACAGCCCGACTTGGCACTGGTGCCCCCTTGGGTCTGGGAACCATCCTGCGTATCGATCTTTTTAATGAGACAGCCGGCCACTCCCAGCCATATGCCCCCAAACACAACCCACGGCCCTTTTCTCTGGCAAACAAAACTCAACTGCACCGCTTCTGGATGGCAGATTGCAGGAGCCACTTGGTACTATCAAACCAGCCCGACTTGGCACTGGTGCCACCTTGGGTCTGGGAACCATCCTGCGTATTGTGGGTTGTCAGGAGCCAGCCGAACACTCTCGGCCACAGACCCCAATTAAAAACAACGGCCCGTTTCACAGGCAAACAAAACTCAGCTGCCCCGCTTCTGGATGGGAGATTGCAGGAGGCACTTGACACTGTGAAACCAGCCCCACTTGGCACTGGTGCCACCTTGGGTCTGGGAACCATACTGCGTATCATGGATTTTCAGGAGCCAGCCGGCCACTCCCAGCCACAGGCCCCCAAACACAAACCACAGCCTTTTTGTCTGGCAAACAAAATTCAGCTGCCCCGCTTCTGGATGGCAGATTGCAGGAGCCACTTGGGACTATCACACCAGCACAACATGGCACTGCTGCCACCTTGGATCTGGGAACCATCCTTCCTATCGTGGATTTTCAGGGGCCAGCCGGTCACTCTCAGCCATAGGCCCCAAACACAAACCACGGCCCTTTTCTCTGGAAAACAAAACTCAACTGCCCCTCTTCTGGATGGCAGATTGCAGGAGCCACTGGGTACTATGAAACCAGCCCTACTTGGCACTGATGCCACCTTGGGTCTGGGAACCATGCTGCGTATCATGGATTTTCAGGAGCCAGCCGGCCACTGCCAGCCACAGGCACCGAAACACAAACAACAGCCTTTTTCTCTGGCAAACAAAATTCAGCTGCCCCGCTTCTGGATGGCAGATTGCAGGAACCACTTGGTACTAACAAACCAGCCCGACTTGGCACTGATGCCACCTTGGGTCTGGGAACCATCCTGCGTATCGTGGATTCTAAGGAGCCAGCTGGCCACTCCCAGCCACAGGCCCCAAAACACACACAACGGTGCTTTTCCCTGGAAAACAAAACTCGCCTGCCAAACATTTGATGGCAGATTGCAGGAGCCACTTGGTATTATCAAACCAGCCCAACTTGGCACTGGTGCCACCATGGGTCTGGTCACCATCCTGCCTATCGTAGCTTTTCAGGAGCCAGCCAGCCACCCCCAGCCAGAGGCCCCCAGACAAATATTTCGGCCCGTTTCCCTGGCAAACAAAAGTAAGCTGCCCCGCTTCTGGATGGCAGATTGCAGGAGCCACTTTGCACCATCAAACCAGCCCAACTTGGCACTGGTGCCAACTCAGGTCTGGGAACCATCCTGCGTATCGTGGGTTCTAAGGAGCCAGCTGGCCACTCCCAGCCACAGGCCCCCAAACACAAACAACGGCGCTTTTCCCTGGAAAACAAAACTCGCCTGCCAACTTTTTGATGGCAGATTGCAGGAGCCACTTGGTACTATCAAACCAGCCCAACTTGGCACTGGTGCCACCATGGGTCTGGTCACCATCCTGCCTATCGTAGCTTTTCAGGAGCCAGCCGGTCACTCCCAGCCATAGGCCCCCAGACACAAACCTCGGCCCGTTTCCCTGGCAAACAAAAGTAAGCTGCCCCGCTTCTGCATGGCAGATTGCAGGAGCTACTTAGTACTATCAAACCAGCCCGACTTGGCACTGGTGACACCTCTGGTCTGGGAACCATCCTGCCTATCGTGGATTTTCAGGGGCCAGCCGGCCACTCTCAGCCATATGCCCCAAAAACAAACCACGGCCCTTTTCTCTGGCAAACAAAACTCAACTGCCCCTCTTCTGGATGGCAAATTTTAGGACGCACTTTGTACTACGAAAACCGCCCGACGTGGCACTGGTGCCACCTTGTGTCAGGGAACCATCCTGCATATCGAGCTTTTTAAGGAGCCAGCCGGCCACGCCCAGCCATATACCCCCAAAAACAAACCACGGACCATTTCTCTTGGAAACAAAAATCCGCTGCCCCGCGTCTGGATGGCAGATTGCAGGAGCCACTTTGCACCATCAAACCAGCCCGACTTGGCACTGGTGCCACCTTGGGTCTGGGAACAATCCTGCATATCGTGGATTCTAAGGAGCCAGCCGGCCACTCCCTGCCACAGGCCCCCAAACACAAACAACGGCGCTTTTCCCTGGAAAATAAAATTCGCCTGCCAGCTTTTTGATGGCAGATTGCAGGAGCCACTTGGTACTATCAAATCATCCCAACTTGGCACTGGTGCCACTATGGGTCTGGGAACCATCCTGCCTATTGTAGCATTTCAGGAGCCAGCCGGTCACTCCCAGCCATAGGCCCCCAGACACAAACCTCGGACCGTTTCCCTGGCAAACAAAATTAAGCTGCCCCGATTCTGGATGGCAGATTGCAGGAGCCACTTGGTTGTGTCAAACCAGCCCGACTTGGCACTGGTGCCACCTTGGGTCTGGGAACCATCCTGCGTAACGTGGATTCTAAGCAGCCACCCGGCCACTCTGAGCCACAGGCCCCCAAACACAAACAACGGCGCTTTTCCCTGGAAAACAAAACTCGCCTGCCAACTTTTTGATGGTAGATTGCAGGAGCCACTTGGTACTATCAAACCAGCCCAACTTGGCACTGGTGCCACCTCTGGTCTGGGAACCATCCTGCCTATCGTAGCTTTTCAGGAGCCAGCCGGTCACTCCCAGCCATAGACCCCCAGACACAAACCTCGGCCCGTTTCCCTGGAAAACAAAAGTAAGTTACCCCGATTCTGGATGGCAGATTGCAGGAGCCACTTGGTACTATCAAATCAGCCCAACTTGGCACTGGTGCCACCATGGGTCTGGTAAACATCCTGCCTATCGTAGCTTTTCAGGAGCCAGCCGGTCACTCCCTGCCATAGGCCCCCGGACACAAACCTCGGCCCGTTTCCCTGGCAAACAAAAGTAAGCTGCCCCGCTTTTGGTGGCAGATTGCAGGATGCACTTGGTACTTACAAACCAGCCCGACTTGGCCCTGGTGCCACCTTGGCTCTGGGAACCATGCTGCGTAACGTAGATTCTACGAGGACAGGCGGCCATTCCCAGCCACAGGCCTCTAAACAAAAACAACGGCGCTTTTCCCTGGAAAACAAAACTCGCCTGCCAACTTCTTGATGGCAGATTGCAGGAGCCACTTGGTACTATCAAACCAGCCCAACTTGGCACTGGTGCCACCATGGGTCTGGTCACCATCCTGCCTATCGTAGCTTTTCAGGAGCCAGCCGCTCACTCCCAGCCATAGGCCCCCAGACAAATACCTCGGCACGTTTCCCTGGCAAACAAAAGTAGGCTGCCCCGCTTCTGGATGGCAAATTGCAGGACGCACTTGGTACTACGAAAACAGCCCGACTTGGCACTGATGCCACCTTGGGTCAGGGAACAATCCCGCGTATAGAGCTTTTTAAGGAGCCAGCCGGCCACGTCCAGTCATATACCCCCAAAAAAAAAACCACGGAACTTTTCTCCAGCAAACAAAAATCCGCTGCCCCGCGTCTGGATGGCAGATTGCAGGAGCTATTTAGTATTATCAAACCAGCCCGACTTGGCACTGGTGGCACCATGAGTCTGGTAACCATCCTGCCTATCGTAGGTTTTCACGAGCCTGCCGGTCACTCCCAGCCATAGGCCCCCAGACAAATACCTCGGCCCGTTTCCCTGGGAAACAAAAGTAAGCTGTCCCGCTTCTGGATGGCAGATTGCAGGAGGCACTTGGTACTATCAAACCAGCCCAACTTGTTCCCAGACCCAAGGTGGCACCAGTGCCAAGTGGGGCTGGTTTGATGGTGCAACGTGGCTCCTGCAATCTGCCATCCAAAAGCGGGGCAGCTTACTTTTGTTTGCCAGGGAAACGGGCCGAGGTTTGTGTCTGGGGGTCTATGGCTGGGAGTGACCGGCTGGCTCCTGAAAAGCTACGATAGGCAGGATGGTTCCCAGACCAGAGGTGGCACCAGTGCCAAGTTGGGCTGGTTTGATAGTACCAAGTGGCTCCTGCAATCTGCCATCAAAAAGTTGGCAGGCGAGTTTTGTTTTCCAGGGAAAAGCGCCGTAGATTTTGTTTGGGGGCCTGTGGCTCAGAGTGGCCGGGTGGCTGCTTAGAATCCACGATACGCAGGATGGTTCCCAGACCCAAGGTGGCACCAGTGCCAAGTCGGGCTGGTTTGACACAACCAAGTGGCTCCTGCAATCTGCCATCCAGAATCGGGGCAGCTTAATTTTGTTTGCCAGGGAAACGGTCCGAGGTTTGTGTCTGGGGGCCTATGGCTGGGAGTGACCGGCTGGCTCCTGAAAAGCTACGATAGGCAGGATGGTTCCCAGACCCATAGTGGCACCAGTGCCAAGTTGGGATGATTTGATAGTACCAAGTGGCTCCTGCAATCTGCCATCAAAAAGTTGGCAGGCGAGTTTTGTTTTCCAGGGAAAAGCGCCGTTGTTTGTGTTTGGGGGCCTGTGGCTGGGAGTGGCCGGCTGGCTCCTTAGAATCCACGATATGCAGGATTGTTCCCACACCCAAGGAGGCACCAGTGCCAAGTCGGGCTGGTTTGATGGTGCAAAGTGGCTCCTGCAATCTGCCATACAGACGCGGGGCAGCGGATTTTTGTTTCCAAGAGAAATGGTCCGTGGTTTTTTTTCGGGGGTTTATGGCTGGGCGTGGCCGGCTGGCTCCTTAAAAAGCTCGATATGCAGGATGGTTCCCTGACACAAGGTGGCACCAGTGCCACGTCGGGCGGTTTTCGTAGTACAAAGTGCGTCCTAAAATTTGCCATCCAGAAGAGGGGCAGTTGAGTTTTGTTTGCCAGAGAAAAGGGCCGTGGTTTGTTTTTGGGGGCATATGGCTGAGAGTGGCCGGCTGGCTCCTGAAAAGCTACGATAGGCAGGATGTTTACCAGACCCATTGTGGCACCAGTGCCAAGTTGGGCTGATTTGATAGTACCAAGTGCCTCCTGCAATCTGCCATCCAGAATCGGGGTAGCTTACTTTTGTTTTCCAGGGAAACGGGCCGAGGTTTGTGTCTGGGGGTCTATGGTTGGGAGTGGCCGGCTGGCTCCTTAGAAACCACGATACGCAGCATGGTTCCCAGACAAGAGGTGGCACCAGTGCCAAGTTGGGCTGGTTTGATAGTACCAAGTGCGTCCTGCAATCTGCCATCCAGAAGTGGGGTAGCTTACTTTTGTTTGCCAGGGAAACGGGCCGAGGTTTGTGTCTCGAGGCATATGGCCGGGAGTGACCGGCTGGCTCCTGAAAAGCTACGATAGGCAGGATGGTGACCAGACCCATGGTGGCAGCAGTGCCAAGTTGGGCTGGTTTGATAGTACCAAGTGGCTCCTGCAATCTGCCATCAAAAAGTTGGCAGGCGAGTTTGTTATCCAGGGAAAAGCGCCGTTGTTTGTGCCTGGGGCCCTATGGCCTGGAGTGGACGGATGGCTAATTAGAACCCACGATACACAGGATGGTTCCCAGACCCATGGTGACACCAGTGCCAAGTTGGGCTGGTTTGATAGTACCAAGTGGATCCTGCAATCTGCCATCCAGAAGCGGGGCAGCTTACTTTTGTTTGCCAGGGAAACGGTCCGAGGATTGTGTCTGGGGGCCTAAGCCTGGAAGTGACCGGCTGGCTCGTGAAAAGCTACGATAGGCAGGATGGTGACCAGACCCATGACGGCACCAGTGCCAAGTTGGGCTGGTTTGATAGTACCAAGTGGCTCCTGCAATCTGCCATCAAAAACTTGGCAGGCGAGTTTTGTTTTCCAGGGAAAAGCGCCGTTGTTTGTGTTTGGGGGCCTGTGGCTGGGAGTGGCCGGCTGGCTCCTTAGAATCCATGATACTCAGCATGGTTCCCAGACCAGAGGTGGCACCAGTGCCAAGTTGGGCTGGTTTGATAGTACCAAGTGGTTGCTGCAATCTGCCATCCAGAAGCGGGGCTGCTTACTTTTGTTTGCCAGGGAAACGGGCCGAGGTTTGTGTCTGGGGGCCTATGGCTGGGAGTGACCGGCTGGCTCCTGAAAAGCTACGATAGGCAGGATGGTGACCAGACCCATGGTGGCACCAGTGCCAAGTTGGGCTGGTTTGATAGTACCAAGTGGCTCCTGCAATCTGCCATCAAAAAGTTGGCAGGCAAGTTTTCTTTACCAGGGAAAAGCGCCGTTGTTTTTGTTTGGGGGCCTATGGCTGGGAGTGGCCGGCTGGCTCCTTAGAATCCACGATACGCAGGATGGTTCCTAGACTTGACGTGGCACCAGTGCCAAGTTGGGCTGGTTTGATAGTACCAAGTGCGTCCTGCAATCTGCCATCCAGAAGTGGGGTAGCTTACTTTTGTTTGCCAGGGAAACGGGCCGAGGTTTGTGTCTCGGGGCATATGGCTGGGAGTGACCGGCTGGCTCCTGAAAAGCTACGATAGGCAGGATGGTGACCAGACCCATGGTGGCAGCAGTGCCAAGTTGGGCTGGTTTGATAGTACCAAGTGGCTCCTGCAATCTGCCATCAAAAAGTTGGCAGGCGAGTTTGTTATCCAGGGAAAAGCGCCGTTGTTTGTGCCTGGGGCCCTATGGCCTGGAGTGGACGGATGGCTAATTAGAACCCACGATACACAGGATGGTTCCCAGACCCATGGTGACACCAGTGCCAAGTTGGGCTGGTTTGATAGTACCAAGTGGATCCTGCAATCTGCCATCCAGAAGCGGGGCAGCTTACTTTTGTTTGCCAGGGAAACGGTCCGAGGATTGTGTCTGGGGGCCTAAGCCTGGAAGTGACCGGCTGGCTCGTGAAAAGCTACGATAGGCAGGATGGTGACCAGACCCATGACGGCACCAGTGCCAAGTTGGGCTGGTTTGATAGTACCAAGTGGCTCCTGCAATCTGCCATCAAAAACTTGGCAGGCGAGTTTTGTTTTCCAGGGAAAAGCGCCGTTGTTTGTGTTTGGGGGCCTGTGGCTGGGAGTGGCCGGCTGGCTCCTTAGAATCCATGATACTCAGCATGGTTCCCAGACCAGAGGTGGCACCAGTGCCAAGTTGGGCTGGTTTGATAGTACCAAGTGGTTGCTGCAATCTGCCATCCAGAAGCGGGGCTGCTTACTTTTGTTTGCCAGGGAAACGGGCCGAGTATTGTGTCTGGGGGCCTATGGCTGGGAGTGACCGGCTGGCTCCTGAAAAGCTACGATAGGCAGGATGGTGACCAGACCCATGGTGGCACCAGTGCCAAGTTGGGCTGATTTGATAGTACCAAGTGGCTCCTGCAATCTGCCATCAAAATATTGGCAGGCGAATTTTGTTTTCCAGGGAAAAGCGCCGTTGTTTGTGTTTGGGGGCCTGTGGCAGGGAGTGGCCGGCTGGCTCCTGAAAAGCTACGATAGGCAGGATGTTGACCAGACCCATGGTGGCACCAGTGCCAAGTTGGGCTGGTTTGATAGTAGCAAGTGGCTCCGGCAATCTGCCATCAAAAAGTTGGCAGACGAGTTTTGTTTTCCAGGGAAAAGCGCCGTTGTTTGTGTTTGGGGGCCTGTGGCTGGGAGTGGCCGGCTGGCTGCTTAGAATCTACCATACGCAGGATAGTTCCCAGACCAGAGGTGGCACCAGTGCCAAGTCGGGCTGGTTTGATAGTACCAAGTGCGTCCTGCAATCTGCCATCCAGAAGCGGGACAGCTTACTTTTGTTTGTCAGGGAAACGGGCCGAGCTTTGTGTCTCTGGGCCTACGGCTGGGAGTGACTGGCTGGCTCCTGAAAAGCTACGATAGGCAGGATGGTGACCAGACCCATGGTGGCACCAGTGCCAAGTTGGGCTGGTTTGATAGTACCAAGTGGCTCCTGCAATCTGCCATCAAAAAGTTGGCAGGCACGTTTTGTTTTCCAGGGAAAAGCGCCGTTGTTTTTGTTTGGGGGCCTATGGCTGGGAGTGGCCGGCTGGCTCCTTAGAATCCACGATACGCAGGATGGTTCCCAGACCTGAGGTGGCACCAGTGCCAAGTTGGGCTGGTTTGATAGTACCAAGTGCATCCTGCAATCTGCCATCCAGAAGCGGGGTAGCTTACTTTTGTTTGCCAGGGAAACGGGCCGAGGTTTGTGTCTCGGGGCCTATGGCTGGGAGTGACCGGCTGGCTCCTGAAAAGCTACGATAGGCAGGATGGTGACCAGACCCATGGTGGCACCAGTGCCAAGTTGGGCTGGTTTGATAGTACCAAGTGGCTCCTGCAATCTGCCATCAAAAACTTGGCAGGCGAGTTTGTTATCCAGGGAAAAGCGCCGTTGTTTGTGTTTGGGGGCCTGTGGCTGGGAGTGGCCGGCTGGCTCCTTAGAATCCATGATACGCAGGATGGTTCCCAGACCAGAGGTGGCACCAGTGCCAAGTCGGGCTGGTTTGATGGTGAAAAGTGGCTCCTGCAATCTGCCATCCAGAAGCGGGATAACTTACTTTTGTTTGCCAGGGAAACGGGCCGAGCTTTGTGTCTGGGGGCCTATGGCTGGGAGTGACCGGCTGGCTCCTGAAAAGCTACGATAGGCAGGATGGTGACCAGACCCATGGTGGCACCAGTGTCAAGGTGGGCTGGTTTGATAGTACCAAGTGGCTCCGGCAATCTGCCATCAAAATTTGGCAGGCGAGTTTTGTTTTCCAGGGAAAAGCGCCGTTGTTTGTGTTTGGGGGCCTGTGGGTGGGAGTGGCCGGATGGCTAATTAGAATCCACGATACGCAGCATGGTTCCCAGACCTGAGGTGGCACCAGTGCCAAGTCGGGCTAGTTTGATGGTGCAAAGTGGCTCCTGCAATCTGCCATCCAGTAGCGGGGCAGCTTGCTTTTGTTTGCCAGGGAAACGGGCCGAGGTTTGTGTCTGGGGGCCTATGGCTGGGAGTGACCGGCTGGCTCCTGAAAAGCTACGATAGGCAGGATGGTGACCAGACCCATGGTGGCACCAGTGCCAAGTTGGGCTGGTTTGATAGTACCAAGTGGCTCCTGCAATCTGCCATCAAAAAGTTGGCAGGCGAGTTTTGTTTTCCAGGGAAAAGCACCGTTGTTTGTGTTTGGGGGCCTGTGGCTGGGAGTGGCCGGCTGGCTGCTTAGAATCCACGATACGCAGGATGGTTCCCAGACGTGAGGTGGCGCCAGTGCCAAGTCGGGCTGGTTTGATACTACCAAGTGCGTCCTGCAATCTGCCATCCAGAAGCGGGACAGCTTACTTTTGCTTGCCAGGGAAACGGGCCGAGCTTTGTGTCTGGGGGCCTATGGCTGGGAGTGACCGGCTGGCTCCTGAAAAGCTACGATAGGCAGGATGGTGACCAGACCCATGGTGGCACCAGTGCCAAGTTGGGCTGGTTTGATAGTACCAAGTGGCTCCTGCAATCTGCCATCAAAAATTGGCAGGCGAGTTTTGTTTTCCAGGGAAAAGCGCCGTTGTTGTGTTTAGGGGCCTGTGGCTGGGAGTGGCCGGCTGGCTCCTTAGAATCCACCATACGCAGGATGGTTCCCAGACCCAAGGTGGCACCAGTGCCTAGTCGGGATAGTTTGATGGTGCAAAGTGTCTCCTGCAATCTGCCATCCAGAAGCGGGGCAGCTTACTTTTGTTTGCCAGGGAAAAGGGCCGAGCTTTGTGTCTCGGGGCCTATGGCTGGGAGTGACCGGCTGGCTCCTGAAAAGCTACGATAGGCAGGATGGTGACCAGACCCAAGGTGGCACCAGTGCCAAGTTGGGCTGGTTTGATAGTACCAAGTGGCTCCTGCAATCTGCCATCAAAAAGTTGGCAGGCGAGTTTTGTTTTCCAGGGAAAAGCTCCGTTGTTTGTGTTTGGGGGCCTGTGGCTGGGAGTGGCCGACTGGCTCATTAGAATCCACGATACGCAGGATGGTTCCCAGACTTGTCGTGGCACCAGTGCCAAGTCGGGCTGGTTTGATAGTACCAAGTGGATCCTGCAATCTGCCATCCAGAAGCGGGGCAGCTTACTTTTGTTTGCCAGGGAAACGGGCCGAGGATTTGTCTGGGGGCCTATGGCTGGGAGTGACCGGCTGGCTCCTGAAAAGCTACGATAGGCAGGATGGTGACCAGACCCATGGTGGCAGCAGTGCCAAGTTGGGCTGGTTTGATAGTACCAAGTGGCTCCTGCAATCTGCCATCAAAAAGTCGGCAGGCGAGTTTTGTTTTCCAGGGAAAAGCGCCGTTGTTTGTGTTTGGGAGCCTGTGGCTGGGAGTGGCCGGCTGGCTCTTTAGAATCCACGATACGCAGGATGGTTCCCAGACCAGTGGTGGCACCAGTGCCAAGTCGGGCTGGTTTGATAGTACCAAGTGCGTCCTGCAATCTGCCATCCAGAAGCGGGGCAGCTTACTTTTGTTTTCCAGGGAAACGGTCCGAGGTTTTTGTCTGGGGGCCTATGGCTGGGAGTGACCGGCTGGCTCGTGAAAAGCTACGATAGGCAGGATGGTGACCAGACCCATGGCGGCACCAGTGCCAAGTTGGGCTGGTTTGATAGTACCAAGGGGCTCCTGCAATCTGCCATCAAAAAGTTGGCAGGCCAGTTTTGTTTTCCAGGGAAAAGCGCCGTTGTTTGTGTTTGGGGGCCTGTGGCTGGGAGTGGCCGGCTGGCTCCTTAGAATCCACGATACGCAGGATGGTTCCCAGACCAGAGGTGGCACCAGTGCCAAGTCGGGCTGGTTTGATAGTACCAAGTGGCTCCTGCAATCTGCCATCCAGAAGCGGGGCAGCTTACTTTTGTTTGCCAGGGAAACGGGCCGAGCATTGTGTCTGGGGGCCTATGGCTGGGAGTGACCGGCTGGCTCCTGAAAAGCTACGATAGGCAGGATGGTGACCAGACCCATGGTGGCACCAGTGCCAAGTTGGGCTGGTTTGATAGTACCAAGTGGCTCCTGCAATCTGCCATCAAAAAGTTGGCAGGCGAGTTTGTTATCCAGGGAAAAGCGCCGTTGTTTGTGCCTGGGGCCCTATGGCCTGGAGTGGACGGATGGCTAATTAGAATCCACGATACACAGGATGGTTCCCAGACCCATGGTGACACCAGTGCCAAGTTGGGCTGGTTTGATAGTACCAAGTGGTTCCTGCAATCTGCCATCCAGAAGCGGGGCAGCTTACTTTTGTTTGCCAGGGAAACGGTCCGAGGATTGTGTCTGGGGGCCTAAGCCTGGAAGTGACCGGCTGGCTCGTGAAAAGCTACGATAGGCAGGATGGTGACCAGACCCATGACGGCACCAGTGCCAAGTTGGGCTGGTTTGATAGTACCAAGTGGCTCCTGCAATCTGCCATCAAAACTTGGCAGGCGAGTTTTGTTTTCCAGGGAAAAGCGCCGTTGTTTGTGTTTGGGGGCCTGTGGCTGGGAGTGGCCGGCTGGCTCCTTAGAATCCACGATACTCAGCATGGTTACCAGACCAGAGGTGGCACCAGTGCCAAGTTGGGCTGGTTTGATAGTACCAAGTGGTTGCTGCAATCTGCCATCCAGAAGCGGGGCAGCTTACTTTTGTTTGCCAGGGAAACGGGCCGAGGTTTATGTCTGGGGGCCTATGGCTGGGAGTGACCGGCTGGCTCCTGAAAAGCTACGATAGGCAGGATGGTGACCAGACCCATGGTGGCACCAGTGCCAAGTTGGGCTGATTTGGTAGTACCAAGTGGCTCCTGCAATCTGCCATCAAAAAGTTGGCAGGCGAATTTTTTTTTCCAGGGAAAAGCGCCGTTGTTTGTGTTTGGGGGCCTGTGGCAGGGAGTGGCCGGCTGGCTCCTGAAAAGCTACGATAGGCAGGATGGTGACCAGACCCATGGTGGCACCAGTGCCAAGTTGGGCTGGTTTGATAGTACCAAGTGGCTCCGGCAATCTGCCATCAAAAAGTTGGCAGACGAGTTTTGTTTTCCAGGGAAAAGCGCCGTTGTTTGTGTTTGGGGGCCTGTGGCTGGGAGTGGCCGGCTGGCTGCTTAGAATCTACCATACGCAGGATGGTTCCCAGACCAGAGGTGGCACCAGTGCCAAGTCGGGCTAGTTTGATGGTGCAAAGTGGCTCCTGCAATCTGCCATCCAGAAGCGGGGCAGCTTGCTTTTGTTTGCCAGGGAAACGGGCCGAGGTTTGTGTCTGGGGGCCTATGGCTGGGAGTGACCGGCTTGCTCCTGAAAAGCTACGATAGGCAGGATGGTGACCAGACCCATGGTGGCACCAGTGCCCAGTTGGGCTGGTTTGATAGTACCAAGTGGCTCCTGCAATCTGCCATCAAAAACTTGGCAGGCGAGTTTTGTTTTCCAGGGAAAAGCGCCGTTGTTTGTGTTTGGGGGCCTGTGGCTGGGAGTGGCCGGCTGGCTGCTTAGAATCCACGATATGCAGGATGGTTCCCAGACGTGAGGTGGCGCCAGTGCCAAGTCGCCTGGTTTGATACTACCAAGTGCGTCCTGCAATCTGCCATCCAGAAGCGGGACAGCTTACTTTTGCTTGCCAGGGAAACGGGCCGAGCTTTGTGTCTGGGGGCCTATGGCTGGGAGTGACCGGCTGGCTCCTGAAAAGCTACGATAGGCAGGATGGTGACCAGACCCATGGTGGCACCAGTGCCAAGTTGGGCTGGTTTGATAGTACCAAGTGGCTCCTGCAATCTGCCATCAAAAATTGGCAGGCGAGTTTTGTTTTCCAGGGAAAAGCGCCGTTGTTTGTGTTTGGGGGCCTGTGGGTGGGAGTGGCCGGATGGCTAATTAGAATCCACCATACGCAGGATGGTCCCCAGACCCAAGGTGGCACCAGTGCCTAGTCGGGATAGTTTGATGGTGCAAAGTGGCTCCTGCAATCTGCCATCCAGAAGCGGGGCAGCTTACTTTTGTTTGCCAGGGAAAAGGGCCGAGCTTTGTGTCTCGGGGCCTATGGCTGGGAGTGACCGGCTGGCTCCTGAAAAGCTACGATAGGCAGGATGGTGACCAGACCCAAGGTGGCACCAGTGCCAAGTTGGGCTGGTTTGATAGTACCAAGTGGCTCCTGCAATCTGCCATCAAAAAGTTGGCAGGCGAGTTTTGTTTTCCAGGGAAAAGCTCCGTTGTTTGTGTTTGGGGGCCTGTGGCTGGGAGTGGCCGACTGGCTCATTAGAATCCACGATACGCAGG
The DNA here is from genome assembly GCF_035770615.1 of Melospiza melodia melodia. NCBI lineage: Eukaryota > Metazoa > Chordata > Aves > Passeriformes > Passerellidae > Melospiza > Melospiza melodia. The sequence goes on along the minus strand of NC_086196.1, from coordinate 89,251,286 downwards.
ATGGTTCCCAGACTTGTCGTGGCACCAGTGCCAAGTCGGGCTGGTTTGATAGTACCAAGTGGATCCTGCAATCTGCCATCCAGAAGCGGGGCAGCTTACTTTTGTTTGCCAGGGAAACGGGCCGAGGATTTGTCTGGGGGCCTATGGCTGGGAGTGACCGGCTGGCTCCTGAAAAGCTACGATAGGCAGGATGGTGACCAGACCCATGGTGGCAGCAGTGCCAAGTTGGGCTGGTTTGATAGTACCAAGTGGCTCCTGCAATCTGCCATCAAAAAGTCGGCAGGCGAGTTTTGTTTTCCAGGGAAAAGCGCCGTTGTTTGTGTTTGGGTGCCTGTGGCTGGGAGTGGCCGGCTGGCTCTTTAGAATCCACGATACGCAGGATGGTTCCCAGACCAGTGGTGGCACCAGTGCCAAGTCGGGCTGGTTTGATAGTAACAAGTGCGTCCTGCAATCTGCCATCCAGAAGCGGGGCAGCTTACTTTTGTTTTCCAGGGAAACGGTCCGAGGTTTTTGTCTGGGGGCCTATGGCTGGGAGTGACCGGCTGGCTCGTGAAAAGCTACGATAGGCAGGATGGTGACCAGACCCATGGCGGCACCAGTGCCAAGTTGGGCTGGTTTGATAGTACCAAGGGGCTCCTGCAATCTGCCATCAAAAACTTGGCAGGCGAGTTTTGTTTTCCAGGGAAAAGCGCCGTTGTTTGTGTTTGGGGGCCTGTGGCTGGGAGTGGCCGGCTGGCTCCTTAGAATCCACGATACGCAGGATGGTTCCCAGACCAGAGGTGGCACCAGTGCCAAGTCGGGCTGGTTTGATAGTACCAAGTGGCTCCTGCAATCTGCCATCCAGAAGCGGGGCAGCTTACTTTTGTTTGCCAGGGAAACGGGCCGAGCTTTGTGTCTGGGGGCCTATGGCTGGGAGTGACCGGCTGGCTCCTGAAAAGCTACGATAGGCAGGATGGTGACCAGACCCATGGTGGCACCAGTGCCAAGTTGGGCTGGTTTGATAGTACCAAGTGGCTCCTGCAATCTGCCATCAAAAAGTTGGCAGGCGAGTTTGTTATCCAGGGAATAGCGCCGTTGTTTGTGCCTGGGGCCCTATGGCCTGGAGTGGACGGATGGCTAATTAGAATCCACGATACACAGGATGGTTCCCAGACCCATGGTGACACCAGTGCCAAGTTGGGCTGGTTTGATAGTACCAAGTGGTTCCTGCAATCTGCCATCCAGAAGCGGGGCAGCTTACTTTTGTTTGCCAGGGAAACGGTCCGAGGATTGTGTCTGGGGGCCTAAGCCTGGAAGTGACCGGCTGGCTCCTGAAAAGCTACGATAGGCAGGATGGTGACCAGACCCATGACGGCACCAGTGCCAAGTTGGGCTGGTTTGATAGTACCAAGTGGCTCCTGCAATCTGCCATCAAAACTTGGCAGGCGAGTTTTGTTTTCCAGGGAAAAGCGCCGTTGTTTGTGTTTGGGGGCCTGTGGCTGGGAGTGGCCGGCTGGCTCCTTAGAATCCACGATACTCAGCATGGTTCCCAGACCAGAGGTGGCACCAGTGCCAAGTTGGGCTGGTTTGATAGTACCAAGTGGTTGCTGCAATCTGCCATCCAGAAGCGGGGCAGCTTACTTTTGTTTGCCAGGGAAACGGGCCGAGGTTTATGTCTGGGGGCCTATGGCTGGGAGTGACCGGCTGGCTCCTGAAAAGCTACGATAGGCAGGATGGTGACCAGACCCATGGTGGCACCAGTGCCAAGTTGGGCTGATTTGGTAGTACCAAGTGGCTTCTGCAATCTGCCATCAAAAAGTTGGCAGGCGAATTTTTTTTTCCAGGGAAAAGCGCCGTTGTTTGTGTTTGGGGGCCTGTGGCAGGGAGTGGCCGGCTGGCTCCTGAAAAGCTACGATAGGCAGGATGGTGACCAGACCCATGGTGGCACCAGTGCCAAGTTGGGCTGGTTTGATAGTACCAAGTGGCTCCGGCAATCTGCCATCAAAAAGTTGGCAGACGAGTTTTGTTTTCCAGGGAAAAGCGCCGTTGTTTGTGTTTGGGGGCCTGTGGCTGGGAGTGGCCGGCTGGCTGCTTAGAATCTACCATACGCAGGATGGTTCCCAGACCAGAGGTGGCACCAGTGCCAAGTCGGGCTAGTTTGATGGTGCAAAGTGGCTCCTGCAATCTGCCATCCAGAAGCGGGGCAGCTTGCTTTTGTTTGCCAGGGAAACGGGCCGAGGTTTGTGTCTGGGGGCCTCTGGCTGGGGGTGGCTGGCTGGCTCCTGAAAAGCTACGATAGGCAGGATGGTGACCAGACCCATGGTGGCACCAGTGCCAAGTTGGGCTGGTTTGATAGTACCAAGTGGCTCCTGCAATCTGCCATCAAAAACTTGGCAGGCGAGTTTTGTTTTCCAGGGAAAAGCGCCGTTGTTTGTGTTTGGGGGCCTGTGGCTGGGAGTGGCCGGCTGGCTGCTTAGAATCCACGATATGCAGGATGGTTCCCAGACGTGAGGTGGCGCCAGTGCCAAGTCGCCTGGTTTGATACTACCAAGTGCGTCCTGCAATCTGCCATCCAGAAGCGGGACAGCTTACTTTTGCTTGCCAGGGAAACGGGCCGAGCTTTGTGTCTGGGGGCCTATGGCTGGGAGTGACCGGCTGGCTCCTGAAAAGCTACGATAGGCAGGATGGTGACCAGACCCATGGTGGCACCAGTGCCAAGTTGGGCTGGTTTGATAGTACCAAGTGGCTCCTGCAATCTGCCATCAAAAATTGGCAGGCGAGTTTTGTTTTCCAGGGAAAAGCGCCGTTGTTTGTGTTTGGGGGCCTGTGGGTGGGAGTGGCCGGCTGGCTCCTTAGAATCCACGATACGCAGGATGGTTCCCAGACCTGAGGTGGCACCAGTGCCAAGTCGGGCTAGTTGGATGGTGCAAAGTGGCTCCTGCAATCTGCCATCCAGAAGCGGGGCAGCTTACTTTTGTTTTCCAGGGAAACGGGCCGAGGTTTGTGTCTGGGGGCCTATGGCTGGGAGTGACCGGCTGGCTCCTGAAAAGCTACGATAGGCAGGATGGTGACCAGACCCATGGTGGCACCAGTGCCAAGTTGGGCTGATTTGATAGTAGCAAGTGGCTCCTGCAATCTGCCATCAAAAAGTCGGCAGGCGAGTTTTGTTTTCCAGGGAAAAGCGCCGTTGTTTGTGTCTGGGGGCCTGTGGCAGGGAGTGACCGGCTGGCTCCTTAGAATCCACGATACGCAGGATGGTTCCCAGACCCAAGGTGGCACCAGTGCCAAGTTGGGCTGGTTTGATAGTACCAAGTGCGTCCTGCAATCTGCCATCCAGAAGCGGGGCAGCTTACTTTTGTTTGCCAGGGAAACGGGTCGAGCTTTGTGTCTGGGGGCCTATGGCTGGGAGTGACCGGCTGGCTCCTGAAAAGCTACGATAGGCAGGATGGTGACCGGACCCATGGTGGCAACAGTGCCAAGTAGGGCTGGTTTGATAGTACCAAGTGGCTCCGGCAATCTGCCATCAAAAAGTTGGCAGGCAAGTTTTGTTTTCCAGGGAAAAGCGCCGTTGTTTTTTTTGGGGGGCCAATGGCTGGGAGTGGCCGGCTGGCTCCTTAGAATCTACGATACGCAGGATGGTTCCCAGACCAGAGGTGGCACCAGTGCCAAGTCGGGCTGGTTTGATAGTACCAAGTGCGTCCTGCAATCTGCCATCCAGAAGCGGGGTAGCTTACTTTTGTTTGCCCGGGAAACGGGCCGAGGTTTTTGTCTCGGGGCCTATGGCTGGGAGTGACCGGCTGGCTCCTGAAAAGCTACGATAGGCAGGATGTTGACCAGACCCATGGTGGCACAAGTGCCAAGTTCGGCTTGTTTGATAGTACCAAGTGGCTCCTGCAATCTGCCATCAAAATGTTGGCAGGCGAATTTTGCTTTCCAGGGAAAAGCGCCGTTGTTTGTGTTTGGGGGCCTGTGGCAGGGAGTGGCCGGCTGGCTCCTGAAAAGCTACGATAGGCAGGATGGTGACCAGATCCAAGGTGGCACCTGTGCCAAGTCGGGCTGATTTGATAGTACTAAGTAGCTCCTGCAATCTGCCATGCAGAAGCGGGGCAGCTTACTTTTGTTTGCCAGGGAAACGGGACGAGGTTTGTGTTTGGGGGCCTATGGCTGAGAGTGACCGGCTGGCTCCTGAAAAGCTACAATAGGCAGGATGGTGACCAGACCCATGGTGGCACCAGTGCCAAGTTCGGCTGGTTTGATAGTACCAAGTGGTTCCTGCGATCTGCCATCCAGAAGCAGGGCAGCTGAGTTTTGTTTGCCAGAGAAAAGGGCCTTGGTTTGTGTTTGGGGGCATATGGCTGGGTGTGGCCAGCTGGCTCCTTAAAATGCACGATATGCAACATGGCTCCCAGACCCAAGGTGGCACCAGTGCCAAGTTGGGCTGGTTTGATAGTACCAAGTGGCTCCTGCAATCTTCCATGATCACGTGGAGAAATACTTTCTGGTTTCAGCCTCATGCTCTTTCTTCTCTCCCTCAACTTCTCTATCACCTCTCATCTGGTTCACATGCGCTGTCTTCAAGGTCCACAGGCTACTTTTCACAGAATCTTCTGGCCTGATGAAGTAAGAATGATGAATAGAACAGAGCTGGGATCTATTTTCCAGTTTGGATAAAATGCATTCTGCACACAAATCCAAGGAGAACGGGCTGCCCCGATGCCCAGAAAATCTTTCACTCCTGCTAGTGTTCTACGTCAACCGCAACTTAGTCTGAAAGAAAAGCTTTTTCTCTGAGAGCATCTGAGAGGTTTGCATGAAGCACTGATATCTGACATATGCAATTTTGAATAGGAGAGGAAAAAGAAAATGGCAAGGAGTTTTTAATTTTAGTGGTTTCAATTTTAATTTCCGTGCACTTTTTCAAAACTTGTCAGCTCAAATGCCCATCAACATCTTTTAGTCATCTGTAAGTCAGTATTCATATAAAATGTGCTTCAAATCCAAAGAATTTCAAATTTGCACTCCAAGCTTCTATGCCTAGATTTATGATTTCCTACACATATTAGATGAAAGGAAGGCCTTTTTTACTGTGGGAGTGCTGGAACACTGGAACAGGTTGCCCAGAGAAGTTGTGGGTGTCCCATCCCTGAAAGTATTCAAGGTCACCTTGGACAGGGCTTGGAGCAGCAACAAAGGAGAAGCTTGATGGTAGAGAAACAAAGTTGGACTATAGAAGAAACTCGGATTGAAGTATAGGATCAAGTTTTCTCTCAGCTCTTGGGGTAAATTCAAAGTTGTACAAAATGACATTTATCTGTGCTATTCACTACTGTAACAGAAAGTTTCATGAAAACTGTACAGAAGATAGTAAATTTTAAAAGAGATAAGAATTACAGCATAAAATCCATGGGATAGGTTACAACATGAGACACTCTCTAAGAGAAAATCTCTGTGTTTCAGCACTTCATCAGGGTAAGATTTCATGAAGTGCCAAAGAAGGCGGCAAAATATCATTCGGGACATTATTTACTGGAATTCAGCCTGGCCATTAGTAGGAACTGCCTTTGAACATATCATGTAGATATACCACACACACTTTCCCTTCACTGAAAAATTACTGTTTACAACAAATAAGCAATTGACGATCAAAATTGATTGAAAGCATCTTAAACATGTCAAGTATTTCATTGTAGATGATCTGTGATCCAAATGCTTCTTCCACCTTCGAGAGGGACAGAAGAATTCTTCCATATCATGATGGTTTAAAATTGTATCAACCAATGTTTTCTGCTGAAAAGATATCATCTATTTTTTTCTATTTTTGGAAGAAAATATTCCTAGACATACAACAGGTGAGAACTAAGTAATTTTAAAGAAACAAATGAAATGAAAATATTCTGTAAATAGAATGAAATGAAAAGCTGTGTTTTAAATAGGAGCTAAATATTAAACAGAATTTTTGTACCAGGCATTTGAATTACTGCACCAGCTCTTTTGCCCATCAAGAGAGGCATTTAGCATTTCAGTCTTTTCCAAGGTGTTCATGATCTGCTATGCTGATCTCTGTGTGTGCCTAGGTGTGTGTGGAGGGGGGGGCATATGAAGGGGAGTGTGTATGTTTGCTTTACAATTGTTGTGGCAGATTCATGCCTCAGCTCCACATTTTGTTTTAAAAAGGTCACACCGAGTGGATATGAAGTTTACTATCAACAAGAGATCGATTCCCAAATCATCCATTTGACTCTCCCTTATAAATCATGTGCTTTGTTGCATATTTTATCAAATATACTTTCAAGCCAGATGGAGGAAGGAGGATGTGGGAATCCCTCCACCATCTTGCAACTTTTATGTAAGTAGGTTTTCAAGAAAATCATCATTTCTCTTTTAAATATGTCTGGAACAGGCATGATGGTAGTGTCAACCTGTTGGAGTTTTTGTTGCTGGAAGAAGTTGTACAAAAGGATTGGTTTTTACATTGACCAGTTACTGAATCAAGCGCAGGAATACATTGGAAATTTAGCTGGGGGTTCCTTTTCCCAGCAGACTACTTCTAGAACGAGCTTGTACACTGAAGCTGACTCTTTTGCTCTCTTTTTGTTTCTTTCCTATTTTCTTGGCTTCTTTGCCACTATCTAGACAATTTTGGAACTTTGTTCCCAACTAAAATGGTTTCAATAGTCTGATTGTGATCATACATTTTTACAAGGAATTTTTAAAATCTTTCCTCGAGTCCAGAAAGTCAAGGACTTAGATCTTTTTCTTCCCTTATCAATATTGCCATGAAATTGATAAATAAAGACCAACTCTTTATTTTTGTTTTTAACCCACGTAGATAATTCCCATCCATTAATCCATTTTGTGGACCAATAGCTGCCATTCTGATGGAAGCTGTCACTTCTTAACAATAGGCATTCTGTGACTATGTTGACAGCACTTTGGGTGAAGGTCCTAACTGGTCTTAGATATACATAGGGAGAAATTTGCTCAGCCAGTGTCAGTCTTAAGCATGCGTATCAGAAGATCTTTCTAGAGCTGGGAATTTTCCCATGAAAGGGATTCAGTTAGGGAAGAGACACTTGTGCCAGAGTTTTACATTCTTCTTGAACACTGCTTAAGGAACTTAGATGCCATGTCCATTTGGATCTCTGTCTGCACAGAACTTTGTCATGCCAGTGCTTTGAAATGCATCTTGAAGAGAATTCACTAGCACAGAATGAAAGAGAGTGGAAGGGGTTGGTGGGGCTAACCAGGCCCAACCCCCCTGCCTAAACCAGGATACCTAGAGCCTCTTGCCCAGGATTCTATCTGGGTGTACTTTTAATGTCTTCAAAGATCCAGGCTCCACAATCTTTCTGGGCAGTCTGTGCCGTGGTTCAGTCACCCTGACAGTAAAGAAACATTTACTGATGTTCAAAGGCAATCTCCTGTATTTCAGTGTGTGCCCACTGCCTCTTGTCTTTTCCCTCAGCATCACTGAAAAGACACTGATTCCCTCCCCTTTGCACTATTGCTTCCATATGTATGTGTGATGCCATGTAGAGGTATGTCAAAAACCTCCCTGAAGCCCAGGCAGATAATATTCCCTTCATCTACCAGTCAAGTTGATTCATCAGAGGAGTTTAAAGTGATGTTCAGCATGAAATTCCCCTGAAAAATCATGCTAACTACATTATTTGGTCATCTGTCATGTGCCTGGCAAGGATTTCCAGGAAGAGCTGCTTCATCAACTTCCTGGGGATAAAAAAGAGGCTGGCTGGTTTGTACTATGGCGAGTCCTCTTAATTGCCTTTTTTGAAGATGGGTGTCATTTGCTAACATCCACTCTTTAGCCTCTCTTGTCGTCTACATCTTAGCAAAACGCTTTTCCACTATGTCTGGCTAGGAAAAACTGTGCCAGCACAGAAAACATCTCCCATCGTGTTCTAGAAGTTGCACGGATGTCTGCCAAGTGTTTGGCAGGAAGAAAAGAAAAGTTGTCCAAAACAGCTTCCAATCGAATGTTCCTGTGATTGGAAAAGTCAGGAGAGTGCAAAGGTACTGTTTTCTATCAGTTGGCAAGGTGCGCACACAATCCCAGTGTTGTACAGCTTGCTTCTTCACCTTCCCGAAGCTGCCGCTCTCGCCGGCTGCCGGAGCCCAAGAAGCGGCTTCTTCGCGCAAAGACGATTGTGCCGCTCACAGTGCTCTCCTTAGCGCGGCTTCTGCCGAAAGACGCCCGGCAGCGGCTCTTACCTCCGGAGAGCATCCTACCTTCGTCTTTAGCTCCTCTTCTCATCTACACCTCGGCAAAAAGCTTCTCCACTATGTCTGGCTAGGAAAAACTGTGCCAGCACAGAAAACATCTCCCATCGTGTTCTAGAAGTTGCACGGATGTCTGCCAAGTGTTTGGCAGGAAGAAAAGAAAAGTTGTCCAAAACAGCTTCCAATCGAATGTTCCTGTGATTGGAAAAGTCAGGAGAGTGCAAAGGTACTGTTTTCTATCAGTTGGCAAGGTGCGCACACAATCCCAGTGTTGTACAGCTTGCTTCTTCACCTTCCCGAAGCTGCCGCTCTCGCCGGCTGCCGGAGCCCAAGAAGCGGCTTCTTCGCGCAAAGACGATTGTGCCGCTCACAGTGCTCTCCTTAGCGCGGCTTCTGCCGAAAGACGCCCGGCAGCGGCTCTTACCTCCGGAGAGCATCCTACCTTCGTCTTTCGCGTCTTTTGTAGTCTACATCTTAGCAAAACGCTTTTCCACTATGTCTGGCTAGGAAAAACTGTGCCAGCACAGAAAACATCTCCCATCGTGTTCTAGAAGTTGCACGGATGTCTGCCAAGTGTTTGGCAGGAAGAAAAGAAAAGTTGTCCAAAACAGCTTCCAATCGAATGTTCCTGTGATTGGAAAAGTCAGGAGAGTGCAAAGGTACTGTTTTCTATCAGTTGGCAAGGTGCGCACACAATCCCAGTGTTGTACAGCTTGCTTCTTCACCTTCCCGAAGCTGCCGCTCTCGCCGGCTGCCGGAGCCCAAGAAGCGGCTTCTTCGCGCAAAGACGATTGTGCCGCTCACAGTGCTCTCCTTAGCGCAGCTTCTGCCGAAAGACGCCCGGCAGCGGCTCTTACCTCCTGAAAGTGGCAGCTTCGGGAAGGTGAAGAAGCAAGCTGTACAACACTGGGATTGTGTGCGCACCTTGCCAACTGATAGAAAACAGTACCTTTGCACTCTCCTGACTTTTCCAATCACAGGAACATTCGATTGGAAGCTGTTTTGGACAACTTTTCTTTTCTTCCTGCCAAACACTTGGCAGACATCCGTGCAACTTCTAGAACACGATGGGAGATGTTTTCTGTGCTGGCACAGTTTTTCCTAGCCAGACATAGTGGAGAAGCTTTTTGCCGAGGTGTAGATGAGAAGAGGAGCTAAAGACGAAGGTAGGATGCTCTCCGGAGGTAAGAGCCGCTGCCGGGCGTCTTTCGGCAGAAGCCGCGCTAAGGAGAGCCCTGTGAGCGGCACAATCGTCTTTGCGCGAAGAAGCCGCTTCTTGGGCTCCGGCAGCCGGCGAGAGCGGCAGCTTCGGGAAGGTGAAGAAGCAAGCTGTACAACACTGGGATTGTGTGCGCACCTTGCCAACTGATAGAAAACAGTACCTTTGCACTCTCCTGACTTTTCCAATCACAGGAACATTCGATTGGAAGCTGTTTTGGACAACTTTTCTTTTCTTCCTGCCAAACACTTGGCAGACATCCGTGCAACTTCTAGAACACGATGGGAGATGTTTTCTGTGCTGGCACAGTTTTTCCTAGCCAGACATAGTGGAGAAGCTTTTTGCCGAGGTGTAGATGAGAAGAGGAGCTAAAGACGAAGGTAGGATGCTCTCCGGAGGTAAGAGCCGCTGCCGGGCGTCTTTCGGCAGAAGCCGCGCTAAGGAGAGCCCTGTGAGCGGCACAATCGTCTTTGCGCGAAGAAGCCGCTTCTTGGGCTCCGGCAGCCGGCGAGAGCGGCAGCTTCGGGAAGGTGAAGAAGCAAGCTGTACAACACTGGGATTGTGTGCGCACCTTGCCAACTGATAGAAAACAGTACCTTTGCACTCTCCTGACTTTTCCAATCACAGGAACATTCGATTGGAAGCTGTTTTGGACAACTTTTCTTTTCTTCCTGCCAAACACTTGGCAGACATCCGTGCAACTTCTAGAACACGATGGGAGATGTTTTCTGTGCTGGCACAGTTTTTCCTAGCCAGACATAGTGGAAAAGCGTTTTGCTAAGATGTAGACGACAAGAGAGGCTAAAGAGTGGATGTTAGCAAATGACACCCATCTTCAAAAAAGGCAATTAAGAGGACTCGCCATAGTACAAACCAGCCAGCCTCTTTTTTATCCCCAGGAAGTTGATGAAGCAGCTCTTCCTGGAAATCCTTGCCAGGCACATGACAGATGACCAAATAATGTAGTTAGCATGATTTTTCAGGGGAATTTCATGCTGAACATCACTTTAAACTCCTCTGATGAATCAACTTGACTGGTAGATGAAGGGAATATTATCTGCCTGGGCTTCAGGGAGGTTTTTGACATACCTCTACATGGCATCACACATACATATGGAAGCAATAGTGCAAAGGGGAGGGAATCAGTGTCTTTTCAGTGATGCTGAGGGAAAAGACAAGAGGCAGTGGGCACACACTGAAATACAGGAGATTGCCTTTGAACATCAGTAAATGTTTCTTTACTGTCAGGGTGACTGAACCACGGCACAGACTGCCCAGAAAGATTGTGGAGCCTGGATCTTTGAAGACATTAAAAGTACACCCAGATAGAATCCTGGGCAAGAGGCTCTAGGTATCCTGGTTTAGGCAGGGGGGTTGGGCCTGGTTAGCCCCACCAACCCCTTCCACTCTCTTTCATTCTGTGCTAGTGAATTCTCTTCAAGATGCATTTCAAAGCACTGGCATGACAAAGTTCTGTGCAGACAGAGATCCAAATGGACATGGCATCTAAGTTCCTTAAGCAGTGTTCAAGAAGAATGTAAAACTCTGACACAAGTGTCTCTTCCCTAACTGAATCCCTTTCATGGGAAAATTCCCAGCTCTAGAAAGATCTTCTGATACGCATGCTTAAGACTGACACTGGCTGAGCAAATTTCTCCCTATGTATATCTAAGACCAGTTAGGATCTTCACCCAAAGTGCTGTCAACATAGTCACAGAATGCCTATTGTTAAGAAGTGACAGCTTCCATCAGAATGGCAGCTATTGGTCCACAAAATGGATTAATGGATGGGAATTATCTACGTGGGTTAAAAACAAAAATAAAGAGTTGGTCTTTATTTATCAATTTCATGGCAATATTGATAAGGGAAGAAAAAGATCTAAGTCCTTGACTTTCTGGACTCGAGGAAAGATTTTAAAAATTCCTTGTAAAAATGTATGATCACAATCAGACTATTGAAACCATTTTAGTTGGGAACAAAGTTCCAAAATTGTCTAGATAGTGGCAAAGAAGCCAAGAAAATAGGAAAGAAACAAAAAGAGAGCAAAAGAGTCAGCTTCAGTGTACAAGCTCGTTCTAGAAGTAGTCTGCTGGGAAAAGGAACCCCCAGCTAAATTTCCAATGTATTCCTGCGCTTGATTCAGTAACTGGTCAATGTAAAAACCAATCCTTTTGTACAACTTCTTCCAGCAACAAAAACTCCAACAGGTTGACACTACCATCATGCCTGTTCCAGACATATTTAAAAGAGAAATGATGATTTTCTTGAAAACCTACTTACATAAAAGTTGCAAGATGGTGGAGGGATTCCCACATCCTCCTTCCTCCATCTGGCTTGAAAGTATATTTGATAAAATATGCAACAAAGCACATGATTTATAAGGGAGAGTCAAATGGATGATTTGGGAATCGATCTCTTGTTGATAGTAAACTTCATATCCACTCGGTGTGACCTTTTTAAAACAAAATGTGGAGCTGAGGCATGAATCTGCCACAACAATTGTAAAGCAAACATACACACTCCCCTTCATATGCCCCCCCCTCCACACACACCTAGGCACACACAGAGATCAGCATAGCAGATCATGAACACCTTGGAAAAGACTGAAATGCTAAATGCCTCTCTTGATGGGCAAAAGAGCTGGTGCAGTAATTCAAATGCCTGGTACAAAAATTCTGTTTAATATTTAGCTCCTATTTAAAACACAGCTTTTCATTTCATTCTATTTACAGAATATTTTCATTTCATTTGTTTCTTTAAAATTACTTAGTTCTCACCTGTTGTATGTCTAGGAATATTTTCTTCCAAAAATAGAAAAAAATAGATGATATCTTTTCAGCAGAAAACATTGGTTGATACAATTTTAAACCATCATGATATGGAAGAATTCTTCTGTCCCTCTCGAAGGTGGAAGAAGCATTTGGATCACAGATCATCTACAATGAAATACTTGACATGTTTAAGATGCTTTCAATCAATTTTGATCGTCAATTGCTTATTTGTTGTAAACAGTAATTTTTCAGTGAAGGGAAAGTGTGTGTGGTATATCTACATGATATGTTCAAAGGCAGTTCCTACTAATGGCCAGGCTGAATTCCAGTAAATAATGTCCCGAATGATATTTTGCCGCCTTCTTTGGCACTTCATGAAATCTTACCCTGATGAAGTGCTGAAACACAGAGATTTTCTCTTAGAGAGTGTCTCATGTTGTAACCTATCCCATGGATTTTATGCTGTAATTCTTATCTCTTTTAAAATTTACTATCTTCTGTACAGTTTTCATGAAACTTTCTGTTACAGTAGTGAATAGCACAGATAAATGTCATTTTGTACAACTTTGAATTTACCCCAAGAGCTGAGAGAAAACTTGATCCTATACTTCAATCCGAGTTTCTTCTATAGTCCAACTTTGTTTCTCTACCATCAAGCTTCTCCTTTGTTGCTGCTCCAAGCCCTGTCCAAGGTGACCTTGAATACTTTCAGGGATGGGACACCCACAACTTCTCTGGGCAACCTGTTCCAGTGTTCCAGCACTCCCACAGTAAAAAAGGCCTTCCTTTCATCTAATATGTGTAGGAAATCATAAATCTAGGCATAGAAGCTTGGAGTGCAAATTTGAAATTCTTTGGATTTGAAGCACATTTTATATGAATACTGACTTACAGATGACTAAAAGATGTTGATGGGCATTTGAGCTGACAAGTTTTGAAAAAGTGCACGGAAATTAAAATTGAAACCACTAAAATTAAAAACTCCTTGCCATTTTCTTTTTCCTCTCCTATTCAAAATTGCATATGTCAGATATCAGTGCTTCATGCAAACCTCTCAGATGCTCTCAGAGAAAAAGCTTTTCTTTCAGACTAAGTTGCGGTTGACGTAGAACACTAGCAGGAGTGAAAGATTTTCTGGGCATCGGGGCAGCCCGTTCTCCTTGGATTTGTGTGCAGAATGCATTTTATCCAAACTGGAAAATAGATCCCAGCTCTGTTCTATTCATCATTCTTACTTCATCAGGCCAGAAGATTCTGTGAAAAGTAGCCTGTGGACCTTGAAGACAGCGCATGTGAACCAGATGAGAGGTGATAGAGAAGTTGAGGGAGAGAAGAAAGAGCATGAGGCTGAAACCAGAAAGTATTTCTCCACGTGATCATGGAAGATTGCAGGAGCCACTTGGTACTATCAAACCAGCCCAACTTGGCACTGGTGCCACCTTGGGTCTGGGAGCCATGTTGCATATCGTGCATTTTAAGGAGCCAGCTGGCCACACCCAGCCATATGCCCCCAAACACAAACCAAGGCCCTTTTCTCTGGCAAACAAAACTCAGCTGCCCTGCTTCTGGATGGCAGATTGCAGGAACCACTTGGTACTATCAAACCAGCCCAACTTGGCACTGGTGCCACCATGGGTCTGGTCACCATCCTGCCTATTGTAGCTTTTCAGGAGCCAGCCGGTCACTCTCAGCCATAGGCCCCCAAACACAAACCTCGGCCCGTTTCCCTGGCAAACAAAAGTAAGCTGCCCCGCTTCTGCATGGCAGATTGCAGGAGCTACTTAGTACTATCAAATCAGCCCGACTTGGCACAGGTGCCACCTTGGATCTGGGAACCATCCTGTGTATCGTGGATTTTCAGGGGCCAGCCGGCCACTCTCAGCCATATGCCCCCAAAAACAAACCACGGACCTTTTCTCTGGCAAACAAAAATCAGCTGCCCCACTTCTGGATGGCAGATTGCAGGAGCCACTTGGGACTATCACACCAGCACAACATGGCACTGCTGCCACCTTGGATCTGGGAACAATCCTGCGTATCGTACATATTCAGGAACCAGCCGAACACTCCCAGCCACAGGCCCCCAAACACAAACAACGGCCCATTTCCCTGGCAAACAAAACTCAGCTGCCCCGCTTCTGGATGGCAGTTTGCAGGAGCCACTTGGGACTATCAAACCAGCCCGACTTGGTAATTGTACCACCTTGGATCTGGGAACCATCCGGCGTATCGTGGATTTTCAGGGGCCAGCCGGTCATTCCCAGCCATATGCCCCCAAACACAAACCTCGGCCCTTTTCTCTGGCAAACAAAACTCAACTGCCCCTCTTCTGGATGGCAAATTGCAGGACGCACTTGGTACTACAAAAAGAGCCCGACTTGGCAGTGGTGCCACCTTGGCTCTGGGAACCATCCTGCGTATCGAGCATTTTAAGGAGCCAGCCGGCAATTCCCAGCCGTATGCCCCAAAAAGAAACCATGGACATTTTCTCTGGCAAAAAAAACTCAGCTGTCCCGCTTCTGGATGGCAGATTGCAGGAGTCACTTTGAACCATACAACCAGCCTTACTTGGCACTGGTGCCACCTTGGATCTGGGAACCATCCTGCCTATCGTTGATTTTCAGGGGCCAGCCGGCCACTCTCAGCCATAGGCCCCCAAACACAAACCACAGCCCTTTTCTCTAGCAAACAAAATTCAACTGCCCCGCTTCTGGATGGCAAATTGCAGGAGCCACTGGGTACTACAAAAACAGCCTGACTTGGCACTGGTGCCACCTTGCGTCTGGTTACCATGCGGCGTATCGTGCATTTTAAGGAGCCAGGTGGCCACTCCCAGCCATATGCCCCCAAACACAACCCACGGCCCTTTTCTCTGGCAAACAAAACTCAGCTGCCCCGCTTCTGGATGGGAGATTGCAGGAGGCACTTGACACTGTCAAACGAGCCCCACTTGGCACTGGTGCCACCTTGGGTCTGGGAACCATGCTGCGTATCGTGGATTTTCAGGAGCCAGCCGGCCACTGCCAGCCACAGGCCCCCAAACACAAACCACAGCCTTTTCCTCTGGCAAACAAAACTCAGCTGCCCCGCTTCTGGATGGCAGATTGCAGGAGCCACTTGGTACTATCAAACCAGCCCAACTTGGCACTGGTGCCACCTCTGGTCTGGGAACCATCCTGCCTATCGTGGATTTTAAGGAGCCAGCCGGCTACTCCCAGCCACAGGCCCCCAACAAAAACCACGGCCCTTTTTTCTCGCAAACAAAACTTAGCTGCCTCACTTCTGGATGGCAGATTGCAGGAGCCACTTGGTGTAATCAAACCAGCCCGACTTGGCACTGGTGCCACCTTGGGTCTGGGAACCATCCTGCGTATCGTGGATTCTAAGGAGCCAGCCAGCCACTCCCAGCCACAGGCCCCCAAACAAAATCAACGGCGCTGTTCCCTGGAAAACAAAACACGCCTGCCAACTTTTTGATGGAGTTTGCAGGAGCCACTTGGTACTATCAAACCAGCCCGACTTGGCACTGGTGCCACCTTGGGTCTGGGAAACATCCTGCGTATCCTGGATTCTTAGGAGCCTGCCGGCCACTCCTAGCCACAGGCCCCCAAACAAAAACCTAGGCCTATTTCTCTGGCAAACAAAAGTAAGCTGCCCTGCTTCTGGATGGCAGATTGCAGGAGACACTTGGTACTATCAAACCAGCCCGACTTGGCACTGGTGCCACCTTGGATCTGGGAACCATGCTGTGTATCGTGGATATTCAGGGGCCAGCTGGCCACTCTCAGCCATATGTCCCCAAACAGAAACCTCGGCCCGTTTCTCTGGCAAACAAAACTCAACTGCCCCTCTTCTGGATGGCAAATTGCAGGATGAACTTGATACTAAAACCGCAGGCCGACTTGGTAGTGGTGACACCTTGGGCCTGGGAACCATCATGCGTATCGAGCATTTTAAGGAGCCAGCCGGCCACTCCCAGCAATATGCCCCCAAAAACAATCCACGGAATTTTTCTCTGGCAAACAAAAATCAGCTGCCCCGCTTCTGGATGGCAGATTGCAGGAGCCACTTTGCACCATCAAACCAGCCCGACTTGGCACTGGTGCCACCTTGCATCTGGGAACCATGCTGCCTAGCGTGGATTTTCAGGAGCCAGCCGGCCACTCTCAGCTATATGCCCCCAAACAAAACCCACGGCCCGTTTCCCTGGCAAACAAAATTAAGCTGCCCCGCTTCTGGATGGCAGATTGCAGGACGCACTTGGTAGTATCAAACCAGCCCGACTTGGCACTGGTGCCACCTTGGGTCTGGGAACCATCCTGCGTATCGTGGGTTCAAAGGAGCCAGCCGGCCACTCCCAGCCACAGGCCCCCAAATACAAACAATGGCGCTTTTCCCTGGAAAACAAAACTCGCCTGCCAACTTTTTGATGGCAGATTACAGGAGCCACTTGGTACTATCAAACCAGCCCAACTTGGCACTGGTGCCACCATGGGTCTGGTAACCATCCTGCCTATTGTAGCTTTTCAGGAGCCAGCCGGTCACTCCCAGCCATAGGCCCCCAGACACAAACCTCGGCCCGTTTCCCTGGCAAACTAAAGTAAGCTGCCCCGCTTCTGGATGGCAGATTGCAGGAGCCACTTGGTACTATCAAACCAGCCCAACTTGGCACTGGTGCCACCTTGGGTCTGGGAACCATGCTGCGTAACACAGATTCTAAGGAGGCAGTCGGCCACTCCCAGCCACAAGCCCCCAAACACAAACAACGGCGCTATTCTCTGGCAAACAAAACTCAACTGCCCCTCTTCTGGATGGCAAATTGCAGGACGCACTTGGTACTATAAAAACAGCCCGACTTGGCACTGGTGCCACCTTGGGTCTGGGAACCATCCTGCGTATTGTGGGTTGTCAGGAGCCAGCCGAACACTCTCGGCCACAGACCCCAATTAAAAACAACGGCCCGTTTCACAGGCAAACAAAACTCAGCTGCCCCGCTTCTGGATGGGAGATTGCACGAGGCACTTGACACTGTGAAACCAGCCCCACTTGGCACTGGTGCCACCTTGGGTCTGGGAACCATGCTGCGTATCATGGATTTTCAGGAGCCAGCCGGTCACTCACAGCCATAGGCCCCCAAACACAAACCTCGTCCCGTTTCCCTGGCAAACAAAAGTAAGCTGCCCCGCTTCTGCATGGCAGATTGCAGGAGCTACTTAGTACTATCAAATCAGCCCGACTTGGCACAGGTGCCACCTTGGATCTGGTCACCATCCTGCCTATCGTAGCTTTTCAGGAGCCAGCCGGCCACTCCCTGCCACAGGCCCCCAAACACAAACAACGGCGCTTTTCCCTGGAAAGCAAAATTCGCCTGCCAACATTTTGATGGCAGATTGCAGGAGCCACTTGGTACTATCTAACAAGCCGAACTTGGCACTTGTGCCACCATGGGTCTGGTCAACATCCTGCCTATCGTAGCTTTTCAGGAGCCAGCCGGTCACTCCCAGCCATAGGCCCCGAGACAAAAACCTCGGCCCGTTTCCCGGGCAAACAAAAGTAAGCTACCCCGCTTCTGGATGGCAGATTGCAGGACGCACTTGGTACTATCAAACCAGCCCGACTTGGCACTGGTGCCACCTCTGGTCTGGGAACCATCCTGCGTATCGTAGATTCTAAGGAGCCAGCCGGCCACTCCCAGCCATTGGCCCCCCAAATAAAACAACGGCGCTTTTCCCTGGAAAACAAAACTTGCCTGCCAACTTTTTGATGGCAGATTGCCGGAGCCACTTGGTACTATCAAACCAGCCCTACTTGGCACTGGTGCCACCATGGGTCTGGTCACCATCCTGCCTATCGTAGCTTTTCAGGAGCCAGCCGGTCACTCCCAGCCATAGGCCCCCAGACACAAAGCTTGACCCGTTTCCCTGGCAAACAAAAGTAAGCTGCCCCGCTTCTGGATGGCAGATTGCAGGACGCACTTGGTACTATCAAACCAGCCCAACTTGGCACTGGTGCCACCTTGGGTCTGGGAACCATCCTGCGTATCGTGGATTCTAAGGAGCCAGCCGGTAACTCCCTGCCACAGGCCCCCAGACACAAACAACGGCGCTTTTCCCTGGAAAACAAAACTCGCCTGCCGACTTTTTGATGGCAGATTGCAGGAGCCACTTGCTACTATCAAATCAGCCCAACTTGGCACTGGTGCCACCATGGGTCTGGTCACCATCCTGCCTATCGTAGCTTTTCAGGAGCCAGCCGGTCACTCCCAGCCATAGGCCCCCAGACACAAACCTCGGCCCGTTTCCCTGGCAAACAAAAGTAAGCTGCCCCGCTTCTGGATGGCAGATTGCAGGAGCCACTTTGCACCATCCAACTAGCCCGACTTGGCACTGGTGCCACCTCAGGTCTGGGAACCATCCTGCGTATCGTGGATTCTAATTAGCCATCCGGCCACTCCCACCCACAGGCCCCCAAACACAAACAACGGCGCTTTTCCCTGGAAAACAAAACTCGCCTGCCAACTTTTTGATGGAGTTTGCAGGAGCCACTTGGTACTATCAAACCAGCCCGACTTGGCACTGGTGCCACCTTGGGTCTGGGAAACATCCTGCGTATCGTGGATTCTTAGGAGCCTGCCGGCCACTCCTAGCCATAGGCCCCCAAACAAAAACCTAGGCCTATTTCTCTGGCAAACAAAAGTAAGCTGCCCTGCTTCTGGATGGCAGATTGCAGGAGCCTCTTGGTACTATCAAACCAGCCCAACTTGGCACTGGTGCCACCTTGGATCTGGGAACCATGCTGTGTATCGTGGATATTCAGGGGCCAGCTGGCCACTCTCAGCCATATGTCCCCAAACAGAAACCTCGGCCCGTTTCTCTGGCAAACAAAACTCAACTGCCCCTCTTCTGGATGGCAAATTGCAGGATGAACTTGATACTAAAACCGCAGGCCGACTTGGTAGTGGTGACACCTTGGGCCTGGGAACCATCATGCGTATCGAGCATTTTAAGGAGCCAGCCGGCCACTCCCAGCAATATGCCCCCAAAAACAATCCACGGAATTTTTCTCTGGCAAACAAAAATCAGCTGCCCCGCTTCTGGATGGCAGATTGCAGGAGCCACTTTGCACCATCAAACCAGCCCGACTTGGCACTGGTGCCACCTTGCATCTGGGAACCATGCTGCCTAGCGTGGATTTTCAGGAGCCAGCCGGCCACTCTCAGCTATATGCCCCCAAACAAAACCCACGGCCCGTTTCCCTGGCAAACAAAATTAAGCTGCCCCGCTTCTGGATGGCAGATTGCAGGACGCACTTGGTAGTATCAAACCAGCCCGACTTGGCACTGGTGCCACCTTGGGTCTGGGAACCATCCTGCGTATCGTGGGTTCAAAGGAGCCAGCCGGCCACTCCCAGCCACAGGCCCCCAAATACAAACAATGGCGCTTTTCCCTGGAAAACAAAACTCGCCTGCCAACTTTTTGATGGCAGATTACAGGAGCCACTTGGTACTATCAAACCAGCCCAACTTGGCACTGGTGCCACCATGGGTCTGGTAACCATCCTGCCTATTGTAGCTTTTCAGGAGCCAGCCGGTCACTCCCAGCCATAGGTCCCCAGTCACAAACCTCGGCCCGTTTCCCTGGCAAACTAAAGTAAGCTGCCCCGCTTCTGGATGGCAGATTGCAGGAGCCACTTGGTACTATCAAACCAGCCCAACTTGGCACTGGTGCCACCTTGGGTCTGGGAACCATGCTGCGTAACACAGATTCTAAGGAGGCAGTCGGCCACTCCCAGCCACAAGCCCCCAAACACAAACAACGGCGCTATTCTCTGGCAAACAAAACTCAACTGCCCCTCTTCTGGATGGCAAATTGCAGGACGCACTTGGTACTATAAAAACAGCCCGACTTGGCACTGGTGCCACCTTGGGTCTGGGAACCATCCTGCGTATTGTGGGTTGTCAGGAGCCAGCCGAACACTCTCGGCCACAGACCCCAATTAAAAACAACGGCCTGTTTCACAGGCAAACAAAACTCAGCTGCCCCGCTTCTGGATGGGAGATTGCAGGAGGCACTTGACACTGTGAAACCAGCCCCACTTGGCACTGGTGCCACCTTGGGTCTGGGAACCATGCTGCGTATCATGGATTTTCAGGAGCCAGCCGGTCACTCTCAGCCATAGGCCCCCAAACACAAACCTCGTCCCGTTTCCCTGGCAAACAAAAGTAAGCTGCCCCGCTTCTGCATGGCAGATTGCAGGAGCTACTTAGTACTATCAAATCAGCCCGACTTGGCACAGGTGCCACCTTGGATCTGGTCACCATCCTGCCTATCGTAGCTTTTCAGGAGCCAGCCGGCCACTCCCTGCCACAGGCCCCCAAACACAAACAACGGCGCTTTTCCCTGGAAAGCAAAATTCGCCTGCCAACATTTTGATGGCAGATTGCAGGAGCCACTTGGTACTATCAAACAAGCCGAACTTGGCACTTGTGCCACCATGGGTCTGGTCAACATCCTGCCTATCGTAGCTTTTCAGGAGCCAGCCGGTCACTCCCAGCCATAGGCCCCGAGACAAAAACCTCGGCCCGTTTCCCGGGCAAACAAAAGTAAGCTACCCCGCTTCTGGATGGCAGATTGCAGGACGCACTTGGTACTATCAAACCAGCCCGACTTGGCACTGGTGCCACCTCTGGTCTGGGAACCATCCTGCGTATCGTAGATTCTAAGGAGCCAGCCGGCCACTCCCAGCCATTGGCCCCCCAAATAAAACAACGGCGCTTTTCCCTGGAAAACAAAACTTGCCTGCCAACTTTTTGATGGCAGATTGCCGGAGCCACTTGGTACTATCAAACCAGCCCTACTTGGCACTGGTGCCACCATGGGTCTGGTCACCATCCTGCCTATCGTAGCTTTTCAGGAGCCAGCCGGTCACTCCCAGCCATAGGCCCCCAGACACAAAGCTTGACCCGTTTCCCTGGCAAACAAAAGTAAGCTGCCCCGCTTCTGGATGGCAGATTGCAGGACGCACTTGGTACTATCAAACCAGCCCAACTTGGCACTGGTGCCACCTTGGGTCTGGGAACCATCCTGCGTATCGTGGATTCTAAGGAGCCAGCCGGTAACTCCCTGCCACAGGCCCCCAGACACAAACAACGGCGCTTTTCCCTGGAAAACAAAACTCGCCTGCCGACTTTTTGATGGCAGATTGCAGGAGCCACTTGCTACTATCAAATCAGCCCAACTTGGCACTGGTGCCACCATGGGTCTGGTCACCATCCTGCCTATCGTAGCTTTTCAGGAGCCAGCCGGTCACTCCCAGCCATAGGCCCCCAGACACAAACCTCGGCCCGTTTCCCTGGCAAACAAAAGTAAGCTGCCCCGCTTCTGGATGGCAGATTGCAGGAGCCACTTTGCACCATCCAACTAGCCCGACTTGGCACTGGTGCCACCTCAGGTCTGGGAACCATCCTGCGTATCGTGGATTCTAATTAGCCATCCGGCCACTCCCACCCACAGGCCCCCAAACACAAACAACGGCGCTTTTCCCTGGAAAACAAAACTCGCCTGCCAACTTTTTGATGGAGTTTGCAGGAGCCACTTGGTACTATCAAACCAGCCCGACTTGGCACTGGTGCCACCTTGGGTCTGGGAAACATCCTGCGTATCGTGGATTCTTAGGAGCCTGCCGGCCACTCCTAGCCATAGGCCCCCAAACAAAAACCTAGGCCTATTTCTCTGGCAAACAAAAGTAAGCTGCCCTGCTTCTGGATGGCAGATTGCAGGAGCCTCTTGGTACTATCAAACCAGCCCAACTTGGCACTGGTGCCACCTTGGATCTGGGAACCATGCTGTGTATCGTGGATATTCAGGGGCCAGCTGGCCACTCTCAGCCATATGTCCCCAAACAGAAACCTCGGCCCGTTTCTCTGGCAAACAAAACTCAACTGCCCCTCTTCTGGATGGCAAATTGCAGGATGAACTTGATACTAAAACCGCAGGCCGACTTGGTAGTGGTGACACCTTGGGCCTGGGAACCATCATGCGTATCGAGCATTTTAAGGAGCCAGCCGGCCACTCCCAGCAATATGCCCCCAAAAACAATCCACGGAATTTTTCTCTGGCAAACAAAAATCAGCTGCCCCGCTTCTGGATGGCAGATTGCAGGAGCCACTTTGCACCATCAAACCAGCCCGACTTGGCACTGGTGCCACCTTGCATCTGGGAACCATGCTGCCTAGCGTGGATTTTCAGGAGCCAGCCGGCCACTCTCAGCTATATGCCCCCAAACAAAACCCACGGCCCGTTTCCCTGGCAAACAAAATTAAGCTGCCCCGCTTCTGGATGGCAGATTGCAGGACGCACTTGGTAGTATCAAACCAGCCCGACTTGGCACTGGTGCCACCTTGGGTCTGGGAACCATCCTGCGTATCGTGGGTTCAAAGGAGCCAGCCGGCCACTCCCAGCCACAGGCCCCCAAATACAAACAATGGCGCTTTTCCCTGGAAAACAAAACTCGCCTGCCAACTTTTTGATGGCAGATTACAGGAGCCACTTGGTACTATCAAACCAGCCCAACTTGGCACTGGTGCCACCATGGGTCTGGTAACCATCCTGCCTATTGTAGCTTTTCAGGAGCCAGCCGGTCACTCCCAGCCATAGGTCCCCAGTCACAAACCTCGGCCCGTTTCCCTGGCAAACTAAAGTAAGCTGCCCCGCTTCTGGATGGCAGATTGCAGGAGCCACTTGGTACTATCAAACCAGCCCAACTTGGCACTGGTGCCACCTTGGGTCTGGGAACCATGCTGCGTAACACAGATTCTAAGGAGGCAGTCGGCCACTCCCAGCCACAAGCCCCCAAACACAAACAACGGCGCTATTCTCTGGCAAACAAAACTCAACTGCCCCTCTTCTGGATGGCAAATTGCAGGACGCACTTGGTACTATAAAAACAGCCCGACTTGGCACTGGTGCCACCTTGGGTCTGGGAACCATCCTGCGTATTGTGGGTTGTCAGGAGCCAGCCGAACACTCTCGGCCACAGACCCCAATTAAAAACAACGGCCTGTTTCACAGGCAAACAAAACTCAGCTGCCCCGCTTCTGGATGGGAGATTGCAGGAGGCACTTGACACTGTGAAACCAGCCCCACTTGGCACTGGTGCCACCTTGGGTCTGGGAACCATGCTGCGTATCATGGATTTTCAGGAGCCAGCCGGTCACTCTCAGCCATAGGCCCCCAAACACAAACCTCGTCCCGTTTCCCTGGCAAACAAAAGTAAGCTGCCCCGCTTCTGCATGGCAGATTGCAGGAGCTACTTAGTACTATCAAATCAGCCCGACTTGGCACAGGTGCCACCTTGGATCTGGTCACCATCCTGCCTATCGTAGCTTTTCAGGAGCCAGCCGGCCACTCCCTGCCACAGGCCCCCAAACACAAACAACGGCGCTTTTCCCTGGAAAGCAAAATTCGCCTGCCAACATTTTGATGGCAGATTGCAGGAGCCACTTGGTACTATCAAACAAGCCGAACTTGGCACTTGTGCCACCATGGGTCTGGTCAACATCCTGCCTATCGTAGCTTTTCAGGAGCCAGCCGGTCACTCCCAGCCATAGGCCCCGAGACAAAAACCTCGGCCCGTTTCCCGGGCAAACAAAAGTAAGCTACCCCGCTTCTGGATGGCAGATTGCAGGACGCACTTGGTACTATCAAACCAGCCCGACTTGGCACTGGTGCCACCTCTGGTCTGGGAACCATCCTGCGTATCGTAGATTCTAAGGAGCCAGCCGGCCACTCCCAGCCATTGGCCCCCCAAAAAAAACAACGGCGCTTTTCCCTGGAAAACAAAACTTGCCTGCCAACTATTTGATGGCAGATTGCCGGAGCCACTTGGTACTATCAAACCAGCCCTACTTGGCACTGGTGCCACCATGGGTCCGGTCACCATCCTGCCTATCGTAGCTTTTCAGGAGCCAGCCGGTCACTCCCAGCCATAGGCCCCCAGACACAAAGCTCGACCCGTTTCCCTGGCAAACAAAAGTAAGCTGCCCCGCTTCTGGATGGCAGATTGCAGGACGCACTTGGTACTATCAAACCAGCCCAACTTGGCACTGGTGCCACCTTGGGTCTGGGAACCATCCTGCGTATCGTGGATTCTAAGGAGCCAGCCGGTCACTCCCTGCCACAGGCCCCCAGACACAAACAACGGCGCTTTTCCCTGGAAAACAAAACTCGCCTGCCGACTTTTTGATGGCAGATTGCAGGAGCCACTTGCTACTATCAAATCAGCCCAACTTGGCACTGGTGCCACCATGGGTCTGGTCACCATCCTGCCTATCGTAGCTTTTCAGGAGCCAGCCGGTCACTCCCAGCCATAGGCCCCCAGACACAAACCTCGGCCCGTTTCCCTGGAAAACAAAAGTAAGCTGCCCCGCTTCTGGATGGCAGATTGCAGGAGCCACTTTGCACCATCCAGCTAGCCCGACTTGGCACTGGTGCCACCTCAGGTCTGGGAACCATCCTGCGTATCGTGGATTCTAATTAGCCATCCGGCCACTCCCACCCACAGGCCCCCAAACACAAACAACGGCGCTTTTCCCTGGAAAGCAAAACTCGCCTGCCAATTTTTGATGGCAGATTGCAGGAGCCACTTGGTACTATCAAACCAGCCCAACTTGGCACTGGTGCCACCATGGGTCTGGTCACCATCCTGCCTATCGTAGCTTTTCAGGAGCCAGCCGGTCACTCCCAGCCATAGGCCCCCAGACACAAAGCTCGGCCCGTTTCCCTGGCAAGCAAAAGTAAGCTGTCCCGCTTCTGGATGGCAGATTGCAGGACGCACTTGGTAGTATCAAACCAGGCGACTTGGCACTGGCGCCACCTCACGTCTGGGAACCATCCTGCATATCGTGGATTCTAAGCAGCCAGCCGGCCACTCCCAGCCACAGGCCCCCAAACACAAACAACGGCGCTTTTCCCTGGAAAACAAAACTCGCCTGCCAAGTTTTTGATGGCAGATTGCAGGAGCCACTTGGTACTATCAAACCAGCCCAACTTGGCACTGGTGCCACCATGGGTCTGGTCACCATCCTGCCTATCGTAGCTTTTCAGGAGCCAGCCGGTCACTCCCAGCCATAGGCCCCCAGACACAAACCTCGGCCCGTTTCCCTGGCAAACAAAAGCAAGCTGCCCCGCTTCTGGATGGCAGATTGCAGGAGGCACTTTGCACCATCAAACTAGCCCGACTTGGCACTGGTGCCACCTCTGGTCTGGGAACCATCCTGCGTATGGTAGATTCTAAGCAGCCAGCCGGCCACTCCCAGCCACAGGCCCCCAAACACAAACAACGGCGCTTTTCCCTGGAAAACAAAACTCGTCTGCCAACTTTTTGATGGCAGATTGCCGGAGCCACTTGGTACTATCAAACCAGCCCAACTTGGCACTGGTGCCACCATGGGTCTGGTCACCATCCTGCCTATCGTAGCTTTTCAGGAGCCAGCCGGCCACTCCCTGCCACAGGCCCCCAAACACAAACAACGGCGCTTTTCCCTGGAAAAAAAAATTCGCCTGCCAACTTTTTGATGGCAGATTGCAGGAGCCACTTGGTACTATCAAATCAGCCCAACTTGGCACTGGTGCCACCATGGGTCTGGTCACCATCCTGCCTATCGTAGCTTTTCAGGAGCCAGCCGGTCACTCCCAGCCATAGGCCCCCAGACATAAACCTCGGCCCGTTTCCCTGGCAAACAAAAGTAAGCTGCCCCGCTTCTGGATGGCAGATTGCAGCAACCACTTGGTACTATCAAACCAGCCCAACTTGGCACTGGTGCCACCTCTGGTCTGGGAACCATGCTGAGTATCGTGGATTCTAAGGAGCCAGCCGGCCACTCCCAGCCACAGGCCCCCAAACACAAACAACGGCGCTTTTCCCTGGAAAACAAAACTCGCCTGCCGACTTTTTGATGGCAGATTGCAGGAGCCACTTGGTACTATCAAACCAGCCCAACTTGGCACTGGTGCCGTCATGGGTCTGGTCACCATCCTGCCTATCGTAGCTTTTCAGGAGCCAGCCGGTCACTTCCAGGCTTAGGCCCCCAGACACAATCCTCGGACCGTTTCCCTGGCAAACAAAAGTAAGCTGCCCCGCTTCTGGATGGCAGATTGCAGGAACCACTTGGTACTATCAAACCAGCCCAACTTGGCACTGGTGTCACCATGGGTCTGGGAACCATCCTGTGTATCGTGGATTCTAATTAGCCATCCGTCCACTCCAGGCCATAGGGCCCCAGGCACAAACAACGGCGCTTTTCCCTGGATAACAAACTCGCCTGCCAACTTTTTGATGGCAGATTGCAGGAGCCACTTGGTACTATCAAACCAGCCCAACTTGGCACTGCTGCCACCATGGGTCTGGTCACCATCCTGCCTATCGTAGCTTTTCAGGAGCCAGCCGGTCACTCCCAGCCATATGCCCCGAGACACAAACCTCGGCCCGTTTCCCTGGCAAACAAAAGTAAGCTACCCCACTTCTGGATGGCAGATTGCAGGACGCACTTGGTACTATCAAACCAGCCCAACTTGGCACTGGTGCCACGTCAAGTCTAGGAACCATCCTGCGTATCGTGGATTCTAAGGAGCCAGCCGGTCACTCCCAGCCATAGGCCCCCAAACAAAAACAACGGCGCTTTTCCCTGGTAAAGAAAACTTGCCTGCCAACTTTTTGATGGCAGATTGCAGGAGCCACTTGGTACTATCAAACCAGCCCAACTTGGCACTGGTGCCACCATGGGTCTGGTCACCATCCTGCCTATCGTAGCTTTTCAGGAGCCAGCCGGTCACTCCCAGCCATAGGCCCCCAGACACAAAGCTCGGCCCGTTTCCCTGGCAAACAAAAGTAAGCTGCCCCGCTTCTGGATGGCAGATTGCAGGAGCCACTTGGTACTATCAAACCAGCCCGACTTGGCACTGGTGCCACCTCTGGTCTGGGAACCATCCTGCGTATCGTGGATTCTAAGGAGCCAGCCGGCCACTCCCAGCCACAGGCCCCCAAACACAAACAACGGCGCTTTTCCCTGGAAAACAAAACTCGCCTGCCGACTTTTTGATGGCAGATTGCAGGAGCCACTTGGTACTATCAAACCAGCCCAACTTGGCACTGCTGCCACCATGGGTCTGGTCACCATCCTGCCTATCGTAGCTTTTCAGGAGCCAGCCGGTCACTCCCAGCCATAGGCCCCCAGACAAATCCTCGGCCCGTTTCCCTGGCAAACAAAAGTAAGCTGCCCCGCTTCTGGATGGCAGATTGCAGGATCCACTTGGTACTATCAAACCAGCCCGACTTGGCACTGGTGCCACGACAAGTCTGGGAACCATCCTGCGTATCGTGGATTCTAATGAGCCAGCCGGCCACTCCCAGCCACAGGCCCCCAAACACAAACAACGGAGCTTTTCCCTGGAAAACAAAACTCGCCTGCCAACTTTTTGATGGCAGATTGCAGGAGCCACTTGGTACTATCAAACCAGCCCAACTTGGCACTGGTGCCACCTTGGGTCTGGTCACCATCCTGCCTATCGTAGCTTTTCAGGAGCCAGCCGGTCACTCCCAGCCATAGGCCCCCAGACACAAAGCTCGGCCCTTTTCCCTGGCAAACAAAAGTAAGCTGCCCCGCTTCTGGATGGCAGATTGCAGGAGCCACTTTGCACCATCAAACTATCCCGACTAGGCACTGGTGCCACCTTGGGTCTGGGAACCATCCTGCGTATGGTGGATTCTAAGGAGCCAGCCGGCCACTCCCAGCCACAGGCCCCTAAACACAACAACGGCGCTTTTCCCTGGAAAACAAAACTCGCCTGCCAATTTTTGATGGCAGATTGCAGGAGCCACTTGGTACTATCAAACCAGCCCAACTTGGCACTGGTGCCACCATGGGTCTGGTCACCATCCTGCCTATCGTAGCTTTTCAGGAGCCAGCCGGTCACTCCCAGCCATAGGCCCCCAGACACAAAGCTCGGCCCGTTTCCCTGGCAAGCAAAAGTAAGCTGTCCCGATTCTGGATGGCAGATTGCAGGACGCACTTGGTAGTATCAAACCAGCCCGACTTGGCACTGGCGCCACCTCACGTCTGGGAACCATCCTGCGTATCGTGGATTCTAAGCAGCCATCCGGCCACTCCCAGCCACAGGCCCCCAAACACAAACAACGGTGCTTTTCCCTGGAAAACAAAACTCGCCTGCCAACTTTTTGATGGCAGATTGCAGGAGCCACTTGGTACTATCAAACCAGCCCAACTTGGCACTGGTGCCACCATGGGTCTGGTCACCATCCTGCCTATCGTAGCTTTTCAGGAGCCAGCCGGTCACTCCCAGCCATAGGCCCCCAGACACAAACCTCGGCCCGTTTCCCTGGCAAACAAAAGCAAGCTGCCCCGCTACTGGATGGCAGATTGCAGGAGCCACTTTGCACCATCAAACTAGCCCGACTTGGCACTGGTGCCACCTCAGGTCTGGGAACCATGCTGCGTATCGTGGATTCTAATTAGCCATCCGGCCACTCCCACCCACAGGCCCCCAAACACAAACAACGGCGCTTTTCCCTGGAAAACAAAAGTCGCCTGCCAAATTTTGATGGCAGATTGCCGGAGCCACTTGGTACTATCAAACCAGCCCACCTTGACACTGGTGCCACCATGGGTCTGGTCACCATCCTGCCTATCGTAGCTTTTCAGGAGCCAGCCGGTCACTCCCAGCCATAGGCCCCCAGACACAAAGCTCGGCCCGTTTCCCTGGCAAACAAAAGTAAGTTATCCCGCTTCTGGATGGCAGATTGCAGGAGCCACTTTTCACCATCAAACCAGCCCGACTTGGCACTGGTGCCACCTCTGGTCTGGGAACCATCCTGCGTATCATGGATTCTAAGGAGCCAGCCGGCCACTCCCAGCCACAGGCCCCCAAACACAAACAACGGCGCTTTTCCCTGGATAACAAACTCGCCTGCCAAGTTTTTGATGGCAGATTGCAGGAGCCACTTGGTACTATCAAACCAGCCCAACTTGGCACTGGTGCCACCATGGGTCTGGTCACCATCCTGCCTATCGTAGCTTTTCAGGAGCCAGCCGGTCACTCCCAGCCATAGGCCCCGAGACACAAACCTCGGCCCGTTTCCCTGGCAAACAAAAGTAAGCTACCCCGCTTCTGGATGGCAGATTGCAGGATGCACTTGGTACTATCAAACCAGCCCAACTTGGCACTGGTGCCACCTCAGGTCTGGGAACCATCCTGCGTATCGTGGATTCTAAGGAGCCAGCCGGCCACTCCCAGCCATAGGCCCCCAAACAAAAACAACGGCGCTTTTCCCTGGAAAACAAAACGTGCCTGCCAACTTTTTGATGGCAGATTGCAGGAGCCACTTGGTACTATCAAACCAGCCCAACTTGGCACTGGTGCCACCATGGGTCTGGTCACCATCCTGCCTATCGTAGCTTTTCAGGAGCCAGCCAGTCACTCCCAGCCGTAGGCCCAGAGACACAAAGCTCGGCCCGTTTCCCTGACAAACAAAAGTAAGCTGTCCCGCTTCTAGATGGCAGATTGCAGGACGCACTTGGTACTATCAAACCAGCCCGACTTGGCACTGGTGCCACCTCTGGTCTGGGAACTATCCTGCGTATGGTAGATTCTAAGCAGCCAGCCGGCCACTCCCAGCCACAGGCCCCCAAACACAAACAACGGCGCTTTTCCCTGGAAAACAAAACTCGTCTGCCAACATTTTGATGGCAGATTGCCGGAGCCACTTGCTACTATCAAACCAGCCCAATTTGGCACTGGTGCCACCATGGGTCTGGTCACCATCCTGCCTATCGTAGCTTTTCAGGAGCCAGCCGGCCACTCCCTGCCACAGGCCCCCAAACACAAACAACGGCGCTTTTCCCTGGAAAAAAAAATTCGCCTGCCAACATTTTGATGGCAGATTGCAGGAGCCACTTGGTACTATCAAATCAGCCCAACTTGGCACTGGTGCCACCATGGGTCTGGTCACCATCCTGCCTATCGTAGCTTTTCAGGAGCCAGCCGGTCACTCCCAGCCATAGGCCCCCAGACACAAACCTCGGCCCGTTTCCCTGGCAAACAAAAGTAAGCAGCCCCGCTTCTGGATGGCAGATTGCAGCAACCACTTGGTACTATCAAACCAGCCCAACTTGGCACTGGTGCCACCTCTGGTCTGGGAACCATGCTGAGTATCATGGATTCTAAGGAGCCAGCCGGCCACTCCCAGCCACAGGCCCCCAAACACAAACAACGGCGCTTTTCCCTGGAAAACAAAACTCGCCTGCCAAGTTTTTGATGGCAGATTGCAGGAGCCACTTGGTACTATCAAACCAGCCCAACTTGGCACTGGTGCCGTCATGGGTCTGGTCACCATCCTGCCTATCGTAGCTTTTCACGAGCCAGCCGGTCACTTCCAGGCTTAGGCCCCCAGACACAATCCTCGGACCGTTTCCCTGGCAAACAAAAGTAAGCTGCCCCGCTTCTGGATGGCAGATTGCAGGATCCACTTGGTACTATCAAACCAGCCCAACTTGGCACTGGTGTCACCATGGGTCTGGGAACCATCCTGTGTATCGTGGGTTCTAATTAGCCATCCGTCCACTCCAGGCCATAGGGCCCCAGGCACAAACAATGGCGCTTTTCCCTGGATAACAAACTCGCCTGCCAACTTTTTAATGGCAGATTGCAGGAGCCACTTGGTACTATCAAACCAGCCCAACTTGGCACTGCTGCCACCATGGGTCTGGTCACCATCCTGCCTATCGTAGCTTTTCAGGAGCCAGCCGGTCACTCCCAGCCATATGCCCCGAGACACATACCTCGGCCCGTTTCCCTGGCAAACAAAAGTAAGCTACCCCACTTCTGGATGGCAGATTGCAGGACGCACTTGGTACTATCAAACCAGCCCAACTTGGCACTGGTGCCACGTCAAGTCTAGGAACCATCCTGCGTATCGTGGATTCTAAGGAGCAAGCCGGCCACTCCCAGCCATAGGCCCCCAAACAAAAACAACGGCGCTTTTCCCTGGTAAAGAAAACTTGCCTGCCAACTTTTTGATGGCAGATTGCAGGAGCCACTTGGTACTATCAAACCAGCCCAACTTGGCACTGGTGCCACCATGGGTCTGGTCACCATCCTGCCTATCGTAGCTTTTCAGGAGCCAGCCGGTCACTCCCAGCCATAGGCCCCCAGACACAAAGCTCGGCCCGTTTCCCTGGCAAACAAAAGTAAGCTGCCCCGCTTCTGGATGGCAGATTGCAGGAGCCACTTGTTACTATCAAACCAGCCCGACTTGGCACTGGTGCCACCACTGGTCTGGGAACCATCCTGCGTATCGTGGATTCTAAAGAGCCAGCCGGCCACTCCCAGCCACAGGCTCCCAAACACAAACAACGGCGCTTTTCCCTGGAAAACAAAACTCGCCTGCCAACTTTTTGATGGCAGATTGCAGGAGCCACTTGGTACTATCAAACCAGCCCAACTTGGCACTGGTGCCACCATGGGTCTGGTCACCATCCTGCCTATCGTAGGTTTTCACGAGCCTGCCGGTCACTCCCAGCCATAGGCCCCCAGACAAATCCTCGGCCCGTTTCCCTGGCAAACAAAAGTAAGCTGCCCCGCTTCTGGATGGCAGATTGCAGGATCCACTTGGTACTATCAAACCAGCCCGACTTGGCACTGGTGCCACGACAAGTCTGGGAACCATCCTGCGTATCGTGGATTCTAATGAGCCAGCCGGCCACTCCCAGCCACAGGCCCCCAAACACAAACAACGGCGCTTTTCCCTGGAAAACAAAACTCGCCTGACAACTTTTTGATGGCAGATTGCAGGAGCCACTTGGTACTATCAAACCAGCCCAACTTGGCACTGGTGCCACCTTGGGTCTGGTCACCATCCTGCCTATCGTAGCTTTTCAGGAGCCAGCCGGTCACTCCCAGCCATAGGCCCCGAGACACAAAGCTCGGCCCTTTTCCCTGGCAAACAAAAGTAAGCTGTCCCGCTTCTGGATGGCAGATTGCAGGAGCCACTTTGCACCATCAAACTATCCCGACTAGGCACTGGTGCCACCTTGGGTCTGGGAACCATCCTGCGTATGGTGGATTCTAAGGAGCCAGCCGGCCACTCCCAGCCACAGGCCCCTAAACACAACAACGGCGCTTTTCCCTGGAAAAAAAAACTCGCCTGCCAAATTTTGATGGCAGATTGCAGGAGCCACTTGGTACTATCAAACCAGCCCAACTAGGGACTGGTGCCACCATGGGTCTGGTCACCATCCTGCCTATCGTAGCTTTTCAGGAGCCAGCCGGTCACTCGCAGCCATAGGCCCCCAGACAAAAACCTCGGCCCGTTTCCCTGGCAAACAAACGTAAGCTGCCCTGCTTCTGGATGGCAGATTGCAGGAACCACTTGGTACTATCAAACCAGCCCGACTTGGCACTGGTGCCACCTCTGGTCTGGGAACCATCCTGCGTATCGTGGATTCTAAGGAGCCAGTCGGTCACTCCCAGCCACAGGCCCCCAAACACAAACAACGGCCCGTTTCCGTGGCAAACAAAAGTAAGCTGCCCCGCTTCTGGATGGCAGATTGCAGGAGCCACTTGGTACTATCAAACCAGCCCGACTTGGCACTGGTGCCACCTCTGGTCTGGGAACCATCCTGCGTATCGTGGTGTCTAAGGAGCCAGCCGGCCACTCCCAACCACAGGCCCCCAAACACAAACAACGGCGCTTTTCCCTGGAAAACAAAACTCGCCTGCCAACTTTTTGATGTCAGATTGCAGGAGCCACTTGGTACTATCAAACCAGCCCAACTTGGCACTGGTGCCACCATGGGTCTGGTCACCATCCTGCCTATCGTAGCTTTCAGGAGCCCGCCGGTCACTCCCTGCCATAGGCCCCGAGACCCAAACCTCGGCCCGTTTCCCTGGCAAACAAAAGTAAGCTGCCCCGCTTCTGGATGGCAGATTGCAGGACGCACTTGGTACTATCAAACCAGCCCGACTTGGCACTGGCGCCACCTCACGTCTGGACACCATCCTGCGTATCGTGGATTCTAAGCAGCCAGCCGGCCACTCCCAGCCACAGGCCCCCAAACACAAACAACGGCGCTTTTCCCTGGCAAACAAAAGTAAGCTGCCCCGCTTCTGGATGGCAGATTGCAGGAACCACTTGGTAGTATCAAACCAGCCCAACTTGGCACTGGTGGCACCTCTTGTCTGGGAACCATGCTGCGTATCGTGGTTTCTAAGGAGCCAGCCGGCCACTCCCAACCATAGACCCCCAGACACAAACCTCGGCCCGTTTCCCTGGAAAACAAAAGTAAGCTACCCCGATTCTGGATGGCAGATTGCAGGAGGCACTTGGTACTATCAAATCAGCCCAACTTGGCACTGGTGCCACAATGGGTCTGGTAAACATCCTGCCTATCGTAGCTTTTCAGGAGCCAGCCGGCCACTCTCAGCCATATGCCCCCAAAAACAAACCACGGCCCTTTTCTCTGGCAAACAAAACTCAACTGCCCCTCTTCTGGATGGCAAATTTTAGGACGCACTTTGTACTACGAAAACCGCCCGACGTGGCACTGGTGCCACCTTGTGTCAGGGAACCATCCTGCATATCGAGCTTTTTAAGGAGCCAAACGGCCACGCCCAGCCATAAACCCCCGAAAAAAAACCACGGAC
Organism: Melospiza melodia melodia; assembly: GCF_035770615.1. NCBI lineage: Eukaryota > Metazoa > Chordata > Aves > Passeriformes > Passerellidae > Melospiza > Melospiza melodia. The sequence goes on along the minus strand of NC_086196.1, from coordinate 89,217,362 downwards.
CATTTCTCTTGGAAACAAAAATCCGCTGCCCCGCGTCTGTATGGCAGATTGCAGGAGCCACTTTGCACCATCAAACCAGCCCGACTTGGCACTGGTGCCACCTTGGGTGTGGGAACAATCCTGCATATCGTGGATTCTAAGGAGCCAGCCGGCCACTCCCAGCCACAGGCCCCCAAACACAAACAACGGCGCTTTTCCCTGGAAAACAAAACTCGCCTGCCAACTTTTTGATGGCAGATTGCAGGAGCCACTTGGTACTATCAAATCATCCCAACTTGGCACTGGTGCCACTATGGGTCTGGGAACCATCCTGCCTATCGTAGCTTTTCAGGAGCCAGCCGGTCACTCCCAGCCATAGGCCCCCAGACACAAACCTCGGACCGTTTCCCTGGCAAACAAAATTAAGCTGCCCCGATTCTGGATGGCAGATTGCAGGAGCCACTTGGTTGTGTCAAACCAGCCCGACTTGGCACTGGTGCCACGACAAGTCTGGGAACCATCCTGCGTATCGTGGATTCTAAGCAGCCACCCGGCCACTCTGAGCCACAGGCCCCCAAACAAAATCTACGGCGCTTTTCCCTGGAAAACAAAACTCGCCTGCCAACTTTTTGATGGCAGATTGCAGGAGCCACTTGGTACTATCAAACCAGCCCAACTTGGCACTGGTGCCACCTCTGGTCTGGGAACCATCCTGCCTATCGTAGCTTTTCAGGAGCCAGCCGGTCACTCCCAGCCATAGACCCCCAGACACAAACCTCGGCCCGTTTCCCTGGCAAACAAAAGTAAGCTGCCCCGCTTTTGGATGGCAGATTGCAGGAGCCACGTTGCACCATCAAACCAGCCCCACTTGGCACTGGTGCCACCTTGGGTCTGGGAACAAGTTGGGCTGGTTTGATAGTACCAAGTGCCTCCTGCAATCTGCCATCCAGAAGCGGGACAGCTTACTTTTGTTTCCCAGGGAAACGGGCCGAGGTATTTGTCTGGGGGCCTATGGCTGGGAGTGACCGGCTGACTACTGAAAAGCTACGATAGGCAGGATGGTTACCAGACTCATGGTGCCACCAGTGCCAAGTCGGGCTGGTTTGATAATACTAAATAGCTCCTGCAATCTGCCATCCAGACGCGGGGCAGCGGATTTTTGTTTGCTGGAGAAAAGTTCCGTGGTTTTTTTTTTGGGGGTATATGACTGGACGTGGCCGGCTGGCTCCTTAAAAAGCTCTATACGCAGGATTGTTCCCTGACCCAAGGTGGCATCAGTGCCAAGTCGGGCTGTTTTCGTAGTACCAAGTGCGTCCTGCAATTTGCCATCCAGAAGCGGGGCAGCCTACTTTTGTTTGCCAGGGAAACGTGCCGAGGTATTTCTCTGGGGGCCTATGGCTGGGAGTGAGCGGCTGGCTCCTGAAAAGCTACGATAGGCAGGATGGTGACCAGACCCATGGTGGCACCAGTGCCAAGTTGGGCTGGTTTGATAGTACCAAGTGGCTCCTGCAATCTGCCATCAAGAAGTTGGCAGGCGAGTTTTGTTTTCCAGGGAAAAGCGCCGTTGTTTTTGTTTAGAGGCCTGTGGCTGGGAGTGGCCGCCTGTCCTCGTAGAATCTACGTTACGCAGCATGGTTCCCAGAGCCAAGGTGGCACCAGGGCCAAGTCGGGCTGGTTTGTAAGTACCAAGTGCATCCTGCAATCTGCCACCAAAAGCGGGGCAGCTTACTTTTGTTTGCCAGGGAAACGGGCCGAGGTTTGTGTCCGGGGGCCTATGGCAGGGAGTGACCGGCTGGCTCCTGAAAAGCTACGATAGGCAGGATGTTTACCAGACCCATGGTGGCACCAGTGCCAAGTTGGGCTGATTTGATAGTACCAAGTGGCTCCTGCAATCTGCCATCCAGAATCGGGGTAACTTACTTTTGTTTTCCAGGGAAACGGGCCGAGGTTTGTGTCTGGGGGTCTATGGCTGGGAGTGACCGGCTGGCTCCTGAAAAGCTACGATAGGCAGGATGGTTCCCAGACCAGAGGTGGCACCAGTGCCAAGTTGGGCTGGTTTGATAGTACCAAGTGGCTCCTGCAATCTACCATCAAAAAGTTGGCAGGCGAGTTTTGTTTTCCAGGGAAAAGCGCCGTTGTTTGTGTTTGGGGGCCTGTGGCTCAGAGTGGCCGGGTGGCTGCTTAGAATCCACGTTACGCAGGATGGTTCCCAGACCCAAGGTGGCACCAGTGCCAAGTCGGGCTGGTTTGACACAACCAAGTGGCTCCTGCAATCTGCCATCCAGAATCGGGGGAGCTTAATTTTGTTTGCCAGGGAAACGGTCCGAGGTTTGTGTCTGGGGGCCTATGGCTGGGAGTGACCGGCTGGCTCCTGAAATGCTACAATAGGCAGGATGGTTCCCAGACCCATAGTGGCACCAGTGCCAAGTTGGGATGATTTGATAGTACCAAGTGGCTCCTGCAATCTGCCATCAAAAAGCTGGCAGGCGAATTTTATTTTCCAGGGAAAAGCGCCGTTGTTTGTGTTTGGGGGCCTGTGGCAGGGAGTGGCCGGCTGGCTCCTTAGAATCCACGATATGCAGGATTGTTCCCAGACCCAAGGTGGCACCAGTGCCAAGTCGGGCTGGTTTGATGTTGCAAAGTGGCTCCTGCAATCTGCCATCCAGACGCGGGGCAGCGGATTTTTTTTTCCAAGAGAAATGGTCCGTGGTTTGTTTTTGGGGGTATATGGCTGGGCGTGGCCGGCTGGCTCCTTAAAAAGCTCGATATGCAGGATGGTTCCCTGACACAAGGTGGCACCAGTGCCACGTCGGGCGGTTTTCGTAGTACAAAGTGCGTCCTAAAATTTGCCATCCAGAAGAGGGGCAGTTGAGTTTTGTTTGCCAGAGAAAAGGGCCGTGGTTTGTTTTTGGGGCATATGGCTGAGAGTGGCCGGCTGGCCCCTGAAAATCCACGATAGGCAGGATGGTTCCCAGACCAGAGGTGTCACCAGTGCCAAGTCGGGCTGGTTTGATAGTACTAAGTAGCTCCTGCAATCTGCCATGCAGAAGCGGGGCAGCTTACTTTTGTTTGCCAGGGAAACGGGCCGAGGTTTGTGTCTGGGGGCCTATGGCTGGGAGTGACCGGCTGGCTCCTGAAAAGCTACAATAGGCAGGATGGTGACCAGACCCATGGTGGCACCAGTGCCAAGTTGGGCTGGTTTGATAGTACCAAGTGGCTCCTGCAATCTGCCATCAAAAAGTTGGCAGGCGAGTTTTGTTTTCCAGGGAAAAGCGCCGTTGTTTGTGTTTGGGGGCCTGTGGCTGGGAGTGGCCAGCTGGCTCCTTAGAACCCACGATACGCAGGATGGTTCCCAGACCTGAGTTGGCACCAGTGCCAAGTTGGGCTGGTTTGATGGTGCAAAGTGGCTCCTGCAATCTGCCATCCAGAAGCGGGGCAGCTTACTTTTGTTTGCCAGGGAAACGGGCCGAAATATTTGTCTGGGGGCCTCTGGCTGGGGGTGGCTGGCTGGCTCCTGAAAAGCTACGATAGGCAGGATGGTGACCAGACCCATGGTGGCACCAGTGCCAAGTTGGGCTGGTTTGATAATACCAAGTGGCTCCTGCAATCTGCCATCAAATGTTTGGCAGGCGAGTTTTGTTTTCCAGGGAAAAGCACCGTTGTGTGTGTTTTGGGGCCTGTGGCTGGGAGTGGCCAGCTGGCTCCTTAGAATCCACGATACGCAGGATGGTTCCCAGACCCAAGGTGGCATCAGTGCCAAGTCGGGCTGGTTTGTTAGTACCAAGTGGTTCCTGCAATCTGCCATCCAGAAGCGGGGCAGCTGAATTTTGTTTGCCAGAGAAAAAGGCTGTTGTTTGTGTTTCGGTGCCTGTGGCTGGCAGTGGCCGGCTGGCTCCTGAAAATCCATGATACGCAACATGGTTCCCAGACCCAAGGTGGCATCAGTGCCAAGTAGGGCTGGTTTCATAGTACCCAGTGGCTCCTGCAATCTGCCATCCAGAAGAGGGGCAGTTGAGTTTTGTTTTCCAGAGAAAAGGGCCGTGGTTTGTGTTTGGGGCCTATGGCTGAGAGTGACCGGCTGGCCCCTGAAAATCCACGATAGGAAGGATGGTTCCCAGATCCAAGGTGGCAGCAGTGCCATGTTGTGCTGGTGTGATAGTCCCAAGTGGCTCCTGCAATCTGCCATCCAGAAGCGGGGCAGCTGAATTTTGTTTGCCAGACAAAAAGGCTGTGGTTTGTGTTTGGGGGCCTGTGGCTGGGAGTGGCCGGCTGGCTCCTGAAAATCCATGATACGCAGTATGGTTCCCAGACCCAAGGTGGCACCAGTGCCAAGTGGGGCTGGTTTCACAGTGTCAAGTGCCTCCTGCAATCTCCCATCCAGAAGCGGGGCAGCTGAGTTTTGTTTGCCTGTGAAACGGGCCGTTGTTTTTAATTGGGGTCTGTGGCCGAGAGTGTTCGGCTGGCTCCTGACAACCCACAATACGCAGGATGGTTCCCAGACCCAAGGTGGCACCAGTGCCAAGTCGGGCTGGTTTGATAGTACCAAGTGGCTCCTGCAATCTGCCATCCAGAAGCGGTGCAGTTGAGTTTTGTTTGCCAGAGAAAAGGGCCGTGGGTTGTGTTTGGGGGCATATGGCTGGGAGTGGCCGGCTGTCTCATTAAAAAGATCGATACGCAGGATGGTTCCCAGACCCAAGGGGGCACCAGTGCCAAGTCGGGCTGTTTTTGTAGTACCAAGTGCGTCCTGCAATTTGCCATCCAGAAGAGGGGCAGTTGAGTTTTGTTTGCCAGAGAATAGCGCCGTTGTTTGTGTTTGGGGGCTTGTGGCTCGTAGTGGCCGACTGGCGCCTTAGAATCTGTGTTACGCAGCATGGTTCCCAGACCCAAGGTGGCACCAGTGCCAAGTTTTGCTGGTTTGATAGTACCAAGTGGCTCCTGCAATCTGCCATCCAGAAGCGGGGTAGCTTACTTTTGTTTGCCAGGGAAACGGGCCGAGGTTTGTGACTGGGGACCTATGGCTGGGAGAGACCGGCTGGCTCCTGGAAAGCTACAATAGGCAGGATGGTTACCAGACCCATGGTGGCACCAGTGCCAAGTTGGGCTGGTTTGATAGTACCAAGTGGCTCCGGCAATCTGCCATCAAAAAGTTGGCAGGCGAGTTTTGTTTTCCAGGGAAAAGCGACATTGTTTGTATTTGGGGGCCTGTGGCTGGGAGTGGCCGGCTGGCTCCTTTGAACCCACGATATGCAGGATGGTTCCCAGACCCAAGGTGGCACCAGTGCCAAGTTTTGCTGGTTTGATAGTACCAAGTGCGTCCTGCAATCTGCCATCCAGAAGCGGGGCAGCTTAATTTTGTTTGCCAGGGAAACGGGCCGTGGGTTTTGTTTGGGGGCATATATCTGAGAGTGGCCGGCTGGCTCCTGAAAATCCACGCTAGGCAGCATGGTTCCCAGATGCAATGTGGCACCAGTGCCAAGTCGGGCTGGTTTGATGGTGCAAAGTGGCTCCTGCAATCTGCCATCCAGAAGCGGGGCAGCTGATTTTTGTTTGCCAGAGGAAAATTCCGTGGATTGTTTTTGGGGGCATATTGCTGGGAGTGGCCGGCTGGCTCCTTAAAATGCTCGATACGCATGATGGTTCCCAGGCCCAAGGTGTCACCACTACCAAGTCGGCCTGCGGTTTTAGTATCAAGTTCATCCTGCAATTTGCCATCCAGAAGAGGGGCAGTTGAGTTTTGTTTGCCAGAGAAACGGGCTGAGGTTTCTGTTTGGGGACATATGGCTGAGAGTGGCCGGCTGGCCCCTGAATATCCACGATACAGAGCATGGTTCCCAGATCCAAGGTGGCACCAGTGCCAAGTCGGGCTGGTTTGATAGTACCAAGTGTCTCCTGCAATCTGCCATCCAGAAGCAGGGCAGCTTACTTTTGTTTGCCAGAGAAATAGGCCTAGGTTTTTGTTTGGGGGCCTGTGGCTAGGAGTGGCCGGCTGGCTCCTAAGAATCCACGATACGCAGGATGTTTCCCAGACCCAAGGTGGCACCAGTGCCAAGTCGGGCTGGTTTGATAGTACCAAGTGGCTCCTGCAAACTCCATCAAAAAGTTGGCAGGCGTGTTTTGTTTTCCAGGGAACAGCGCCGTTGATTTTGTTTGGGGGCCTGTGGCTGGGAGTGGCCGGCTGGCTCCTTAGAATCCACGATACGCAGGATGGTTCCCAGACCCAAGGTGGCACCAGTGCCAAGTCGGGCTGGTTTGATAGTACCAAGTGGCTCCTGCAATCTGCCATCCAGAAGTGAGGCAGCTAAGTTTTGTTTGCGAGAAAAAAGGGCCGTGGTTTTTGTTGGGGGCCTGTGGCTGGGAGTAGCCGGCTGGCTCCTTAAAATCCACGATAGGCAGGATGGTTCCCAGACCCAAGGTGGCACCAGTGCCAAGTCGGGCTGGTTTGATAGTACCAAGTGGCTCCTGCAATCTGCCATCCAGAAGCGGGGCAGCTGAGTTTTGTTTGCCAGAGAAAAAGGCTGTGGTTTGTGTTTGGGGGCCTGTGGCTGGGAGTGGCCGGCTGGCTCCTGAAAATCCACGATACGCAGCATGGTTCCCAGACCCAAGGTGGCACCAGTGCCAAGTGGGGCTCGTTTGACAGTGTCAAGTGCCTCCTGCAATCTCCCATCCAGAAGCGGGGCAGCTGAGTTTTTTTTGCCAGGGAAACGGACCTTTGTTTTTGATTGGGCTCTGTGGCCGAGAGTGGTCGGCTGTCTCCTGACAATCCACAATACGCAGGATGGTTCCCAGACCCAAGGTGGCACCAGTGCCAAGTCGGGCTGGTTTGATAGTACCAAGTGTCTCCTGCAATCTGCCATCCAGAAGCGGGGCAGCTGAGTTTTGTTTGCCAGAGAAAAGGGCCGTGGGTTGTGTTTGGGGGCATATGGCTGGGAGTGGCCACCTGGCTCCTTAAAATGCACGATACGCCGCATGGTAACCAGACGCAAGGTGGCACCAGTGCCAAGTCAGGCTGTTTTTGTAGTACCCAGTGGCTCCTGCAATTTGCCATCCAGAAGCGGGGCAGTTGAATTTTGTTTGCTAGAGAAAAGGGCTGTGGTTTGTGTTTGGGGGCCTATGGCTGAGAGTGGCCGGCTGGCCCCTGAAAATCAACGATAGGCAGGATGGTTCCCAGATCCAAGGTGGCACCAGTGCCAAGTAAGGCTGGTTGTATGGTTCAAAGTAACTCCTGCAATCTGCCATCCAGAAGCGGGACAGCTGAGTTTTTTTTGCCAGAGAAAAGGTCCATGGTTTCTTTTTGGGGCATACGGCTGGGAATTGCCGGCTGGCTCCTTAAAATGCTCGATATGCAGGATGGTTCCCAGAGCCAAGGTGGCACCACTGCCAAGTCGGGCTCTTTTTGTAGTACCAAGTGCGTCCTGCAATTTGCCATTCAGAAGAGGGGCAGTTGAGTTTTGTTTGCCAGAGAAAAGGGCCGTTGTTTGTGTTTGGGGGCCTGTGGCTGGGAGTGTTCGGCTGGTTCCTGAATATGTACGATACGCAGGATTGTTCCCAGATCCAAGGTGGCAGCAGTGCCATGTTGTGCTGGTGTGATAGTCCCAAGTGGCTCCTGCAATCAGCCATCCAGAAGTGGGGCAGCTGATTTTTGTTTGCCAGAGAAAAGGTCCGTGGTTTGTTTTTGGGGGCATATGGCTGAGAGTGGCCGGCTGGCTCCTGAAAAGCTACGATAGGCAGGATGGTGACCAGACCCATGGTGGCACCAGTGCCAAGTTGGGCTGGTTTGATAGTACCAAGTGGCTCCTGCAATCTGCCATCAAAAAGTTGTCAGGCGAGTTTTGTTTTCCAGGGAAAAGCGCCGCTTTTTGTGTTTGGGTGCCTGAGGCTGGGAGTGGCCGGCTGGCTCCTTAGAATCCACGATACGCAGGATGGTTCCCAGACCAGTGGTGGCACCAGTGCCAAGTCGGGCTGGTTTGATAGTAACAAGTGCGTCCTACTATCTGCCATCCAGAAGCGGGGCAGCTTACTTTTGTTTGCCAGGGAAACGGGCCGAGCTTTGTGTCTGGGGGCCTGTGGCAGGGAGTGACCGGCTGGCTCCTGAAAAGCTACGATAGGCAGGATGGTGACCAGACCCATGGTGGCACCAGTGCCAAGTTGGGCTGGTTTGATAGTACCAAGTGGCTCCTGCAATCTGCCATCAAAAAGTTGTCAGGCGAGTTTAGTTTTCCAGGGAAAAGCGCCGTTGTTTGTGTTTGGGGGCCTGTGGCTGGGAGTGGCCGGCTGGCTAATTAGAATCCACGATACGCAGGATGGTTCCCAGACCAGAGGTGGCAACAGTGACAAGTCGGGCCAGTTTGATGGTGCAAAGTGGCTCCTGCAATCTGCCATCCAGAAGCAGGGCTGCTTACTTTTGTTTGCCAGGGAAAGGAGCCGAGGTTTTTGTCTGGGGGCCTATGGCTGGGAGTGACCAGCTGGCTCCTGAAAAGGTACGATAGGCAGGATGGTTACCAGACCCATGGTGGCACCAGTGCCAAGTTCGGCTGATTTGATAGTACCAAGTGGCTCCTGCAATCTGCCATCAAAATGTTGGTAGGCGAGTTTTGTTTTCCAGGGAAAAGCGCCGTTGTTTGTGTTTGGGGGCCTGTGGGTGGGAGTGGCCGGCTGGCTAATTAGAATCCACGATACGTAGGATGGTTCCCAGACCTAAAGTGGCACCAGTGACAAGTCGGGCCAGTTTGATGGTGCAAAGTTGCTACTGAAATCTGCCATCCAGAAACGGGGCAGCTTACTTTTGTTTGCCAGGGAAACGGGCCAAGGTTTGTGTCTGGGGGCCTATGGCTGTGAGTGACCGGCTAGGTCCTGAAAAGCTACGAGAGGCATGATGGTGACCAGACCCATGGTGGCACCAGTGCCAAGTTGGGCTGGTTTGATAGTACCAAGTGGCTCCTGCAATCTGCCATCAAAAAGTCGGCAAGCGAGTGTTGATTTCCAGGGAAAAGCGCCGTTGTTTGTGTTTGGGGGCCTGTGGCAGGGAGTGGCCGGCTGGCTCCTTAGAATCCACGATACGCAGCATGGTTCCCAGACCCAAGGTGGCACCAGTGCCAAGTCGGGCTGGCTTGATAATACCAAGTGGTTCCTGCAATCGGCCATCAAAAAGTTGGCAGGCGAGTTTTGTTTTCCAGGGAAAAGCGCCGTTGTTTTTGTTTGGGGGCCTATGGGTGGGAGTGGCCGGCTGGCTCCTTAGAATCCACGAGACGCAGGATGGTTCCCAGACCTGAGGTGGCACCAGTGCCAAGTTGGGCTGGTTTGATAGTACCAAGTGCGTCCTGCAATCTGCCATCCAGAAGCGGGGTAGCTTACTTTTGTTTGCCAGGGAAACGGGCCAAGGTTTGTGTCTCGGGGCCTATGGCTGGGAGTGACCGGCTGGCTCCTGAAAAGCTACGATAGGCAGGATGGTGACCAGACCCATGGTGGCACCAGTGCCAAGTTGGGCTGGTTTGATAGTACCAAGTGGCTCCTGCAATCTGCCATCAAAAATTTGGCAGGCGAGTTTGTTATCCAGGGAAAAGCGGCGTTGTTTGTGCCTGGGGCCCTATGGCCTGGAGTGGACGGATGGCTAATTAGAATCCACGATACACAGGATGGTTCCCAGACGCATGGTGGCACCAGTGCCAACTTGGGCTGGTTTGATAGTACCAAGTGGTTCCTGCAATCTGCCATCCAGAAGCGGGGCAGCTTACTTTTGTTTTCCAGGGAAACGGGCCGAGGTTTTTGTCTGGGGGCCTATGGCTGGGAGTGACCGGCTGGCTCCTGAAAAGCTACGATAGGCAGGATGGTGACCAGACCCATGACGGCACCAGTGCCAAGTTGGGCTGGTTTGATAGTACCAAGTGGCTCCTGCAATCTGCCATCAAAAACTTGGCAGGCGAGTTTTGTTTTCCAGGGAAAAGCGCCGTTGTTTGTGTTTGGGGGCCTGTGGCTGGGAGTGGCCGGCTGGCTCCTTAGAATCCACGATACTCAGCATGGTTCCCAGATCAGAGGTGGCACCAGTGCCAAGTTGGGCTGGTTTGATAGTACCAAGTGCGTCCGGGAATCTGCCATCCAGAAGCGGGGCAGCTTACTTTTGTTTGCCAGGGAAACGGGCCGAGGTTTTTGTCTGGGGGCCTATGGCTGGGAGTGACTGGCTGGCTCCTGAAAAGTTACGATAGGCAGGATGGTTCCCAGACCCATGGTGGCACCAGTGCCAAGTTGGGCTGGTTTGATAGTACCAAGTGGCTCCTGCAATCTGCCATCAAAAAGTTGGCAGGCGAGTTTTGTTTTCCAGGGAAAAGCGCCGTTGTTTGTGTTTGGGGGCCTGTGGCAGGGAGTGGCCGGCTGGCTCCTTAGAATCCACGATACGCAGGATGGTTCCCAGACTTGACGTGGCACCAGTGCCAAGTCGGGCTGGTTTGATAGTACCAAGTGCGTCCTGCAATCTGCCATCCAGAAGCGGGGCAGCTTACTTTTGTTTTCCAGGGAAACGGGCCGAGGTATTTGTCTGGGGGCCTATGGCTGGGAGTGAGCGGCTGGCTCCTGAAAAGCTACGATAGGCAGGATGGTGACCAGACCCATGGTGGCACCAGTGCCAAGTTGGGCTGGTTTGATAGTACCAAGTGGCTCCTGCAATCTGCCATCAAAAAGTTGTCAGGCGAGTTTTGTTTTCCAGGGAAAAGCGCCGTTGTTTGTGTTTGGGTGCCTGTGGCTGGGAGTGGCCGGCTGGCTCCTTAGAATCCACGATACGCAGGATGGTTCCCAGACCAGTGGTGGCACCAGTGCCAAGTCGGGCTGGTTTGATAGTAACAAGTGCGTCCTACTATCTGCCATCCAGAAGCGGGGCAGCTTACTTTTGTTTGCCAGGGAAACGGGCCGAGCTTTGTGTCTGGGGGCCTATGGCTGGGAGTGACCGGCTGGCTCCTGAAAAGCTACGATAGGCAGGATGGTGACCAGACCCATGGTGGCACCAGTGCCAAGTTGGGCTGGTTTGATAGTACCAAGTGGCTCCTGCAATCTGCCATCAAAAAGTTGTCAGGCGAGTTTTGTTTTCCAGGGAAAAGCGCCGTTGTTTGTGTTTGGGGGCCTGTGGCTGGGAGTGGCCGGCTGGCTAATTAGAATCCACGATACGCAGGATGGTTCCCAGACCAGAGGTGGCAACAATGACAAGTCGGGCCAGTTTGATGGTGCAAAGTGGCTCCTGCAATCTGCCATCCAGAAGCAGGGCTGCTTACTTTTGTTTGCCAGGGAAAGGAGCCGAAGTTTTTGTCTGGGGGCCTATGGCTGGGAGTGACCAGCTGGCTCCTGAAAAGGTACGATAGGCAGTATGGTTACCAGACCCATGGTGGCACCAGTGCCAAGTTCGGCTGATTTGATAGTACCAAGTGGCTCCTGCAATCTGCCATCAAAATGTTGGTAGGCGAGTTTTGTTTTCCAGGGAAAAGCGCCGTTGTTTGTGTTTGGGGGCCTGTGGGTGGGAGTGGCCGGATGGCTAATTACAATCCATGATACGCAGGGTGGTTCCCAGACCTAAAGTGGCACCAGTGACAAGTCGGGCCAGTTTGATGGTGCAAAGTTGCTACTGAAATCTGCCATCCAGAAACGGGGCAGCTTACTTTTGTTTGCCAGGGAAACGGGCCAAGGTTTGTGTCTGGGGGCCTATGGCTGTGAGTGACCGGCTAGGTCCTGAAAAGCTACGAGAGGCATGATGGTGACCAGACCCATGGTGGCACCAGTGCCAAGTTGGGCTGGTTTGATAGTACCAAGTGGCTCCTGCAATCTGCCATCAAAAAGTCGGCAAGCGAGTGTTGATTTCCAGGGAAAAGCGCCGTTGTTTGTGTTTGGGGGCCTGTGGCAGGGAGTGGCCGGCTGGCTCCTTAGAATCCACGATACGCAGCATGGTTCCCAGACCCAAGGTAGCACCAGTGCCAAGTCGGGCTGGCTTGATAATACCAAGTGGTTCCTGCAATCGGCCATCAAAAAGTTGGCAGGCGAGTTTTGTTTTCCAGGGAAAAGCGCCGTTGTTTTTGTTTGGGGGCCTATGGGTGGGAGTGGCCGGCTGGCTCCTTAGAATCCACGAGACGCAGGATGGTTCACAGACCTGAGGTGGCACCAGTGCCAAGTTGGGCTGGTTTGATAGTACCAAGTGCGTCCTGCAATCTGCCATCCAGAAGCGGGGTAGCTTACTTTTGTTTGCCAGGGAAACGGGCCGAGGTTTGTGTCTCGGGGCCTATGGCCGGGAGTGACCGGCTGGCTCCTGAAAAGCTACGATAGGCAGGATGGTGACCAGACCCATGGTGGCACCAGTGCCAAGTTGGGCTGGTTTGATAGTACCAAGTGGCTCCTGCAATCTGCCATCAAAAATTTGGCAGGCGAGTTTGTTTTCCAGGGAAAAGCGCCGTTGTTTGCGCCTGGGGCCCTATGGCCTGGAGTGGACGGATGGCTAATTAGAATCCACGATACACAGGATGGTTCCCAGACCCATGGTGGCACCAGTGCCAACTTGGGCTGGTTTGATAGTAACAAGTGGTTCCTGCAATCTGCCATCCAGAAGCGGGGCAGCTTACTTTTGTTTGCCAGGGAAACGGGCCGAGGATTGTGTCTGGGGGCCTAAGCCTGGAAGTGACCGGCTGGCTCCTGAAAAGCTACGATAGGCATGATGGTGACCAGACCCATGGTGGCACCAGTGCCAAGTTGGGCTGGTTTGATAGTACCAAGTGGCTCCTGCAATCTGCCATCAAAAAGTCGGCAAGCGAGTGTTGATTTCCAGGGAAAAGCGTCGTTGTTTGTGTTTGGGGGCCTGTGGCTGGGAGTGGCCAGCTGGCTCCTTAGAATCCACGATACGCAGCATGGTTCCCAGACCCAAGGTGGCACCAGTGCCAAGTCGGGCTGGCTTGATAATACCAAGTGGTTCCTGCAATCGGCCATCAAAATGTTCGCAGGCGAGTTTTGTTTTCCAGGGAAAAGCGCCGTTGTTTGTGCCTGGGGCCCTATGGCCTGGAGTGGACGGATGGCTAATTAGAATCCACGATACACAGGATGGTTCCCAGACCCATGGTGGCACCAGTGCCAAGTTGGGCTGGTTTGATAGTAACAAGTGCGTCCGGGAATCTGCCATCCAGAAGCGGGGCAGCTTACTTTTGTTTGCCAGGGAAACGGTCCGAGGTTTGTGTCTGGGGGCCTATGGCTGGGAGTGACCGGCTGGCTCCTGAAAAGCTACGATAGGCAGGATGGTGACCAGACCCATGGTGGCACCAGTGCCAAGTTGGGCTGGCTTGATAATACCAAGTGGTTCCTGCGATCGGCCATCAAAAAGTTGGCAGGCGAGTTTTGTTTTCCAGGGAAAAGCGCCGTTGTTTGTGCCTGGGGCCCTATGGCCTGGAGTGGACGGATGGCTAATTAGAACCCACGATACGCAGGATGGTTCCCAGACCTGAGATGGCACCAGTGCCAAGTTGGGCTGGTTTGACGGTGCAAAGTGGCTCCTGCAATCTGCCATGCAGAAGCGGGGCAGCTTACTTTTGTTTGCCAGGGAAACGGGCCGAAATATTTGTCTGGGGGCCTCTGGCTGGGGGTGGCTGGCTGGCTCCTGAAAAGCTACGATAGGCAGGATGGTGACCAGACCCATGGTGGCACCAGTGCCAAGTTGGGCTGGTTTGATAGTACCAAGTGGCTCCTGCAATCTGCCATCAAAAACTTGGCAGGCGAGTTTTGTTTTCCAGGGAAAAGCGCCGTTGTTTGTGTTTGGGGGCCTGTGGCAGGGAGTGGCCGGCTGGCTCCTTAGAATCCACGATACGCAGCATGGTTCCCAGACCCAAGGTGGCACCAGTGCCAAGTCGGGCTGGCTTGATAATACCAAGTGGTTCCTGCAATCGGCCATCAAAAAGTTGGCTGGCGAGTTTTGTTTTCCAGGGAAAAGCGCCGTTGTTTTTGCCTGGGGCCCTATGGCCTGGAGTGGACGGATGGCTAATTAGAATCCACGATACACAGGATGGTTCCCAGACCCATGGTGGCACCTGTGCCAAGTTGGGCTGGTTTGATAGTAACAAGTGGTTCCTGCAATCTGCCATCCAGAAGCGGGGCAGCTTACTTTCGTTTGCCAGGGAAACGGTCCGAGGTTTGTGTCTAGGGGCCTATGGCAGGGAGTGACCGGCTGGCTCCTGAAAAGCTACGATAGGCAGGATGGTGACCAGACCCATGGTGGCACCAGTGCCAAGTTGGGCTGGCTAGATAATACCAAGTGGTTCCTGCAATCGGCCATCAAAAATTTGGCAGGCGAGTTTTGTTTTCCAGGTAAAAGCGCCGTTGTTTGTGCCTGGGGCCCTATGGCCTGGAGTGGACGGATGGCTAATTAGAATCCACGATACACAGGATGGTTCCCAGACCCATGGTGGCACCAGTGCCAAGTTGGGCTGGTTTGATAGTACCAAGTGGTTCCTGCAATCTGCCATCCAGAAGCGGGGCAGCTTACTTTTGTTTGCCAGGGAAACGGGCCGAGGTTTTTGTCTGGGGGCCTATGGCTGGGAGTGACCGGCTGGCTCCTGAAAAGCTACGATAGGCAGGATGGTGACCAGACCCATGACGGCACCAGTGCCAAGTTGGGCTGGTTTGATAGTACCAAGTGGCTCCTGCAATCTGCCATCAAAAACTTGGCAGGCGAGTTTTGTTTTCCAGGGAAAAGCGCCGTTGTTTGTGTTTGGGGGCCTGTGGCTGGGAGTGGCCGGCTGGCTCCTTAGAATCCACGATACTCAGCATGGTTCGAAGATCAGAGGTGGCACCAGTGCCAAGTTGGGCTGGTTTGATACTACCAAGTGCGTCCGGGAATCTGCCATCCAGAAGCGGGGCAGCTTACTTTTGTTTGCCAGGGAAACGGGCCGAGGTTTTTGTCTGGGGGCCTATGGCTGGGAGTGACCGGCTGGCTCCTGAAAAGTTACGATAGGCAGGATGGTGACCAGACCCATGGTGGCACCAGTGCCAAGTTGGGCTGGTTTCATAGTACCAAGTGGCTCCTGCAATCTGCCATCAAAAAGTTGGCAGGCGAGTTTTGTTTTCCAGGGAAAAGCGCCGTTGTTTGTGTTTGGGGGCCTGTGGCAGGGAGTGGCCGGCTGGCTCCTTAGAATCCACGATACGCAGGGTGGTTCCCAGACCAGTGGTGGCACCAGTGCCAAGTCGGGCTGGTTTGATAGTACCAAGTGCGTCCTGCAATCTGCCATCCAGAAGCGGGGCAGCTTACTTTTGTTTGCCAGGGAAACGGGCCGAGGTATTTGTCTGAGGGCCTATGGCTGGGAGTGACCGGCTGGCTCCTGAAAAGCTACGATAGTCAGGATGGTGACCAGACCCATGGTGGCACCAGTGCCAAGTTGGGCTGGTTTGATAGTACCAAGTGGCTCCTGCAATCTGCCATCAAAAAGTTGGCAGGCGAGTTTTGTTTTCCAGGGAAAAGCGCCGTTGTTTGTGTTTGGGGGCCTGTGGGTGGGAGTGGCCGGCTGGCTCCTTAGAATCCACGATACGCAGGATGGTTCCCAGACCAGTGGTGGCACCAGTGCCAAGTCGGGCTGGTTTGATAGTAACAAGTGCGTCCTACTATCTGCCATCCAGAAGCGGGGCAGCTTACTTTTGTTTGCCAGGGAAACGGGCCGAGCTTTGTGTCTGGGGGCCTATGGCTGGGAGTGACCGGCTGGCTCCTGAAAAGCTACGATAGGCAGGATGGTGACCAGACCCATGGTGGCACCAGTGCCAAGTTGGGCTGGTTTGATAGTACCAAGTGGCTCCTGCAATCTGCCATCAAAAAGTTGTCAGGCGAGTTTTGTTTTCCAGGGAAAAGCGCCGTTGTTTGTGTTTGGGGGCCTGTGGCTGGGAGTGGCCGGTTGGCTAATTAGAATCCACGATACGCAGGATGGTTCCCAGACCAGAGGTGGCAACAGTGACAAGTCGGGCCAGTTTGATGGTGCAAAGTGGCTCCTGCAATCTGCCATCCAGAAGCAGGGCTGCTTACTTTTGTTTGCCAGGGAAAGGAGCCGAGGTTTTTGTCTGGGGGCCTATGGCTGGGAGTGACCAGCTGGCTCCTGAAAAGGTACGATAGGCAGGATGGTTCCCAGACCCATGGTGGCACCAGTGCCAAGTTCGGCTGATTTGATAGTACCAAGTGGCTCCTGCAATCTGCCATCAAAAAGTTGGCAGGCGAGTTTTGTTTTCCAGGGAAAAGCGCCGTTGTTTGTGTTTGGGGGCCTGTGGGTGGGAGTGGCCGGATGGCTAATTAGAATCCACGATACGCAGGATGTTTCCCAGACCTAAAGTGGCACCAGTGACAAGTCGGGCCAGTTTGATGGTGCAAAGTTGCTACTGAAATCTGCCATCCAGAAACGGGGCAGCTTACTTTTGTTTGCCAGGGAAACGGGCCAAGGTTTGTGTCTGGGGGCCTATGGCTGTGAGTGACCGGCTAGGTCCTGAAAAGCTACGAGAGGCATGATGGTGACCAGACCCATGGTGGCACCAGTGCCAAGTTGGGCTGGTTTGATAGTACCAAGTGGCTCCTGCAATCTGCCATCAAAAAGTCGGCAAGCGAGTGTTGATTTCCAGGGAAAAGCGCCGTTGTTTGTGTTTGGGGGCCTGTGGCAGGGAGTGGCCGGCTGGCTCCTTAGAATCCACGATACGCAGCATGGTTCCCAGACCCAAGGTGGCACCAGTGCCAAGTCGGGCTGGCTTGATAATACCAAGTGGTTCCTGCAATCTGCCATCAAAAAGTTGGCAGGCGAGTTTTGTTTTCCAGGGAAAAGCGCCGTTGTTTTTGTTTGGGGGCCTATGGGTGGGAGTGGCCGGCTGGCTCCTTAGAATCCACGAGACGCAGGATGGTTCACAGACCTGAGGTGGCACCAGTGCCAAGTTGGGCTGGTTTGATAGTACCAAGTGCGTCCTGCAATCTGCCATCCAGAAGCGGGGTAGCTTACTTTTGTTTGCCAGGGAAACGGGCCGAGGTTTGTGTCTGGGGGCCTATGGCGGGGAGTGACCGGCTGGCTCCTGAAAAGCTACGATAGGCAGGATGGTGACCAGACCCATGGTGGCACCAGTGCCAAGTTGGGCTGGTTTGATAGTACCAAGTGGCTCCTGCAATCTGCCATCAAAAACTTGGCAGGCGAGTTTTGTTTTCCAGGGAAAAGCGCCGTTGTTTGTGTTTGGGGGCCTGTGGCTGGGAGTGGCCGGCTGGCTCCTTAGAATCCACGATACTCAGCATGGTTCCCAGACCAGAGGTGGCACCAGTGCCAAGTTGGGCTGGTTTGATTGTAACAAGTGCGTCCGGGAATCTGCCATCCAGAAGCGGGGCAGCTTACTTTTGTTTGCCAGGGAAACGGGCCGAGGTTTGTGTCTGGGGGCCTATGGCTGGGAGTGGCCGGCTGGCTCCTGAAAAGCTACGATAGGCAGGATGGTGACCAGACCCATGGTGGCACCAGTGCCAAGTTGGGCTGGTTTGATAGTACCAAGTGGCTCCTGCAATCTGCCATCAAAAAGTTGGCAGGAGAGTTTTGTTTTCCAGGGAAAAGCGCCCTTGTTTGTGTTTGGGGGCCTGTGGCTGGGAGTGGCCGGCTGGCTTCTTAGAATCCACGATACGCAGGATGTTTCCCAGACCCAAGTTGGCACCAGTACCAAGTAGGGCTGGTTTGATACTACCAAGTGGCTCCTGCAATCTGCCATCCAGAAGCGGGGCAGCTTACTTTTGTTTGCCAGGGAAACGGGCCGAGGTTTGGGTCTGGGGGCCTATGGCTGGGAGTGACCGGCTGGCTCCTGAAAAGCTACGATAGGCAGGATGTTGACCAGACCCATGGTGGCACCAGTGCCAAGTTGGGCTGATTTGATAGTACCAAGTGGCTCCTGCAATCTGCCATCAAAAAGTTGGCAGGCGAATTTTGTTTTCCAGGGAAAAGCGCCGTTGTTTGTGTTTGGGGGCCTGTGGCAGGGAGTGGCCGGCTGGCTCCTGAAAAGCTACGATAGGCAGGATGGTGACCAGACCCATGGTGGCACCAGTGCCAAGTTGGGCTGGTTTGATAGTACCAAGTGGCTCCGGCAATCTGCCATCAAAAAGATGGCAGACGAGTTTTGTTTTCCAGGGAAAAGCGCCGTTGTTTGTGTTTGGGGGCCTGTGCCTGGGAGTGGACGGATGGCTAATTAGAATCTACGATACGCAGGATGGTTCCCAGACCTGAGGTGGCACCAGTGCCAAGTCGGGTGGTTTGATAGTAGCAAGTGGCTCCTGCAATCTGCCATCCAGAAGCGGGACAGCTTACTTTTGTTTGTCAGGGAAACCGGCCGAGTTTTGTGTCTGTGGGCCTACGGCTGGGAGTGACCGGGTGGCTCCTGAAAAGCTACGATAGGCAGGATGGTGACCAGACCCATGGTGGCACCAGTGCCAAGTTGGGCTGGTTTGATAGTACCAAGTGGCTCCTGTAATCTGCCATCAAAAAGTTGGCAGGCAAGTTTTGTTTTCCAGGGAAAAGCGCCGTTGTTTTTGTTTGGGGGCCTATGGCTGGGAGTGGCCGGCTGGCTCCTTAGAATCCACGATACGCAGGATGGTTCCCAGACCTGAGGTGGCACCAGTGCCAAGTTGGGCTGGTTTGATAGTACCAAGTGCGTCCTGCAATCTGCCATCCAGAAGCGGGGTAGCTTACTTTTGTTTGCCAGGGAAACGGGCCGAGGTTTGTGTCTGGGGGCCTATGGCTGGGAGTGACCGGCTGGCTCCTGAAAAGCTACGATAGGCAGGATGGTTCCCAGACCCATGGTGGCACCAGTGCCAAGTTGGGCTGGTTTGATAGTACCAAGTGGCTCCTGCAATCTGCCATCAAAAAGTTGTCAGGCGAGTTTTGTTTTCCAGGGAAAAGCGCCGTTGTTTGTGTTTGGGTGCCTGTGGCTGGGAGTGGCCGGCTGGCTCCTTAGAATCCACGATACGCAGGATGGTTCCCAGACCAGAGGTGGCAGCAATGCCAAGTCGGGCTGGTTTGATGGTGAAAAGTGGCTCCTGCAATCTGCCATCCAGAAGCGGGATAACTTACTTTTGTTTGCCAGGGAAACGGGCCGAGCTTTGTGTCTGGGGGCCTATGGCTGGGAGTGACCGGCTGGCTCCTGAAAAGCTACGATAGGCAGGATGGTGACCAGACCCATGACGGCACCAGTGTCAAGTTGGGCTGGTTTGATAGTACCAAGTGGCTCCGGGAATCTGCCATCAAAATTTGGCAGGCGAGTTTTGTTGTCCAGGGAAAAGCGCCGTTGTTTGTGTCTGGGGGCCTGTGGCTGGGAGTGACCGGCTGGCTCTTTAGAATCCACGATACGCAGGATGGTTCCCAGACCCAAGGTGGCACCAGTGCCAAGTTGGGCTGGTTTGATACTACCAAGTGCGTCCTGGAATCTGCCATCCAGAAGCGGGGCAGCTTACTTTTGTTTGCCAGGGAAATGGGCCGAGGTTTTTCTCTGGGGGCCTATGGCAGGGAGGGACCGGCTGTCTCCTGAAAAGCTACGATAGGCAGGATGGTGACCAGACCCATGGTGGCACCAGTGCCAAGTTGGGCTGATTTGATAGTAGCAAGTGGCTCCTGCAATCTGCCATCAAAAAGTTGGCAGGCGAGTTTTGTTTTCCAGGGAAAAGCGCTGTGGTTTGTGTTTGGGGGCCTGTGGCTGGGAGTGACCGGCTGGCTCCTTAGAATCCACGATACGCAGGATGGTTCCCAGACTAGAGGTGGCACCAATGCCAAGATGGGCTGGTTTGATAGTACCAAGTGGCTCCTGCAATCTGCCATCCAGAAGCGGGGCAGCTTGCTTTTGTTTGCCAGGGAAACGGGTCGAGCTTTGTGTCTGGGGGCCTATGGCTGGGAGTGACCGGCTGGCTCCTGAAAAGCTACGATAGGCAGGATGGTGACCAGACCCATGGTGGCACCAGTGCCAAGTTGGGCTGGTTTGATAGTACCAAGTGGCTCCTGCAATCTGCCATCAAAAAGTTAGCAGGCAAGTTTTGTTTTCCAGGGAAAAGCGCCGTTGTTTTTGTTTGGGGGCCTATGGCTGGGAGTGGCCGGCTGGCTCCTTAGAATCCACGATACGCAGGATGGTTCCCAGACCTGAGGTGGCACCAGTGCCAAGTCGGGCTGGTTTGATAGTACCAAGTGGCTCCTGCAATCTGCCATCCAGAAGCGGGGTAGCTTACTTTTGTTTGCCAGGGAAACGGGCCGAGGTTTGTGTCTGGGGGCCTATGGCTGGGAGTGACCGGCTGGCTCCTGAAAAGCTACGATAGGCAGGATGGTGACCAGACCCATGGTGGCACCAGTGCCAAGTTGGGCTGGTTTGATAGTACCAAGTGGCTCCTGCAATCTGCCATCCAGAAGCGGGACAGCTTACTATTGTTTGTCAGGGAAACCGGCCGAGTTTTGTGTCTGTGGGCCTACGGCTGGGAGTGACCGGGTGGCTCCTGAAAAGCTACGATAGGCAGGATGGTGACCAGACCCATGGTGGCACCAGTGCCAAGTTGGGCTGGTTTGATAGTACCAAGTGGCTCCTGCAATCTGCCATCAAAAAGTTAGCAGGCAAGTTTTGTTTTCCAGGGAAAAGCGCCGTTGTTTTTGTTTGGGGGCCTATGGCTGGGAGTGGCCGGCTGGCTCCTTAGAATCCACGATACGCAGGATGGTTCCCAGACCTGAGGTGGCACCAGTGCCAAGTTGGGCTGGTTTGATAGTACCAAGTGCGTCCTGCAATCTGCCATCCAGAAGCGGGGTAGCTTACTTTTGTTTGCCAGGGAAACGGGCCGAGGTTTGTGTCTGGGGGCCTATGGCTGGGAGTGACCGGCTGGCTCCTGAAAAGCTACGATAGGCAGGATGGTTCCCAGACCCATGGTGGCACCAGTGCCAAGTTGGGCTGGTTTGATAGTACCAAGTGGCTCCTGCAATCTGCCATCAAAAAGTTGTCAGGCGAGTTTTGTTTTCCAGGGAAAAGCGCCGTTGTTTGTGTTTGGGTGCCTGTGGCTGGGAGTGGCCGGCTGGCTCCTTAGAATCCACGATACGCAGGATGGTTCCCAGACCAGAGGTGGCAGCAATGCCAAGTCGGGCTGGTTTGATGGTGAAAAGTGGCTCCTGCAATCTGCCATCCAGAAGCGGGATAACTTACTTTTGTTTGCCAGGGAAACGGGCCGAGCTTTGTGTCTGGGGGCCTATGGCTGGGAGTGACCGGCTGGCTCCTGAAAAGCTACGATAGGCAGGATGGTGACCAGACCCATGACGGCACCAGTGTCAAGTTGGGCTGGTTTGATAGTACCAAGTGGCTCCGGGAATCTGCCATCAAAATTTGGCAGGCGAGTTTTGTTGTCCAGGGAAAAGCGCCGTTGTTTGTGTCTGGGGGCCTGTGGCTGGGAGTGACCGGCTGGCTCCTTAGAATCCACGATACGCAGGATGGTTCCCAGACTAGAGGTGGCACCAATGCCAAGATGGGCTGGTTTGATAGTACCAAGTGGCTCCTGCAATCTGCCATCCAGAAGCGGGGCAGCTTGCTTTTGTTTGCCAGGGAAACGGGTCGAGCTTTGTGTCTGGGGGCCTATGGCTGGGAGTGACCGGCTGGCTCCTGAAAAGCTACGATAGGCAGGATGGTGACCAGACCCATGGTGGCACCAGTGCCAAGTTGGGCTGGTTTGATAGTACCAAGTGGCTCCTGCAATCTGCCATCAAAAAGTTAGCAGGCAAGTTTTGTTTTCCAGGGAAAAGCGCCGTTGTTTTTGTTTGGGGGCCTATGGCTGGGAGTGGCCGGCTGGCTCCTTAGAATCCACGATACGCAGGATGGTTCCCAGACCTGAGGTGGCACCAGTGCCAAGTCGGGCTGGTTTGATAGTACCAAGTGGCTCCTGCAATCTGCCATCCAGAAGCGGGGTAGCTTACTTTTGTTTGCCAGGGAAACGGGCCGAGGTTTGTGTCTGGGGGCCTATGGCTGGGAGTGACCGGCTGGCTCCTGAAAAGCTACGATAGGCAGGATGGTGACCAGACCCATGGTGGCACCAGTGCCAAGTTGGGCTGGTTTGATAGTACCAAGTGGCTCCTGCAATCTGCCATCCAGAAGCGGGACAGCTTACTTTTGTTTGTCAGGGAAACCGGCCGACTTTTGTGTCTGTGGGCCTACGGCTGGGAGTGACCGGGTGGCTCCTGAAAAGCTACGATAGGCAGGATGGTGACCAGACCCATGGTGGCACCAGTGCCAAGTTGGGCTGGTTTGATAGTACCAAGTGGCTCCTGCAATCTGCCATCAAAAAGTTAGCAGGCAAGTTTTGTTTTCCAGGGAAAAGCGCCGTTGTTTTTGTTTGGGGGCCTATGGCTGGGAGTGGCCGGCTGGCTCCTTAGAATCCACGATACGCAGGATGGTTCCCAGACCTGAGGTGGCACCAGTGCCAAGTTGGGCTGGTTTGATAGTACCAAGTGCGTCCTGCAATCTGCCATCCAGAAGCGGGGTAGCTTACTTTTGTTTGCCAGGGAAACGGGCCGAGGTTTGTGTCTGGGGGCCTATGGCTGGGAGTGACCGGCTGGCTCCTGAAAAGCTACGATAGGCAGGATGGTTCCCAGACCCATGGTGGCACCAGTGCCAAGTTGGGCTGGTTTGATAGTACCAAGTGGCTCCTGCAATCTGCCATCAAAAAGTTGTCAGGCGAGTTTTGTTTTCCAGGGAAAAGCGCCGTTGTTTGTGTTTGGGTGCCTGTGGCTGGGAGTGGCCGGCTGGCTCCTTAGAATCCACGATACGCAGGATGGTTCCCAGACCAGAGGTGGAAGCAATGCCAAGTCGGGCTGGTTTGATGGTGAAAAGTGGCTCCTGCAATCTGCCATCCAGAAGCGGGATAACTTACTTTTGTTTGCCAGGGAAACGGGCCGAGCTTTGTGTCTGGGGGCCTATGGCTGGGAGTGACCGGCTGGCTCCTGAAAAGCTACGATAGGCAGGATGGTGACCAGACCCATGACGGCACCAGTGTCAAGTTGGGCTGGTTTGATAGTACCAAGTGGCTCCGGGAATCTGCCATCAAAATTTGGCAGGCGAGTTTTGTTGTCCAGGGAAAAGCGCCGTTGTTTGTGTCTGGGGGCCTGTGGCTGGGAGTGACCGGCTGGCTCTTTAGAATCCACGATACGCAGGATGGTTCCCAGACCCAAGGTGGCACCAGTGCCAAGTTGGGCTGGTTTGATACTACCAAGTGCGTCCTGGAATCTGCCATCCAGAAGCGGGGCAGCTTACTTTTGTTTGCCAGGGAAATGGGCCGAGGTTTTTCTCTGGGGGCCTATGGCAGGGAGGGACCGGCTGTCTCCTGAAAAGCCACGATAGGCAGGATGGTGACCAGACCCATGGTGGCACCAGTGCCAAGTTGGGCTGGTTTGATAGTAGCAAGTGGCTCCTGCAATCTGCCATCAAAAAGTTGGCAGGCGAGTTTTGTTTTCCAGGGAAAAGCGCTGTGGTTTGTGTTTGGGGGCCTGTGGCTGGGAGTGACCGGCTGGCTCCTTAGAATCCACGATACGCAGGATGGTTCCCAGACTAGAGGTGGCACCAATGCCAAGATGGGCTGGTTTGATAGTACCAAGTGGCTCCTGCAATCTGCCATCCAGAAGCGGGGCAGCTTGCTTTTGTTTGCCAGGGAAACGGGTCGAGCTTTGTGTCTGGGGGCCTATGGCTGGGAGTGACCGGCTGGCTCCTGAAAAGCTACGATAGGCAGGATGGTGACCAGACCCATGGTGGCACCAGTGCCAAGTTGGGCTGGTTTGATAGTACCAAGTGGCTCCTGCAATCTGCCATCAAAAAGTTAGCAGGCAAGTTTTGTTTTCCAGGGAAAAGCGCCGTTGTTTTTGTTTGGGGGCCTATGGCTGGGAGTGGCCGGCTGGCTCCTTAGAATCCACGATACGCAGGATGGTTCCCAGACCTGAGGTGGCACCAGTGCCAAGTCGGGCTGGTTTGATAGTACCAAGTGGCTCCTGCCATCTGCCATCCAGAAGCGGGGCAGCTTACTTTTGTTTTCCAGGGAAACGGGCCGAGGTTTTTGTCTGGGGGCCTATGGCTGGGAGTGACCAGCTGGCTCGTGAAAAGCTACGATAGGCAGGATGGTGACCAGACCCATGACGGCACCAGTGCCAAGTTGGGCTGGTTTGATAGTACCAAGTGGCTCCTGCAATCTGCCATCAAAAACTTGGCAGGCGAGTTTTGTTTTCCAGGGAAAAGCGCCGTTGTTTGTGTTTGGGGGCCTGTGGTTGGGAGTGGCCGGCTGGCTCCTTAGAATCCACGATACTCAGCATGGTTCCCAGATCAGAGGTGGCACCAGTGCCAAGTTGGGCTGGTTTGATAGTACCAAGTGGTTGCTGCAATCTGCCATCCAGAAGCGGGGCAGCTTACTTTTGTTTGCCAGGGAAACGGGCCGAGGTTTTTGTCTGGGGGCCTATGGCTGGGAGTGACCGGCTGGCTCCTGAAAAGTTACGATAGGCAGGATGGTGACCAGACCCATGGTGGCACCAGTGCCAAGTTGGGCTGGTTTGATAGTACCAAGTGGCTCCTGCAATCTGCCATCAAAAAGTTGGCAGGCGAGTTTGTTTTCCAGGGATAAGCGCCGTTGTTTGTGTTTGGGGGCCTGTGGCAGGGAGTGGCCGGCTGGCTCCTTAGAATCCACGATACGCAGGATGGTTCCCAGACCCAAGGTGGCACCAGTGCCAAGTTGGGCTGGTTTGATACTACCAAGTGCGTCCTGGAATCTGCCATCCAGAAGCGGGGCAGCTTACTTTTGTTTTCCAGGGAAACGGGCCGAGGTATTTGTCTGGGGGCCTATGGCTGGGAGTGACCGGCTGGCTCCTGAAAAGCTACGATAGGCAGGATGGTGACCAGACCCATGGTGGCACCAGTGCCAAGTTGGGCTGGTTTGATAGTACCAAGTGGCTCCTGCAATCTGCCATCAAAAAGTTGTCAGGCGAGTTTTGTTTTCCAGGGAAAGGCGCCGTTGTTTGTGTTTGGGTGCCTGTGGCTGGGATTGGCCGGCTGGCTAATTAGAATCCACGATACGCAGGATGGTTCCCAGACCAGTGGTGGCACCAGTGCCAAGTCGGGCTGGTTTGATAGTAACAAGTGCGTCCTACTATCTGCCATCCAGAAGCGGGGCAGCTTACTTTTGTTTGCCAGGGAAACGGGCCGAGCTTTGTGTCTGGGGGCCTATGGCTGGGAGTGACCGGCTGGCTCCTGAAAAGCTACGATAGGCAGGATGGTGACCAGACCCATGGTGGCACCAGTGCCAAGTTGGGCTGGTTTGATAGTACCAAGTGGCTCCTGCAATCTGCCATCAAAAAGTTGTCAGGCGAGTTTTGTTTTCCAGGGAAAAGCGCCGTTGTTTGTGTTTGGGGGCCTGTGGCTGGGAGTGGCCGGCTGGCTAATTAGAATCCACGATACGCAGGATGGTTCCCAGACCAGAGGTGGCAACAGTGATAAGTCGGGCCAGTTGGATGGTGCAAAGTGGCTCCTGCAATCTGCCATCCAGAAGCAGGGCTGCTTACTTTTGTTTGCCAGGGAAAGGAGCCGAGGTTTTTGTCTGGGGGCCTATGGCTGGGAGTGACCAGCTGGCTCCTGAACAGGTACGATAGGCAGGATGGTTACCAGACCCATGGTGGCACCAGTGCCAAGTTCGGCTGATTTGATAGTACCAAGTGGCTCCTGCAATCTGCCATCAAAATGTTGGTAGGCGAGTTTTGTTTTCCAGGGAAAAGCGCCGTTGTTTGTGTTTGGGGGCCTGTGGCTGGGAGTGGCCGGCTGGCTCCTTAGAATCCACGATACGCAGGATGTTTCCCAGACCCAAGTTGGCACCAGTACCAAGTAGGGCTGGTTTGATACTACCAAGTGGCTCCTGCAATCTGCCATCCAGAAGGGGGGCAGCTTACTTTTGTTTGCCAGGGAAACGGGCCGAGATTTGGGTCTGAGGGCCTATGGCTGGGAGTGACCGGCTGGCTCCTGAAAAGCTACGATAGGCAGGATGTTGACCAGACCCATGGTGGCACCAGTGCCAAGTTGGGCTGATTTGATAGTACCAAGTGGCTCCTGCAATCTGCCATCAAAAAGTTGGCAGGCGAATTTTGTTTTCCAGGGAAAAGCGCCGTTGTTTGTGTTTGGGGGCCTGTGGCAGGGAGTGGCCGGCTGGCTCCTGAAAAGCTACGATAGGCAGGATGGTGACCAGACCCATGGTGGCACCAGTGCCAAGTTGGGCTGGTTTGATAGTACCAAGTGGCTCCAGCAATCTGCCATCAAAAAGATGGCAGACGAGTTTTGTTTTCCAGGGAAAAGCGCCGTTGTTTGTGTTTGGGGGCCTGTGCCTGGGAGTGGACGGATGGCTAATTAGAATCTACGATACGCAGGATGGTTCCCAGACCAGAGGTGGCACCAGTGCCAAGTCGGGTGGTTTGATAGTAGCAAGTGGCTCCTGCAATCTGCCATCCAGAAGCGGGACAGCTTACTTTTGTTTGTCAGGATAACGGGCCGAGTTTTGTGTCTGTGGGCCTACGGCTGGGAGTGACCGGCTGGCTCCTGAAAAGCTACGATAGGCAGGATGGTGACCAGACCCATGGTGGCACCAGTGCCAAATTGGGCTGGTTTGATAGTACCAAGTGGCTCCTGCAATCTGCCATCCAGAAGCGGGGCAGCTGAGTTTTGTTTGCCAGAGAAAAGGCCCGTGGGTTGTGTTTGGGGGCATATGGCTGGGAGTGGCCACCTGGCTCCTTAAAATGCACGATACGCCGCATGGTAACCAGACGCAAGGTGGCACCAGTGCCAAGTCAGGCTGTTTTTGTAGTACCCAGTGGCTCCTGCAATTTGCCATCCAGGAGCGGGGCAGTTGAATTTTGTTTGCTAGAGAAAAGGGCTGTGGTTTGTGTTTGGGGGCCTATGGCTGAGAGTGGCCGGCTGGCCCCTGAAAATCAACGATAGGCAGGATGGTTCCCAGATCCAAGGTGGCACCAGTGCCAAGTAAGGCTGGTTGTAGGGTTCAAAGTGACTCCTGCAATCTGCCATCCAGAAGCGGGACAGCTGAGTTTTTTTTGCCAGAGAAAATGTCCATGGTTTCTTTTTGGGGCATACGGCTGGGAATTGCCGGCTGGCTCCTTAAAATGCTCGATACGCAGGATGGTTCCCAGAGCCAAGGTGGCACCACTGCCAAGTCGGGCTCTTTTTGTAGTACCAAGTGCGTCCTGCAATTTGCCATCCAGAAGAGGGGCAGTTGAGTTTTGTTTGCCAGAGAAAAGGGCCGAGGTTTGTGTTTGGGGGCATATGGCTGGGAATGACCGGCTGGCCCCTGAAAATCCACGATACGCCGGATGGTTCCCAGATCCAAGGTGGTACCATTACCAAGTCGGGCTGGTTTGATAGTACCAAGTGGCTCCTGCAAACTGCCATCCAGAAGCGGGGCAGCTGAGTTTTGTTTTCCAGGGAAATGGGCCTTTGTTTGTGTTTGGGGGCCTGTGGCTGGGAGTGTTCGGCTGGTTCCTGAATATGTACGATACGTAGGATTGTTCCGAGATCCAAGTTGGCAGCAGTGCCATGTTGTGCTGGTGTGATAGTCCCAAGTGGCTCCTGCAATCTGCCATCCAGAAGTGGGGCAGTTGATTTTTGTTTGCCAGAGAAAAGGTCCGTGGTTTGTTTTTGGGGGCATATGGCTGAGAGTGGCTGGCTGGCCCCTGAAAATCCACGATACGCAGGATGGTTCCCAGACCTGAGGTGGCACCAGTGACAAGTCGGGCCAGTTTGATGGTGCAAAGTGGCTCCTGCAATCTGCCATCCAGAAGCGGGGCAGCTTACTTTTGTTTTCCAGGGAAACGGGCCGAGGTTTGTGTCTGGGGGCCTATGGCTGGGAGTGACCGGCTGGCTCCTGAAAAGCTACGATAGGCAGGATGGTGACCAGACCCATGGTGGCACCAGTGCCAAGTTGGGCTGATTTGATATTACCAAGTGGCTCCTGCAATCTGCCATCAAAAATTTGGCAGGCGAGTTTTGATTTCCAGGGAAAAGCGCCGTTGTTTTTGTTTGGGGGCCTGTGGCTGAGAGTGGCCGGCTTGCTAATTGGAATCCACGATACGCAGGATGGTTCCCAGACCTGACGTGGCACCAGTGGCAAGTCGGGCTAGTTTGATGCTGCAAAGTGGCTCCTGCAATCTGCCAAGCAGAAGCGGGGTAGCTTACTTTTGTTTGCCAGGGAAAATGGCCGAGGTTTTTGTCTGGGGGCCTATGGCTGGGAGTGACCGGCTGGCTCCTGAAAAGCTACGATAGGCAGGATGGTGACCAGACCCATGGTGGCACCAGTGCCAAGTTGGGCTGATTTGATAGTAGCAAGTTGCTCCTGCAATCTGCCATCAAAAAGTTGGCAGGCGAGTTTTATTTTCCAGGGAAAAGCGCCGTTGTTTGTGTTTGGGGGCCTGTGGCTGGGAGTGGCCGGCTGGCTCCTTAGAATCCACGATACGCAGCATGGTATCCAGACCCAAGGTGGCACCAGTGCCAAGTTGGGCTGGTTTGATAATACCAAGTGGTTCCTGCAATCTGCCATCAAGAAGCGGGGCAGCTTACTTTTGTTTGCCAGGGAAACGGGCCGAGGTTTGTGTCTGGGGGCCTATGGCTGGGAGTGACCGGATGGCTCCTGAAAAGCTACCATAGGCAGGATGGTGACCAGACCCATGGTGGCACCAGTGCCAAGTTGGGCTGGTTTGATAGTACCAAGTGGCTCCTGCAATCTGCCATCAAAATTTGGCAGGCGAGTTTTGTTTTCCAGGGAAAAGCGCCGTGTTTTGTGTTTGAGGGCCTGCGGCTGGGAGTGGCCGGCTGGCTCCTTAGAATCCACGATACGCAGGATGGTTCCCAGACCAGAGGTGGCACCAGTGCCAAGTCGGGCTGGTTTGATTATACCAAGTGGCTCCTGCAATCTGCCATGCAGAAGCGGGGCAGCTTACTTTTGTTTGCCACGGAAACGGGTCGAGCTTTGTGTCTGGGGGCCTATGGCTGGGAATGACCGGCTGGTTCCTGAAGAGCTACGATGTGCAGGATGGTGACCAGACCCATGGTGGCACCAGTGCCAAGTTGGGCTGGTTTGATAGCACCAAGTGGCTCCTGCAATCTGTCATCAAAATTTGGCAGGCGAGTTTTGTTTTCCAGGGAAAAGCGTCGTTGTTTGTGTTTGGGGGCCTGTGGCTGGGAGTGGCCGGATGGCTAATTAGAATCCACGATACGCAGGATGGTTCCCAGACCAGAGGTGGCACCAGTGCCACATTGGGCTGGTTTGATAGTACCAAGTGCGTCCGGCAATCTGCCATCCAGAAGCGGGGCAGCTTTCTTTTTTTTGCCAGGGAAACGGGCCGAGCTTTGTGTCTTGGGGCCTATGGCTGGGAGTGACCGGCTGGCTCCTGAAAAGCTACGATAGGCAGGATGTTGACCAGACCCATGGTGGCACCAGTGCCAAGTTGGGCTGGTTTGATAGTACCAAGTGGCTCCTGCAATCTGCCATCAAAAAGTTGGCAGGCGAGTTTTCTTTTCCAGGGAAAAGCGTCGTTGTTTGTGTTTGAGGGCCTGTGGCTGGGAGTGGCCGGCTGGCTCCTTAGAATCCACGATACGCAGGATGGTTCCCAGACTTGACGTGGCACCAGTGCCAAGTTGGGCTGGTTTGATAGTACCAAGTGCGTCCTGCAATCTGCCATCCAGAAGTGGGGCAGCTTACTTTTGTTTTCCAGGGAAACGGGCCGAGGTATTTGTCTGGGGGCCTATGGCTGGGAGTGACCGGCTGGCTCCTGAAAAGCTACGATAGGCAGGATGGTGACCAGACCCATGGTGGCACCAGTGCCAAGTTGGGCTGGTTTGATAGTACCAAGTGGCTCCTGCAATCTGCCATCAAAAAGTTGTCAGGCGAGTTTTGTTTTCCAGGGAAAAGCGCCGTTGTTTGTGTTTGAGGGCCTGTGGCTGGGAGTGGCCGGCTGGCTCCTTAGAATCCACGATACGCAGGATGGTTCCCAGACCTGAGGTGGCACCAGTGCCAAGTCCGGCTAGTTTGATGGTGCAAAGTGGCTCCTGCAATCTGCCATCCAGAAGCGGGGCAGCTTACTTTTGTTTGCCAGGGAAACGGGCCGAGCTTTGTGTCTGGGGTCTATGGCTGGGAGTGACCGGCTGGCTCCTGAAAAGCTACGATAGGCAGGATGGTGACCAGACCCATGGTGGCACCAGTGCCAAGTTGGGCTGGTTTGATAGTACCAAGTGGCTCCTGTAATCTGCCATCAAAATTTGGCAGGCGAGTTTTGTTTTCTAGGGAAAAGCGCCGTTGTTTGTGTTTGGGGGCCTGTGGCTGGGAGTGGCCGGCTGGCTCCTTAGAATCCACAATACGCAGGATGGTTCCCAGACCTGAGGTGGCACCAGTGCCAAGTTGGGCTGGTTTGATAGTACCAAGTGCGTCCTGCAATCTGCCATCCAGAAGCGGGGCAGCTTACTTTTGTTTGCCAGGGAAACGGGCCGAGCTTTGTGTCTGGGGGCCTATGGCTGGGAGTGACCGGCTGGCTCCTGAAAAGCTACGATAGGCAGGATGGTGACCAGACCCATGGTGGCACCAGAGCCATGTTCGGCTGATTTCAAAGTACAAAGTGGCTCCTGCAATCTTCCATCAAAAAGTCAGCAGGCGAGTTTTGTTTTCCAGGGAAAAGCGCCGTTGTTTTTGTCTGCGGGCCTGTGGCTGGAGTGGCCGGCTGGCTCCTTTCAACACACGATACGCCGGATGGTTCCCAGACCCAAGGTGGCACCAGTGCCAAGTTGGGCTGGTTTGATAGTACCAAGTGGTTCCTGCAATCTGCCATCAAAATGTTGGCAGGCGAGTTTTGTTTTCCAGGGAAAAGCGCCGTTGTTTTTTTTTGGGGGCCTGTGGCTGGGAGTGGCCGGCTGGCTCCTTAGAATCCACGATACGCAGGATGGTTCCCAGACCAGAGGTGGCACCAGTACCAAGTCGGGCTGGTTTGATAATAACAAGTGGATCCTGCAATCTGCCATCCAGAAGCGGGGCAGCTTACTTTTGTTTGCCAGGGAAACGGGCCGAGCTTTGTGTCTGGGGGCCTATGGCTGGGAGTGACCGGCTGGCTCCTGAAAAGCTACGATAGGCAGGATGGTGACCAGACCCATGGTGGCACCAGTGCCAAGTTGGGCTGGTTTGATAGTACCAAGTGGCTCCTGCAATCTGCCATCAAAAAGTTGGCAGGCGAGTTTTGTTTTCCAGGGAAAAGCGCCGTTCTTTGTGTTTGGGGGCCTGTGGCTGGGAGTGGTCTTCTTGCTAATTGGAATCCACGATACTCAGGATGGTTCCCAGACCTGAGGTGGCACCAGTGACAAGTCAGGCCAGTTTGATGGTGCAAAGTGGCTCCTGCAATCTGCCATCCAGAAGCGGGGCATCTTACTTTTGTTTGCCAGGGAAACGGGCCGAGGTTTGTGTCTGGGGGCCTATGGCTGGGAGTGACCGGCTGGCTCCTGAAAAGCTACGATAGGCAGGATGGTGACCAGACCCATGGTGGCACCAGTGCCAAGTTGGGCTGATTTGATAGTACCAAGTGGCTCCTGCAATCTGTCATCAAAAAGTTGGCAGGCGAGTTTTGTTTTCCAGGGAAAAGCGCTGTGGTTTGTATTTGGGGGCCTGTGGCTGGGAGTGACCGGCTGGCTCCTTAGAATCCACGATACGCAGGATGGTTCCCAGACCCAAGGTGGCACCATTTCCAAGTTGGGCTGGTTTGATAGTACCAATTGCGTCCTGCAATCTGCCATCCAGAAGCGGGGCAGCTTACTTTTGTTTGCCAGGGAAACGGGCCGAGGTTTTTGTCTGGGGGCCTATGGCTGGGAGTGACCGGCTGGCTCCTGAAAAGCTACGATAGGCAGGATGGTGACCCGACCAGAGGTGGCACCAGTGCCAAGTTGGGCTGGTTTGATAGTACCAAGTAGCTCCTGCAATCTGCCATCAAAAAGTTGGCAGGCGAGTTTTGTTTTCCAGGGAAAAGCGCCGTTGTTTGTGTTTGGGGGCCTGTGGCAGGGAGTGGCCAGCTGGCTCCTTAGAATCCACGATACGCAGGATGGTTCCCAGACCCAAGGTGGCACCAGTGCCAAGTTGGGCTGGTTTGATTATAACAAGTGGATCCTGCAATCTGCCATCCAGAAGCGGGGCAGCTTACTTTTGTTTGCCAGGGAAATGGGCCGAGCTTTTTGTCTGGGGGCCTATGGCTGGGAGTGACCTGCTAGGTCCTGAAAAGCTACGATAGGCAGGATGGTGACCAGACCCATGGTGGCACCAGTGCCAAGTTGGGCTGGTTTGATAGTACCAAGTGGCTCCTGCAATCTGCCATCAAAATGTTGGCAGGCGAGTTTTGTTTTCCAGGAAAAAGCGCCGTTGTTTGTGTTTGGGGGCCTGTGGCTGGGAGTGGCCGGCTGGCTCCTTAGAATCCACGATACGCAGCATTGTTCCCAGACCAGAGGTGGCACCAGTGCCAAGTCGGGCTAGTTTGATGGTGCAAAGTGGCTCCTGCAATCTGCCATCCAGTAGCGGGGTAGCTTACTTTTTTTTGCCAGGGAAACGGGCCGAGGTTTTTGTCTAGAGGCCTATGGCTGGGAGTGACCGGCTGGCTCGTGAAAAGCTACGATAGGCAGGATGGTGACCAGACCCATGGTGGCACCAGTGCCAAGTTGGGCTGATTTGATAGTACCAAGTGGCTCCTGCAATCTGCCATCAAAACGTTGGCAGGCGAGTTTTGTTTTCCAGGGAAAAGCGCCGTTGTTTGTGTTTGCGGGCCTGTGGCTGGGAGTGGCCGGCTGGCTCCTTAGAATCCACGATACGCAGGATGGTTCCCAGACCCAAGATGGCACCAGTGCCAAGTCGGGCTGGTTTGATAGTACCAAGTGGTTCCTGCAATCTGCCATCCAGAAGCGGGGTAGCTTACTTTTGTTTTCCAGGGAAACGGGCCGAGGTTTGTGTTTGGGGGCCTGTGGCTGGCAGTGGCCAGTTGGCTCCTGAAAATCCATGATACGCAGCATGGTTCCCAGACCCAAGATGGCACCAGTGCCAAGTGGGGCTGGTTTGACAGTGTCAAGTGCCTCATGCAGTCTCCCATCCAGAAACGGGGCAGCTGAGTTCTTTTGCCTGTGAACCGGCCGTTGTTTTTGATTGGGGTCTGTGGCCGAGAATGGTCGACTGGCTACTGACAATCCACAATACGCAGGATGGTTCCCAGACTCAAGGTGGCACCAGGGCCAAGTCGGGCTCGTTTGATAGTACCAAGTGGCTCCTGCAATCTGCCATCCTGACGGGGGGCAGCGGATCTTTGTTTGCCAGAGTAAAGTTCCGTGGTTTGTTTTTGGGGGCATATGGTTGGGAGTGGCCGGCTGGCTCCTTAAGAAGCTCGATACGCAGGATGGTTCCCAGATCCATGGTGGCACCATTGCCTAGTTTGGCTGTTTTTGTAGTACCAAGTGCGTCCTGCAATTTTCCATCCAGAAGAAGGGCAGTTGAGTTTTGTTTTCCAGGGAAAAGCGCCGTTGTTTTTGATTGGAGGCCTGTGGCTGGGAGTGGCCGGCTGGCTCCTTTCAACACACGATACGCCGGATGGTTCCCAGACCCAAGGTGGCAACAGTGCAAAGTCGGGCTGGTTTGATACTACCAAGTGGTTCCTGCAATCTGCCATCCAGAAGCGGGGCAGCTTACTTTTGTTTGCCAGGGAAACGGGCCGAGGTTTGTGTCTCAGGGCCTATGGCTGGGAGTGACCGGCTGGCTCCTGAAAAGCTACGATAGGCAGGATGGTGACCAGACCCATGGTGGCACCAGTGCCAAGTTGGGCTGGTTTGATAGTACCAAGTGGCTCCTGCAATCTGCCATCAAATGTTTGGCAGGCGAGTTTTGTTTTCCAGGGAAAAGCACCGTTGTGTGTGTTTTGGGGCCTGTGGCTGGGACTGGCCAGCTGGCTCCTTAGAATCCACGATACGCAGGATGGTTCCCAGACCCAAGGTGGCACCAGTGCCAAGTCGGGCTGGTTTGTTAGTACCAAGTGCGTCCTGCAATCTGCCATCCAGAAGCGGGGCAGCTGAATTTTGTTTGCCAGAGAAAAAGGCTGTTGTTTGTGTTTCGGGGCCTGTGGCTGGCAGTGGCCGACTGGCTCCTGAAAATCCATGATACGCAGCATGGTTCCCAGACCCAAGGTGGCACCAGTGCCAAGTAGGGCTGGTTTCATAGTACCCAGTGGCTCCTGCAATCTGCCATCCAGAAGAGGGGCAGTTGAGTTTTGTTTTCCAGAGAAAAGGGCCGTGGTTTGTGTTTGGGGCCTATGGCTGAGAGTGACCGGCTGGCCCCTGAAAATCCACGATAGGCAGGATGGTTCCCAGATCCAAGGTGGCAGCAGTGCCATGTTGTGCTGGTGTGATAGTCCCAAGTGGCTCCTGCAATCTGCCATCCAGAAGCGGGGCAGCTGAATTTTGTTTGCCAGAGAAAAAGGCTGTGGTTTGTGTTTGGGGGCCTGTGGCTGGGAGTGGCCGGCTGGCTCCTGAAAATCCATGATACGCAGCATGGTTCCCAGACCCAAGGTGGCACCAGTGCCAAGTGGGGCTGGTTTCACAGTGTCAAGTGCCTCCTGCAATCTCCCATCCAGAAGCGGGGCAGCTGAGTTTTGTTTGCCTGTGAAACGGGCCGTTGTTTTTGATTGGGGTCTGTGGCCGAGAGTGTTCGGCTGGCTCCTGACAACCCACAATACGCAGGATGGTTCCCAGACCCAAGGTGGCACCAGTGCCAAGTCGGGCTGGTTTGTTAGTACCAAGTGGTTCCTGCAATCTGCCATCCAGAAGCGGGGCAGCTGAATTTTGTTTGCCAGAGAAAAAGGCTGTTGTTTGTGTTTCGGGGCCTGTGGCTGGCAGTGGCCGGCTGGCTCCTGAAAATCCATGATACGCAGCATGGTTCCCAGACCCAAGGTGGCACCAGTGCCAAGTAGGGCTGGTTTCATAGTAACCAGTGGCTCCTGCAATCTGCCATCCAGAAGAGGGGCAGTTGAGTTTTGTTTTCCAGAGAAAAGGGCCGTGGTTTGTGTTTGGGGCCTATGGCTGAGAGTGACCGGCTGGCCCCTGAAAATCCACGATAGGACGGATGGTTCCCAGATCCAAGGTGGCAGCAGTGCCATGTTGTGCTGGTGTGATAGTCCCAAGTGGCTCCTGCAATCTGCCATCCAGAAGCGGGGCAGCTGAATTTTGTTTGCCAGAGAAAAAGGCTGTGGTTTGTGTTTGGGGGCCTGTGGCTGGGAGTGGCCGGCTGGCTCCTGAAAATCCATGATACGCAGCATGGTTCCCAGACCCAAGGTGGCACCAGTGCCAAGTGGGGCTGGTTTCACAGTGTCAAGTGCCTCCTGCAATCTCCCATCCAGAAGCGGGGCAGCTGAGTTTTGTTTGCCTGTGAAACGGGCCGTTGTTTTTGATTGGGGTCTGTGGCCGAGAGTGTTCGGCTGGCTCCTGACAACCCACAATACGCAGGATGGTTCCCAGACCCAAGGTGGCACCAGTGCCAAGTCGGGCTGGTTTGATAGTACCAAGTGGCTCCTGCAATCTGCCATCCAGAAGCGGTGCAGTTGAGTTTTGTTTGCCAGAGAAAAGGGCCGTGGGTTGTGTTTGGGGGCATATGGCTGGGAGTGACCGGCTGTCTCATTAAAAAGATCGGTACGCAGGATGGTTCCCAGACCCAAGGTGGCACCAGTGCCAAGTCGGGCTGTTTTTATAGTACCAAGTGCGTCCTGCAATTTGCCATCCAGAAGAGGGGCAGTGGAGTTTTGTTTGCCAGAGAATAGCGCCGTTGTTTGTGTTTGGGGGCTTGTGGCTGGGAGTGGCCGACTGGCGCCTTAGAATCTGCGTTACGCAGCATGGTTCCCAGACCAGAGGTGGCACCAGTGCCAAGTTTGGCTGGTTTGATAGTACCAAGGGGCTCCTGCAATCTGCCATCCAGAAGCGGGGCAGCTTACTTTTGTTTGCCAGGGAAACGGGCCGAGGTTTGTGACTGGGGGTCTATGGCTGGGAGTGACCGGCTGGCTCCTGGAAAGCTACAATAGGCAGGATGGTGACCAGACCCATGGTGGCACCAGTGCCAAGTTGGGCTGGTTTGATAGTACCAAGTGGCTCCTGCAATCTGCCATGAAAAAGTTGGCAGGCGAGATTTGTTTTCCAGGGAAAAGCGCCGTTGTTTGTATTTGGGGGCCTGTGGCTGGGAGTGGCCGGCTGGCTCCTTTGAACCCACGATACGCATGATGGTTCCCAGACCCAAGGTGGCACCAGTGCCAAGTCGGGCTGGTTTGATACTACCAAGTGCGTCCTGCAATCTGCCATCCAGAAGCGGGGCAGCTTAATTTTGTTTGCCAGGGAAACGGGCCGTGGGTTTTGTTTGGGAGCCTATGGCTGAGAGTGGCCGGCTGGCTCCTGAAAATCCACGCTAGGCAGCATGGTTCCCAGATGCAAGGTGGCACCAGTGCCAAGTCGGGCTGGTTTGATGGTGCAAAGTGGCTCCTGCAATCTGCCATCCAGAAGCGGGGCAGCTGATTTTGTTTGCCAGAGAAAAATTCCGTGGATTGTTTTTGGGGGCATATTGCTGGGAGTGGCCGGCTGGCTCCTTAAAATGCTCGATACGCATGATGGTTCCCAGGCCCAAGGTGTCACCACTACCAAGTCGGCCTGCGGTTTTAGTATCAAGTTCATCCTGCAATTTGCCATCCAGAAGAGGGGCAGTTGAGTTTTGTTTGCCAGAGAAACGGGCCGAGGTTTCTGTTTGGGGACATATGGCTGAGAGTGGCCGGCTGGCCCCTGAATATCCACGATACACAGCATGGTTCCCAGATCCAAGGTGGCACCAGTGCCAAGTTGGGCTGGTTTGATAGTACCAAGTGTCTCCTGCAGTCTGCCATCCAGAAGCGGGGCAGCTTACTTTTGTTTGCCAGAGAAATAGGCCTAGGTTTTTGTTTGGGGGCCTGTGGCTAGGAGTGGCCGGCTGGCTCCTAAGAATCCACGATACGCAGGATGTTTCCCAGACCCAAGGTGGCACCAGTGCCAAGTCGGGCTGGTTTGATAGTACCAAGTGGCTCCTGCAAACTCCATCAAAAAGTTGGCAGGCGTGTTTTGTTTTCCAGGGAACAGCGCCGTTGATTTTGTTTGGGGGCCTGTGGCTGGCAGTGGCCGGCTGGCTCCTTAGAATCCACGATACGCAGGATGGTTCCCAGACCCAAGGTGGCACCAGTGCCAAGTCGGGCTGGTTTGATTACACCAAGTGGCTCCTGCAATCTGCCATCCAGAAGTGAGGCAGCTAAGTTTTGTTTGCGAGAAAAAAGGGCCGTGGTTTTTGTTGGGGGCCTGTGGCTGGGAGTAGCCGGCTGGCTCCTTAAAATCCACGATACGCAGGATGGTTCCCAGACCCAAGGTGGCACCAGTGCCAAGTTGGGCTGGTTTGATAGTACCAAGTGGCTCCTGCAAACTGCCATCCAGAAGCGGGGCAGCTGAGTTTTGTTTTCCAGGGAAATGGGCCTTTGTTTGTGTTTGGGGGCCTGTGGCTGGGAGTGTTCGGCTGGTTCCTGAATATGTACGATACGTAGGATTGTTCCGAGATCCAAGTTGGCAGCAGTGCCATGTTGTGCTGGTGTGATAGTCCCAAGTGGCTCCTGCAATCTGCCATCCAGAAGTGGGGCAGTTGATTTTTGTTTGCCAGAGAACAGGTCCGTGGTTTGTTTTTGGGGGCATATGGCTGAGAGTGGCTGGCTGGCCCCTGAAAATCCACGATACACAGGATGGTTCCCAGATCCAAGGTGGCACCTGTGCCAAGTCGGGCTGATTTGATAGTACTAAGTAGCTCCTGCAATCTGCCATCCAGAAGCGGGGCAGCTTACTTTTGTTTGCCAGGGAAACGGGCCGAGTTTTGTGTCTCGGGGCCTATGGCTGAGAGTGACCGGCTGGCTCCTGAAAAGCTACAATAGGCAGGATGGTGACCAGACCCATGGTGGCACCAGTGCCAAGTTGGGCTGGTTTGATAGTACCAAGTGGTTCCTGCAATCTGCCATCCAGAAGCAGGGCAGCTGAGTTTTGTTTGCCAGAGAAAAGGGCCTTGGTTTGTGTTTGGGGGCATATGGCTGGGTGTGGCCAGCTGGCTCCTTAAAATGCACGATATGCAACATGGCTCCCAGACCCAAGGTGGCACCAGTGCCAAGTTGGGCTGGTTTGATAGTACCAAGTGGCTCCTGCAATCTTCCATGATCACGTGGAGAAATACTTTCTGGTTTCAGCCTCATGCTCTTTCTTCTCTCCCTCAACTTCTCTATCACCTCTCATCTGGTTCACATGCGCTGTCTTCAAGGTCCACAGGCTACTTTTCACAGAATCTTCTGGCCTGATGAAGTAAGGATGATGAATAGAACAGAGCTGGGATCTATTTTCCAGTTTGGATAAAATGCATTCTGCACACAAATCCAAGGAGAACGGGCTGCCCCGATGCCCAGAAAATCTTTCACTCCTGCTAGTGTTCTACGTCAACCGCAACTTAGTCTGAAAGAAAAGCTTTTTCTCTGAGAGCATCTGAGAGGTTTGCATGAAGCACTGATATCTGACATATGCAATTTTGAATAGGAGAGGAAAAAGAAAATGGCAAGGAGTTTTTAATTTTAGTGGTTTCAATTTTAATTTCCGTGCACTTTTTCAAAACTTGTCAGCTCAAATGCCCATCAACATCTTTTAGTCATCTGTAAGTCAGTATTCATATAAAATGTGCTTCAAATCCAAAGAATTTCAAATTTGCACTCCAAGCTTCTATGCCTAGATTTATGATTTCCTACACATATTAGATGAAAGGAAGGCCTTTTTTACTGTGGGAGTGCTGGAACACTGGAACAGGTTGCCCAGAGAAGTTGTGGGTGTCCCATCCCTGAAAGTATTCAAGGTCACCTTGGACGGGGCTTGGAGCAGCAACAAAGGAGAAGCTTGATGGTAGAGAAACAAAGTTGGACTATAGAAGAAACTCGGATTGAAGTATAGGATCAAGTTTTCTCTCAGCTCTTGGGGTAAATTCAAAGTTGTACAAAATGACATTTATCTGTGCTATTCACTACTGTAACAGAAAGTTTCATGAAAACTGTACAGAAGATAGTAAATTTTAAAAGAGATAAGAATTACAGCATAAAATCCATGGGATAGGTTACAACATGAGACACTCTCTAAGAGAAAATCTCTGTGTTTCAGCACTTCATCGGGGTAAGATTTCATGAAGTGCCAAAGAAGGCGGCAAAATATCATTCGGGACATTATTTACTGGAATTCAGCCTGGCCATTAGTAGGAACTGCCTTTGAACATATCATGTAGATATACCACACACACTTTCCCTTCACTGAAAAATTACTGTTTACAACAAATAAGCAATTGACGATCAAAATTGATTGAAAGCATCTTAAACATGTCAAGTATTTCATTGTAGATGATCTGTGATCCAAATGCTTCTTCCACCTTCGAGAGGGACAGAAGAATTCTTCCATATCATGATGGTTTAAAATTGTATCAACCAATGTTTTCTGCTGAAAAGATATCATCTATTTTTTTCTATTTTTGGAAGAAAATATTCCTAGACATACAACAGGTGAGAACTAAGTAATTTTAAAGAAACAAATGAAATGAAAATATTCTGTAAATAGAATGAAATGAAAAGCTGTGTTTTAAATAGGAGCTAAATATTAAACAGAATTTTTGTACCAGGCATTTGAATTACTGCACCAGCTCTTTTGCCCATCAAGAGAGGCATTTAGCATTTCAGTCTTTTCCAAGGTGTTCATGATCTGCTATGCTGATCTCTGTGTGTGCCTAGGTGTGTGTGGAGGGGGGGGCATATGAAGGGGAGTGTGTATGTTTGCTTTACAATTGTTGTGGCAGATTCATGCCTCAGCTCCACATTTTGTTTTAAAAAGGTCACACCGAGTGGATATGAAGTTTACTATCAACAAGAGATCGATTCCCAAATCATCCATTTGACTCTCCCTTATAAATCATGTGCTTTGTTGCATATTTTATCAAATATACTTTCAAGCCAGATGGAGGAAGGAGGATGTGGGAATCCCTCCACCATCTTGCAACTTTTATGTAAGTAGGTTTTCAAGAAAATCATCATTTCTCTTTTAAATATGTCTGGAACAGGCATGATGGTAGTGTCAACCTGTTGGAGTTTTTGTTGCTGGAAGAAGTTGTACAAAAGGATTGGTTTTTACATTGACCAGTTACTGAATCAAGCGCAGGAATACATTGGAAATTTAGCTGGGGGTTCCTTTTCCCAGCAGACTACTTCTAGAACGAGCTTGTACACTGAAGCTGACTCTTTTGCTCTCTTTTTGTTTCTTTCCTATTTTCTTGGCTTCTTTGCCACTATCTAGACAATTTTGGAACTTTGTTCCCAACTAAAATGGTTTCAATAGTCTGATTGTGATCATACATTTTTACAAGGAATTTTTAAAATCTTTCCTCGAGTCCAGAAAGTCAAGGACTTAGATCTTTTTCTTCCCTTATCAATATTGCCATGAAATTGATAAATAAAGACCAACTCTTTATTTTTGTTTTTAACCCACGTAGATAATTCCCATCCATTAATCCATTTTGTGGACCAATAGCTGCCATTCTGATGGAAGCTGTCACTTCTTAACAATAGGCATTCTGTGACTATGTTGACAGCACTTTGGGTGAAGATCCTAACTGGTCTTAGATATACATAGGGAGAAATTTGCTCAGCCAGTGTCAGTCTTAAGCATGCGTATCAGAAGATCTTTCTAGAGCTGGGAATTTTCCCATGAAAGGGATTCAGTTAGGGAAGAGACACTTGTGCCAGAGTTTTACATTCTTCTTGAACACTGCTTAAGGAACTTAGATGCCATGTCCATTTGGATCTCTGTCTGCACAGAACTTTGTCATGCCAGTGCTTTGAAATGCATCTTGAAGAGAATTCACTAGCACAGAATGAAAGAGAGTGGAAGGGGTTGGTGGGGCTAACCAGGCCCAACCCCCCTGCCTAAACCAGGATACCTAGAGCCTCTTGCCCAGGATTCTATCTGGGTGTACTTTTAATGTCTTCAAAGATCCAGGCTCCACAATCTTTCTGGGCAGTCTGTGCCGTGGTTCAGTCACCCTGACAGTAAAGAAACATTTACTGATGTTCAAAGGCAATCTCCTGTATTTCAGTGTGTGCCCACTGCCTCTTGTCTTTTCCCTCAGCATCACTGAAAAGACACTGATTCCCTCCCCTTTGCACTATTGCTTCCATATGTATGTGTGATGCCATGTAGAGGTACGTCAAAAACCTCCCTGAAGCCCAGGCAGATAATATTCCCTTCATCTACCAGTCAAGTTGATTCATCAGAGGAGTTTAAAGTGATGTTCAGCATGAAATTCCCCTGAAAAATCATGCTAACTACATTATTTGGTCATCTGTCATGTGCCTGGCAAGGATTTCCAGGAAGAGCTGCTTCATCAACTTCCTGGGGATAAAAAAGAGGCTGGCTGGTTTGTACTATGGCGAGTCCTCTTAATTGCCTTTTTTGAAGATGGGTGTCATTTGCTAACATCCACTCTTTAGCCTCTCTTGTCGTCTACATCTTAGCAAAACGCTTTTCCACTATGTCTGGCTAGGAAAAACTGTGCCAGCACAGAAAACATCTCCCATCGTGTTCTAGAAGTTGCACGGATGTCTGCCAAGTGTTTGGCAGGAAGAAAAGAAAAGTTGTCCAAAACAGCTTCCAATCGAATGTTCCTGTGATTGGAAAAGTCAGGAGAGTGCAAAGGTACTGTTTTCTATCAGTTGGCAAGGTGCGCACACAATCCCAGTGTTGTACAGCTTGCTTCTTCACCTTCCCGAAGCTGCCGCTCTCGCCGGCTGCCGGAGCCCAAGAAGCGGCTTCTTCGCGCAAAGACGATTGTGCCGCTCACAGTGCTCTCCTTAGCGCGGCTTCTGCCGAAAGACGCCCGGCAGCGGCTCTTACCTCCGGAGAGCACCCTACCTTCGTCTTTAGCTCCTCTTCTCATCTACACCTCGGCAAAAAGCTTCTCCACTATGTCTGGCTAGGAAAAACTGTGCCAGCACAGAAAACATCTCCCATCGTGTTCTAGAAGTTGCACGGATGTCTGCCAAGTGTTTGGCAGGAAGAAAAGAAAAGTTGTCCAAAACAGCTTCCAATCGAATGTTCCTGTGATTGGAAAAGTCAGGAGAGTGCAAAGGTACTGTTTTCTATCAGTTGGCAAGGTGCGCACACAATCCCAGTGTTGTACAGCTTGCTTCTTCACCTTCCCGAAGCTGCCGCTCTCGCCGGCTGCCGGAGCCCAAGAAGCGGCTTCTTCGCGCAAAGACGATTGTGCCGCTCACAGTGCTCTCCTTAGCGCGGCTTCTGCCGAAAGACGCCCGGCAGCGGCTCTTACCTCCGGAGAGCATCCTACCTTCGTCTTTCGCGTCTTTTGTAGTCTACATCTTAGCAAAACGCTTTTCCACTATGTCTGGCTAGGAAAAACTGTGCCAGCACAGAAAACATCTCCCATCGTGTTCTAGAAGTTGCACGGATGTCTGCCAAGTGTTTGGCAGGAAGAAAAGAAAAGTTGTCCAAAACAGCTTCCAATCGAATGTTCCTGTGATTGGAAAAGTCAGGAGAGTGCAAAGGTACTGTTTTCTATCAGTTGGCAAGGTGCGCACACAATCCC
Source organism: Melospiza melodia melodia (assembly GCF_035770615.1). NCBI lineage: Eukaryota > Metazoa > Chordata > Aves > Passeriformes > Passerellidae > Melospiza > Melospiza melodia. The sequence continues at coordinate 89,174,647 of NC_086196.1, read as the reverse complement.
AGTGTTGTACAGCTTGCTTCTTCACCTTCCCGAAGCTGCCGCTCTCGCCGGCTGCCGGAGCCCAAGAAGCGGCTTCTTCGCGCAAAGACGATTGTGCCGCTCACAGGGCTCTCCTTAGCGCGGCTTCTGCCGAAAGACGCCCGGCAGCGGCTCTTACCTCCGGAGAGCATCCTACCTTCGTCTTTAGCTCCTCTTCTCATCTACACCTCGGCAAAAAGCTTTTCCACTATGTCTGGCTAGGAAAAACTGTGCCAGCACAGAAAACATCTCCCATCGTGTTCTAGAAGTTGCACGGATGTCTGCCAAGTGTTTGGCAGGAAGAAAAGAAAAGTTGTCCAAAACAGCTTCCAATCGAATGTTCCTGTGATTGGAAAAGTCAGGAGAGTGCAAAGGTACTGTTTTCTATCAGTTGGCAAGGTGCGCACACAATCCCAGTGTTGTACAGCTTGCTTCTTCACCTTCCCGAAGCTGCCGCTCTCGCCGGCTGCCGGAGCCCAAGAAGCGGCTTCTTCGCGCAAAGACGATTGTGCCGCTCACAGTGCTCTCCTTAGCGCGGCTTCTGCCGAAAGACGCCCGGCAGCGGCTCTTACCTCCGGAGAGCATCCTACCTTCGTCTTTCGCGTCTTTTGTAGTCTACATCTTAGCAAAACGCTTTTCCACTATGTCTGGCTAGGAAAAACTGTGCCAGCACAGAAAACATCTCCCATCGTGTTCTAGAAGTTGCACGGATGTCTGCCAAGTGTTTGGCAGGAAGAAAAGAAAAGTTGTCCAAAACAGCTTCCAATCGAATGTTCCTGTGATTGGAAAAGTCAGGAGAGTGCAAAGGTACTGTTTTCTATCAGTTGGCAAGGTGCGCACACAATCCCAGTGTTGTACAGCTTGCTTCTTCACCTTCCCGAAGCTGCCGCTCTCGCCGGCTGCCGGAGCCCAAGAAGCGGCTTCTTCGCGCAAAGACGATTGTGCCGCTCACAGGGCTCTCCTTAGCGCGGCTTCTGCCGAAAGACGCCCGGCAGCGGCTCTTACCTCCGGAGAGCATCCTACCTTCGTCTTTAGCTCCTCTTCTCATCTACACCTCGGCAAAAAGCTTTTCCACTATGTCTGGCTAGGAAAAACTGTGCCAGCACAGAAAACATCTCCCATCGTGTTCTAGAAGTTGCACGGATGTCTGCCAAGTGTTTGGCAGGAAGAAAAGAAAAGTTGTCCAAAACAGCTTCCAATCGAATGTTCCTGTGATTGGAAAAGTCAGGAGAGTGCAAAGATACTGTTTTCTATCAGTTGGCAAGGTGCGCACACAATCCCAGTGTTGTACAGCTTGCTTCTTCACCTTCCCGAAGCTGCCGCTCTCGCCGGCTGCCGGAGCCCAAGAAGCGGCTTCTTCGCGCAAAGACGATTGTGCCGCTCACAGTGCTCTCCTTAGCGCGGCTTCTGCCGAAAGACGCCCGGCAGCGGCTCTTACCTCCGGAGAGCATCCTACCTTCGTCTTTCGCGTCTTTTGTAGTCTACATCTTAGCAAAACGCTTTTCCACTATGTCTGGCTAGGAAAAACTGTGCCAGCACAGAAAACATCTCCCATCGTGTTCTAGAAGTTGCACGGATGTCTGCCAAGTGTTTGGCAGGAAGAAAAGAAAAGTTGTCCAAAACAGCTTCCAATCGAATGTTCCTGTGATTGGAAAAGTCAGGAGAGTGCAAAGGTACTGTTTTCTATCAGTTGGCAAGGTGCGCACACAATCCCAGTGTTGTACAGCTTGCTTCTTCACCTTCCCGAAGCTGCCGCTCTCGCCGGCTGCCGGAGCCCAAGAAGCGGCTTCTTCGCGCAAAGACGATTGTGCCGCTCACAGGGCTCTCCTTAGCGCGGCTTCTGCCGAAAGACGCCCGGCAGCGGCTCTTACCTCCGGAGAGCATCCTACCTTCGTCTTTCGCGTCTTTTGTAGTCTACATCTTAGCAAAACGCTTTTCCACTATGTCTGGCTAGGAAAAACTGTGCCAGCACAGAAAACATCTCCCATCGTGTTCTAGAAGTTGCACGGATGTCTGCCAAGTGTTTGGCAGGAAGAAAAGAAAAGTTGTCCAAAACAGCTTCCAATCGAATGTTCCTGTGATTGGAAAAGTCAGGAGAGTGCAAAGGTACTGTTTTCTATCAGTTGGCAAGGTGCGCACACAATCCCAGTGTTGTACAGCTTGCTTCTTCACCTTCCCGAAGCTGCCGCTCTCGCCGGCTGCCGGAGCCCAAGAAGCGGCTTCTTCGCGCAAAGACGATTGTGCCGCTCACAGTGCTCTCCTTAGCGCGGCTTCTGCCGAAAGACGCCCGGCAGCGGCTCTTACCTCCGGAGAGCATCCTACCTTCGTCTTTAGCTCCTCTTCTCATCTACACCTCGGCAAAAAGCTTTTCCACTATGTCTGGCTAGGAAAAACTGTGCCAGCACAGAAAACATCTCCCATCGTGTTCTAGAAGTTGCACGGATGTCTGCCAAGTGTTTGGCAGGAAGAAAAGAAAAGTTGTCCAAAACAGCTTCCAATCGAATGTTCCTGTGATTGGAAAAGTCAGGAGAGTGCAAAGATACTGTTTTCTATCAGTTGGCAAGGTGCGCACACAATCCCAGTGTTGTACAGCTTGCTTCTTCACCTTCCCGAAGCTGCCGCTCTCGCCGGCTGCCGGAGCCCAAGAAGCGGCTTCTTCGCGCAAAGACGATTGTGCCGCTCACAGTGCTCTCCTTAGCGCGGCTTCTGCCGAAAGACGCCCGGCAGCGGCTCTTACCTCCGGAGAGCATCCTACCTTCGTCTTTCGCGTCTTTTGTAGTCTACATCTTAGCAAAACGCTTTTCCACTATGTCTGGCTAGGAAAAACTGTGCCAGCACAGAAAACATCTCCCATCGTGTTCTAGAAGTTGCACGGATGTCTGCCAAGTGTTTGGCAGGAAGAAAAGAAAAGTTGTCCAAAACAGCTTCCAATCGAATGTTCCTGTGATTGGAAAAGTCAGGAGAGTGCAAAGGTACTGTTTTCTATCAGTTGGCAAGGTGCGCACACAATCCCAGTGTTGTACAGCTTGCTTCTTCACCTTCCCGAAGCTGCCGCTCTCGCCGGCTGCCGGAGCCCAAGAAGCGGCTTCTTCGCGCAAAGACGATTGTGCCGCTCACAGGGCTCTCCTTAGCGCGGCTTCTGCCGAAAGACGCCCGGCAGCGGCTCTTACCTCCGGAGAGCATCCTACCTTCGTCTTTCGCGTCTTTTGTAGTCTACATCTTAGCAAAACGCTTTTCCACTATGTCTGGCTAGGAAAAACTGTGCCAGCACAGAAAACATCTCCCATCGTGTTCTAGAAGTTGCACGGATGTCTGCCAAGTGTTTGGCAGGAAGAAAAGAAAAGTTGTCCAAAACAGCTTCCAATCGAATGTTCCTGTGATTGGAAAAGTCAGGAGAGTGCAAAGGTACTGTTTTCTATCAGTTGGCAAGGTGCGCACACAATCCCAGTGTTGTACAGCTTGCTTCTTCACCTTCCCGAAGCTGCCACTCTCAGGAGGTAAGAGCCGCTGCCGGGCGTCTTTCGGCAGAAGCTGCGCTAAGGAGAGCACTGTGAGCGGCACAATCGTCTTTGCGCGAAGAAGCCGCTTCTTGGGCTCCGGCAGCCGGCGAAAGCGGCAGCTTCGGGAAGGTGAAGAAGCAAGCTGTACAACACTGGGATTGTGTGCGCACCTTGCCAACTGATAGAAAACAGTACCTTTGCACTCTCCTGACTTTTCCAATCACAGGAACATTCGATTGGAAGCTGTTTTGGACAACTTTTCTTTTCTTCCTGCCAAACACTTGGCAGACATCCGTGCAACTTCTAGAACACGATGGGAGATGTTTTCTGTGCTGGCACAGTTTTTCCTAGCCAGACATAGTGGAAAAGCGTTTTGCTAAGATGTAGACTACAAAAGACGCGAAAGACGAAGGTAGGATGCTCTCCGGAGGTAAGAGCCGCTGCCGGGCGTCTTTCGGCAGAAGCCGCGCTAAGGAGAGCCCTGTGAGCGGCACAATCGTCTTTGCGCGAAGAAGCCGCTTCTTGGGCTCCGGCAGCCGGCGAGAGCGGCAGCTTCGGGAAGGTGAAGAAGCAAGCTGTACAACACTGGGATTGTGTGCGCACCTTGCCAACTGATAGAAAACAGTACCTTTGCACTCTCCTGACTTTTCCAATCACAGGAACATTCGATTGGAAGCTGTTTTGGACAACTTTTCTTTTCTTCCTCCCAAACACTTGGCAGACATCCGTGCAACTTCTAGAACACGATGGGAGATGTTTTCTGTGCTGGCACGGGTTTTCCTAGCCAGACATAGTGGAAAAGCGTTTTGCTAAGATGTAGACTACAAAAGACGCGAAAGACGAAGGTAGGATGCTCTCCGGAGGTAAGAGCCGCTGCCGGGCGTCTTTCGGCAGAAGCCGCGCTAAGGAGAGCCCTGTGAGCGGCACAATCGTCTTTGCGCGAAGAAGCCGCTTCTTGGGCTCCGGCAGCCGGCGAGAGCGGCAGCTTCGGGAAGGTGAAGAAGCAAGCTGTACAACACTGGGATTGTGTGCGCACCTTGCCAACTGATAGAAAACAGTACCTTTGCACTCTCCTGACTTTTCCAATCACAGGAACATTCGATTGGAAGCTGTTTTGGACAACTTTTCTTTTCTTCCTGCCAAACACTTGGCAGACATCCGTGCAACTTCTAGAACACGATGGGAGATGTTTTCTGTGCTGGCACAGTTTTTCCTAGCCAGACATAGTGGAAAAGCGTTTTGCTAAGATGTAGACTACAAAAGACGCGAAAGACGAAGGTAGGATGCTCTCCGGAGGTAAGAGCCGCTGCCGGGCGTCTTTCGGCAGAAGCCGCGCTAAGGAGAGCACTGTGAGCGGCACAATCGTCTTTGCGCGAAGAAGCCGCTTCTTGGGCTCCGGCAGCCGGCGAGAGCGGCAGCTTCGGGAAGGTGAAGAAGCAAGCTGTACAACACTGGGATTGTGTGCGCACCTTGCCAACTGATAGAAAACAGTACCTTTGCACTCTCCTGACTTTTCCAATCACAGGAACATTCGATTGGAAGCTGTTTTGGACAACTTTTCTTTTCTTCCTGCCAAACACTTGGCAGACATCCGTGCAACTTCTAGAACACGATGGGAGATGTTTTCTGTGCTGGCACAGTTTTTCCTAGCCAGACATAGTGGAAAAGCGTTTTGCTAAGATGTAGACTACAAAAGACGCGAAAGACGAAGGTAGGATGCTCTCCGGAGGTAAGAGCCGCTGCCGGGCGTCTTTCGGCAGAAGCCGCGCTAAGGAGAGCCCTGTGAGCGGCACAATCGTCTTTGCGCGAAGAAGCCGCTTCTTGGGCTCCGGCAGCCGGCGAGAGCGGCAGCTTCGGGAAGGTGAAGAAGCAAGCTGTACAACACTGGGATTGTGTGCGCACCTTGCCAACTGATAGAAAACAGTACCTTTGCACTCTCCTGACTTTTCCAATCACAGGAACATTCGATTGGAAGCTGTTTTGGACAACTTTTCTTTTCTTCCTGCCAAACACTTGGCAGACATCCGTGCAACTTCTAGAACACGATGGGAGATGTTTTCTGTGCTGGCACAGTTTTTCCTAGCCAGACATAGTGGAAAAGCGTTTTGCTAAGATGTAGACTACAAAAGACGCGAAAGACGAAGGTAGGATGCTCTCCGGAGGTAAGAGCCGCTGCCGGGCGTCTTTCGGCAGAAGCCGCGCTAAGGAGAGCCCTGTGAGCGGCACAATCGTCTTTGCGCGAAGAAGCCGCTTCTTGGGCTCCGGCAGCCGGCGAGAGCGGCAGCTTCGGGAAGGTGAAGAAGCAAGCTGTACAACACTGGGATTGTGTGCGCACCTTGCCAACTGATAGAAAACAGTACCTTTGCACTCTCCTGACTTTTCCAATCACAGGAACATTCGATTGGAAGCTGTTTTGGACAACTTTTCTTTTCTTCCTGCCAAACACTTGGCAGACATCCGTGCAACTTCTAGAACACGATGGGAGATGTTTTCTGTGCTGGCACAGTTTTTCCTAGCCAGACATAGTGGAAAAGCGTTTTGCTAAGATGTAGACTACAAAAGACGCGAAAGACGAAGGTAGGATGCTCTCCGGAGGTAAGAGCCGCTGCCGGGCGTCTTTCGGCAGAAGCCGCGCTAAGGAGAGCACTGTGAGCGGCACAATCGTCTTTGCGCGAAGAAGCCGCTTCTTGGGCTCCGGCAGCCGGCGAGAGCGGCAGCTTCGGGAAGGTGAAGAAGCAAGCTGTACAACACTGGGATTGTGTGCGCACCTTGCCAACTGATAGAAAACAGTACCTTTGCACTCTCCTGACTTTTCCAATCACAGGAACATTCGATTGGAAGCTGTTTTGGACAACTTTTCTTTTCTTCCTGCCAAACACTTGGCAGACATCCGTGCAACTTCTAGAACACGATGGGAGATGTTTTCTGTGCTGGCACAGTTTTTCCTAGCCAGACATAGTGGAGAAGCGTTTTGCTAAGATGTAGACTACAAAAGACGCGAAAGACGAAGGTAGGATGCTCTCCGGAGGTAAGAGCCGCTGCCGGGCGTCTTTCGGCAGAAGCCGCGCTAAGGAGAGCCCTGTGAGCGGCACAATCGTCTTTGCGCGAAGAAGCCGCTTCTTGGGCTCCGGCAGCCGGCGAGAGCGGCAGCTTCGGGAAGGTGAAGAAGCAAGCTGTACAACACTGGGATTGTGTGCGCACCTTGCCAACTGATAGAAAACAGTACCTTTGCACTCTCCTGACTTTTCCAATCACAGGAACATTCGATTGGAAGCTGTTTTGGACAACTTTTCTTTTCTTCCTGCCAAACACTTGGCAGACATCCGTGCAACTTCTAGAACACGATGGGAGATGTTTTCTGTGCTGGCACAGTTTTTCCTAGCCAGACATAGTGGAAAAGCGTTTTGCTAAGATGTAGACTACAAAAGACGCGAAAGACGAAGGTAGGATGCTCTCCGGAGGTAAGAGCCGCTGCCGGGCGTCTTTCGGGAGAAGCCGCGCTAAGGAGAGCCCTGTGAGCGGCACAATCGTCTTTGCGCGAAGAAGCCGCTTCTTGGGCTCCGGCAGCCGGCGAGAGCGGCAGCTTCGGGAAGGTGAAGAAGCAAGCTGTACAACACTGGGATTGTGTGCGCACCTTGCCAACTGATAGAAAACAGTACCTTTGCACTCTCCTGACTTTTCCAATCACAGGAACATTCGATTGGAAGCTGTTTTGGACAACTTTTCTTTTCTTCCTGCCAAACACTTGGCAGACATCCGTGCAACTTCTAGAACACGATGGGAGATGTTTTCTGTGCTGGCACAGTTTTTCCTAGCCAGACATAGTGGAAAAGCGTTTTGCTAAGATGTAGACGACAAGAGAGGCTAAAGAGTGGATGTTAGCAAATGACACCCATCTTCAAAAAAGGCAATTAAGAGGACTCGCCATAGTACAAACCAGCCAGCCTCTTTTTTATCCCCAGGAAGTTGATGAAGCAGCTCTTCCTGGAAATCCTTGCCAGGCACATGACAGATGACCAAATAATGTAGTTAGCATGATTTTTCAGGGGAATTTCATGCTGAACATCACTTTAAACTCCTCTGATGAATCAACTTGACTGGTAGATGAAGGGAATATTATCTGCCTGGGCTTCAGGGAGGTTTTTGACGTACCTCTACATGGCATCACACATACATATGGAAGCAATAGTGCAAAGGGGAGGGAATCAGTGTCTTTTCAGTGATGCTGAGGGTAAAGACAAGAGGCAGTGGGCACACACTGAAATACAGGAGATTGCCTTTGAACATCAGTAAATGTTTCTTTACTGTCAGGGTGACTGAACCACGGCACAGACTGCCCAGAAAGATTGTGGAGCCTGGATCTTTGAAGACATTAAAAGTACACCCAGATAGAATCCTGGGCAAGAGGCTCTAGGTATCCTGGTTTAGGCAGGGGGGTTGGGCCTGGTTAGCCCCACCAACCCCTTCCACTCTCTTTCATTCTGTGCTAGTGAATTCTCTTCAAGATGCATTTCAAAGCACTGGCATGACAAAGTTCTGTGCAGACAGAGATCCAAATGGACATGGCATCTAAGTTCCTTAAGCAGTGTTCAAGAAGAATGTAAAACTCTGGCACAAGTGTCTCTTCCCTAACTGAATCCCTTTCATGGGAAAATTCCCAGCTCTAGAAAGATCTTCTGATACGCATGCTTAAGACTGACACTGGCTGAGCAAATTTCTCCCTATGTATATCTAAGACCAGTTAGGATCTTCACCCAAAGTGCTGTCAACATAGTCACAGAATGCCTATTGTTAAGAAGTGACAGCTTCCATCAGAATGGCAGCTATTGGTCCACAAAATGGATTAATGGATGGGAATTATCTACGTGGGTTAAAAACAAAAATAAAGAGTTGGTCTTTATTTATCAATTTCATGGCAATATTGATAAGGGAAGAAAAAGATCTAAGTCCTTGACTTTCTGGACTCGAGGAAAGATTTTAAAAATTCCTTGTAAAAATGTATGATCACAATCAGACTATTGAAACCATTTTAGTTGGGAACAAAGTTCCAAAATTGTCTAGATAGTGGCAAAGAAGCCAAGAAAATAGGAAAGAAACAAAAAGAGAGCAAAAGAGTCAGCTTCAGTGTACAAGCTTGTTCTAGAAGTAGTCTGCTGGGAAAAGGAACCCCCAGCTAAATTTCCAATGTATTCCTGCGCTTGATTCAGTAACTGGTCAATGTAAAAACCAATCCTTTTGTACAACTTCTTCCAGCAACAAAAACTCCAACAGGTTGACACTACCATCATGCCTGTTCCAGACATATTTAAAAGAGAAATGATGATTTTCTTGAAAACCTACTTACATAAAAGTTGCAAGATGGTGGAGGGATTCCCACATCCTCCTTCCTCCATCTGGCTTGAAAGTATATTTGATAAAATATGCAACAAAGCACATGATTTATAAGGGAGAGTCAAATGGATGATTTGGGAATCGATCTCTTGTTGATAGTAAACTTCATATCCACTCGGTGTGACCTTTTTAAAACAAAATGTGGAGCTGAGGCATGAATCTGCCACAACAATTGTAAAGCAAACATACACACTCCCCTTCATATGCCCCCCCCTCCACACACACCTAGGCACACACAGAGATCAGCATAGCAGATCATGAACACCTTGGAAAAGACTGAAATGCTAAATGCCTCTCTTGATGGGCAAAAGAGCTGGTGCAGTAATTCAAATGCCTGGTACAAAAATTCTGTTTAATATTTAGCTCCTATTTAAAACACAGCTTTTCATTTCATTCTATTTACAGAATATTTTCATTTCATTTGTTTCTTTAAAATTACTTAGTTCTCACCTGTTGTATGTCTAGGAATATTTTCTTCCAAAAATAGAAAAAAATAGATGATATCTTTTCAGCAGAAAACATTGGTTGATACAATTTTAAACCATCATGATATGGAAGAATTCTTCTGTCCCTCTCGAAGGTGGAAGAAGCATTTGGATCACAGATCATCTACAATGAAATACTTGACATGTTTAAGATGCTTTCAATCAATTTTGATCGTCAATTGCTTATTTGTTGTAAACAGTAATTTTTCAGTGAAGGGAAAGTGTGTGTGGTATATCTACATGATATGTTCAAAGGCAGTTCCTACTAATGGCCAGGCTGAATTCCAGTAAATAATGTCCCGAATGATATTTTGCCGCCTTCTTTGGCACTTCATGAAATCTTACCCCGATGAAGTGCTGAAACACAGAGATTTTCTCTTAGAGAGTGTCTCATGTTGTAACCTATCCCATGGATTTTATGCTGTAATTCTTATCTCTTTTAAAATTTACTATCTTCTGTACAGTTTTCATGAAACTTTCTGTTACAGTAGTGAATAGCACAGATAAATGTCATTTTGTACAACTTTGAATTTACCCCAAGAGCTGAGAGAAAACTTGATCCTATACTTCAATCCGAGTTTCTTCTATAGTCCAACTTTGTTTCTCTACCATCAAGCTTCTCCTTTGTTGCTGCTCCAAGCCCCGTCCAAGGTGACCTTGAATACTTTCAGGGATGGGACACCCACAACTTCTCTGGGCAACCTGTTCCAGTGTTCCAGCACTCCCACAGTAAAAAAGGCCTTCCTTTCATCTAATATGTGTAGGAAATCATAAATCTAGGCATAGAAGCTTGGAGTGCAAATTTGAAATTCTTTGGATTTGAAGCACATTTTATATGAATACTGACTTACAGATGACTAAAAGATGTTGATGGGCATTTGAGCTGACAAGTTTTGAAAAAGTGCACGGAAATTAAAATTGAAACCACTAAAATTAAAAACTCCTTGCCATTTTCTTTTTCCTCTCCTATTCAAAATTGCATATGTCAGATATCAGTGCTTCATGCAAACCTCTCAGATGCTCTCAGAGAAAAAGCTTTTCTTTCAGACTAAGTTGCGGTTGACGTAGAACACTAGCAGGAGTGAAAGATTTTCTGGGCATCGGGGCAGCCCGTTCTCCTTGGATTTGAGTGCAGAATGCATTTTATCCAAACTGGAAAATAGATCCCAGCTCTGTTCTATTCATCATCCTTACTTCATCAGGCCAGAAGATTCTGTGAAAAGTAGCCTGTGGACCTTGAAGACAGCGCATGTGAACCAGATGAGAGGTGATAGAGAAGTTGAGGGAGAGAAGAAAGAGCATGAGGCTGAAACCAGAAAGTATTTCTCCACGTGATCATGGAAGATTGCAGGAGCCACTTGGTACTATCAAACCAGCCCAACTTGGCACTTGTGCCACCTTGGGTCTGGGAGCCATGTTGCATATCGTGCATTTTAAGGAGCCAGCTGGCCACACCCAGCCATATGCCCCCAAACACAAACCAAGGCCCTTTTCTCTGGCAAACAAAACTCAGCTGCCCTGCTTCTGGATGGCAGATTGCAGGAACCACTTGGTACTATCAAACCAGCCCAACTTGGCACTGGTGCCACCATGGGTCTGGTCACCATCCTGCCTATTGTAGCTTTTCAGGAGCCAGCCGGTCACTCTCAGCCATAGGCCCCCAACACAAACCTCGGCCCGTTTCCCTGGCAAACAAAAGTAAGCTGCCCCGCTTCTGCATGGCAGATTGCAGGAGCTACTTAGTACTATCAAATCAGCCCGACTTGGCACAGGTGCCACCTTGGATCTGGGAACCATCCTGTGTATCGTGGATTTTCAGGGGCCAGCCGGCCACTCTCAGCCATATGCCCCCAAAAACAAACCACGGACCTTTTCTCTGGCAAACAAAAATCAGCTGCCCCACTTCTGGATGGCAGATTGCAGGAGCCACTTGGGACTATCACACCAGCACAACATGGCACTGCTGCCACCTTGGATCTGGGAACAATCCTGCGTATCGTACATATTCAGGAACCAGCCGAACACTCCCAGCCACAGGCCCCCAAACACAAACAACGGCCCTTTTCTCTGGCAAACAAAACTCAACTGCCCCTCTTCTGGATGGCAAATTGCAGGACGCACTTGGTACTACAAAAAGAGCCCGACTTGGCAGTGGTGCCACCTTGGCTCTGGGAACCATCCTGCGTATCGAGCATTTTAAGGAGCCAGCCGGCAATTCCCAGCCGTATGCCCCAAAAAGAAACCATGGACCTTTTCTCTGGCAAAAAAAACTCAGCTGTCCCGCTTCTGGATGGCAGATTGCAGGAGTTACTTTGAACCATACAACCAGCCTTACTTGGCACTGGTGCCACCTTGGATCTGGGAACCATCCTGCCTATCGTTGATTTTCAGGGGCCAGCCGGCCACTCTCAGCCATAGGCCCCCAAACACAAACCACAGCCCTTTTCTCTAGCAAACAAAATTCAACTGCCCCGCTTCTGGATGGCAAATTGCAGGAGCCACTGGGTACTACAAAAACAGCCTGACTTGGCACTGGTGCCACCTTGCGTCTGGTTACCATGCGGCGTATCGTGCATTTTAAGGAGCCAGGTGGCCACTCCCAGCCATATGCCCCCAAACACAACCCACGGCCCTTTTCTCTGGCAAACAAAACTCAGCTGCCCCGCTTCTGGATGGCAGATTGCAGGAGACACTTGGTACTATCAAACCAGCCCGACTTGGCACTGGTGCCACCTTGGGTCTGGGAACCATCCTGCGTATTGTGGATTGTCAGGAGACAGCCGACCACTCTCGGCCACAGAGCCCAATCAAAAACAAAGGTCCGTTTCCCTGGCAAAAAAAACTCAGCTGCCCCGCTTCTGGATGGGAGATTGCAGGAGGCACTTGACACTGTCAAACGAGCCCCACTTGGCACTGGTGCCACCTTGGGTCTGGGAACCATGCTGCGTATCGTGGATTTTCAGGAGCCAGCCGGCCACTGCCAGCCACAGGCCCCCAAACACAAACCACAGCCTTTTTCTCTGGCAAACAAAACTCAGCTGCCCCGCTTCTGGATGGCAGATTGCAGGAGCCACTTGGTAGTATCAAACCAGCCCGACTTGGCACTGGTGCCACCTTGGGTCTGGGAACCATCCTGCCTATCGTGGATTTTAAGGAGCCAGCCGGCTACTCCCAGCCACAGGCCCCCAACAAAAACCACGGCCCTTTTTTCTCGCAAACAAAACTTAGCTGCCTCACTTCTGGATGGCAGATTGCAGGAGCCACTTGGTACTATCAAACCAGCCCGACTTGGCACTGGTGCCACCTTGGGTCTGGGAACCATCCTGCGTATCGTGGATTCTAAGGAGCCAGCCGGCCACTGCCAGCCACAGGCCCCCAAACAAAATCAACGGCGCTGTTCCCTGGAAAACAAAACACGCCTGCCAACTTTTTGATGGAGTTTGCAGGAGCCACTTGGTACTATCAAACCAGCCCGACTTGGCACTGGTGCCACCTTGGGTCTGGGAAACATCCTGCGTATTGTGGATTCTTAGGAGCCAGCCGGCCACTCCTAGCCACAGGCCCCCAAACAAAAACCTAGGCCTATTTCTCTGGCAAACAAAAGTAAGCTGCCCTGCTTCTGGATGGCAGATTGCAGGAGACACTTGGTACTATCAAACCAGCCCGACTTGGCACTGGTGCCACCTTGGATCTGGGAACCATGCTGTGTATCGTGGATATTCAGGGGCCAGCCGGCCACTCTCAGCCATATGTCCCCAAACAGAAACCTCGGCCCGTTTCTCTGGCAAACAAAACTCAACTGCCCCTCTTCTGGATGGCAAATTGCAGGATGAACTTGATACTAAAACCGCAGGCCGACTTGGTAGTGGTGACACCTTGGGCCTGGGAACCATCATGCGTATCGAGCATTTTAAGGAGCCAGCCGGCCACTCCCAGCAATATGCCCCCAAAAACAATCCACAGAATTTTCCTCTGGCAAACAAAAATCAGCTGCCTCGCTTCTGGATGGCAGATTGCAGGAGCCACTTTGCACCATCAAACCAGCCCGACTTGGCACTGGTGCCACATTGCATCTGGGAACCATGCTGCCTAGCGTGGATTTTCAGGAGCCAGCCGGCCACTCTCAGCTATATGCCCCCAAACAAAACCCACGGCCCGTTTCCCTGGCAAACAAAATTAAGCTGCCCCGCTTCTGGATGGCAGATTGCAGGACGCACTTGGTAGTATCAAACCAGCAAAACTTGGCACTGGTGCCACCTTGGGTCTGGGAACCATCCTGCGTATCGTGGGTTCAAAGGAGCCAGCCGGTCACTCCCAGCCACAGGCCCCCAAATACAAACAATGTCGCTTTTCCCTGGAAAACAAAACTCGCCTGCCAACTTTTTGATGGCAGATTGCAGGAGCCACTTGGTACTATCAAACCAGCCCAACTTGGCACTGGTGCCACCATGGGTCTGGTAACCATCCTGCCTATTGTAGCTTTCCAGGAGCCAGCCGGTCACTCCCAGCCATAGGTCCCCAGTCACAAACCTCGGCCCGTTTCCCTGGCAAACAAAAGTAAGCTACCCCGCTTCTGGATGGCAGATTGCAGGAGCCACTTGGTACTATCAAACCAGCCCAACTTGGCACTGGTGCCACCTTGGGTCTGGGAACCATGCTGCGTAACACAGATTCTAAGGCGCCAGTCGGCCACTACGAGCCACAAGCCCCCAAACACAAACAACGGCGCTATTCTCTGGCAAACAAAACTCAACTGCCCCTCTTCTGGATGGCAAATTGCAGGACGCACTTGGTACTATAAAAACAGCCCGACTTGGCACTGGTGCCCCCTTGGGTCTGGGAACCATCCTGCGTATCGATCTTTTTAATGAGACAGCCGGCCACTCCCAGCCATATGCCCCCAAACACAACCCACGGCCCTTTTCTCTGGCAAACAAAACTCAACTGCACCGCTTCTGGATGGCAGATTGCAGGAGCCACTTGGTACTATCAAACCAGCCCGACTTGGCACTGGTGCCACCTTGGGTCTGGGAACCATCCTGCGTATTGTGGGTTGTCAGGAGCCAGCCGAACACTCTCGGCCACAGACCCCAATTAAAAACAACGGCCCGTTTCACAGGCAAACAAAACTCAGCTGCCCCGCTTCTGGATGGGAGATTGCAAGAGGCACTTGGTGTAATCAAACCAGCCCGACTTGGCACTGGTGCCACCTTGGGTCTGGGAACCATCCTGCGTATCGTGGATTCTAAGGAGCCAGCCGGCCACTCCTAGCCACAGGCCCCCAAACAAAAACCTAGGCCTATTTCTCTGGCAAACAAAAGTAAGCTGCCCTGCTTCTGGATGGCAGATTGCAGGAGACACTTGGTACTATCAAACCAGCCCGACTTGGCACTGGTGCCACCTTGGATCTGGGAACCATGCTCTGTATCGTGGATATTCAGGGGCCAGCCGGCCACTCTCAGCCATATGTCCCCAAACAGAAACCTCGGCCCGTTTCTCTGGCAAACAAAACTCAACTGCCCCTCTTCTTGCTGGCAAATTGCAGGATGAACTTGATACTAAAACCGCAGGCCGACTTGGTAGTGGTGACACCTTGGGCCTGGGAACCATCATGCGTATCGAGCATTTTAAGGAGCCAGCCGGCCACTCCCAGCAATATGCCCCCAAAAACAATCCACAGAATTTTCCTCTGGCAAACAAAAATCAGCTGCCTCGCTTCTGGATGGCAGATTGCAGGAGCCACTTTGCACCATCAAACCAGCCCGACTTGGCACTGGTGCCACATTGCATCTGGGAACCATGCTGCCTAGCGTGGATTTTCAGGAGCCAGCCGGCCACTCTCAGCTATATGCCCCCAAACAAAACCCACGGCCCGTTTCCCTGGCAAACAAAATTAAGCTGCCCCGCTTCTGGATGGCAGATTGCAGGACGCACTTGGTAGTATCAAACCAGCAAAACTTGGCACTGGTGCCACCTTGGGTCTGGGAACCATCCTGCGTATCGTGGGTTCAAAGGAGCCAGCCGGTCACTCCCAGCCACAGGCCCCCAAATACAAACAATGTCGCTTTTCCCTGGAAAACAAAACTCGCCTGCCAACTTTTTGATGGCAGATTGCAGGAGCCACTTGGTACTATCAAACCAGCCCAACTTGGCACTGGTGCCACCATGGGTCTGGTAACCATCCTGCCTATTGTAGCTTTCCAGGAGCCAGCCGGTCACTCCCAGCCATAGGCCCCCAGTCACAAACCTCGGCCCGTTTCCCTGGCAAACAAAAGTAAGCTACCCCGCTTCTGGATGGCAGATTGCAGGAGCCACTTGGTACTATCAAACCAGCCCAACTTGGCACTGGTGCCACCTTGGGTCTGGGAACCATGCTGCGTAACACAGATTCTAAGGCGCCAGTCGGCCACTACGAGCCACAAGCCCCCAAACACAAACAACGGCGCTATTCTCTGGCAAACAAAACTCAACTGCCCCTCTTCTGGATGGCAAATTGCAGGACGCACTTGGTACTATAAAAACAGCCCGACTTGGCACTGGTGCCCCCTTGGGTCTGGGAACCATCCTGCGTATCGATCTTTTTAATGAGACAGCCGGCCACTCCCAGCCATATGCCCCCAAACACAACCCACGGCCCTTTTCTCTGGCAAACAAAACTCAACTGCACCGCTTCTGGATGGCAGATTGCAGGAGCCACTTGGTACTATCAAACCAGCCCGACTTGGCACTGGTGCCACCTTGGGTCTGGGAACCATCCTGCGTATTGTGGGTTGTCAGGAGCCAGCCGAACACTCTCGGCCACAGACCCCAATCAAAAACAACGGCCCGTTTCACAGGCAAACAAAACTCAGCTGCCCCGCTTCTGGATTGGAGATTGCAGGAGGCACTTGACACTGTGAAACCAGCCCCACTTGGCACTGGTGCCACCTTGGGTCTGGGAACCATGCTGCGTATCATGGATTTTCAGGAGCCAGCCGGCCACTCCCAGCCACAGGCCCCCAAACACAAACCACAGACTTTTTGTCTGGCAAACAAAATTCAGCTGCCCCGCTTCTGGATGGCAGATTGCAGGAGCCACTTGGGACTATCACACCAGCACAACATGGCACTGCTGCCACCTTGGATCTGGGAACCATCCTTCCTATCGTGGATTTTCAGGGGCCAGCCGGTCACTCTCAGCCATAGGCCCCAAAAACAAACCACGGCCCTTTTCTCTGGAAAACAAAACTCAACTGCCCCTCTTCTGGATGGCAGATTGCAGGAGCCACTGGGTACTATGAAACCAGCCCTACTTGGCACTGATGCCACCTTGGGTCTGGGAACCATGCGGCGTATCATGGATTTTCAGGAGCCAGCCGGCCACTGCCAGCCACAGGCCCCGAAACACAAACAACAGCCTTTTTCTCTGGCAAACAAAATTCAGCTGCCCCGCTTCTGGATGGCAGATTGCAGGAACCACTTGGTACTAACAAACCAGCCCGACTTGGCACTGATGCCACCTTGGGTCTGGGAACCATCCTGCGTATCGTGGATTCAAAGGAGCCAGCTGGCCACTCCCAGCCACAGGCCCCAAAACACACACAACGGTGCTTTTCCCTGGAAAACAAAACTCGCCTGCCAAACTTTTGATGGCAGATTGCAGGAGCCACTTGGTATTATCAAACCAGCCCAACTTGGCACTGGTGCCACCATGGGTCTGGTCACCATCCTGCCTATCGTAGCTTTTCAGGAGCCAGCCAGCCACCCCCAGCCAGAGGCCCCCAGACAAATATTTCGGCCCGTTTCCCTGGCAAACAAAAGTAAGCTGCCCCGCTTCTGGATGGCAGATTGCAGGAGCCACTTTGCACCATCAAACCAGCCCAACTTGGCACTGGTGCCAACTCAGGTCTGGGAACCATCCTGCGTATCGTGGGTTCTAAGGAGCCAGCTGGCCACTCCCAGCCACAGGCCCCCAAACACAAACAACGGCGCTTTTCCCTGGAAAACAAAACTCGCCTGCCAACTTTTTGATGGCAGATTGCAGGAGCCACTTGGTACTATCAAACCAGCCCAACTTGGCACTGCTGCCACCATGGGTCTGGTCACCATCCTGCCTATCGTAGCTTTTCAGGAGCCAGCCGGTCACTCCCAGCCATAGGCCCCCAGACACAAACCTCGGCCCGTTTCCCTGGCAAACAAAAGTAAGCTGCCCCGCTTCTGCATGGCAGATTGCAGGAGCTACTTAGTACTATCAAACCAGCCCGACTTGGCACTGGTGACACCTCTGGTCTGGGAACCATCCTGCCTATCGTGGATTTTCAGGGGCCAGCCGGCCACTCTCAGCCATATGCCCCAAAAACAAACCACGGCCCTTTTCTCTGGCAAACAAAACTCAACTGCCCCTGTTCTGGATGGCAAATTTTAGGACGCACTTTGTACTACGAAAACCGCCCGACATGGCACTGGTGCCACCTTGTGTCAGGGAACCATCCTGCATATCGAGCTTTTTAAGGAGCCAGCCGGCCACGCCCAGCCATATACCCCCAAAAACAAACCACGGACCATTTCTCTTGGAAACAAAAATCCGCTGCCCCGCGTCTGTATGGCAGATTGCAGGAGCCACTTTGCACCATCAAACCAGCCCGACTTGGCACTGGTGCCACCTTGGGTCTGGGAACAATCCTGCATATCGTGGATTCTAAGGAGCCAGCCGGCCACTCCCTGCCACAGGCCCCCAAACACAAACAACGGCGCTTTTCCCTGGAAAACAAAATTCGCCTGCCAGCTTTTTGATGGCAGATTGCAGGAGCCACTTGGTACTATCAAATCATCCCAACTTGGCACTGGTGCCACTATGGGTCTGGGAACCATCCTGCCTATTGTAGCATTTCAGGAGCCAGCCGGTCACTCCCAGCCATAGGCCCCCAGACACAAACCTCGGACCGTTTCCCTGGCAAACAAAATTAAGCTGCCCCGATTCTGGATGGCAGATTGCAGGAGCCACTTGGTTGTGTCAAACCAGCCCGACTTGGCACTGGTGCCACCTTGGGTCTGGGAACCATCCTGCGTAACGTGGATTCTAAGCAGCCACCCGGCCACTCTGAGCCACAGGCCCCCAAACACAAACAACGGCGCTTTTCCCTGGAAAACAAAACTCGCCTGCCAAATTTGATGGCAGATTGCAGGAGCCACTTGGTACTATCAAACCAGCCCAACTTGGCACTGGTGCCACGTCTGGTCTGGGAACCATCCTGCCTATCGTAGCTTTTCAGGAGCCAGCCGGTCACTCCCAGCCATAGACCCCCAGACACAAACCTCGGCCCGTTTCCCTGGAAAACAAAAGTAAGTTACCCCGATTCTGGATGGCAGATTGCAGGAGCCACTTGGTACTATCAAATCAGCCCAACTTGGCACTGGTGCCACCATGGGTCTGGTAAACATCCTGCCTATCGTAGCTTTTCAGGAGCCAGCCGGTCACTCCCTGCCATAGGCCCCCGGACACAAACCTCGGCCCGTTTCCCTGGCAAACAAAAGTAATCTACCCCACTTCTGGATGGCAGATTGCAGGACGCACTTGGTACTATCAAACCAGCCCAACTTGGCACTGGTGCCACGTCAAGTCTAGGAACCATCCTGCGTATCGTGGATTCTAAGGAGCCAGCCTGCCACTCCCAGCCATAGGCCTCTAAACAAAAACAACGGCGCTTTTCCCTGGTAAAGAAAACTTGCCTGCCAACTTTTTGATGGCAGATTGCAGGAGCCACTTGGTACTATCAAACCAGCCCAACTTGGCACTGGTGCCACCATGGGTCTGGTCACCATCCTGCCTATCGTAGCTTTTCAGGAGCCAGCCGGTCACTCCCAGCCATAGGCCCCCAGACACAAAGCTCGGCCCGTTTCCCTGGCAAACAAAAGTAAGCTGCCCCGCTTCTGGATGGCAGATTGCAGGAACCACTTGGTACTATCAAACCAGCCCGACTTGGCACTGGTGCCACCTCTGGTCTGGGAACCATCCTGCGTATCGTGGATTCTAAGGAGCCAGCTGAACACTCCCAGCCACAGGCCCCCAAACACAAACAACGGCGCTTTTCCCTGGAAAACAAACCTCGCCTGCCAATTTTTTGATGGCAGATTGCAGGAGCCACTTGGTACTATCAAACCAGCCCAACTTGGCACTGGTGCCGCCATGGGTCTTGTCACCATCCTGCCTATCGTAGCTTTTCACGAGCCAGCCGGTCACTCCCAGCCATAGGACCCCAGACAAAAACCTCGGCCCGTTTCCCTGGAAAACAAAAGTAAGCTGCCCCGCTTCTGGATGGCAGATTGTAGGACGCATTTGTTACTATCAAACCCGCCCGACTTGGCACTGGTGCCACCACTGGTCTGGGAACCATCCTGCGTATCGTGGATTCTAAAGAGCCAGCCGGCCACTCCCAGCCACAGGCACCCATACACAAACAACGGCACTTTTCCCTGGAAAACAAAACTCGCCTGCCAACTTTTTGATGGCAGATTGCAGGAGCCACTTGGTACTATCAAACCAGCCCAACTTGGCACTGGTGCCACCATGGGTCTGGTCACCATCCTGCCTATCGTAGCTTTTCAGGAGCCAGCCGGTCACTCCCAGCCATAGGCCCCCAGACAAAAACCTCGGCCCGTTTCCCTGGCAAACAAAAGTAAGCTGCCCCGCTTCTGGATGGCAGATTGCAGGAGCCACTTTGCACCATCAAACCAGCCCAACTTGGCACTGGTGCCACGACAAGTCTGGGAACCATCCTGCGTATCGTGGATTCTAATGAGCCAGCCGGCCACTCCCAGCCACAGGCCCCCAAACAAAAACAACGGCTCTTTTCCCTGGAAAACAAAACTCGCCTGCCAACTTTTTGATGGCAGATTGCAGGAGCCACTTGGTACCATCAAACCAGCCCAACTTGGCACTGGTGCCACCTTGGGTCTGGTCACCATCCTGCCTATCGTAGCTTTTCAGGAGCCAGCCGGTCACTCCCAGCCATAGGCCCCCAGACACAAACCTCGGCCCGTTTCCCTGGCAAACAAAAGTAAGCTGCCCCGCTTCTGGATGGCAGATTGCAGGAGCCACTTTGCACCATCAAACTATCCCGACTAGGCAATGGTGCCACCTTGGGTCTGGGAACCATCCTGCGTATGGTGGATTCTAAGGAGCCAGCCGGCCACTCCCAGCCACAGGCCCCTAAACACATCAACGGCGCTTTTCCCTGGAAAACAAAACTCGCCTGCCAAACTTTTGATGGCAGATTGCAGGAGCCACTTGGTACTATCAAACCAGCCCAACTTGGGACTGGTGCCACCATGGGTCTGGTCACCATCCTGGCTATCGTAGCTTTTCAGGAGCCAGCCGGTCACTCGCAGCCATAGGCCCCCAGACACAAACCTCGGCCCGTTTCCCTGGCAAACAAAAGTAAGCTGCCCTGCTTCTGGATGGCAGATTGCAGGAACCACTTGGTACTATCAAACCAGCAAAACTTGGCACTGGTGCCACCTTGGGTCTGGATACCATGGTGCGTATCGTGGATTCTAAGGAGCCAGCCGGCCACTCCCAGCCACAGGCCCCCAAACAAAAACAACGGCGCTTTTCCCTGGAAAACAAAACTCGCCTACCAACGTTTTGATGGCAGATTGCAGGAGCCACTTGGTACTATCAAACCAGCCCAACTTGGCACTGGTGCCACCATGGGTCTGGTCACCATCCTGCCTATCGTAACTTTTCAGGAGCCAGCCGGTCACTCCCAGCCATAGGCCCCCAGACACAAAGCTCGGCCCGTTTCCCTGGCAAAGGAAATTAAGCTGCCCCGCTTCTGGATGGCAGATTGCAGGAGCCACTTGGTACTATCAAACCAGCCCGACTTGGCACTGGTGCCACCTCTGGTCTGGGAACCATCCTGCGTATCGTGGATTCTAAGGAGCCAGTCGGCCACTCCCAGCCACAGGCCCCCAAACACAAACAACGGCCCGTTTCCGTGGCAAACAAAAGTAAGCTGCCCCGCTTCTGGATGGCAGATTGCAGGAGCCACTTGGTACTATCAAACCAGCCCGACTTGGCACTGGTGCCACCGCTGGTCTGGGAACCATCCTGCGTATTGTGGTTTCTAAGGAGCCAGCCGGCCACTCCCAACCACAGGCCCCCAAACACAAACAACGGCGCTTTTCCCTGGAAAACAAAACTCGCCTGCCAACGTTTTGATGGCAGATTGCAGGAGCCACTTGGTACTATCAAACCAGCCCAACTTGGCACTGGTGCCACCATGGGTCTTGTCACCATCCTGCCTATCGTAGCTTTCAGGAGCCAGCCGGTCACTGCCTGCCATAGGCCCCGAGACACAAACCTCGGCCCGTTTCCCTGGCAAACAAAAGTAAGCTGCCCCGCTTCTGGATGGCAGATTGCAGGAGCCACTTGGTACTATCAAACCAGCCCGACTTGGCACTGGTGCCACTTCTGGTCTGGGAACCATCCTGCGTATCGTGGATTTTATGGAGCCAGCCGGTCAGTCCCAGCCATAGGCCCCCAAACACAAACAACGATCCGTTTCCCTGGCAAACAAAAGTAAGCTGCCCCGCTTCTGGATGGCAGATTGCAGGAACCACTTGGTAGTATCAAACCAGCCCAACTTGGCACTGGTGCCACCTCTGGTCTGGGAACCATGCTGCGTATCGTGGTTTCTATGGAGCCAGCCGGCCACTCCCAACCATAGACCCCCAGACACAAACCTCGGCCCGTTTCCCTGGAAAACAAAAGTAAGCTACCCCGATTCTGGATGGCAGATTGCAGGAGCCACTTGGTACTATCAAATCAGCCCAACTTGGCACTGGTGCCACCATGGGTCTGGTAAACATCCTGCCTATCGTAGCTTTTCAGGAGCCAGCCGGCCACTCTCAGCCATATGCCCCCAAAAACAAACCACGGCCCTTTTCTCTGGCAAACAAAACTCAACTGCCCCTCTTCTGGATGGCAAATTTTAGGACGCACTTTGTACTACGAAAACCGCCCGACGTGGCACTGGTGCCACCTTGTGTCAGGGAACCATCCTGCATATCGAGCTTTTTAAGGAGCCAGCCGGCCACGCCCAGCCATAAACCCCCAAAAACAAACCACGGACCATTTCTCTTGGAAAAAAAAATCCGCTGCCCCGCGTCTGTATGGCAGATTGCAGGAGCCACTTTGCACCATCAAACCAGCCCGACTTGGCACTGGTGCCACCTTGGGTCTGGGAACAATCCTGCATATCGTGGATTCTAAGGAGCCAGCCGGCCACTCCCAGCCACAGGCCCCCAAACACAAACAACGGCGCTTTTCCCTGGAAAACAAAATTCGCCTGCCAACTTTTTGATGGCAGATTGCAGGAGCCACTTGGTACTATCAAATCATCCCAACTTGGCACTGGTGCCACTATGGGTCTGGGAACCATCCTGCCTATTGTAGCATTTCAGGAGCCAGCCGGTCACTCCCAGCCATAGGCCCCCAGACACAAACCTCGGACCGTTTCCCTGGCAAACAAAATTAAGCTGCCCCGATTCTGGATGGCAGATTGCAGGAGCCACTTGGTTGTGTCAAACCAGCCCGACTTGGCACTGGTGCCACCTTGGGTCTGGGAACCATCCTGCGTATCGTGGATTCTAAGCAGCCACCCGGCCACTCTGAGCCACAGGCCCCCAAACAAAAACTACGGCGCTTTTCCCTGGAAAACAAAACTCGCCTGCCAAGTTTTTGATGGCAGATTGCAGGAGCCACTTGGTACTATCAAACCAGCCCAACTTGGCACTGGTGCCACGTCTGGTCTGGGAACCATCCTGCCTATCGTAGCTTTTCAGGAGCCAGCCGGTCACTCCCAGCCATAGACCCCCAGACACAAACCTCGGCCCGTTTCCCTGGCAAACAAAAGTAAGCTGCCCCGCTTTTGGATGGCAGATTGCAGGAGCCACGTTGCACCATCAAACCAGCCCCACGTGGCACTGGTGCCACCTTGGGTCTGGGAACAAGTTGGGCTGGTTTGATAGTACCAAGTGGCTCCTGCAATCTGCCATCCAGAAGCGGGACAGCTTACTTTTTTTTCCCAGGGAAACGGGCCGAGGTATTTGTCTGGGGGCCTATGGCTGGGAGTGACCGGCTGACTACTGAAAAGCTACGATAGGCAGGATGGTTACCAGACTCATGGTGCCACCAGTGCCAAGTGGGGCTGCTTTGATAATACTAAATAGCTCCTGCAATCTGCCATCCAGACGCGGGGCAGCGGATTTTTGTTTGCTGGAGAAAAGTTCCGTGGTTTTTTTTTTGGGGGTATATGACTGGACGTGGCCGGCTGGCTCCTTAAAAAGCTCTATACGCAGGATTGTTCCCTGACCCAAGGTGGCATCAGTGCCAAGTCGGGCTGTTTTCGTAGTACCAAGTGCGTCCTGCAATTTGCCATCCAGAAGCGGGGCAGCCTACTTTTGTTTGCCAGGGAAACGTGCCGAGGTATTTGTCTGGGGGCCTATGGGTGGGAGTGAGCGGCTGGCTCCTGAAAAGCTACGATAGGCAGGATGGTGACCAGACCCATGGTGGCACCAGTGCCAAGTTGGGCTGGTTTGATAGTACCAAGTGGCTCCTGCAATCTGCCATCAAGAAGTTGGCAGGCGAATTTTGTTTTCCAGGGAAAAGCGCCGTTGTTTTTGTTTAGAGGCCTGTGGCTGGGAGTGGCCGCCTGTCCTCGTAGAATCTACGTTACGCAGCATGGTTCCCAGAGCCAAGGTGGCACCAGGGCCAAGTCGGGCTGGTTTGTAAGTACCAAGTGCATCCTGCAATCTGCCATCCAAAAGCGGGGCAGCTTACTTTTGTTTGCCAGGGAAACGGGCCGAGGTTTGTGTCCGGGGGCCTATGGCAGGGAGTGACCGGCTGGCTCCTGAAAAGCTACGATAGGCAGGATGTTTACCAGACCCATGGTGGCACCAGTGCCAAGTTGGGCTGATTTGATAGTACCAAGTGGCTCCTGCAATCTGCCATCCAGAATCGGGGTAACTTACTTTTGTTTTCCAGGGAAACGGGCCGAGGTTTGTGTCTGGGGGTCTATGGCTGGGAGTGACCGGCTGGCTCCTGAAAAGCTACAATAGGCAGGATGGTTCCCAGACCAGAGGTGGCACCAGTGCCAAGTTGGGCTGGTTTGATAGTACCAAGTGGCTCCTGCAATCTGCCATCAAAAAGTTGGCAGGCGAGTTTTGTTTTCCAGGGAAAAGCGCCGTTGTTTGTGTTTGGGGGCCTGTGGCTCAGAGTGGCCGGGTGGCTGCTTAGAATCCACGTTACGCAGGATGGTTCCCAGACCCAAGGTGGCACCAGTGCCAAGTCGGGCTGGTTTGACACAACCAAGTGGCTCCTGCAATCTGCCATCCAGAATCGGGGCAGCTTAATTTTGTTTGCCAGGGAAACGGTCCGAGGTTTGTGTCTGGGGGCCTATGGCTGGGAGTGACCGGCTGGCTCCTGAAATGCTACAATAGGCAGGATGGTTCCCAGACCCATAGTGGCACCAGTGCCAAGTTGGGATGATTTGATAGTACCAAGTGGCTCCTGCAATCTGCCATCAAAAAGCTGGCAGGCGAATTTTGTTTTCCAGGGAAAAGCGCCGTTGTTTGTGTTTGGGGGCCTGTGGCAGGGAGTGGCCGGCTGGCTCCTTAGAATCCACGATATGCAGGATTGTTCCCAGACCCAAGGTGGCACCAGTGCCAAGTCGGGCTGGTTTGATGGTGCAAAGTGGCTCCTGCAATCTGCCATACAGACGCGGGGCAGCGGATTTTTGTTTCCAAGAGAAATGGTCCGTGGTTTGTTTTTGGGGGTATATGGCTGGGCGTGGCCGGCTGGCTCCTTAAAAAGCTCGATATGCAGGATGGTTCCCTGACACAAGGTGGCACCAGTGCCACGTCGGGCGGTTTTCGTAGTACAAAGTGCGTCCTAAAATTTGCCATCCAGAAGAGGGGCAGTTGAGTTTTGTTTGCCAGAGAAAAGGGCCGTGGTTTGTTTTTGGGGCATATGGCTGAGAGTGGCCGGCTGGCCCCTGAAAATCCACGATAGGCAGGATGGTTCCCAGACCAGAGGTGTCACCAGTGCCAAGTCGGGCTGGTTTGATAGTACTAAGTAGCTCCTGCAATCTGCCATGCAGAAGCGGGGCAGCTTACTTTTGTTTGCCAGGGAAACGGGCCGAGGTTTGTGTCTGGGGGCCTATGGCTGGGAGTGACCGGCTGGCTCCTGAAAAGCTACGATAGGCAGGATGGTGACCAGACCCATGGTGGCAGCAGTGCCAAGTTGGGCTGGTTTGATAGTACCAAGTGGCTCCTGCAATCTGCCATCAAAAAGTTGGCAGGCGAGTTTTGTTTTCCAGGGAAAAGCGCCGTTGTTTGTGTTTGGGGGCCTGTGGCTGGGAGTGGCCAGCTGGCTCCTTAGAACCCACGATACGCAGGATGGTTCCCAGACCTGAGTTGGCACCAGTGCCAAGTTGGGCTGGTTTGATAGTACCAAGTGGCTCCTGCAATCTGCCATCCAGAAGCGGGGCAGCTTACTTTTGTTTGCCAGGGAAACGGGCCGAAATATTTGTCTGGGGGCCTCTGGCTGGGGGTGGCTGGCTGGCTCCTGAAAAGCTACGATAGGCAGGATGGTGACCAGACCCATGGTGGCACCAGTGCCAAGTTGGGCTGGTTTGATAATACCAAGTGGCTCCTGCAATCTGCCATCAAATGTTTGGCAGGCGAGTTTTGTTTTCCAGGGAAAAGCACCGTTGTGTGTGTTTTGGGGCCTGTGGCTGGGAGTGGCCAGCTGGCTCCTTTGAATCCACGATACGCAGGATGGTTCCCAGACCCAAGGTGGCATCAGTGCCAAGTCGGGCTGTTTTGTTAGTACCAAGTGGTTCCTGCAATCTGCCATCCAGAAGCGGGGCAGCTGAATTTTGTTTGCCAGAGAAAAAGGCTGTTGTTTGTGTTTCGGGGCCTGTGGCTGGCAGTGGCCGGCTGGCTCCTGAAAATCCATGATACGCAGCATGGTTCCCAGACCCAAGGTGGCATCAGTGCCAAGTAGGGCTGGTTTCATAGTACCCAGTGGCTCCTGCAATCTGCCATCCAGAAGAGGGGCAGTTGAGTTTTGTTTTCCAGAGAAAAGGGCCGTGGTTTGTGTTTGGGGCCTATGGCTGAGAGTGACCGGCTGGCCCCTGAAAATCCACGATAGGAAGGATGGTTCCCAGATCCAAGGTGGCAGCAGTGCCATGTTGTGCTGGTGTGATAGTCCCAAGTGGCTCCTGCAATCTGCCATCCAGAAGCGGGGCAGCTGAATTTTGTTTGCCAGACAAAAAGTCTGTGGTTTGTGTTTGGGGGCCTGTGGCTGGGAGTGGCCGGCTGGCTCCTGAAAATCCATGATACGCAGCATGGTTCCCAGACCCAAGGTGGCACCAGTGCCAAGTGGGGCTGGTTTCACAGTGTCAAGTGCCTCCTGCAATCTCCCATCCAGAAGCGGGGCAGCTGAGTTTTGTTTGCCTGTGAAACGGGCCGTTGTTTTTAATTGGGGTCTGTGGCCGAGAGTGTTCGGCTGGCTCCTGACAACCCACAATACGCAGGATGGTTCCCAGACCCAAGGTGGCACCAGTGCCAAGTCGGGCTGGTTTGATAGTACCAAGTGGCTCCTGCAATCTGCCATCCAGAAGCGGTGCAGTTGAGTTTTGTTTGCCAGAGAAAAGGGCCGTGGGTTGTGTTTGGGGGCATATGGCTGGGAGTGGCCGGCTGTCTCATTAAAAAGATCGATACGCAGGATGGTTCCCAGACCCAAGGGGGCACCAGTGCCAAGTCGGGCTGTTTTTATAGTACCAAGTGCGTCCTGCAATTTGCCATCCAGAAGAGGGGCAGTTGAGTTTTGTTTGCCAGAGAATAGCGCCGTTGTTTGTGTTTGGGGGCTTGTGGCTCGTAGTGGCCGACTGGCGCCTTAGAATCTGTGTTACGCAGCATGGTTCCCAGACCCAAGGTGGCACCAGTGCCAAGTTGGGCTGGTTTGATAGTACCAAGTGGCTCCTGCAATCTGCCATCCAGAAGCGGGGTAGCTTACTTTTGTTTGCCAGGGAAACGGGCCGAGGTTTGTGACTGGGGACCTATGGCTGGGAGTGACCGGCTGGCTCCTGGAAAGCTACAATAGGCAGGATGGTTACCAGACCCATGGTGGCACCAGTGCCAAGTTGGGCTGGTTTGATAGTACCAAGTGGCTCCTGCAATCTGCCATCAAAAAGTTGGCAGGCGAGTTTTGTTTTCCAGGGAAAAGCGCCGTTGTTTGTGTTTGGGGGCCTGTGGCTGGGAGTGGCCAGCTGGCTCCTTAGAACCCACGATACGCAGGATGGTTCCCAGACCTGAGTTGGCACCAGTGCCAAGTTGGGCTGGTTTGATAGTACCAAGTGGCTCCTGCAATATGCCATCCAGAAGCGGGGCAGCTTACTTTTGTTTGCCAGGGAAACGGGCCGAAATATTTGTCTGGGGGCCTCTGGCTGGGGGTGGCTGGCTGGCTCCTGAAAAGCTACGATAGGCAGGATGGTGACCAGACCCATGGTGGCACCAGTGCCAAGTTGGGCTGGTTTGATAATAACAAGTGGCTCCTGCAATCTGCCATCAAAAGTTTGGCAGGCGAGTTTTGTTTTCCAGGGAAAAGCACCGTTGTGTGTGTTTTGGGGCCTGTGGCTGGGAGTGGCCAGCTGGCTCCTTTGAATCCACGATACGCAGGATGGTTCCCAGACCCAAGGTGGCATCAGTGCCAAGTCGGGCTGGTTTGTTAGTACCAAGTGGTTCCTGCAATCTGCCATCCAGAAGCAGGGCAGCTGAATTTTGTTTGCCAGAGAAAAAGGCTGTTGTTTGTGTTTCGGGGCCTGTGGCTGGCAGTGGCCGGCTGGCTCCTGAAAATCCATGATACGCAGCATGGTTCCCAGACCCAAGGTGGCATCAGTGCCAAGTAGGGCTGGTTTCATAGTACCCAGTGGCTCCTGCAATCTGCCATCCAGAAGAGGGGCAGTTGAGTTTTGTTTTCCAGAGAAAAGGGCCGTGGTTTGTGTTTGGGGCCTATGGCTGAGAGTGACCGGCTGGCCCCTGAAAATCCACGATAGGAAGGATGGTTCCCAGATCCAAGGTGGCACCAGTGCCAAGTTTTGCTGGTTTGATACTACCAAGTGCGTCCTGCAATCTGCCATCCAGAAGCGGGGCAGCTTAATTTTGTTTGCCAGGGAAACGGGCCGTGGGTTTTGTTTGGGGGCATATAGCTGAGAGTGGCCGGCTGGCTCCTGAAAATCCACGCTAGGCAGCATGGTTCCCAGATGCAATGTGGCACCAGTGCCAAGTCGGGCTGGTTTGATGGTGCAAAGTGGCTCCTGCAATCTGCCATCCAGAAGCGAGGCAGCTGATTTTTGTTTGCCAGAGGAAAATTCCGTGGATTGTTTTTGGGGGCATATTGCTGGGAGTGGCCGGCTGGCTCCTTAAAATGCTCGATACGCATGATGGTTCCCAGGCCCAAGGTGTCACCACTACCAAGTCGGCCTGCGGTTTTAGTATCAAGTTCATCCTGCAATTTGCCATCCAGAAGAGGGGCAGTTGAGTTTTGTTTGCCAGAGAAACGGGCCGAGGTTTCTGTTTGGGGACATATGGCTGAGAGTGGCCGGCTGGCCCCTGAATATCCACGATACAGAGCATGGTTCCCAGATCCAAGGTGGCACCAGTGCCAAGTCGGGCTGGTTTGATAGTACCAAGTGTCTCCTGCAATCTGCCATCCAGAAGCAGGGCAGCTTACTTTTGTTTGCCAGAGAAATAGGCCTAGGTTTTTGTTTGGGGGCCTGTGGCTAGGAGTGGCCGGCTGGCTCCTTAGAATCCACGATACGCAGGATGGTTCCCAGACCCAAGGTGGCACCAGTGCCAAGTCGGGCTGGTTTGATTACACCAAGTGCCTCCTGCAATCTCCCATCCAGAAGCGGGGCAGCTGAGTTTTGTTTGCCTGTGAAACGGGCCGTTGTTTTTAATTGGGGTCTGTGGCCGAGAGTGTTCGGCTGGCTCCTGACAACCCACAATACGCAGGATGGTTCCCAGACCCAAGGTGGCACCAGTGCCAAGTCGGGCTGGTTTGATAGTACCAAGTGGCTCCTGCAATCTGCCATCCAGAAGCGGTGCAGTTGAGTTTTGTTTGCCAGAGAAAAGGGCCGTGGGTTGTGTTTGGGGGCATATGGCTGGGAGTGGCCGGCTGTCTCAGTAAAAAGATCGATACGCAGGATGGTTCCCAGACCCAAGGGGGCACCAGTGCCAAGTCGGGCTGTTTTTATAGTACCAAGTGCGTCCTGCAATTTGCCATCCAGAAGAGGGGCAGTTGAGTTTTGTTTGCCAGAGAATAGCGCCGTTGTTTGTGTTTGGGGGCTTGTGGCTCGTAGTGGCCGACTGGCGCCTTAGAATCTGTGTTACGCAGCATGGTTCCCAGACCCAAGGTGGCACCAGTGCCAACTTGGGCTGGTTTGATAGTACCAAGTGGCTCCTGCAATCTGCCATCCAGAAGCGGGGTAGCTTACTTTTGTTTGCCAGGGAAACGGGCCGAGGTTTGTGACTGGGGACCTATGGCTGGGAGTGACCGGCTGGCTCCTGGAAAGCTACAATAGGCAGGATGGTGACCAGACCCATGGTGGCACCAGTGCCAAGTTGGGCTGGTTTGATAGTACCAAGTGGCTCCTGCAATCTGCCATCAAAAAGTTGGCAGGCGAGTTTTGTTTTCCAGGGAAAAGCGACATTGTTTGTATTTGGGGGCCTGTGGCTGGGAGTGACCGGCTGGCTCCTTTGAACCCACGATACGCAGGATGGTTCCCAGACCCAAGGTGGCACCAGTGCCAAGTTTTGCTGGTTTGATACTACCAAGTGCGTCCTGCAATCTGCCATCCAGAAGCGGGGCAGCTTAGTTTTGTTTGCCAGGGAAACGGGCCGTGGGTTTTGTTTGGGGGTATATAGCTGAGAGTGGCCGGCTGGCTCCTGAAAATCCACGCTAGGCAGCATGGTTCCCAGATGCAATGTGGCACCAGTGCCAAGTCGGGCTGGTTTGATGGTGCAAAGTGGCTCCTGCAATCTGCCATCCAGAAGCGAGGCAGCTGATTTTTGTTTGCCAGAGGAAAATTCCGTGGATTGTTTTTGGGGGCATATTGCTGGGAGTGGCCGGCTGGCTCCTTAAAATGCTCGATACGCATGATGGTTCCCAGGCCCAAGGTGTCACCACTACCAAGTCGGCCTGCGGTTTTAGTATCAAGTTCATCCTGCAATTTGCCATCCAGAAGAGGGGCAGTTGAGTTTTGTTTGCCAGAGAAACGGGCCGAGGTTTCTGTTTGGGGACATATGGCTGAGAGTGGCCGGCTGGCCCCTGAATATCCACGATACAGAGCATGGTTCCCAGATCCAAGGTGGCACCAGTGCCAAGTCGGGCTGGTTTGATAGTACCAAGTGTCTCCTGCAATCTGCCATCCAGAAGCAGGGCAGCTTACTTTTGTTTGCCAGAGAAATAGGCCTAGGTTTTTGTTTGGGGTCCTGTGGCTAGGAGTGGCCGGCTGGCTCCTTAGAATCCACGATACGCAGGATGGTTCCCAGACCCAAGGTGGCACCAGTGCCAAGTCGGGCTGGTTTGATTACACCAAGTGCCTCCTGCAATCTCCCATCCAGAAGCGGGGCAGCTGAGTTTTGTTTGCCTGTGAAACGGGCCGTTGTTTTTAATTGGGGTCTGTGGCCGAGAGTGTTCGGCTGGCTCCTGACAACCCACAATACGCAGGATGGTTCCCAGACCCAAGGTGGCACCAGTGCCAAGTCGGGCTGGTTTGATAGTACCAAGTGGCTCCTGCAATCTGCCATCCAGAAGCGGTGCAGTTGAGTTTTGTTTGCCAGAGAAAAGGGCCGTGGGTTGTGTTTGGGGGCATATGGCTGGGAGTGGCCGGCTGTCTCAGTAAAAAGATCGATACGCAGGATGGTTCCCAGACCCAAGGGGGCACCAGTGCCAAGTCGGGCTGTTTTTATAGTACCAAGTGCGTCCTGCAATTTGCCATCCAGAAGAGGGGCAGTTGAGTTTTGTTTGCCAGAGAATAGCGCCGTTGTTTGTGTTTGGGGGCTTGTGGCTCGTAGTGGCCGACTGGCGCCTTAGAATCTGTGTTACGCAGCATGGTTCCCAGACCCAAGGTGGCACCAGTGCCAAGTTGGGCTGGTTTGATAGTACCAAGTGGCTCCTGCAATCTGCCATCCAGAAGCGGGGTAGCTTACTTTTGTTTGCCAGGGAAACGGGCCGAGGTTTGTGACTGGGGACCTATGGCTGGGAGTGACCGGCTGGCTCCTGGAAAGCTACAATAGGCAGGATGGTGACCAGACCCATGGTGGCACCAGTGCCAAGTTGGGCTGGTTTGATAGTACCAAGTGGCTCCTGCAATCTGCCATCAAAAAGTTGGCAGGCGAGATTTGTTTTCCAGGGAAAAGCGACATTGTTTGTATTTGGGGGCCTGTGGCTGGGAGTGACCGGCTGGCTCCTTTGAACCCACGATACGCAGGATGGTTCCCAGACCCAAGGTGGCACCAGTGCCAAGTTTTGCTGGTTTGATACTACCAAGTGCGTCCTGCAATCTGCCATCCAGAAGCGGGGCAGCTTAATTTTGTTTGCCAGGGAAACGGGCCGTGGGTTTTGTTTGGGGGCATATAGCTGAGAGTGGCCGGCTGGCTCCTGAAAATCCACGCTAGGCAGCATGGTTCCCAGATGCAATGTGGCACCAGTGCCAAGTCGGGCTGGTTTGATGGTGCAAAGTGGCTCCTGCAATCTGCCATCCAGAAGCGAGGCAGCTGATTTTTGTTTGCCAGAGGAAAATTCCGTGGATTGTTTTTGGGGGCATATTGCTGGGAGTGGCCGGCTGGCTCCTTAAAATGCTCGATACGCATGATGGTTCCCAGGCCCAAGGTGTCACCACTACCAAGTCGGCCTGCGGTTTTAGTATCAAGTTCATCCTGCAATTTGCCATCCAGAAGAGGGGCAGTTGAGTTTTGTTTGCCAGAGAAACGGGCCGAGGTTTCTGTTTGGGGACATATGGCTGAGAGTGGCCGGCTGGCCCCTGAATATCCACGATACAGAGCATGGTTCCCAGATCCAAGGTGGCACCAGTGCCAAGTCGGGCTGGTTTGATAGTACCAAGTGTCTCCTGCAATCTGCCATCCAGAAGCAGGGCAGCTTACTTTTGTTTGCCAGAGAAATAGGCCTAGGTTTTTGTTTGGGGGCCTGTGGCTAGGAGTGGCCGGCTGGCTCCTTAGAATCCACGATACGCAGGATGGTTCCCAGACCCAAGGTGGCACCAGTGCCAAGTCGGGCTGGTTTGATTACACCAAGTGCCTCCTGCAATCTCCCATCCAGAAGCGGGGCAGCTGAGTTTTGTTTGCCTGTGAAACGGGCCGTTGTTTTTAATTGGGGTCTGTGGCCGAGAGTGTTCGGCTGGCTCCTGACAACCCACAATACGCAGGATGGTTCCCAGACCCAAGGTGGCACCAGTGCCAAGTCGGGCTGGTTTGATAGTACCAAGTGGCTCCTGCAATCTGCCATCCAGAAGCGGTGCAGTTGAGTTTTGTTTGCCAGAGAAAAGGGCCGTGGGTTGTGTTTGGGGGCATATGGCTGGGAGCGGCCGGCTGTCTCATTAAAAAGATCGATACGCAGGATGGTTCCCAGACCCAAGGGGGCACCAGTGCCAAGTCGGGCTGTTTTTATAGTACCAAGTGCGTCCTGCAATTTGCCATCCAGAAGAGGGGCAGTTGAGTTTTGTTTGCAAGAGAATAGCGCCGTTGTTTGTGTTTGGGGGCTTGTGGCTCGTAGTGGCCGACTGGCGCCTTAGAATCTGTGTTACGCAGCATGGTTCCCAGACCCAAGGTGGCACCAGTGCCAAGTTGGGCTGGTTTGATAGTACCAAGTGGCTCCTGCAATCTGCCATCCAGAAGCGGGGTAGCTTACTTTTGTTTGCCAGGGAAACGGGCCGAGGTTTGTGACTGGGGACCTATGGCTGGGAGTGACCGGCTGGCTCCTGGAAAGCTACAATAGGCAGGATGGTTACCAGACCCATGGTGGCACCAGTGCCAAGTTGGGCTGGTTTGATAGTACCAAGTGGCTCCTGCAATCTGCCATCAAAAAGTTGGCAGGCGAGTTTTGTTTTCCAGGGAAAAGCGACATTGTTTGTATTTGGGGGCCTGTGGCTGGGAGTGACTGGCTGGCTCCTTTGAACCCACGATACGCAGGATGGTTCCCAGACCCAAGGTGGCACCAGTGCCAAGTTTTGCTGGTTTGATACTACCAAGTGCGTCCTGCAATCTGCCATCCAGAAGCGGGGCAGCCTAATTTTGTTTGCCAGGGAAACGGGCCGTGGGTTTTGTTTGGGGGTATATAGCTGAGAGTGGCCGGCTGGCTCCTGAAAATCCACGCTAGGCAGCATGGTTCCCAGATGCAATGTGGCACCAGTGCCAAGTCGGGCTGGTTTGATGGTGCAAAGTGGCTCCTGCAATCTGCCATCCAGAAGCGAGGCAGCTGATTTTTGTTTGCCAGAGGAAAATTCCGTGGATTGTTTTTGGGGGCATATTGCTGGGAGTGGCCGGCTGGCTCCTTAAAATGCTCGATACGCATGATGGTTCCCAGGCCCAAGGTGTCACCACTACCAAGTCGGCCTGCGGTTTTAGTATCAAGTTCATCCTGCAATTTGCCATCCAGAAGAGGGGCAGTTGAGTTTTGTTTGCCAGAGAAACGGGCCGAGGTTTCTGTTTGGGGACATATGGCTGAGAGTGGCCGGCTGGCCCCTGAATATCCACGATACAGAGCATGGTTCCCAGATCCAAGGTCGCACCAGTGCCAAGTCGGGCTGGTTTGATAGTACCAAGTGTCTCCTGCAATCTGCCATCCAGAAGCAGGGCAGCTTACTTTTGTTTGCCAGAGAAATAGGCCTAGGTTTTGGTTTGGGGGCCTATGGCTGAGAGTGGCCGGCTGGCCCCTGAAAATCAACGATAGGCAGGATGTTTCCCAGATCCAAGGTGGCACCAGTGCCAAGTAAGGCTGGTTGTATGGTTCAAAGTAACTCCTGCAATCTGCCATCCAGAAGCGGGACAGCTGAGTTTTTTTTGCCAGAGAAAAGGTCCATGGTTTCTTTTTGGGGCATACGGCTGGGAATTGCCGGCTGGCTCCTTAAAATGCTCGATACGCAGGATGGTTCCCAGAGCCAAGGTGGCACCACTGCCAAGTCGGGCTCTTTTTGTAGTACCAAGTGCGTCCTGCAATTTGCCATCCAGAAGAGGGGCAGTTGAGTTTTGTTTGCCAGAGAAAAGGGCCGTTGTTTGTGTTTGGGGGCCTGTGGCTGGGAGTGTTCGGCTGGTTCCTGAATATGTACAATACGCAGGATTGTTCCCAGATCCAAGGTGGCAGCAGTGCCATGTTGTGCTGGTGTGATAGTCCCAAGTGGCTCCTGCAATCTGCCATCCAGAAGTGGGGCAGCTGATTTTTGTTTGCCAGAGAAAAGGTCCGTGGTTTGTTTTTGGGGGCATGTGGCTGAGAGTGGCCGGCTGGCCCCTGAAAATCCACGATACACAGGATGGTTCCCAGATCCAAGGTGGCACCTGTGCCAAGTCGGGCTGATTTGATAGTACTAAGTAGCTCCTGCAATCTGCCATGCAGAAGCGGGGCAGCTTACTTTTGTTTGCCAGGGAAACGGGCCGAGGTTTGTGTTTGGGGGCCTATGGCTGAGAGTGACCGGCTGGCTCCTGAAAAGCTACAATAGGCAGGATGGTGACCAGACCCATGGTGGCACCAGTGCCAAGTTGGGCTGGTTTGATAGTACCAAGTGGTTCCTGCAATCTGCCATCCAGAAGCAGGGCAGCTGAGTTTTGTTTGCCAGAGAAAAGGGCCTTGGTTTGTGTTTGGGGGCATATGGCTGGGTGTGGCCAGCTGGCTCCTTAAAATGCACGATATGCAACATGGCTCCCAGACCCAAGGTGGCACAAGTGCCAAGTTGGGCTGGTTTGATAGTACCAAGTGGCTCCTGCAATCTTCCATGATCACGTGGAGAAATACTTTCTGGTTTCAGCCTCATGCTCTTTCTTCTCTCCCTCAACTTCTCTATCACCTCTCATCTGGTTCACATGCGCTGTCTTCAAGGTCCACAGGCTACTTTTCACAGAATCTTCTGGCCTGATGAAGTAAGGATGATGAATAGAACAGAGCTGGGATCTATTTTCCAGTTTGGATAAAATGCATTCTGCACACAAATCCAAGGAGAACGGGCTGCCCCGATGCCCAGAAAATCTTTCACTCCTGCTAGTGTTCTACGTCAACCGCAACTTAGTCTGAAAGAAAAGCTTTTTCTCTGAGAGCATCTGAGAGGTTTGCATGAAGCACTGATATCTGACATATGCAATTTTGAATAGGAGAGGAAAAAGAAAATGGCAAGGAGTTTTTAATTTTAGTGGTTTCAATTTTAATTTCCGTGCACTTTTTCAAAACTTGTCAGCTCAAATGCCCATCAACATCTTTTAGTCATCTGTAAGTCAGTATTCATATAAAATGTGCTTCAAATCCAAAGAATTTCAAATTTGCACTCCAAGCTTCTATGCCTAGATTTATGATTTCCTACACATATTAGATGAAAGGAAGGCCTTTTTTACTGTGGGAGTGCTGGAACACTGGAACAGGTTGCCCAGAGAAGTTGTGGGTGTCCCATCCCTGAAAGTATTCAAGGTCACCTTGGACGGGGCTTGGAGCAGCAACAAAGGAGAAGCTTGATGGTAGAGAAACAAAGTTGGACTATAGAAGAAACTCGGATTGAAGTATAGGATCAAGTTTTCTCTCAGCTCTTGGGGTAAATTCAAAGTTGTACAAAATGACATTTATCTGTGCTATTCACTACTGTAACAGAAAGTTTCATGAAAACTGTACAGAAGATAGTAAATTTTAAAAGAGATAAGAATTACAGCATAAAATCCATGGGATAGGTTACAACATGAGACACTCTCTAAGAGAAAATCTCTGTGTTTCAGCACTTCATCGGGGTAAGATTTCATGAAGTGCCAAAGAAGGCGGCAAAATATCATTCGGGACATTATTTACTGGAATTCAGCCTGGCCATTAGTAGGAACTGCCTTTGAACATATCATGTAGATATACCACACACACTTTCCCTTCACTGAAAAATTACTGTTTACAACAAATAAGCAATTGACGATCAAAATTGATTGAAAGCATCTTAAACATGTCAAGTATTTCATTGTAGATGATCTGTGATCCAAATGCTTCTTCCA
This sequence comes from Melospiza melodia melodia, assembly GCF_035770615.1. Taxonomy (NCBI): domain Eukaryota; kingdom Metazoa; phylum Chordata; class Aves; order Passeriformes; family Passerellidae; genus Melospiza; species Melospiza melodia. The sequence goes on along the minus strand of NC_086196.1, from coordinate 89,137,959 downwards.
CCTTCGAGAGGGACAGAAGAATTCTTCCATATCATGATGGTTTAAAATTGTATCAACCAATGTTTTCTGCTGAAAAGATATCATCTATTTTTTTCTATTTTTGGAAGAAAATATTCCTAGACATACAACAGGTGAGAACTAAGTAATTTTAAAGAAACAAATGAAATGAAAATATTCTGTAAATAGAATGAAATGAAAAGCTGTGTTTTAAATAGGAGCTAAATATTAAACAGAATTTTTGTACCAGGCATTTGAATTACTGCACCAGCTCTTTTGCCCATCAAGAGAGGCATTTAGCATTTCAGTCTTTTCCAAGGTGTTCATGATCTGCTATGCTGATCTCTGTGTGTGCCTAGGTGTGTGTGGAGGGGGGGGCATATGAAGGGGAGTGTGTATGTTTGCTTTACAATTGTTGTGGCAGATTCATGCCTCAGCTCCACATTTTGTTTTAAAAAGGTCACACCGAGTGGATATGAAGTTTACTATCAACAAGAGATCGATTCCCAAATCATCCATTTGACTCTCCCTTATAAATCATGTGCTTTGTTGCATATTTTATCAAATATACTTTCAAGCCAGATGGAGGAAGGAGGATGTGGGAATCCCTCCACCATCTTGCAACTTTTATGTAAGTAGGTTTTCAAGAAAATCATCATTTCTCTTTTAAATATGTCTGGAACAGGCATGATGGTAGTGTCAACCTGTTGGAGTTTTTGTTGCTGGAAGAAGTTGTACAAAAGGATTGGTTTTTACATTGACCAGTTACTGAATCAAGCGCAGGAATACATTGGAAATTTAGCTGGGGGTTCCTTTTCCCAGCAGACTACTTCTAGAACGAGCTTGTACACTGAAGCTGACTCTTTTGCTCTCTTTTTGTTTCTTTCCTATTTTCTTGGCTTCTTTGCCACTATCTAGACAATTTTGGAACTTTGTTCCCAACTAAAATGGTTTCAATAGTCTGATTGTGATCATACATTTTTACAAGGAATTTTTAAAATCTTTCCTCGAGTCCAGAAAGTCAAGGACTTAGATCTTTTTCTTCCCTTATCAATATTGCCATGAAATTGATAAATAAAGACCAACTCTTTATTTTTGTTTTTAACCCACGTAGATAATTCCCATCCATTAATCCATTTTGTGGACCAATAGCTGCCATTCTGATGGAAGCTGTCACTTCTTAACAATAGGCATTCTGTGACTATGTTGACAGCACTTTGGGTGAAGATCCTAACTGGTCTTAGATATACATAGGGAGAAATTTGCTCAGCCAGTGTCAGTCTTAAGCATGCGTATCAGAAGATCTTTCTAGAGCTGGGAATTTTCCCATGAAAGGGATTCAGTTAGGGAAGAGACACTTGTGCCAGAGTTTTACATTCTTCTTGAACACTGCTTAAGGAACTTAGATGCCATGTCCATTTGGATCTCTGTCTGCACAGAACTTTGTCATGCCAGTGCTTTGAAATGCATCTTGAAGAGAATTCACTAGCACAGAATGAAAGAGAGTGGAAGGGGTTGGTGGGGCTAACCAGGCCCAACCCCCCTGCCTAAACCAGGATACCTAGAGCCTCTTGCCCAGGATTCTATCTGGGTGTACTTTTAATGTCTTCAAAGATCCAGGCTCCACAATCTTTCTGGGCAGTCTGTGCCGTGGTTCAGTCACCCTGACAGTAAAGAAACATTTACTGATGTTCAAAGGCAATCTCCTGTATTTCAGTGTGTGCCCACTGCCTCTTGTCTTTTCCCTCAGCATCACTGAAAAGACACTGATTCCCTCCCCTTTGCACTATTGCTTCCATATATATGTGTGATGCCATGTAGAGGTATGTCAAAAACCTCCCTGAAGCCCAGGCAGATAATATTCCCTTCATCTACCAGTCAAGTTGATTCATCAGAGGAGTTTAAAGTGATGTTCAGCATGAAATTCCCCTGAAAAATCATGCTAACTACATTATTTGGTCATCTGTCATGTGCCTGGCAAGGATTTCCAGGAAGAGCTGCTTCATCAACTTCCTGGGGATAAAAAAGAGGCTGGCTGGTTTGTACTATGGCGAGTCCTCTTAATTGCCTTTTTTGAAGATGGGTGTCATTTGCTAACATCCACTCTTTAGCCTCTCTTGTCGTCTACATCTTAGCAAAACGCTTTTCCACTATGTCTGGCTAGGAAAAACTGTGCCAGCACAGAAAACATCTCCCATCGTGTTCTAGAAGTTGCACGGATGTCTGCCAAGTGTTTGGCAGGAAGAAAAGAAAAGTTGTCCAAAACAGCTTCCAATCGAATGTTCCTGTGATTGGAAAAGTCAGGAGAGTGCAAAGGTACTGTTTTCTATCAGTTGGCAAGGTGCGCACACAATCCCAGTGTTGTACAGCTTGCTTCTTCACCTTCCCGAAGCTGCCGCTCTCGCCGGCTGCCGGAGCCCAAGAAGCGGCTTCTTCGCGCAAAGACGATTGTGCCGCTCACAGGGCTCTCCTTAGCGCGGCTTCTGCCGAAAGACGCCCGGCAGCGGCTCTTACCTCCGGAGAGCATCCTACCTTCGTCTTTAGCTCCTCTTCTCATCTACACCTCGGCAAAAAGCTTCTCCACTATGTCTGGCTAGGAAAAACTGTGCCAGCACAGAAAACATCTCCCATCGTGTTCTAGAAGTTGCACGGATGTCTGCCAAGTGTTTGGCAGGAAGAAAAGAAAAGTTGTCCAAAACAGCTTCCAATCGAATGTTCCTGTGATTGGAAAAGTCAGGAGAGTGCAAAGGTACTGTTTTCTATCAGTTGGCAAGGTGCGCACACAATCCCAGTGTTGTACAGCTTGCTTCTTCACCTTCCCGAAGCTGCCGCTCTCGCCGACTGCCGGAGCCGATGAATCGGCTTCTTCGCGCAAAGACGATTGTGCCGCTCACAGTGCTCTCCTTAGCGCGGCTTCTGCCGAAAGACGCCCGGCAGCGGCTCTTACCTCCGGAGAGCATCCTACCTTCGTCTTTCGCGTCTTTTGTAGTCTACATCTTAGCAAAACGCTTTTCCACTATGTCTGGCTAGGAAAAACTGTGCCAGCACAGAAAACATCTCCCATCGTGTTCTAGAAGTTGCACGGATGTCTGCCAAGTGTTTGGCAGGAAGAAAAGAAAAGTTGTCCAAAACAGCTTCCAATCGAATGTTCCTGTGATTGGAAAAGTCAGGAGAGTGCAAAGGTACTGTTTTCTATCAGTTGGCAAGGTGCGCACACAATCCCAGTGTTGTACAGCTTGCTTCTTCACCTTCCCGAAGCTGCCGCTCTCGCCGGCTGCCGGAGCCCAAGAAGCGGCTTCTTCGCGCAAAGACGATTGTGCCGCTCACAGGGCTCTCCTTAGCGCGGCTTCTGCCGAAAGACGCCCGGCAGCGGCTCTTACCTCCGGAGAGCATCCTACCTTCGTCTTTCGCGTCTTTTGTAGTCTACATCTTAGCAAAACGCTTTTCCACTATGTCTGGCTAGGAAAAACTGTGCCAGCACAGAAAACATCTCCCATCGTGTTCTAGAAGTTGCACGGATGTCTGCCAAGTGTTTGGCAGGAAGAAAAGAAAAGTTGTCCAAAACAGCTTCCAATCGAATGTTCCTGTGATTGGAAAAGTCAGGAGAGTGCAAAGGTACTGTTTTCTATCAGTTGGCAAGGTGCGCACACAATCCCAGTGTTGTACAGCTTGCTTCTTCACCTTCCCGAAGCTGCCGCTCTCGCCGGCTGCCGGAGCCCAAGAAGCGGCTTCTTCGCGCAAAGACGATTGTGCCGCTCACAGTGCTCTCCTTAGCGCGGCTTCTGCCGAAAGACGCCCGGCAGCGGCTCTTACCTCCGGAGAGCATCCTACCTTCGTCTTTCGCGTCTTTTGTAGTCTACATCTTAGCAAAACGCTTTTCCACTATGTCTGGCTAGGAAAAACTGTGCCAGCACAGAAAACATCTCCCATCGTGTTCTAGAAGTTGCACGGATGTCTGCCAAGTGTTTGGCAGGAAGAAAAGAAAAGTTGTCCAAAACAGCTTCCAATCGAATGTTCCTGTGATTGGAAAAGTCAGGAGAGTGCAAAGGTACTGTTTTCTATCAGTTGGCAAGGTGCGCACACAATCCCAGTGTTGTACAGCTTGCTTCTTCACCTTCCCGAAGCTGCCGCTCTCGCCGGCTGCCGGAGCCCAAGAAGCGGCTTCTTCGCGCAAAGACGATTGTGCCGCTCACAGGGCTCTCCTTAGCGCGGCTTCTGCCGAAAGACGCCCGGCAGCGGCTCTTACCTCCGGAGAGCATCCTACCTTCGTCTTTCGCGTCTTTTGTAGTCTACATCTTAGCAAAACGCTTTTCCACTATGTCTGGCTAGGAAAAACTGTGCCAGCACAGAAAACATCTCCCATCGTGTTCTAGAAGTTGCACGGATGTCTGCCAAGTGTTTGGCAGGAAGAAAAGAAAAGTTGTCCAAAACAGCTTCCAATCGAATGTTCCTGTGATTGGAAAAGTCAGGAGAGTGCAAAGGTACTGTTTTCTATCAGTTGGCAAGGTGCGCACACAATCCCAGTGTTGTACAGCTTGCTTCTTCACCTTCCCGAAGCTGCCGCTCTCGCCGACTGCCGGAGCCGATGAATCGGCTTCTTCGCGCAAAGACGATTGTGCCGCTCACAGTGCTCTCCTTAGCGCGGCTTCTGCCGAAAGACGCCCGGCAGCGGCTCTTACCTCCGGAGAGCATCCTACCTTCGTCTTTCGCGTCTTTTGTAGTCTACATCTTAGCAAAACGCTTTTCCACTATGTCTGGCTAGGAAAAACTGTGCCAGCACAGAAAACATCTCCCATCGTGTTCTAGAAGTTGCACGGATGTCTGCCAAGTGTTTGGCAGGAAGAAAAGAAAAGTTGTCCAAAACAGCTTCCAATCGAATGTTCCTGTGATTGGAAAAGTCAGGAGAGTGCAAAGGTACTGTTTTCTATCAGTTGGCAAGGTGCGCACACAATCCCAGTGTTGTACAGCTTGCTTCTTCACCTTCCCGAAGCTGCCGCTCTCGCCGGCTGCCGGAGCCCAAGAAGCGGCTTCTTCGCGCAAAGACGATTGTGCCGCTCACAGTGCTCTCCTTAGCGCGGCTTCTGCCGAAAGACGCCCGGCAGCGGCTCTTACCTCCGGAGAGCATCCTACCTTCGTCTTTCGCGTCTTTTGTAGTCTACATCTTAGCAAAACGCTTTTCCACTATGTCTGGCTAGGAAAAACTGTGCCAGCACAGAAAACATCTCCCATCGTGTTCTAGAAGTTGCACGGATGTCTGCCAAGTGTTTGGCAGGAAGAAAAGAAAAGTTGTCCAAAACAGCTTCCAATCGAATGTTCCTGTGATTGGAAAAGTCAGGAGAGTGCAAAGGTACTGTTTTCTATCAGTTGGCAAGGTGCGCACACAATCCCAGTGTTGTACAGCTTGCTTCTTCACCTTCCCGAAGCTGCCGCTCTCGCCGGCTGCCGGAGCCCAAGAAGCGGCTTCTTCGCGCAAAGACGATTGTGCCGCTCACAGTGCTCTCCTTAGCGCGGCTTCTGCCGAAAGACGCCCGGCAGCGGCTCTTACCTCCGGAGAGCATCCTACCTTCGTCTTTCGCGTCTTTTGTAGTCTACATCTTAGCAAAACGCTTTTCCACTATGTCTGGCTAGGAAAAACTGTGCCAGCACAGAAAACATCTCCCATCGTGTTCTAGAAGTTGCACGGATGTCTGCCAAGTGTTTGGCAGGAAGAAAAGAAAAGTTGTCCAAAACAGCTTCCAATCGAATGTTCCTGTGATTGGAAAAGTCAGGAGAGTGCAAAGGTACTGTTTTCTATCAGTTGGCAAGGTGCGCACACAATCCCAGTGTTGTACAGCTTGCTTCTTCACCTTCCCGAAGCTGCCGCTCTCGCCGGCTGCCGGAGCCCAAGAAGCGGCTTCTTCGCGCAAAGACGATTGTGCCGCTCACAGTGCTCTCCTTAGCGCGGCTTCTGCCGAAAGACGCCCGGCAGCGGCTCTTACCTCCTGAGAGTGGCAGCTTCGGGAAGATGAAGAAGCAAGCTGTACAACACTGGGATTGTGTGCGCACCTTGCCAACTGATAGAAAACAGTACCTTTGCACTCTCCTGACTTTTCCAATCACATGAACATTCGATTGGAAGCTGTTTTGGACAACTTTTCTTTTCTTCCTGCCAAACACTTGGCAGACATCCGTGCAACTTCTAGAACACGATGGGAGATGTTTTCTGTGCTGGCACGGGTTTTCCTAGCCAGACATAGTGGAAAAGCGTTTTGCTAAGATGTAGACTACAAAAGACGCGAAAGACGAAGGTAGGATGCTCTCCGGAGGTAAGAGCCGCTGCCGGGCGTCTTTCGGCAGAAGCCGCGCTAAGGAGAGCACTGTGAACGGCACAATCGTCTTTGCGCGAAGAAGCCGCTTCTTGGGCTCCGGCAGCCGGCGAGAGCGGCAGCTTCGGGAAGGTGAAGAAGCAAGCTGTACAACACTGGGATTGTGTGCGCACCTTGCCAACTGATAGAAAACAGTACCTTTGCACTCTCCTGACTTTTCCAATCACAGGAACATTCGATTGGAAGCTGTTTTGGACAACTTTTCTTTTCTTCCTGCCAAACACTTGGCAGACATCCGTGCAACTTCTAGAACACGATGGGAGATGTTTTCTGTGCTGGCACAGTTTTTCCTAGCCAGACATAGTGGAAAAGCGTTTTGCTAAGATGTAGACTACAAAAGACGCGAAAGACGAAGGTAGGATGCTCTCCGGAGGTAAGAGCCGCTGCCGGGCGTCTTTCGGCAGAAGCCGCGCTAAGGAGAGCACTGTGAGCGGCACAATCGTCTTTGCGCGAAGAAGCCGCTTCTTCGGCTCCGGCAGCCGGCGAGAGCGGCAGCTTCGGGAAGGTGAAGAAGCAAGCTGTACAACACTGGGATTGTGTGCGCACCTTGCCAACTGATAGAAAACAGTACCTTTGCACTCTCCTGACTTTTCCAATCACAGGAACATTCGATTGGAAGCTGTTTTGGACAACTTTTCTTTTCTTCCTGCCAAACACTTGGCAGACATCCGTGCAACTTCTAGAACACGATGGGAGATGTTTTCTGTGCTGGCACAGTTTTTCCTAGCCAGACATAGTGGAGAAGCTTTTTGCCGAGGTGTAGATGAGAAGAGGAGCTAAAGACGAAGGTAGGGTGCTCTCCGGAGGTAAGAGCCGCTGCCGGGCGTCTTTCGGCAGAAGCCGCGCTAAGGAGAGCACTGTGAGCGGCACAATCGTCTTTGCGCGAAGAAGCCGCTTCTTGGGCTCCGGCAGCCGGCGAGAGCGGCAGCTTCGGGAAGGTGAAGAAGCAAGCTGTACAACACTGGGATTGTGTGCGCACCTTGCCAACTGATAGAAAACAGTACCTTTGCACTCTCCTGACTTTTCCAATCACAGGAACATTCGATTGGAAGCTGTTTTGGACAACTTTTCTTTTCTTCCTGCCAAACACTTGGCAGACATCCGTGCAACTTCTAGAACACGATGGGAGATGTTTTCTGTGCTGGCACAGTTTTTCCTAGCCAGACATAGTGGAAAAGCGTTTTGCTAAGATGTAGACGACAAGAGAGTCTAAAGAGTGGATGTTAGCATATGACACCCATCTTCAAAAAAGGCAATTAAGAGGACTCGCCATAGTACAAACCAGCCAGCCTCTTTTTTATCCCCAGGAAGTTGATGAAGCAGCTCTTCCTGGAAATCCTTGCCAGGCACATGACAGATGACCAAATAATGTAGTTAGCATGATTTTTCAGGGGAATTTCATGCTGAACATCACTTTAAACTCCTCTGATGAATCAACTTGACTGGTAGATGAAGGGAATATTATCTGCCTGGGCTTCAGGGAGGTTTTTGACATACCTCTACATGGCATCACACATACATATGGAAGCAATAGTGCAAAGGGGAGGGAATCAGTGTCTTTTCAGTGATGCTGAGGGAAAAGACAAGAGGCAGTGGGCACACACTGAAATACAGGAGATTGCCTTTGAACATCAGTAAATGTTTCTTTACTGTCAGGGTGACTGAACCACGGCACAGACTGCCCAGAAAGATTGTGGAGCCTGGATCTTTGAAGACATTAAAAGTACACCCAGATAGAATCCTGGGCAAGAGGCTCTAGGTATCCTGGTTTAGGCAGGGGGGTTGGGCCTGGTTAGCCCCACCAACCCCTTCCACTCTCTTTCATTCTGTGCTAGTGAATTCTCTTCAAGATGCATTTCAAAGCACTGGCATGACAAAGTTCTGTGCAGACAGAGATCCAAATGGACATGGCATCTAAGTTCCTTAAGCAGTGTTCAAGAAGAATGTAAAACTCTGGCACAAGTGTCTCTTCCCTAACTGAATCCCTTTCATGGGAAAATTCCCAGCTCTAGAAAGATCTTCTGATACGCATGCTTAAGACTGACACTGGCTGAGCAAATTTCTCCCTATGTATATCTAAGACCAGTTAGGATCTTCACCCAAAGTGCTGTCAACATAGTCACAGAATGCCTATTGTTAAGAAGTGACAGCTTCCATCAGAATGGCAGCTATTGGTCCACAAAATGGATTAATGGATGGGAATTATCTACGTGGGTTAAAAACAAAAATAAAGAGTTGGTCTTTATTTATCAATTTCATGGCAATATTGATAAGGGAAGAAAAAGATCTAAGTCCTTGACTTTCTGGACTCGAGGAAAGATTTTAAAAATTCCTTGTAAAAATGTATGATCACAATCAGACTATTGAAACCATTTTAGTTGGGAACAAAGTTCCAAAATTGTCTAGATAGTGGCAAAGAAGCCAAGAAAATAGGAAAGAAACAAAAAGAGAGCAAAAGAGTCAGCTTCAGTGTACAAGCTCGTTCTAGAAGTAGTCTGCTGGGAAAAGGAACCCCCAGCTAAATTTCCAATGTATTCCTGCGCTTGATTCAGTAACTGGTCAATGTAAAAACCAATCCTTTTGTACAACTTCTTCCAGCAACAAAAACTCCAACAGGTTGACACTACCATCATGCCTGTTCCAGACATATTTAAAAGAGAAATGATGATTTTCTTGAAAACCTACTTACATAAAAGTTGCAAGATGGTGGAGGGATTCCCACATCCTCCTTCCTCCATCTGGCTTGAAAGTATATTTGATAAAATATGCAACAAAGCACATGATTTATAAGGGAGAGTCAAATGGATGATTTGGGAATCGATCTCTTGTTGATAGTAAACTTCATATCCACTCGGTGTGACCTTTTTAAAACAAAATGTGGAGCTGAGGCATGAATCTGCCACAACAATTGTAAAGCAAACATACACACTCCCCTTCATATGCCCCCCCCTCCACACACACCTAGGCACACACAGAGATCAGCATAGCAGATCATGAACACCTTGGAAAAGACTGAAATGCTAAATGCCTCTCTTGATGGGCAAAAGAGCTGGTGCAGTAATTCAAATGCCTGGTACAAAAATTCTGTTTAATATTTAGCTCCTATTTAAAACACAGCTTTTCATTTCATTCTATTTACAGAATATTTTCATTTCATTTGTTTCTTTAAAATTACTTAGTTCTCACCTGTTGTATGTCTAGGAATATTTTCTTCCAAAAATAGAAAAAAATAGATGATATCTTTTCAGCAGAAAACATTGGTTGATACAATTTTAAACCATCATGATATGGAAGAATTCTTCTGTCCCTCTCGAAGGTGGAAGAAGCATTTGGATCACAGATCATCTACAATGAAATACTTGACATGTTTAAGATGCTTTCAATCAATTTTGATCGTCAATTGCTTATTTGTTGTAAACAGTAATTTTTCAGTGAAGGGAAAGTGTGTGTGGTATATCTACATGATATGTTCAAAGGCAGTTCCTACTAATGGCCAGGCTGAATTCCAGTAAATAATGTCCCGAATGATATTTTGCCGCCTTCTTTGGCACTTCATGAAATCTTACCCCGATGAAGTGCTGAAACACAGAGATTTTCTCTTAGAGAGTGTCTCATGTTGTAACCTATCCCATGGATTTTATGCTGTAATTCTTATCTCTTTTAAAATTTACTATCTTCTGTACAGTTTTCATGAAACTTTCTGTTACAGTAGTGAATAGCACAGATAAATGTCATTTTGTACAACTTTGAATTTACCCCAAGAGCTGAGAGAAAACTTGATCCTATACTTCAATCCGAGTTTCTTCTATAGTCCAACTTTGTTTCTCTACCATCAAGCTTCTCCTTTGTTGCTGCTCCAAGCCCCGTCCAAGGTGACCTTGAATACTTTCAGGGATGGGACACCCACAACTTCTCTGGGCAACCTGTTCCAGTGTTCCAGCACTCCCACAGTAAAAAAGGCCTTCCTTTCATCTAATATGTGTAGGAAATCATAAATCTAGGCATAGAAGCTTGGAGTGCAAATTTGAAATTCTTTGGATTTGAAGCACATTTTATATGAATACTGACTTACAGATGACTAAAAGATGTTGATGGGCATTTGAGCTGACAAGTTTTGAAAAAGTGCACGGAAATTAAAATTGAAACCACTAAAATTAAAAACTCCTTGCCATTTTCTTTTTCCTCTCCTATTCAAAATTGCATATGTCAGATATCAGTGCTTCATGCAAACCTCTCAGATGCTCTCAGAGAAAAAGCTTTTCTTTCAGACTAAGTTGCGGTTGACGTAGAACACTAGCAGGAGTGAAAGATTTTCTGGGCATCGGGGCAGCCCGTTCTCCTTGGATTTGTGTGCAGAATGCATTTTATCCAAACTGGAAAATAGATCCCAGCTCTGTTCTATTCATCATCCTTACTTCATCAGGCCAGAAGATTCTGTGAAAAGTAGCCTGTGGACCTTGAAGACAGCGCATGTGAACCAGATGAGAGGTGATAGAGAAGTTGAGGGAGAGAAGAAAGAGCATGAGGCTGAAACCAGAAAGTATTTCTCCACGTGATCATGGAAGATTGCAGGAGCCACTTGGTACTATCAAACCAGCCCAACTTGGCACTTGTGCCACCTTGGGTCTGGGAGCCATGTTGCATATCGTGCATTTTAAGGAGCCAGCTGGCCACACCCAGCCATATGCCCCCAAACACAAACCAAGGCCCTTTTCTCTGGCAAACAAAACTCAGCTGCCCTGCTTCTGGATGGCAGATTGCAGGAACCACTTGGTACTATCAAACCAGCCCAACTTGGCACTGGTGCCACCATGGGTCTGGTCACCATCCTGCCTATTGTAGCTTTTCAGGAGCCAGCCGGTCACTCTCAGCCATAGGCCCCCAAACACAAACCTCGGCCCGTTTCCCTGGAAAACAAAAGTAAGCTGCCCCGCTTCTGCATGGCAGATTGCAGGAGCTACTTAGTACTATCAAATCAGCCCGACTTGGCACAGGTGCCACCTTGGATCTGGGAACCATCCTGTGTATCGTGGATTTTCAGGGGCCAGCCGGCCACTCTCAGCCATATGCCCCCAAACACAAACCACGGACCTTTTCTCTGGCAAACAAAAATCAGCTGCCCCACTTCTGGATGGCAGATTGCAGGAGCCACTTGGGACTATCACACCAGCACAACATGGCACTGCTGCCACCTTGGATCTGGGAACAATCCTGCGTATGGTACATATTCAGGAACCAGCCGAACACTCCCAGCCATATGCCCCCAAACACAAACCTCGGCCCTTTTCTCTGGCAAACAAAACTCAACTGCCCCTCTTCTGGATGGCAAATTGCAGGACGCACTTGGTACTACAAAAAGAGCCCGACTTGGCAGTGGTGCCACCTTGGCTCTGGGAACCATCCTGCGTATCGAGCATTTTAAGGAGCCAGCCGGCAATTCCCAGCCGTATGCCCCAAAAAGAAACCATGGACCTTTTCTCTGGCAAAAAAAACTCAGCTGTCCCGCTTCTGGATGGCAGATTGCAGGAGTCACTTTGAACCATACAACCAGCCTTACTTGGCACTGGTGCCACCTTGGATCTGGGAACCATCCTGCCTATCGTTGATTTTCAGGGGCCAGCCGGCCACTCTCAGCCATAGGCCCCCAAACACAAACCACAGCCCTTTTCTCTAGCAAACAAAATTTAGCTGCCCCGCTTCTGGATGGCAAATTGCAGAAGCCACTGGGTACTACAAAAACAGCCCGACTTGGCACTGGTGCCACCTTGCGTCTGGTTACCATGCGGCGTATCGTGCATTTTAAGGAGCCAGGTGGCCACTCCCAGCCATATGCCCCCAAACACAACCCACGGCCCTTTTCTCTGGCAAACAAAACTCAGCTGCCCCGCTTCTGGATGGCAGATTGCAGGAGACACTTGGTACTATCAAACCAGCCCGACTTGGCATTGGTGCCACCTTTGGTCTGGGAACCATCCTGCGTATTGTGGATTGTCAGGAGACAGCCGACCACTCTCGGCCACAGACCCCAATCAAAAACAAAGGTCCGTTTCCCTGGCAAAAAAAACTCAGCTGCCCCGCTTCTGGATGGGAGATTGCAGGAGGCACTTTACACTGTCAAACGAGACCCACTTGGCACTGGTGCCACCTTGGGTCTGGGAACCATGCTGCGTATCGTGGATTTTCAGGAGCCAGCCGGCCACTGCCAGCCACAGGCCCCCAAACACAAACCACAGCCTTTTTCTCTGGCAAACAAAACTCAGCTGCCCCGCTTCTGGATGGCAGATTGCAGGAGCCACTTGGTACTATCAAACCAGCCCGACTTGGCACTGGTGCCACCTTGGGTCTGGGAACCATCCTGCCTATCGTGGATTTTAAGGAGCCAGCCGGCTACTCCCAGCCACAGGCCCCCAACAAAAACCACGGCCCTTTTTTCTGGCAAACAAAACTTAGCTGCCTCACTTCTGGATGGCAGATTGCCGGAGCCACTTGGTACTATCAAACCAGCCCGACTTGCCACTGGTGCCACCTTGGGTCTGGGAACCATCCTGCGTATCGTGGATTCTAAGGAGCCAGCCGGCCACTCCCAGCCACAGGCCCCCAAACAAAATCAACGGCGCTGTTCCCTGGAAAACAAAACACGCCTGCCAACTTTTTGATGGAGTTTGCAGGAGCCACTTGGTACTATCAAACCAGCCCAACTTGGCACTGGTGCCACCATGGGTCATGTAAACATCCTGCGTATCGTGGATTCTTAGGAGCCAGCCGGCCACTCCTAGCCACAGGCCCCCAAACAAAAACCTAGGCCTATTTCTCTGGCAAACAAAAGTAAGCTGCCCCGCTTCTGGATGGCAGATTGCAGGAGACACTTGGGACTATCAAACCAGCCCAACTTGGCACTGGTGCCACCTCTGGTCTGGGAACCATCCTGCGTATCTTGTGTTCTAATGAGCCAGCCGGCCACTCCCAGCCACAGTCCCCCAAACACAAACAACGGCGCTTTTCCCTGGAAAACAAAACTGGCCTGCCAACTTTTTGATGGCAGATTGCAGGAGCCACTTGGTACCATCAAACCAGCCCAACTTGGCACTGGTGCCACCTTGGGTCTGGGAACCATCCTGCCTATTGTAGCTTTTCAGGAGCCAGCCTGTCACTCCTAGCCCTAGGCCCCCAGTCATAAACCTCGGCCCGTTTCCCTGGCACACAAAAGTAAGCTACCCCGCTTCAGGATGGCAGATTGCAGGAGCCACTTTGCACCATCAAACTAGCCCGACGTGGCAGTGGTGCCACCTTGGGTCTGGGAACCATCCTGCGTATCGTGTGTTCTAAGGAGCCAGCCGGCCACTCCCAGCCACAGTCCCCCAAACACAAACAACGGTGCTTTTCCCTGGAAAAGAAAACTGGCCTGCCAACTTTTTGATGGCAGATTGCAGGTGCTATTTAGTACTATCAAACCAGCCCGACTTGGCACTGGTGCCACCTCTGGTCTGGGAACCATCCTGCCTATCGTGGATTTTCAGGGGCCAGACGGCCACTCTCAGCCATATGCCCCCAAAAAAAAACCACGGCCCTTTTCTCTGATAAACAAAACTCAACTGCCCCTCTTCTGGATGGCAAATTTTAGGACGCACTTTGTACTACGAAAACCGCCCGACTTGGCACTGGTGCCACCTTGGGTCAGGGAACCATCCTGCCTATCGTAGCTTTTTAAGGAGCCAGCAGGCCACGCCCAGCCATATACCCCCAAAAACAAACCACGGACCATTTCTCTTGGAAACAAAAATCTGCTGCCCTGCGTCTGGATGGCAGATTGCAGGAGCCACTTTGCACCATCAAACCAGCCCGACTTGGCACTGGTGCCACCTCAGGTCTGGGAACCATCCTGCATATCGTGGATTCTAAGGAGCCAGCCGGCCACTCCCACCCACAGGCCCCCAAACACAAACAACGGCGCTTTTCCCTGGAAAACAAAACTCGCCTGCCAAGTTTTTGATGGCAGATTGCAGGAGCCACTTGGTACTATCAAACCAGCCCAACTTGGCACTGGTGCTACCATGGGTCTGGTCACCATCCTGCCTATCGTAGCTTTTCAGGAGCCAGCCGGTCACTCCCAGCCATAGGCCCCCAGTCACAAACCTCGGACCGTTTCCCTGGCAAACAAAAGTAAGCTGCCCCGCTTCTGGATGGCAGATTGCAGGAGCCACTTGGTACTATCAAACCAGCCCAACTTGGCACTGGTGCCACCTTGGGTTGGGAACCATCCGGCGTATCGTGTGTTGAAAGGAGCCAGCCGGCCACTCCCAGCCACAGGCCTCCAAACAAAAACAACGGCGCTTTTCCCTGGAAAACAAAACTCAACTGCCCTTCTTCTGGATGGAAAATTGCAGGACGCACTTGGTACTACAAAAACAGCCAAACTAGGCAATGGTGCCACCATGGATCTGGGAACCATCCTGCGTATCGAGCTTCTTAAGGAGCCAGCCGGCCACTCCCAGCCATATGCCCCCAAAAACAAACCACGGAACTTTACTCTGGCAAACAAAGATCCGCTGCCCCGCGTCAGGATGGCAGATTGCAGGAGCCACTTGGTACTATCAAACGAGCCCGACTTGGCCCTGGTGCCACCTTGAGTCTGGGAACCATCCTGCGTATTGTGGATTGTCAGTAGCCAGTCGACCATTCTCGGCCACAGACCCCAATCAAAAACAACGGCCGGTTCACAGGCAAAAGAACTCAGCTGCCCCGTTTCTGGATGGGAGATTGCATGAGGCACTTGACACTGTCAAACCAGCCCCACTTGGCACTGGTGCCATCTTGGGTCTGGGAACCATGCTGCGTATCATGGATTTTCAGGAGCCAGCTGGCCACTGCCAGCCACAGGCCCCCAAAAACAAAGCTCGGCCCGTTTCCCTGGCAAACAAAAGTAAGCTACCCCGCTTCTGGATGGCAGATTGCAGGAACCACTTGGTACTATCAAACCAGCCCGACTTGGCACTGGTGCCATCTTGGGTCTGGGAACCATCCTGCGTATCGTGGATTCTAAGGAGCCAGCCGGCCACTCCCAGCCACAGGCCCGCAAACACAAACAACGGCGCTTTTCCCTGGAAAACAAAACTCGCCTGACAACGTTTTGATGGCAGATTGCAGGAGCCACTTGGTACTATCAAACCAGCCCAACTTGGCACTGGTGCCACCATGGGTCTGGTCACCATCCTGCCTATCGTAGCTTTTCAGGACCTAGCCGGTCACTCCCAGCCATAGGCCTCCAGACAAAAACCTCGGCCCGTTTCCCTGGCAAAAAAAAGTAAGCTACCCCGTTACTGGATGGCAGATTGCAGGAGCCACTTTGCACCATCAAACTAGCCCGACTTGGCACTGGTGCCACCTCTGGTCTGGGAACAATGCTGCGTATCGTGGATTCTAAGGAGCCAGCCGGCCACTCCCAGCCACAGGCCCCCAAACACAAACAACGGCGCTTTTTCCTGGAAAACAAAACTCGCCTGCCAACTTTTTGATGGCAGATTGCAGGAGCCACTTGGTACTATCAAACCAGCCCAACTTGGCACTGGTGCCACCATGGGTCTGGTCACCATCCTGCCTATCGTAGCTTTTCAGGACCTAGCAGGTCACTCCCAGCCATAGGCCCCCAGACACAAAGCTCGGCCCGTTTCCCTGGCAAACAAAAGTAAGCTGCCCCGCTTCTGGATGGCAGATTGCAGGAACCACTTGGTATAATCAAACCAGCCCAACTTGGCACTGGTGCCACCTTGGGTCTGGGAACCATCCTGCGTATCGTGGATTCTAAGGAGCCAGCCGGTCACTCCCAGCCACAGGCCCCCAAATACAAACAACAGCGCTTTTCCCTGGAAAACAAAACTCGCCTGCCAACTTTTTGATGGCAGATCGCAGGAGCCACTTGGTACTATCAAATCAGCCCAACTTGGCACTGGTGCCACCATGGGTCTGGTCACCATCCTGATTATCGTAGCTTTTCAGGAGCCAGCCGGTCACTCCCAGCCATAGGCCCCCAGTCACAAACCTCGGCCCGTTTCCCTGGCAAACAAAAGTAAGCTGCCCCGCTTCTGGATGGCAGATTGCAGGAGCCACTTGGTACTATCAAACCAGCCCAACTTGGCACTGGTGCCACCTTGGGTTGGGAACCATCCTGCGTATCGTGTGTTCTAAGGAGCCAGCCGGCCACTCCCAGCCACAGGCCTCCAAACAAAAACAACGGCGCTTTTCCCTGGAAAACAAAACTCAACTGCCCTTCTTCTGGATGGAAAATTGCAGGACGCACTTGGTACTACAAAAACAGCCAAACTAGGCAATGGTGCCACCATGGATCTGGGAACCATCCTGCGTATCGAGCTTCTTAAGGAGCCAGCCGGCCACTCCCAGCCATATGCCCCCAAAAACAAACCACGGAACTTTACTCTGGCAAACAAAGATCCGCTGCCCCGCGTCAGGATGGCAGATTGCAGGAGCCACTTGGTACTATCAAACGAGCCCGACTTGGCCCTGGTGCCACCTTGAGTCTGGGAACCATCCTGCGTATTGTGGATTGTCAGTAGCCAGTCGACCATTCTCGGCCACAGACCCCAATCAAAAACAACGGCCGGTTCACAGGCAAAAGAACTCAGCTGCCCCGTTTCTGGATGGGAGATTGCATGAGGCACTTGACACTGTCAAACCAGCCCCACTTGGCACTGGTGCCATCTTGGGTCTGGGAACCATGCTGCGTATCATGGATTTTCAGGAGCCAGCTGGCCACTGCCAGCCACAGGCCCCCAAAAACAAAGCTCGGCCCGTTTCCCTGGCAAACAAAAGTAAGCTACCCCGCTTCTGGATGGCAGATTGCAGGAACCACTTGGTACTATCAAACCAGCCCGACTTGGCACTGGTGCCAACTTGGGTCTGGGAACCATCCTGCGTATCGTGGATTCTAAGGAGCCAGCCGGCCACTCCCAGCCACAGGCCCTCAAACACAAACAACGGCGCTTTTCCCTGGAAAACAAAACTCGCCTGCCAAATTTTGATGGCAGATTGCCGGAGCCACTTGGTACTATCAAACCAGCCCAACTTGGCACTGGTGCCACCATGGGTCTGGTCACCATCCTGCCTATCGTAGATTTTCAGGACCTAGCCGGTCACTCCCAGCCATAGGCCCCCAGACACAAACCTCGGCCCGTTTCCGTGGCAAACAAAACTAAGCGGCGCCGCTTGTGGATGGCAGATTGCAGGACGCACTTGGTACTATCAAACCAGCCCAACTTGGCACTGGGGCCACCTTGGGTCTGGGAACCATCCTGCGTATCGTGGATTCTAAGGAGCCAGCCGGCTACTCCCAACCACAGGTCCCCAACAAAAACAACGGCCCTTTTTTCTGGCAAACAAAACTTAGCTTCCTCACTTCTGGATGGCAGATTGCAGGAGCCACTTGGTACTATCAAACCAGCCCGACTTGGCACTGGTGCCACCTTGGGTCTGGGAACCATCCTGCGTATCGTGGTCTCTAAGGAGCCAGCCGGCCACTCCCAGCCACAGGCCCCCAAACAAAATCAACGGCGCTGTTCCCTGGAAAACAAAACACGCCTGCCAACTTTTTGATGGAGTTTGCAGGAGCCAATGGTACTATCAAACCAGCCCAACTTGGCACTGGTGCCACCATGGGTCTGGTAAACATCCTGCGTATCGTGGATTCTTAGGAGCCAGCCGGCCACTCCTAGCCACAGGCCCCCAAACAAAAACCTAGGCCTATTTCTCTGGCAAACAAAAGTAAGCTGCCCCGCTTCTGGATGGCAGATTGCAGGAGACACTTGGGACTATCAAACCAGCCCAACTTGGCACTGGTGCCACCTCTGGTCTGGGAACCATCCTGCGTATCTTGTGTTCTAAGGAGCCAGCCGGCCACTCCCAGCCACAGTCCCCCAAACACAAACAACGGCGCTTTTCCCTGGAAAACAAAACTGGCCTGCCAACTTTTTGATGGCAGATTGCAGGAGCCACTTGGTACCATCAAACCAGCCCAACTTGGCACTGGTGCCACCTTGGGTCTGGGAACCATCCTGCCTATTGTAGCTTTTCAGGAGCCAGCCTGTCACTCCTAGCCCTAGGCCCCCAGTCATAAACCTCGGCCCGTTTCCCTGGCACACAAAAGTAAGCTACCCCGCTTCAGGATGGCAGATTGCAGGAGCCACTTTTCACCATCAAACCAGCCCGACGTGGCACTGGTGCCACCTTGGGTCTGGGAACCATCCTGCGTATCGTGTGTTCTAAGGAGCCAGCCGGCCACTCCCAGCCACAGTCCCCCAAACACAAACAACGGTGCTTTTCCTTGGAAAACAAAACTGGCCTGCCAACTTTTTGATGGCAGATTGCAGGTGCTATTTAGTACTATCAAACCAGCCCGACTTGGCACTGGTGCCACCTCTGGTCTGGGAACCATCCTGCCTATCGTGGATTTTCAGGGGCCAGACGGCCACTCTCAGCCATATGCCCCCAGACACAAAGCTCTGCCCGTTTCCCTGGCAAACAAAAGTAAGCTACCCCGCTTCTGGATGGCAGATTGCAGGAGCCACTTGGTACTATCAAACCAGCCCAACTTGGCACTGGTGCCACCATGGGTCTGGTCACCATCCTGCCTATCGCAGCTTTTCAGGACCTAGCAGGTCACTCCCAGCCATAGGCCCCCAGACACAAACCTCGGCCCGTTTCCCTGGCAAACAAAAGTAAGCTGCCCCGCTTCTGGATGGCAGATTGCAGGACGCACTTGGTACTATCAAACCAGCCCAACTTGGCAAAGGTGCCACCTCTGGTCTGGGAACCATCCTGCGTATCGTGGATTCTAAGGAGCCAGCCGGCCTATCCCAGCCACAGGCCCTCAAACACAAACAACGGCGCTTTTCCCTGGAAAACAAAACTCGCCTGCCAACTTTTTGATGGCAGATTGCAGGAGCCACTTGGTACTATCAAACCAGCCCAACTTGGCACTGGTGCCACCATGGGTCTGGTCACCATCCTGCCTATCGTAGCTTTTCAGGAGCCAGCCGGTCACTCCCAGCCATAGGTCCCCAGTCACAAACCTCGGCCCGTTTCCCTGGCAAACAAAAGTAAGCTGCCCCGCTTCTGGATGGCAGATTGCAGGAGCCCCTTGGTACTATCAAACCAGCCCGACTTGGAACTGGTGCCACCTCTGGTCTGGGAACCATGCTGCGTAACACAGATTCTAAGGCGCCAGTCGGCCACTCCCAGCCACAAGCCCCCAAACACAAACAACGGCGCTATTCTCTGGCAAACAAAACTCCACTGCCCCTCTTCTGGATGGCAAATTGCAGGACGCACTTGGTACTATAAAAACAGCCCGACTTGGCACTGGTGCCACCTTGGGTCTCGGAACCATCCTGCGTATCGATCTTTTTAATGAGACAGCCGGCCACTCCAAGCCATATGCCCCCAAACACAACCCACGGCCCTTTTCTCTGGCAAACAAAACTCAACTGCACCGCTTCTGGATGGCAGATTGCAGGAGCCACTTGGTACTATCAAACCAGCCCGACTTGGCACTGGTGCCACCTTGGGTCTGGGAACCATCCTGCGTATTGTGGGTTGTCAGGAGCCAGCCGAACACTCTCGGCCACAGACCCCAATCAAAAACAACGGCCCGTTTCACAGGCAAACAAAACTCAACTGCCCCTCTTCTGGATGGCAAATTTTAGGACGCACTTTGTACTACGAAAACCGCCCGACGTGGCACTGGTGCCACCTTGTGTCAGGGAACCATCCTGCATATCGAGCTTTTTAAGGAGCCAGCCGGCCACGCTGAGCCATATACCCCCAAAAACAAACCACGGACCATTTCTCATGGAAGCAAAAATCCGCTGCCCCGCGTCTGGATGGCAGATTGCAGGAGCCACTTTGCACCATCAAACCAGCCCGACTTGGCACTGGTGCCACCTTGGGTCTGGGAACAATCCTGCATATCGTGGATTCTAAGGAGCCAGCCGGCCACTCCCAGCCACAGGCCCCCAAACACAAACAACGGCGCTTTTCCCTGGAAAACAAAACTCGCCTGCCAGCTTTTTGATGGCAGATTGCAGGAGCCACTTGGTACTATCAAATCATCCCAACTTGGTACTGGTGCCACTATGGGTCTGGGAACCATCCTGCCTATTGTAGCATTTCAGGAGCCAGCCGGTCACTCCCAGCCATAGGCCCCCAGACACAAACCTCGGACCGTTTCCCTGGCAAACAAAATTAAGCTGCCCCGATTCTGGATGGCAGATTGCAGGAGCCACTTGGTAGTGTCAAACCAGCCCGACTTGGCACTGGTGCCACCTTGGGTCTGGGAACCATCCTGCGTATCGTGGATTCTAAGCAGCCACCCGGCCACTCTGAGCCACAGGCGCCCAAACACAAAATACGGCGCTTTTCCCTGGAAAACAAAACTCGCCTGCCAACATTTTGATGGCAGATTGCAGGAGGCACATGGTACTATCAGACCAGGCAAACATGGCACTGGTGCCACCTTGGCTCTGGGAATCATCCTGCCTATCGTGGATTTTCAGGGGCCAGCCGGCCAATCTCAGCCATATGGATCCAAACACATACCACGGCCCTTTTCTCTGACAAACAAAACTCAACTGCCCCTCTTCTGGATGGCAAATTGCAGGACGCACTTGGTACTACGAAAACAGCCCGACTTGGCACTGATGCCACCTTGGGTCAGGGAACAATCCTGCGTATCGATCTTTTTATGGAGCCAGCCGGCCACGTCCAGCCATATACCCCCAAAAAAAAACCACGGAACTTTTCTCCAGCAAACAAAAATCCGCTGCCCCGCGTCTGAATGGCAGATTTCAGGAGCTATTTAGTATTATCAAACCAGCCCGACTTGGCACTGGTGCCACCATGAGTCTGGTAACCATCCTGCCTATCGTAGCTTTTCAGTAGCCAGCCGGTCACTCCCAGCCATAGGCCCCCAGACAAATACCTCGGCCCGTTTCCCTGGGAAACAAAAGTAAGCTGTCCCGCTTCTGGATGGCAGATTGCAGGAGCCACTTGGTACTATCAAACCAGCCCAACTTGGCACTGGTGCCACCTCTGGTCTGGGAACCATCCTGCGTATCCTGGGTTCAAAGGAGGCAGCCGGCCACTCCCAGCCACAGGCCTCTAAACAAGAACAACGGCGCTTTTCCCTGGAAAACAAAACTCGCCTGACAACTTTTGGATGGCAGATTGCAGGAGCCACTTGGTACTATCAAACCAGCCCAACTTGGCACTGGTGCCACCATGGGTCTGGTCACCATCCTGCCTATCGTAGCTTTTCAGGAGCCAGCCGGTCACTCCCAGCCATAGGCCCCCAGACAAATATCTCGGCCCGTTTCCCTGGCAAGCAAAAGTAAGCAGCCCCGCTTCTGGATGGCAGATTGCAGGAGCCACATGGTACTATCAAACCAGGCCAACATGGCGCTGGTGCCACCTTGGTTCTGGGAACCATCCTGCCTATCGTGGATTTTCAGGGGCCAGCCGGCCACTCTCAGCCATATGCCCCCAAACATATACCACGGTCCTTTTCTCTGGCAAACAAAACTCAACTGCCCCTCTTCTGGATGGCAAATTGCAGGACGCACTTGGTTCTACGAAAACAGCCCGACTTGGCACTCATGCCACCTTGGGTCAGGGAACAATCCTGCGTATCGAGATTTTTAAGGAGCCAGCCGGCCACGTCCAGCCATATACCCCCAAAAAAAACCACGGAACTTTTCTCCAGCAAACAGAAATCCGCTGCCCCGCGTCTGGATGGCAGATTTCAGGAGTTATTTAGTATTATCAAACCAGCCCGACTTGGCAGTGGGGCCACCATGAGCCTGGTAACCATCCTGCCTATCGTAGCTTTTCAGTAGCCAGCCAGTCACGCCCAGCCATAGGCCCCCAGACAAATACCTCGGCCCGTTTCCCTGGGAAACAAAATTAAGCTGTCCCGCTTCTGGATGGCAGTTTGCAGGATCCACTTGGTACTATCAAACCAGCCAAACTTGGCACTGGCGTAACCTTGGCTCTGGGAACCATCCTGCGTATCCTGGGTTCAAAGGAGGCAGCCGGCCACTCCCAGCCACAGGCCCCCAAACAGAAACAACGGCGCTTTTCCCTGGAAAACAAAACTGGCCTGCCAAGTTTTTGATGGCAAATTGCAGGAGCCACTTGGTACTATCAAACCAGCCCAACTTGGCACTGGTGCCACCATGGGTCTGGTCACCATCCTGCCTATCGTAGCTTTTCAGGAGCCAGCCGGTCACTCCCAGCCATAGGCCCCCAGACAAATATCTCGGCCCGTTTCCCTGGCAAGCAAAAGTAAGCAGCCACGCTTCTGGATGGCAGATTGCAGGAGCCACATGGTACTATCAAACCAGGCCAACATGGCACTGGTGCCACCTTGGTTCTGGGAACCATCCTGCCTATCGTGGATTTTCAGGGGCCAGCCGGCCACTCTCAGCCATATGCCCCCAAACATATACCACGGTCCTTTTCTCTGGCAAACAAAACTCAACTGCCCCTCTTCTGGATGGCAAATTGCAGGACGCACTTGGTACTACGAAAACAGCCCGACTTGGCACTCATGCCACCTTGGGTCAGGGAACAATCCTGCGTATCGTGGATTTTTAAGGAGCCAGCCGGCCACGTCCAGCCATATACCCCCAAAAAAAAACCACGGAACTTTTCTCCAGCAAACAGAAATCCGCTGCCCCGCGTCTGGATGGCAGATTTCAGGAGTTATTTAGTATTATCAAACCAGCCCGACTTGGCAGTGGGGCCACCATGAGCCTGGTAACCATCCTGCCTATCGTAGCTTTTCAGTAGCCAGCCAGTCACGCCCAGCCATAGGCCCCCAGACAAATACCTCGGCCCGTTTCCCTGGGAAACAAAATTAAGCTGTCCCGCTTCTGGATGGCAGGTTGCAGGATCCACTTGGTACTATCAAACCAGCCGAACTTGGCACTGGCGTAACCTTGGCTCTGGGAACCATCCTGCGTATCCTGGGTTCAAAGGAGGCAGCCGGCCACTCCCAGCCACAGGCCCCCAAACAGAAACAACGGCGCTTTTCCCTGGAAAACAAAACTGGCCTGCCAAGTTTTTGATGGCAGATTGCAGGAGCCACTTGGTACTATCAAACCAGCCCAACTTGGCACTGGTGCCACCATGGGTCTGGTCACCATCCTGCCTATCGTAGCTTTTCAGGCGCCAGCCGGTCACTCCCAGCCATAGGCCCCCAGTCACAAACCTCGGCCCGTTTCCCTGGCAAACAAAAGTAAGCTACCCCGCTTCTGGATGGCAGATTGCAGGAGCCACTTTGCACCATCAAACCAGCCCGACTTGGCACTGCTGCGACCTCTGGTCTGGGAACCATCCTGCGTATCATTGATTCTAAGGAGCCAGCTGGCCACTCCCAACCACAGGCCCCCAAACACAAACAACGGCGCTTTTCCCTGGAAAACAAAACTCACCTGCCAACTTTTTGATGGCAGATTGCAGGAGCCACTTGGTACTATCAAACCAGCCCAACTTGGCACTGGTGCCACCATGGGTCTGGTCACCATCCTGCCTATCGTAGCTTTTCAGGAGCCAGCCGGTCACTCCCAGCCATAGGCCCCGAGACACAAACCTCGGCCCGTTTCCCTGGCAAACAAAAGTAAGCTACCCCGCTTCTGGATGGCAGATTGCAGGACGCACTTGGTACTATCAAACCAGCCCAACTTGGCACTGGTGCCACCTCAGGTCTGGGAACCATCCTGCGTCTCGTGGATTCTAAGGAGCCAGCCGGCCACTCCCACCCATAGGCCCCCAAACAAAAACAACGGCGCTTTTCCCTGGAAAACAAAACTCGCCTGCCAACTTTTTGATGGCCGATTGCAGGAACCACTTGGTATTATCAAGCCAGCCCGACTTGGCACTGGTGCCACCTTGGGTCTGGGAACCATGCTGCGTATCGTGGATTCTAAGGAGCCAGCCGGCCACTCCCTGCCACAGGCCCCCAAACACAAACAACGGCGCTTTTCCCTGGAAAACAACACTCGCTTGCCGACTTTTTGATGGCAGATTGCAGGAGCCACTTGGTACTATCAAACCAGCCCAACTTGGCACTGGTGCCACCATGGGTCTGGTCACCATCATGCCTCTCGTAGCTTTTAAGGACCTAGCGGGTCACTCACAGCCATAGGCCCCCAGACAAAAACCTCGGCTCCTTTCCCTGGCAAACAAAAGTAAGCAGCCCTGCTTCTGGATGGCAGATTGCAGGAGCCACTTTGCACCATCAAACTGGCCCAACTTGTCACTGTTGCCACCTCTGGTCTGGGAACCATCCTGCGTATCGTGGGTTCTAATTAGCCAGCCGGCCACTCCCAGCCACAGGCCCCCAAACACAAACAACGGCGCTTTTCCCTGGAAAACAAAACTCGCCTGACAACTTTTTGATGGCAGATTGCAGGAGCCACTTGGTACTATCAAACCAGCCCAACTTGGCACTGGTGCCACCATGGGTCTGGTCACCATCCTGCCTATCGTAGCTTTTCAGGAGCCAGCCGGTCACTCCCAGCCATAGGCCCCCAGACACAAAGCTCGGCCCGTTTCCCTGGCAAACAAAAGTAAGCTGCCCCGCTTCTGGATGGCTGATTGCAGGAGCCACTTGGTACTATCAAACCAGCCCGACTTGGCACTGGTGCCACCACTGGTCTGGGAACCATCCTGCGTATCGTGGATTCTAATTAGCCAGCCGGCCACTCCCAGCCACAGGCACCCAAACACAAACGACGGCGCTTTTCCCTGGAAAACAAAACTCGCCTGACAACTTTTTGATGGCAGATTGCAGGAGCAACTTGGTACTATCAAACCAGCCCGACTTGGCACTGGTGCCACCTCTGGTCTGGGAACCATCCTGCCTATCGTGGATTTTCAGGGGCCAGACGGCCACTCTCAGCCATATGCCCCCAGACACAAAGCTCTGCCCGTTTCCCTGGCAAACAAAAGTAAGCTGCCCCGCTTCTGGATGGCAGATTGCAGGACGCACTTGGTACTATCAAACCAGCCCGACTTGGCACTGGTGCCACGTCAAGTCTGGGAACCATCCTGCGTATCGTGGATTCTAAGGAGCCAGCCGGCCACTCCCAGCCACAGGCCCCCAAACACAAACAACGGCGCTTTTCCCTGGAAAACAAAACTCGCCTGCCAACTTTTTGATGGCAGATTGCAGGAGCAACTTGGTACTATCAAACCAGCCCAACTTGGCACTGGTGCCACCATGGGTCTGGTCACCATCCTGCCTATCGTAACTTTTCAGGAGCCAGCCGGTCACTCTCAGCCATAGGCCCCCAAACAAAACCCACGGCCCGTTTCCCTGGCAAACAAAAGTAAGCTGCCCCGCTTCTGGATGGCAGATTCCCGGACGCACTTGGTACTATCAAACCAGCCCAACTTGGCACAGGTTCCACCTCTGATCTGGGAACCATGCTGAGTATGGTGGATTCTAAGGAGCCAGCCGGCCACTCCCAGCCACAGGCCCCCAAACACAAACAACGGCGCTTTTCCCTGGAAAACAAAACTCGCCCGCCAAGTTTGTGATGGCAGATTGCAGGAGCCACTTGGTACTATCAAACCAGCCCAACTTGGCACTGGTGCCGTCATGGGTCTGGTCACCATCCTGCCTATCGTAGCTTTTCACGAGCCAGCCGGTCACTCCCAGCCATAGGCCCCCAGACAAAAACCTCGGCCCGTTTCCCTGGCAAACAAAAGTAAGCTGCCCCGCTTCTGGATGGCAGATTGCAGGAACCACTTGTTACTATCAAACCAGCCCAACTTGGCACTGGTGCCACCATGGGTCTGGGAACCATCCTTTGTATCGTGGATTCTAATTAGCCATCCGTCCACTCCAGGCCATAGGGCCCCAGGCACAAACAACGGCGCTTTTCCCTGGAAAACAAAACTCGCCTGCCAACTTTTTGATGGCCGATTGCAGGAACCACTTGGTATTATCAAGCCAGCCCGACTTGGCACTGGTGCCACCTTGGGTCTGGGAACCATGCTGCGTATCGTGGATTCTAAGGAGCCAGCCGGCCACTCCCTGCCACAGGCCCCCAAACACAAACAACGGCGCTTTTCCCTGGAAAACAAAACTCGCCTGCCAAGTTTTTGATGGCAGATTGCAGGAGCCACTTGGTACTATCAAACCAGCCCAACTTGGCACTGGTGCCACCATGGGTCTGGTCACCATCCTGCCTATCGTAGCTTTTCAGGAGCCAGCCAGCCACCCCCAGCCAGAGGCCCCCAGACAAATATTTCGGCCCGTTTCCCTGGCAAACAAAAGTAAGCTGCCCCGCTTCTGCATGGCAGATTGCAGGAGCCACTTTGCACCGTCAAACCAGCCCAACTTGGCACTGGTGCCACCTCAGGTCTGGGAACCATCCTGCGTCTCGTGGGTTCTAATTAGCCATCCGTCCACTCCAGGCCATAGGGCCCCAGGCACAAACAACGGCGCTTTTCCCTGGAAAACAAAACTCGCCTGCCAACATTTTGATGGCCGATTGCAGGAACCACTTGGTATTATCAAGCCAGCCCAACTTGGCACTGGTGCCACCATGGGTCTGGTCACCATCCTGCCTATCGTAGCTTTTCAGGAGCCAGCCGGTCACTCCCAGCCATAGGCCCCCAGACACAAACCTCGGACCGTTTCCCTGGCAAACAAAAGTAAGCTGCCCCGCTTCTGGATGGCAGATTGCAGGAACCACTTGGTACTATCAAACCAGCCCAACTTGGCACTGGTGCCACCATGGGTCTGGGAACCATCCTGTGTATCGTGGATTCTAATTAGCCATCCGTCCACTCCAGGCCATAGGGCCCCAGGCACAAACAACGGCGCTTTTCCCTGGAAAACAAAACTCGCCTGCGAACATTTTGATGGCCGATTGCAGGAACCACTTGGTATTATCAAGCCAGCCCGACTTGGCACTGGTGCCACCTTGGGTCTGGGAACCATGCTGCGTATCGTGGATTTTAAGGAGCCAGCCGGCCACTCCCAGCCACCGGCCCCCAAACACAAACAACGACGCTTTTCCCTGGAAATCAACACTCGCTTGCCGACTTTTTGATGGCAGATTGCAGGAGCCACTTGGTACTATCAAACCAGCCCAACTTGGCACTGGTGCCACCATGGGTCTGGTCACCATCCTGCCTATCGTAGCTTTTCATGAGCCAGCCGGCCACTCCCAGCCATAGGCCCCCAGACACAAACCTCGGCCCGTTTCCCTGGCAAACAAAAGTAAGCTGCCCCGCTTCTGGATGGCAGATTCCCGGACGCACTTGTTACAATCAAACCAGCCCAACTTGGCACTGGTGCCACCTCTGGTCTGGGAACCATCCTGCGTATCGTGGATTCTAAGGAGCCAGCCGGCCACTCCCAGCCACAGGCCCCCAAACACAAACAACGGCGCTTTTCCCTGGAAAACAAAACTCGCCTGCCAAGTTTTTGATGGCAGATTGCAGGAGCCACTTGGTACTATCAAACCAGCCCAACTTGGCACTGGTGCCGTCATGGGTCTGGTCACCATCCTGCCTATCGTAGCTTTTCACGAGCCAGCCGGTCACTTCCAGGCTTAGGCCCCCAGACACAATCCTCGGACCGTTTCCCTGGCAAACAAAAGTAAGCTGCCCCGCTTCTGGATGGCAGATTGCAGGAACCACTTGGTACTATCAAACCAGCCCAAGTTGGCACTGGTGCCACCATGGGTCTGGGAACCATCCTGTGTATCGTGGATTCTAATTAGCCATCCGTCCACTCCAGGCCATAGGGCCCCAGGCACAAACAACGGCGCTTTTCCCTGGATAACAAACTCGCCTGCCAAATTTTTGATGGCAGATTGCAGGAGCCACTTGGTACTATCAAACCAGCCCAACTTGGCACTGGTACCACCATGGGTCTGGTCACCATCCTGCCTATCGTAGCTTTTCAGGAGCCAGCCGGTCACTCCCAGCCATAGGCCCCGAGACACAAACCTCGGCCCGTTTCCCTGGCAAACAAAAGTAAGCTGCCCCGCTTCTGGATGGCAGATTGCAGGAGCCACTTGGTACTATCAAACCAGCCCAACTTGGCACTGGTGCCACCACTGGTCTGGGAACCATCCTGCGTATCGTGGATTCTAATTAGCCAGCTGGCCACTCCCAGCCACAGGCACCCAAACACAAACGACGGCGCTTTTCCCTGGAAAACAAAACTCGCCTGACAACTTTTTGATGGCAGATTGCAGGAGCCACTTGGTACTATCAAACCAGCCCAACTTGGCACTGGTGCCGTCATGGGTCTGGTCACCATCCTGCCTATCGTAGCTTTTCAGGAGCCAGCCGGTCACTCCCAGCCATAGGCCCCCAGACAAATACCTCGGCCCGTTTCCCTGGAAAACAAAAGTAAGCTGCCCCGCTTCTGGATGGCAGATTGCAGGACGCACTTGGTACTATCAAACCAGCCCGACTTGGCACTGGTGCCACGTCAAGTCTGGGAACCATCCTGCGTATCGTGGATTCTAAGGAGCCAGCCGGCCACTCCCTGCCACAGGCCCCCAAACACAAACAACGGCGCTTTTCCCTGGAAAACAAAACTCGCCTGCCAACTTTTTGATGGCAGATTGCAGGAGCAACTTGGTACTATCAAACCAGCCCAACTTGGCACTGGTGCCACCATGGGTCTGGTCACCATCCTGCCTATCGTAACTTTTCAGGAGCCAGCCGGTCACTCTCAGCCATAGGCCCCCAAACAAAACCCACGGCCCGTTTCCCTGGCAAACAAAAGTAAGCTGCCCCGCTTCTGGATGGCAGATTCCCGGACGCACTTGGTACTATCAAACCAGCCCAACTTGGCACAGGTTCCACCTCTGATCTGGGAACCATGCTGAGTATGGTGGATTCTAAGGAGCCAGCCGGCCACTCCCAGCCACAGGCCCCCAAACACAAACAACGGCGCTTTTCCCTGGAAAACAAAACTCGCCCGCCAAGTTTGTGATGGCAGATTGCAGGAGCCACTTGGTACTATCAAACCAGCCCAACTTGGCACTGGTGCCGTCATGGGTCTGGTCACCATCCTGCCTATCGTAGCTTTTCACGAGCCAGCCGGTCACTCCCAGCCATAGGCCCCCAGACAAAAACCTCGGCCCGTTTCCCTGGAAAACAAAAGTAAGCTGCCCCGCTTCTGGATGGCAGATTGCAGGAACCACTTGGTACTATCAAACCAGCCCAACTTGGCACTGGTGCCACCATGGGTCTGGGAACCATCCTGTGTATCGTGGATTCTAATTAGCCATCCGTCCACTCCAGGCCATAGGGCCCCAGGCACAAACAACAGCGCTTTTCCCTGGAAAACAAAACTCGCCTGCCAACTTTTTGATGGCCGATTGCAGGAACCACTTGGTATTATCTAGCCAGCCCAACTTGGCACTGGTGCCACCATGGGTCTGGTCACCATCCTGCCTATCGTAGCTTTTCAGGAGCCAGCCGGTCACTCCCAGCCATAGGCCCCCAGACACAAAGCTCGGCCCGTTTCCCTGGCAAACAAAAGTAAGCTGCCCCGCTTCTGGATGGCAGATTGCAGGAACCACTTGTTACTATCAAACCAGCCCAACTTGGCACTGGTGCCACCATGGGTCTGGGAACCATCCTGTGTATCGTGGATTCTAATTAGCCATCCGTCCACTCCAGGCCATAGGGCCCCAGGCACAAACAACGGCGCTTTTCCCTGGAAAACAAAACTCGCCTGCCAACTTTTTGATGGCCGATTGCAGGAACCACTTGGTATTATCAAGCCAGCCCGACTTGGCACTGGTGCCACCTTGGGTCTGGGAACCATGCTGCGTATCATGGATTCTAAGGAGCCAGCCGGCCACTCCCTGCCACAGGCCCCCAAACACAAACAACGGCGCTTTTCCCTGGAAAACAAAATTCGCCTGCCAAGTTTTTGATGGCAGATTGCAGGAGCCACTTGGTACTATCAAACCAGCCCAACTTGGCACTGGTGCCACCATGGGTCTGGTCACCATCCTGCCTATCGTAGCTTTTCAGGAGCCAGCCAGCCACCCCCAGCCAGAGGCCCCCAGACAAATATTTCGGCCCGTTTCCCTGGCAAACAAAAGTAAGCTGCCCCGCTTCTGCATGGCAGATTGCAGGAGCCACTTTGCACCGTCAAACCAGCCCAACTTGGCACTGGTGCCACCTCAGGTCTGGGAACCATCCTGCGTCTCGTGGGTTCTAATTAGCCATCCGTCCACTCCAGGCCATAGGGCCCCAGGCACAAACAACGGCGCTTTTCCCTGGAAAACAAAACTCGCCTGCCAACTTTTTGATGGCCAATATCAGGAACCACTTGGTATTATCAAGCCAGCCCAACTTGGCACTGGTGCCACCATGGGTCTGGTCACCATCCTGCCTATCGTAGCTTTTCAGGAGCCAGCCGGTCACTCCCAGCCATAGGCCCCCAGACAAAAACCTCGGACCGTTTCCCTGGCAAACAAAAGTAAGCTGCCCCGCTTCTGGATGGCAGATTGCAGGAACCACTTGGTACTATCAAACCAGCCCAACTTGGCACTGGTGCCACCATGGGTCTGGGAACCATCCTGTGTATCGTGGATTCTAATTAGCCATCCGTCCACTCCAGGCCATAGGGCCCCAGGCACAAACAACGGCGCTTTTCCCTGGAAAACAAAACTCGCCTGCGAACATTTTGATGGCCGATTGCAGGAACCACTTGGTATTATCAAG
Organism: Melospiza melodia melodia; assembly: GCF_035770615.1. Classification (NCBI taxonomy): domain Eukaryota; kingdom Metazoa; phylum Chordata; class Aves; order Passeriformes; family Passerellidae; genus Melospiza; species Melospiza melodia. Next base: position 89,106,814 of record NC_086196.1, on the reverse strand, counting down.
CCAGCCCGACTTGGCACTGGTGCCACCTTGGGTCTGGGAACCATGCTGCGTATCGTGGATTCTAAGGAGCCAGCCGGCCACTCCCAGCCACAGGCCCCCAAACACAAACAACGACGCTTTTCCCTGGAAATCAACACTCGCTTGCCGACTTTTTGATGGCAGATTGCAGGAGCCACTTGGTACTATCAAACCAGCCCAACTTGGCACTGGTGCCACCATGGGTCTGGTCACCATCCTGCCTATCGTAGCTTTTCATGAGCCAGCCGGCCACTCCCAGCCATAGGCCCCCAGACACAAACCTCGGCCCGTTTCCCTGGCAAACAAAAGTAAGCTGCCCCGCTTCTGGATGGCAGATTCCCGGACGCACTTGTTACAATCAAACCAGCCCAACTTGGCACTGGTGCCACCTCTGGTCTGGGAACCATGCTGAGTATCGTGGATTCTAAGGAGCCAGCCGGCCACTCCCAGCCACAGGCCCCCAAACACAAACAACGGCGCTTTTCCCTGGAAAACAAAACTCGCCTGCCAAGTTTTTGATGGCAGATTGCAGGAGCCACTTGGTACTATCAAACCAGCCCAACTTGGCACTGGTGCCGTCATGGGTCTGGTCACCATCCTGCCTATCGTAGCTTTTCACGAGCCAGCCGGTCACTTCCAGGCTTAGGCCCCCAGACACAATCCTCGGACCGTTTCCCTGGCAAACAAAAGTAAGCTGCCCCGCTTCTGGATGGCAGATTGCAGGAACCACTTGGTACTATCAAACCAGCCCAACTTGGCACTGGTGCCACCATGGGTCTGGGAACCATCCTGTGTATCGTGGATTCTAATTAGCCATCCGTCCACTCCAGGCCATAGGGCCCCAGGCACAAACAACGGCGCTTTTCCCTGGATAACAAACTCGCCTGCCAAATTTTTGATGGCAGATTGCAGGAGCCACTTGGTACTATCAAACCAGCCCAACTTGGCACTGGTGCCACCATGGGTCTGGTCACCATCCTGCCTATCGTAGCTTTTCAGGAGCCAGCCGGTCACTCCCAGCCATAGGCCCCGAGACACAAACCTCGGACCGTTTCCCTGGCAAACAAAAGTAAGCTACCCCGCTTCTGGATGGCAGATTGCAGGACGCACTTGGTACTATCAAACCAGCCCAACTTGGCACTGGTGCCACCTCAGGTCTGGGAACCATCCTGCGTCTCGTGGATTCTAAGGAGCCAGCCGGCCACTCCCACCCATAGGCCCCCAAACAAAAACAACGGCGCTTTTCCCTGGAAATCAACACTCGCTTCCCGACTTTTTGATGGCAGATTGCAGGAGCCACTTGGTACTATCAAACCAGCCCAACTTGGCACTGGTGCCACCATGGGTCTGGTCACCATCATGCCTCTCGTAGCTTTTCAGGTCCTAGCCGGTCACGCACAGCCATAGGCCCCCAGACACAAACCTTGGCCCGTTTCCCTGGCAAACAAAAGTAAGCTGCCCCGTTTCTGGATGGCAGATTTCAGTAGCAACTTTGCACCATCAAACTGGCCCGACTTGTCACTGGTGCCACTTTAGGTCTGGGAACCATCCTGCGTATCGTGGATTCTAATTAGCCATCCGGCCACTCCCACCCACAGGCCCCCAAACACAAACAACGGCGCTTTTCTCTGGAAAACAAAACTCGCCTACCAACATTTTGATGGCAGATTGCAGGAGCCTCTTGGTACTATCAAATCAGCCGAACTTGGCACTGGTGCCACCATGGGTCTGGGAACCATCCTGCCTATCGTACCTTTTCAGGAGCCAGCTGGTCACTCCCAGCCATAGGCCCCCAGACACAAACCTCGGCTCCTTTCCCTGGCAAACAAAAGTAAGCAGCCCTGCTTCTGGATGGCAGATTGCAGGAGCCACTTTGCACCATCAAACTGGCCCGACTTGTCACTGTTGCCACCTCTGGTCTGGGAACCATCCTGCGTATCGTGGATTCTAATTAGCCAGCCGGCCACTCCCAGCCACAGGCCCCCAAACACAAACAACGGCGCTTTTCCCTGGAAAACAAAACTCGCCTGACAACTTTTTGATGGCAGATTGCAGGAGCCACTTGGTACTATCAAACCAGCCCAACTTGGCACTGGTGCCACCATGGGTCTGGTCACCATCCTGCCTATCGTAGCTTTTCAGGAGCCAGCCGGTCACTCCCAGCCATAGGCCCCCAGACACAAAGCTCGGCCCGTTTCCCTGGCAAACAAAAGTAAGCTGCCCCGCTTCTGGATGGCAGATAGTAGGACGCACTTGTTACTATCAAACCAGCCCGACTTGGCACTGGTGCCACCACTGGTCTGGGAACAATGCTGCGTATCGTGGATTCTAAGGAGCCAGCCGGCCACTCCCTGCCACAGGCCCCCAAACACAAACAACGGCGCTTTTCCCTGGAAAACAAAACTCGCCTGACAACTTTTTGATGGCAGATTGCAGGAGCCACTTGGTACTATCAAACCAGCCCAACCTGGCACTGGTGCCACCATGGGTCTGGTCACCATCCTGCCTATCGTAGCTTTTCAGGAGCCAGCCGGTCACTCCCAGCCATAGGCCCCCAGACAAATACCTCGGCCCGTTTCCCTGGAAAACAAAAGTAAGCTGCCCCGCTTCTGGATGGCAGATTGCAGGACGCACTTGGTACTATCAAACCAGCCCGACTTGGCACTGGTGCCACGTCAAGTCTGGGAACCATCCTGCGTATCGTGGATTCTAAGGAGCCAGCCGGCCACTCCCAGCCACAGGCCCCCAAACACAAACAACGGCGCTTTTCCCTGGAAAACAAAACTCGCCTGCCAACTTTTTGATAGCAGATTGCAGGAGCCACTTGGTACTATCAAACCAGCCCAACTTGGCACTGGTGCCACCATGGGTCTGGTCACCATCCTGCCTATCGTAACTTTTCAGGAGCCAGCGGGTCACTCCCAGCCATAGGCCCCCAGACAAATACCTCGGCCCGTTTCCCTGGCAAACAAAAGTAAGCTGCCCCGCTTCTGGATGGCAGATTCCCGGACGCACTTGGTACTATCAAACCAGCCCAACTTGGCACTGGTGCCACCTCTGATCTGGGAACCATGCTGAGTATCGTGGATTCTAAGGAGCCAGCCGGCCACTCCCAGCCACAGGCCCCCAAACACAAACAACGGCGCTTTTCCCTGGAAAACAAAACTCGCCTGCCAAGTTTTTGATGGCAGATTGCAGGAGCCACTTGGTACTATCAAACCAGCCCAACTTGGCACTGGTGCCGTCATGGGTCTGGTCACCATCCTGCCTATCGTAGCTTTTCAGGAGCCAGCCGGTCACTCCCAGCCATAGGCCCCCAGACAAAAACCTCGGCCCGTTTCCCTGGAAAACAAAAGTAAGCTGCCCCGCTTCTGGATGGCAGATTGCAGGAACCACTTGGTACTATCAAACCAGCCCAACTTGGCACTGGTGCCACCATGGGTCTGGGAACCATCCTGTGTATCGTGGATTCTAATTAGCCATCCGTCCACTCCAGGCCTTAGGGCCCCAGGCACAAACAACGGCGCTTTTCCCTGGAAAACAAAACACCCCTGCCAACTTTTTGATGGCCGATTGCAGGAACCACTTGGTATTATCTAGCCAGCCCAACTTGGCACTGGTGCCACCATGGGTCTGGTCACCATCCTGCCTATCGTAGCTTTTCAGGAGCCAGCCGGTCACTCCCAGCCATAGGCCCCCAGACACAAACCTCGGACCGTTTCCCTGGCAAACAAAAGTAAGCTGCCCCGCTTCTGGATGGCAGATTGCAGGAACCACTTGTTACTATCAAACCAGCCCAACTTGGCACTGGTGCCACCATGGGTCTGGGAACCATCCTGTGTATCGTGGATTCTAATTAGCCATCCGTCCACTCCAGGCCATAGGGCCCCAGGCACAAACAAAGGCGCTTTTCCCTGGAAAACAAAACTCGCCTGCGAACATTTTGATGGCCAATTGCAGGAACCACTTGGTATTATCAAGCCAGCCCGACTTGGCACTGGTGCCACCTTGGGTCTGGGAACCATGCTGCGTATCGTGGATTCTAAGGAGCCAGCCGGCCACTCCCAGCCACAGGCCCCCAAACACAAACAACGGCGCTTTTCCCTGGAAAACAAAACTCGCCTGCCAAGTTTTTGATGGCAGATTGCAGGAGCCACTTGGTACTATCAAACCAGCCCAACTTGGCACTGGTGCCACCATGGGTCTGGTCACCATCCTGCCTATCGTAGCTTTTCAGGAGCCAGCCAGCCACCCCCAGCCAGAGGCCCCCAGACAAATATTTCGGCCCGTTTCCCTGGCAAACAAAAGTAAGCTGCCCCGCTTCTGCATGGCAGATTGCAGGAGCCACTTTGCACCGTCAAACCAGCCCAACTTGGCACTGGTGCCACCTCAGGCCTGGGAACCATCCTGCGTATCGTGGGTTCTAATTAGGCATCCGTCCACTCCAGGCCATAGGGCCCCAGGCACAAACAACGGCGCTTTTCCCTGGAAAACAAAACTCGCCTGCCAACTTTTTGATGGCCGATTGCAGGAACCACTTGGTATTATCAAGCCAGCCCAACTTGGCACTGGTGCCACCATGGGTCTGGTCACCATCCTGCCTATCGTAGCTTTTCAGGAGCCAGCCGGTCACTCCCAGCCATAGGCCCCCAGACACAAACCTCGGACCGTTTCCCTGGCAAACAAAAGTAAGCTGCCCCGCTTCTGGATGGCAGATTGCAGGAACCACTTGGTACTATCAAACCAGCCCAACTTGGCACTGGTGCCACCATGGGTCTGGGAACCATCCTGTGTATCGTGGATTCTAATTAGCCATCCGTCCACTCCAGGCCATAGGGCCCCAGGCACAAACAACGGCGCTTTTCCCTGGAAAACAAAACTCGCCTGCGAACATTTTGATGGCCGATTGCAGGAACCACTTGGTATTATCAAGCCAGCCCGACTTGGCACTGGTGCCACCTTGGGTCTGGGAACCATGCTGCGTATCGTGGATTCTAAGGAGCCAGCCGGCCACTCCCAGCCACAGGCCCCCAAACACAAACAACGACGCTTTTCCCTGGAAATCAACACTCGCTTGCCGATTTTTGATGGCAGATTGCAGGAGCCACTTGGTACTATCAAACCAGCCCAACTTGGCACTGGTGCCACCATGGGTCTGGTCACCATCCTGCCTATCGTAGCTTTTCAGGAGCCAGCCGGTCACTCCCAGCCATAGGCCCCCAGACAAATACCTCGGCCCGTTTCCCTGGCAAACAAAAGTAAGCTGCCCCGCTTCTGGATGGCAGATTGCAGAAGCCACTTGGTACTATCAAACCAGCCCAACTTGGCACTGGTGCCACCTCTGGTCTGGGAACCATCCTGCGTATCGTAGATTTTAAGGAGCCAGCCGGTTGTCCCAGCCATAGGCCCCCAAACACAAACAACGGTCCGTTTCCCTGGCAAACAAAAGTAAGCTGCCCCGCTTCTGGATGGCAGATTGCAGGAACCACTTGTTACTATCAAACCAGCCCAACTTGGCACTGGTGCCACCATGGGTCTGGGAACCATCCTGTGTATCGTGGATTCTAATTAGCCATCCGTCCACTCCAGGCCATAGGGCCCCAGGCACAAACAACGGCGCTTTTCCCTGGAAAACAAAACTCGCCTGCCAACTTTTTGATGGCCGATTGCAGGAACCACTTGGTATTATCAAGCCAGCCCGACTTGGCACTGGTGCCACCTTGGGTCTGGGAACCATGCTGCGTATCATGGATTCTAAGGAGCCAGCCGGCCACTCCCTGCCACAGGCCCCCAAACACAAACAACGGCGCTTTTCCCTGGAAAACAAAACTCGCCTGCCAAGTTTTTGATGGCAGATTGCAGGAGCCACTTGGTACTATCAAACCAGCCCAACTTGGCACTGGTGCCACCATGGGTCTGGTCACCATCCTGCCTATCGTAGCTTTTCAGGAGCCAGCCAGCCACCCCCAGCCAGAGGCCCCCAGACAAATATTTCGGCCCGTTTCCCTGGCAAACAAAAGTAAGCTGCCCCGCTTCTGCATGGCAGATTGCAGGAGCCACTTTGCACCGTCAAACCAGCCCAACTTGGCACTGGTGCCACCTCAGGTCTGGGAACCATCCTGCGTCTCGTGGGTTCTAATTAGCCATCCGTCCACTCCAGGCCATAGGGCCCCAGGCACAAACAACGGCGCTTTTCCCTGGAAAACAAAACTCGCCTGCCAACTTTTTGATGGCCAATATCAGGAACCACTTGGTATTATCAAGCCAGCCCGACTTGGCACTGGTGCCACCATGGGTCTGGTCACCATCCTGCCTATCGTAGCTTTTCAGGAGCCAGCCGGTCACTCCCAGCCATAGGCCCCCAGACAAAAACCTCGGCCCGTTTCCCTGGCAAACAAAAGTAAGCTGCCCCGCTTCTGGATGGCAGATTGCAGGAACCACTTGGTACTATCAAACCAGCCCAACTTGGCACTGGTGCCACCATGGGTCTGGGAACCATCCTGTGTATCGTGGATTCTAATTAGCCATCCGTCCACTCCAGGCCATAGGGCCCCAGGCACAAACAACGGCGCTTTTCCCTGGAAAACAAAACTCGCCTGCGAACATTTTGATGGCCGATTGCAGGAACCACTTGGTATTATCAAGCCAGCCCGACTTGGCACTGGTGCCACCTTGGGTCTGGGAACCATGCTGCGTATCGTGGATTCTAAGGAGCCAGCCGGCCACTCCCAGCCACAGGCCCCCAAACACAAACAACGACGCTTTTCCCTGGAAATCAACACTCGCTTGCCGACTTTTTGATGGCAGATTGCAGGAGCCACTTGGTACTATCAAACCAGCCCAACTTGGCACTGGTGCCACCATGGGTCTGGTCACCATCCTGCCTATCGTAGCTTTTCATGAGCCAGCCGGCCACTCCCAGCCATAGGCCCCCAGACACAAACCTCGGCCCGTTTCCCTGGCAAACAAAAGTAAGCTGCCCCGCTTCTGGATGGCAGATTCCCGGACGCACTTGTTACAATCAAACCAGCCCAACTTGGCACTGGTGCCACCTCTGGTCTGGGAACCATGCTGAGTATCGTGGATTCTAAGGAGCCAGCCGGCCACTCCCAGCCACAGGCCCCCAAACACAAACAACGGCGCTTTTCCCTGGAAAACAAAACTCGCCTGCCAAGTTTTTGATGGCAGATTGCAGGAGCCACTTGGTACTATCAAACCAGCCCAACTTGGCACTGGTGCCGTCATGGGTCTGGTCACCATCCTGCCTATCGTAGCTTTTCACGAGCCAGCCGGTCACTTCCAGGCTTAGGCCCCCAGACACAATCCTCGGACCGTTTCCCTGGCAAACAAAAGTAAGCTGCCCCGCTTCTGGATGGCAGATTGCAGGAACCACTTGGTACTATCAAACCAGCCCAACTTGGCACTGGTGCCACCATGGGTCTGGGAACCATCCTGTGTATCGTGGATTCTAATTAGCCATCCGTCCACTCCAGGCCATAGGGCCCCAGGCACAAACAACGGCGCTTTTCCCTGGATAACAAACTCGCCTGCCAAATTTTTGATGGCAGATTGCAGGAGCCACTTGGTACTATCAAACCAGCCCAACTTGGCACTGGTGCCACCATGGGTCTGGTCACCATCCTGCCTATCGTAGCTTTTCAGGAGCCAGCCGGTCACTCCCAGCCATAGGCCCCGAGACACAAACCTCGGACCGTTTCCCTGGCAAACAAAAGTAAGCTACCCCGCTTCTGGATGGCAGATTGCAGGACGCACTTGGTACTATCAAACCAGCCCAACTTGGCACTGGTGCCACCTCAGGTCTGGGAACCATCCTGCGTCTCGTGGATTCTAAGGAGCCAGCCGGCCACTCCCACCCATAGGCCCCCAAACAAAAACAACGGCGCTTTTCCCTGGAAATCAACACTCGCTTCCCGACTTTTTGATGGCAGATTGCAGGAGCCACTTGGTACTATCAAACCAGCCCAACTTGGCACTGGTGCCACCATGGGTCTGGTCACCATCATGCCTCTCGTAGCTTTTCAGGTCCTAGCCGGTCACGCACAGCCATAGGCCCCCAGACACAAACCTTGGCCCGTTTCCCTGGCAAACAAAAGTAAGCTGCCCCGTTTCTGGATGGCAGATTTCAGTAGCAACTTTGCACCATCAAACTGGCCCGACTTGTCACTGGTGCCACTTTAGGTCTGGGAACCATCCTGCGTATCGTGGATTCTAATTAGCCATCCGGCCACTCCCACCCACAGGCCCCCAAACACAAACAACGGCGCTTTTCTCTGGAAAACAAAACTCGCCTACCAACATTTTGATGGCAGATTGCAGGAGCCTCTTGGTACTATCAAATCAGCCGAACTTGGCACTGGTGCCACCATGGGTCTGGGAACCATCCTGCCTATCGTACCTTTTCAGGAGCCAGCTGGTCACTCCCAGCCATAGGCCCCCAGACACAAACCTCGGCTCCTTTCCCTGGCAAACAAAAGTAAGCAGCCCTGCTTCTGGATGGCAGATTGCAGGAGCCACTTTGCACCATCAAACTGGCCCGACTTGTCACTGTTGCCACCTCTGGTCTGGGAACCATCCTGCGTATCGTGGATTCTAATTAGCCAGCCGGCCACTCCCAGCCACAGGCCCCCAAACACAAACAACGGCGCTTTTCCCTGGAAAACAAAACTCGCCTGACAACTTTTTGATGGCAGATTGCAGGAGCCACTTGGTACTATCAAACCAGCCCAACTTGGCACTGGTGCCACCATGGGTCTGGTCACCATCCTGCCTATCGTAGCTTTTCAGGAGCCAGCCGGTCACTCCCAGCCATAGGCCCCCAGACACAAAGCTCGGCCCGTTTCCCTGGCAAACAAAAGTAAGCTGCCCCGCTTCTGGATGGCAGATAGTAGGACGCACTTGTTACTATCAAACCAGCCCGACTTGGCACTGGTGCCACCACTGGTCTGGGAACAATGCTGCGTATCGTGGATTCTAAGGAGCCAGCCGGCCACTCCCTGCCACAGGCCCCCAAACACAAACAACGGCGCTTTTCCCTGGAAAACAAAACTCGCCTGACAACTTTTTGATGGCAGATTGCAGGAGCCACTTGGTACTATCAAACCAGCCCAACCTGGCACTGGTGCCACCATGGGTCTGGTCACCATCCTGCCTATCGTAGCTTTTCAGGAGCCAGCCGGTCACTCCCAGCCATAGGCCCCCAGACAAATACCTCGGCCCGTTTCCCTGGAAAACAAAAGTAAGCTGCCCCGCTTCTGGATGGCAGATTGCAGGACGCACTTGGTACTATCAAACCAGCCCGACTTGGCACTGGTGCCACGTCAAGTCTGGGAACCATCCTGCGTATCGTGGATTCTAAGGAGCCAGCCGGCCACTCCCAGCCACAGGCCCCCAAACACAAACAACGGCGCTTTTCCCTGGAAAACAAAACTCGCCTGCCAACTTTTTGATAGCAGATTGCAGGAGCCACTTGGTACTATCAAACCAGCCCAACTTGGCACTGGTGCCACCATGGGTCTGGTCACCATCCTGCCTATCGTAACTTTTCAGGAGCCAGCGGGTCACTCCCAGCCATAGGCCCCCAGACAAATACCTCGGCCCGTTTCCCTGGCAAACAAAAGTAAGCTGCCCCGCTTCTGGATGGCAGATTCCCGGACGCACTTGGTACTATCAAACCAGCCCAACTTGGCACTGGTGCCACCTCTGATCTGGGAACCATGCTGAGTATCGTGGATTCTAAGGAGCCAGCCGGCCACTCCCAGCCACAGGCCCCCAAACACAAACAACGGCGCTTTTCCCTGGAAAACAAAACTCGCCTGCCAACTTTTTGATGGCAGATTGCAGGAGCCACTTGGTACTATCAAACCAGCCCAACTTGGCACTGGTGCCGTCATGGGTCTGGTCACCATCCTGCCTATCGTAGCTTTTCAGGAGCCAGCCGGTCACTCCCAGCCATAGGCCCCCAGACAAAAACCTCGGCCCGTTTCCCTGGAAAACAAAAGTAAGCTGCCCCGCTTCTGGATGGCAGATTGCAGGAACCACTTGGTACTATCAAACCAGCCCAACTTGGCACTGGTGCCACCATGGGTCTGGGAACCATCCTGTGTATCGTGGATTCTAATTAGCCATCCGTCCACTCCAGGCCTTAGGGCCCCAGGCACAAACAACGGCGCTTTTCCCTGGAAAACAAAACACCCCTGCCAACTTTTTGATGGCCGATTGCACGAACCACTTGGTATTATCTAGCCAGCCCAACTTGGCACTGGTGCCACCATGGGTCTGGTCACCATCCTGCCTATCGTAGCTTTTCAGGAGCCAGCCGGTCACTCCCAGCCATAGGCCCCCAGACACAAACCTCGGACCGTTTCCCTGGCAAACAAAAGTAAGCTGCCCCGCTTCTGGATGGCAGATTGCAGGAACCACTTGTTACTATCAAACCAGCCCAACTTGGCACTGGTGCCACCATGGGTCTGGGAACCATCCTGTGTATCGTGGATTCTAATTAGCCATCCGTCCACTCCAGGCCATAGGGCCCCAGGCACAAACAAAGGCGCTTTTCCCTGGAAAACAAAACTCGCCTGCGAACATTTTGATGGCCAATTGCAGGAACCACTTGGTATTATCAAGCCAGCCCGACTTGGCACTGGTGCCACCTTGGGTCTGGGAACCATGCTGCGTATCGTGGATTCTAAGGAGCCAGCCGGCCACTCCCAGCCACAGGCCCCCAAACACAAACAACGGCGCTTTTCCCTGGAAAACAAAACTCGCCTGCCAAGTTTTTGATGGCAGATTGCAGGAGCCACTTGGTACTATCAAACCAGCCCAACTTGGCACTGGTGCCACCATGGGTCTGGTCACCATCCTGCCTATCGTAGCTTTTCAGGAGCCAGCCAGCCACCCCCAGCCAGAGGCCCCCAGACAAATATTTCGGCCCGTTTCCCTGGCAAACAAAAGTAAGCTGCCCCGCTTCTGCATGGCAGATTGCAGGAGCCACTTTGCACCGTCAAACCAGCCCAACTTGGCACTGGTGCCACCTCAGGCCTGGGAACCATCCTGCGTATCGTGGGTTCTAATTAGGCATCCGTCCACTCCAGGCCATAGGGCCCCAGGCACAAACAACGGCGCTTTTCCCTGGAAAACAAAACTCGCCTGCCAACTTTTTGATGGCCGATTGCAGGAACCACTTGGTATTATCAAGCCAGCCCAACTTGGCACTGGTGCCACCATGGGTCTGGTCACCATCCTGCCTATCGTAGCTTTTCAGGAGCCAGCCGGTCACTCCCAGCCATAGGCCCCCAGACACAAACCTCGGACCGTTTCCCTGGCAAACAAAAGTAAGCTGCCCCGCTTCTGGATGGCAGATTGCAGGAACCACTTGGTACTATCAAACCAGCCCAACTTGGCACTGGTGCCACCATGGGTCTGGGAACCATCCTGTGTATCGTGGATTCTAATTAGCCATCCGTCCACTCCAGGCCATAGGGCCCCAGGCACAAACAACGGCGCTTTTCCCTGGAAAACAAAACTCGCCTGCGAACATTTTGATGGCCGATTGCAGGAACCACTTGGTATTATCAAGCCAGCCCGACTTGGCACTGGTGCCACCTTGGGTCTGGGAACCATGCTGCGTATCGTGGATTCTAAGGAGCCAGCCGGCCACTCCCAGCCACAGGCCCCCAAACACAAACAACGACGCTTTTCCCTGGAAATCAACACTCGCTTGCCGATTTTTGATGGCAGATTGCAGGAGCCACTTGGTACTATCAAACCAGCCCAACTTGGCACTGGTGCCACCATGGGTCTGGTCACCATCATGCCTCTCGTAGCTTTTCAGGACCTAGCCGGTCACTCACAGCCATAGGCCCCCAGACACAAACCTTGGCCCGTTTCCCTGGCAAACAAAATTAAGCTGCCCCGCTTCTGGATGGCAGATTGCAGGAGCCACTTGGTATTATCAAACCAGCCCAACTTGGCACTGGTGCCACCTCTGGTCTGGGAACCATCCTGCGTATCGTGGATTCTAAGGAGCCAGTCGGCCACTCCCAGCCACAGGCCCCCAAACACAAACAACGGCCCGTTTCCGTGGCAAACAAAAGTCAGCTGCCCCGCTTCTGGATGGCAGATTGCAGGAACCACTTGGTACTATCAAACCAGCCCAACTTGGCACTGGTGGCACCTCTTGTCTGGGAACCATGCTGCGTATCGTGGTTTCTAAGGAGCCAGCCGGCCACTCCCAACCACAGGCCCCCAAACACAAACAACGACGCTTTTCCCTGGAAAACAAAACTCGCCTGACAACATTTTGATGGCAGATTGCAGGAGCCACTTGGTACTATCAAACCAGCCCAACTTGGCACTGGTGCCACCATGGGTCTGGTCACCATCCTGCCTATCGAAGCTTTTCAGGAGCCAGCCGGTCACTCACAGCGATAGGCCCCGAGACACAAAGCTCGGCCCGTTTCCCTGGCAAACAAAAGTAAGCTGCCCCGCTTCTGGATGGCAGATTGCAGAAGCCACTTGGTACTATCAAACCAGCCCAACTTGGCACTGGTGCCACCTCTGGTCTGGGAACCATCCTGCGTATCGTAGATTTTAAGGAGCCAGCCGGTTGTCCCAGCCATAGGCCCCCAAACACAAACAACGGTCCGTTTCCCTGGCAAACAAAAGTAAGCTGCCCCGCTTCTGGATGGCAGATTGCAGGAACCACTTGGTAGTATCAAACCAGCCCAACTTGGCACTGGTGGCACCTCTTGTCTGGGAACCATGCTGCGTATCGTGGTTTCTAAGGAGCCAGCCGGCCACTCCCAACCATAGACCCCCAGACACAAAGCTCGGCCCGTTTCCCTGGAAAACAAAAGTAAGCTACCCCGATTCTGGATGGCAGATTGCAGGAGCCACTTGGTACTATCAAATCAGCCCAACTTGGCACTGGTGCCACCATGGGTCTGGTAAACATCCTGCCTATCGTAGCTTTTCAGGACCCAGCCGGCCACTCTCAGCCATATGCCCCCAAAAACAAACCACGGCCCTTTTCTCTGGCAAACAAAACTCAACTGCCCCTCTTCTGGATGGCAAATTTTAGGACGCACTTTGTACTACGAAAACCGCCCGACGTGGCACTGGTGCCACCTTGTGTCAGGGAACCATCCTGCATATCGAGCTTTTTAAGGAGCCAGCCGGCAACGCCCAGCCATAAACCCCCAAAAACAAACCACGGACCATTTCTCTTGGAAACAAAAATCCGCTGCCCCGCGTCTGGATGGCAGATTGCAGGAGCCACTTTGCACCATCAATCCAGCCCGACTTGGCACTGGTGCCACCTTGGGTCTGGGAACAATCCTGCATATCGTGGATTCTAAGGAGCCAGCCGGCCACTCCCAGCCACAGGCCCCCAAACAAAAACAACGGCGCTTTTCCCTGGAAAACAAAATTCGCCTGCCAACTTTTTGATGGCAGATTGCAGGAGCCACTTGGTACTATCAAACCAGCCCAACTTGGCACTGGTGCCACCTCTGGTCTGGGAACCATCCTGCCTATCGTAGCTTTTCGGGAGCCAGCCGGTCACTCCCAGCCATAGACCCCCAGACACAAACCTCGGCCCGTTTCCCTGGAAAACAAAAGTAAGCTACCCCGATTCTGGATGGCAGATTGCAGGAACCACTTGGTACTATCAAACCAGCCCAACTTGGCACTGGTGCCACCATGGGTCTGGGAACCATCCTGTGTATCGTGGATTCTAATTAGCCATCCGTCCACTCCAGGCCATAGGGCCCCAGGCACAAACAACGGCGCTTTTCCCTGGAAAACAAAACTCGCCTGCGAACATTTTGATGGCCGATTGCAGGAACCACTTGGTATTATCAAGCCAGCCCGACTTGGCACTGGTGCCACCTTGGGTCTGGGAACCATGCTGCGTATCGTGGATTCTAAGGAGCCAGCCGGCCACTCCCAGCCACAGGCCCCCAAACACAAACAACGACGCTTTTCCCTGGAAATCAACACTCGCTTGCCGATTTTTGATGGCAGATTGCAGGAGCCACTTGGTACTATCAAACCAGCCCAACTTGGCACTGGTGCCACCATGGGTCTGGTCACCATCATGCCTCTCGTAGCTTTTCAGGACCTAGCCGGTCACTCACAGCCATAGGCCCCCAGACACAAACCTTGGCCCGTTTCCCTGGCAAACAAAATTAAGCTGCCCCGCTTCTGGATGGCAGATTGCAGGAGCCACTTGGTATTATCAAACCAGCCCAACTTGGCACTGGTGCCACCTCTGGTCTGGGAACCATCCTGCGTATCGTGGATTCTAAGGAGCCAGTCGGCCACTCCCAGCCACAGGCCCCCAAACACAAACAACGGCCCGTTTCCGTGGCAAACAAAAGTCAGCTGCCCCGCTTCTGGATGGCAGATTGCAGGAACCACTTGGTACTATCAAACCAGCCCAACTTGGCACTGGTGGCACCTCTTGTCTGGGAACCATGCTGCGTATCGTGGTTTCTAAGGAGCCAGCCGGCCACTCCCAACCACAGGCCCCCAAACACAAACAACGACGCTTTTCCCTGGAAAACAAAACTCGCCTGACAACATTTTGATGGCAGATTGCAGGAGCCACTTGGTACTATCAAACCAGCCCAACTTGGCACTGGTGCCACCATGGGTCTGGTCACCATCCTGCCTATCGAAGCTTTTCAGGAGCCAGCCGGTCACTCACAGCCATAGGCCCCGAGACACAAAGCTCGGCCCGTTTCCCTGGCAAACAAAAGTAAGCTGCCCCGCTTCTGGATGGCAGATTGCAGAAGCCACTTGGTACTATCAAACCAGCCCAACTTGGCACTGGTGCCACCTCTGGTCTGGGAACCATCCTGCGTATCGTAGATTTTAAGGAGCCAGCCGGTTGTCCCAGCCATAGGCCCCCAAACACAAACAACGGTCCGTTTCCCTGGCAAACAAAAGTAAGCTGCCCCGCTTCTGGATGGCAGATTGCAGGAACCACTTGGTAGTATCAAACCAGCCCAACTTGGCACTGGTGGCACGTCTTGTCTGGGAACCATGCTGCGTATCGTGGTTTCTAAGGAGCCAGCCGGCCACTCCCAACCATAGACCCCCAGACACAAAGCTCGGCCCGTTTCCCTGGAAAACAAAAGTAAGCTACCCCGATTCTGGATGGCAGATTGCAGGAGCCACTTGGTACTATCAAATCAGCCCAACTTGGCACTGGTGCCACCATGGGTCTGGTAAACATCCTGCCTATCGTAGCTTTTCAGGACCCAGCCGGCCACTCTCAGCCATATGCCCCCAAAAACAAACCACGGCCCTTTTCTCTGGCAAACAAAACTCAACTGCCCCTCTTCTGGATGGCAAATTTTAGGACGCACTTTGTACTACGAAAACCGCCCGACGTGGCACTGGTGCCACCTTGTGTCAGGGAACCATCCTGCATATCGAGCTTTTTAAGGAGCCAGCCGGCCACGCCCAGCCATAAACCCCCAAAAACAAACCACGGACCATTTCTCTTGGAAACAAAAATCCGCTGCCCCGCGTCTGGATGGCAGATTGCAGGAGCCACTTTGCACCATCAAACCAGCCCGACTTGGCACTGGTGCCACCTTGGGTCTGGGAACAATCCTGCATATCGTGGATTCTAAGGAGCCAGCCGGCCACTCCCAGCCACAGGCCCCCAAACAAAAACAACGGCGCTTTTCCCTGGAAAACAAAATTCGCCTGCCAACTTTTTGATGGCAGATTGCAGGAGCCACTTGGTACTATCAAACCAGCCCAACTTGGCACTGGTGCCACCTCTGGTCTGGGAACCATCCTGCCTATCGTAGCTTTTCGGGAGCCAGCCGGTCACTCCCAGCCATAGACCCCCAGACACAAACCTCGGCCCGTTTCCCTGGAAAACAAAAGTAAGCTACCCCGATTCTGGATCGCAGATTGCAGGAGCCACTTGGTACTATCAAATCAGCCCAACTTGGCACTGGTGCCACCATGGGTCTGGTAAACATCCTGCCTATCGTAGCTTTTGAGGAGCCAGCCGGTCACTCCCTGCCATAGGCCCCCAGACACAAACCTCGGCCCGTTTCCCTGGCAAACAAAAGTAAGCTGCCCCGCTTTTGGATGGCAGATTGCAGGAGCCACGTTGCACCATCAAACCAGCCCGACTTGGCACTGGTGCCACCTTGGGTCTGGGAACAAGTTGGGCTGGTTTGAGAGTACCAAGTGGCTCCTGCAATCTTCCATCCAGAAGCGGGACAGCTTACTTTTGTTTCCCAGGGAAACGGGCCGAGGTATTTGTCTGGGGGCCTATGGCTGGGAGTGACCGGCTGGCTACTGAAAAGCTACGATAGGCAGGATGGTTACCAGACTCATGGTGCCACCAGTGCCAAGTCGGGCTGGTTTGATAATACTAAATAGCTCCTGCAATCTGCCATCCAGACGCGGGGCAGCGGATTTTTGTTTGCTGGAGAAATGTTCCGTGGTTTTTTTTGGGGGTATATGACTGGACGTGGCCGGCTGGCTCCTTAAAAAGCTCTATACGCAGGATTGTTCCCTGACCCAAGGTGGCATCAGTGCCAAGTCGGGCTGTTTTCGTAGTACCAAGTGCGTCCTGCAATTTGCCATCCAGAAGCGGGGCAGCCTACTTTTGTTTGCCAGGGAAACGTGCCGAGGTATTTGTCTGGAGGCCTATGGCTGGGAGTGAGCTGCTGGCTCCTAAAAAGCTACGATAGGCAAGATGGTGACCAGACCCATGGTGGCACCAGTGCCAAGTTGGGCTGGTTTGATAGTACCAAGTGGCTCCTGCAATCTGCCATCCAGAAGTTGGCAGGCGAGTTTTGTTTTCCAGGGAAAAGCGCCGTTGTTTTTGTTTAGAGGCCTGTGGCTGGGAGTGGCCGCCTGTCCTCGTAGAATCTACGTTACGCAGCATGGTTCCCAGAGCCAAGGTGGCACCAGGGCCAAGTCGGGCTGGTTTGTAAGTACCAAGTGCATCCTGCAATCTGCCATCCAAAAGCGGGGCAGCTTACTTTTGTTTGCCAGGGAAACGGGCCGAGGTTTGTGTCCAGGGGCCTATGGCAGGGAGTGACCGGCTGGCTCCTGAAAAGCTACGATAGGCAGGATGTTTACCAGACCCATGGTGGCACCAGTGCCAAGTTGGGCTGATTTGATAGTACCAAGTGGCTCCTGCAATCTGCCATCAAAAAGTTGGCAGGCGAATTTTGTTTTCCAGGGAAAAGCGCCGTTGTTTGTGTTTGGGGGCCTGTGGCTGGGAGTGGCCGGCTGGCTCCTTAGAATCCACGATATGCAGGATTGTTCCCAGACCCAAGGTGGCACCAGTGCCAAGTCGGGCTGGTTTGATGGTGCAAAGTGGCTCCTGCAATCTGCCATCCAGACGCGGGGCAGCGGATTTTTGTTTCCAAGAGAAATAGTCCGTGGTTTGTTTTTGGGGGTTTATGGCTGGGCGTGGCCGTCTGGCTCCTTAAAAAGCTCGATATGCAGGATGGTTCCCTGACACAAGGTGGCACCAGGGCCACGTCGGGCGGTGTTCGTAGTACTAAGGGCGTCCTAAAATTTGCCATCCAGAAGAGGGGCAGTTGAGTTTTGTTTGCCAGAGAAAAGGGCCGTGGTTTGTTTTTGGGGGCATATGGCTGAGAGTGGCCGGCTGGCCCCTGAAAATCCACGATAGGCAGGATGGTTCCCAGACCTGAGGTGGCACCAGTGCCAAGTCGGGCTGGTTTGATAGTACTAAGCAGCTCCTGCAATCTGCCATGCAGAAGCGGGGCAGCTTACTTTTGTTTGCCAGGGAAACGGGCCGAGGTTTGTGTCTAGGGGCCTCTGGCTGGGGGTGGCTGGCTGGCTCCTGAAAAGCTACGATAGGCAGGATGGTGACCAGACCCATGGTGGCACCAGTGCCAAGTTGGGCTGGTTTGATAGTACCAAGTGGCTCCTGCAATCTGCCATCAAAAAGTTGGCAGGCGAGTTGTGTTTTCCAGGGAAAAGCGCCGTTGTTTGTGTTTGGGGGCCTGTGGCTGGGAGTGGCCGGCTGGCTCCTTAGAACCCACGATACGCAGGATGGTTCCCAGACCTGAGGTGGCACCAGTGCCAAGTTGGGCTGGTTTGATGGTGCAAAGTGGCTCCTGCAATCTGCCATGCAGAAGCGGGGCAGCTTACTTTTGTTTGCCAGGGAAACGGGCCGAAATATTTGTCTGGGGGCCTCTGGATTGGGGTGGCTGGCTGGCTCCTGAAAAGCTACGATAGGCAGGATGGTGACCAGACCCATGGTGGCACCAGTGCCAAGTTGGGCTGGTTTGATAGTACCAAGTGGCTCCTGCAATCTGCCATCAAAAGTTTGGCAGGCGAGTTTTGTTTTCCAGGGAAAAGCACCGTTGTGCGTGTTTTGGGGCCTGTGGCTGGGAGTGGCCAGCTGGCTCCTTAGAATCCACGATACGCAGGATGGTTCCCAGACCCAAGGTGGCACCAGTGCCAAGTCGGGCTGGTTTGTTAGTACCAAGTGGTTCCTGCAATCTGCCATCCAGAAGCGGGGCAGCTGAATTTTGTTTGCCAGAGAAAAAGGCTGTTGTTTGTGTTTCGGGGCCTGTGGCTGGCAGTGGCCGGCTGGCTCCTGAAAATCCATGATACGCAGGATGGTTCCCAGACCCAAGGTGGCATCAGTGCCAAGTAGGGCTGGTTTCATAGTACCCAGTGGCTCCTGCAATCTGCCATCCAGAAGAGGGGCAGTTGAGTTTTGTTTTCCAGAGAAAAGGGCCGTGGTTTGTGTTTGGGGCCTATGGCTGAGAGTGACCGGCTGGCCCCTGAAAATCCACGATAGGAAGGATGGTTCCCAGATCCAAGGTGGCAGCAGTGCCATGTTGTTCTGGTGTGATAGTCCCAAGTGGCTCCTGCAATCTGCCATCCAGAAGCGGGGCAGCTGAGTTTTGTTTGCCAGAGAAAAAGGCTTTGGTTTGTATTTGGGGGCCTGTGGCTGGGAGTGTTCGGCTGGCTCCTGACAACCCACAATACGCAGGATGGTTCCCAGACCCAAGGTGGCACCAGTGCCAAGTCGGGCTGTTTTTATAGTACCAAGTGCGTCCTGCAATTTGCCATCCAGAAGAGGGGCAGTTGAGTTTTGTTTGCCAGAGAATAGCGCCGTTGTTTGTGTTTGGGGGCTTGTGGCTGGTAGTGGCCGACTGGCTCCTTAGAATCTGTGTTACGCAGCATGGTTCCCAGACCCAAGGTGGCACCAGTGCCAAGTTGGGCTGGTTTGATAGTACCAAGTGGCTCCTGCAATCTGCCATCCAGAAGCGGGGCAGCTTACTTTTGTTTGCCAGGGAAACGGGCCGAGGTTTGTGACTGGGGACCTATGGCTGGGAGTGACCGGCTGGCTCCTGAAAATCTACAATAGGCAGGATGGTTACCAGACCCATGGTGGCACCAGTGCCAAGTTGGGCTGGTTTGATAGTAACAAGTGGCTCCGGCAATCTGCCATCAAAAAGTTGGCAGGCGAGTTTTGTTTTCCAGGGAAAAGCGCCATTGTTTGTATTTGGGGGCCTGTGGCTGGGAGTGGCCGGCTGGCTCCTTTGAACCCACGATACGCAGGATGGTTCCCAGACCCAAGGTGGCACCAGTGCCAAGTCGGGCTGGTTTGATACTACCAAGTGCGTCCTGCAATCTGCCATCCAGAAGCGGGGCAGCTTACTTTTGTTTGCCAGGGAAACGGGCCGTGGGTTTTGATTGGGGGCATATAGCTGAGAGTGGCCGGCTGGCTCCTGAAAATCCACGCTAGGCAGCATGGTTCCCAGATGCAAGGTGGCACCAGTGCCAAGTCGGGCTGGTTTGATGGTGCAAAGTGTCTCCTGCAATCTGCCATCCAGAAGCGGGGCAGCTGATTTTTGTTTGCCAGAGAAAAATTCCGTGGATTGTTTTTGGGGGCATATTGCTGGGAGTGGCCGGCTGGCTCCTTAAAATGCTCGATACGCATGATGGTTCCCAGGCCCAAGGTGTCACCACTACCAAGTCGGCCTGCGGTTTTAGTATCAAGTTCATCCTGCAATTTGCCATCCAGAAGAGGGGCAGTTGAGTTTTGTTTGCCAGAGAAACGGGCCGAGGTTTCTGTTTGGGGACATATGGCTGAGAGTGGCCGGCTGGCCCCTGAATATCCACGATACACAGCATGGTTCCCAGATCCAAGGTGGCACCAGTGCCAAGTCGGGCTGGTTTGATAGTACCAAGTGTCTCCTGCAATCTGCCATCCAGAAGCAGGGCAGCTTACTTTTGTTTGCCAGAGAAATAGGCCTAGGTTTTTGTTTGGGGGCCTGTGGCTAGGAGTGGCAGGCTGGCTCCTAAGAATCCACGATACGCAGGATGTTTCCCAGACCCAAGGTGGCAACAGTGCCAAGTCGGGCTGGTTTGATAGTACCAAGTGGCTCCTGCAAACTCCATCAAAAAGTTGGCAGGCGTGTTTTGTTTTCCAGGGAACAGCGCCGTTGATTTTATTTGGGGGCCTGTGGCTGGCAGTGGCCGGCTGGCTCCTTAGAATCCACGATACGCAGGATGGTTCCCAGACCCAAGGTGGCACCAGTGCCAAGTCGGGCTGGTTTGATTACACCAAGTGGCTCCTGCAATCTGCCATCCAGAAGTGAGGCAGCTAAGTTTTGTTTGCGAGAAAAAAGGGCCGTGGTTTTTGTTGGGGGCCTGTGGCTGGGAGTAGCCGGCTGGCTCCTTAAAATCCACGATAGGCAGGATGGTTCCCAGACCCAAGGTGGCACCAGTGCCAAGTCGGGCTGGTTTGATAGTACCAAGTGGCTCCTGCAATCTGCCATCCAGAAGCGGGGCAGCTGAGTTTTGTTTGCCAGAGAAAAAGGCTGTGGTTTGTGTTTGGGGGCCTGTGGCTGGCAGTGGCCGGCTGGCTCCTGAAAATCCACGATACGCAGCATGGTTCCCAGACCCAAGGTGGCACCAGTGCCAAGTGGGGCTCGTTTGACAGTGTCAAGTGCCTCCTGCAATCTCCCATCCAGAAGCGGGGCGGCTGAGTTTTTTTTGCCAGGGAAACGGACCTTTGTTTTTGATTGGGCTCTGTGGCCGAGAGTGGTCGGCTGTCTCCTGACAATCCACAATACGCAGGATGGTTCCCAGACCCAAGGTGGCACCAGTGCCAAGTCGGGCTGGTTTGATAGTACCAAGTGTCTCCTGCAATCTGCCATCCAGAAGCGGGGCAGCTGAGTTTTGTTTGCCAGAGAAAAGGGCCGTGGGTTGTGTTTGGGGGCATATGGCTGGGAGTGGCCACCTGGATCCTTAAAATGCACGATACGCCGCATGGTAACCAGACGCAAGGTGGCACCAGTGCCAAGTCAGGCTGTTTTTGTAGTACCCAGTGGCTCCTGCAATTTGCCATCCACAAGCGGGGCAGTTGAATTTTGTTTGCTAGAGAAAAGGGCTGTGGTTTGTGTTTGGGGGCCTATGGCTGAGAGTGGCCGGCTGGCCCCTGAAAATCAACGATAGGCAGGATGGTTCCCAGATCCAAGGTGGCACCAGTGCCAAGTAAGGCTGGTTGTATGGTTCAAAGTGACTCCTGCAATCTGCCATCCAGAAGCGGGACAGCTGAGTTTTTTTTGCCAGAGAAAAGGTCCATGGTTTCTTTTTGGGGCATACGGCATGGAATTGCCGGCTGGCTCCTTAAAATGCTCGATACGCAGGATGGTTCCCAGAGCCAAGGTGGCACCACTGCCAAGTCGGGCTCTTTTTGTAGTACCAAGTGCGTCCTGCAATTTGCCATCCAGAAGAGGGGCAGTTGAGTTTTGTTTGCCAGAGAAAAGGGCCGAGGTTTGTGTTTGGGGGCATATGGCTGGGAATGACCGGCTGGCCCCTGAAAATCCACGATACGCCGGATGGTTCCCAGATCCAAGGTGGTACCATTACCAAGTCGGGCTGGTTTGATAGTCCCAAGTGGCTCCTGCAAACTGCCATCCAGAAGCGGGGCAGCTTACTTTTGTTTGCCAGGGAAATGGGCCGTTGTTTGTGTTTGGGGGCCTGTGGCTGGGAGTGTTCGGCTGGTTCCTGAATATGTACGATACGCAGGATTGTTCCCAGATCCAAGGTGGCAGCAGTGCCATGTTGTGCTGGTGTGATAGTCCCAAGTGGCTCCTGCAATCTGCCATCCAGAAGTGGGGCAGCTGATTTTTGTTTGCCAGAGAAAAGGTCCGTGGTTTGTTTTTGGGGGCATATGGCTGAGAGTGGCCGGCTGGCCCCTGAAAATCCACGATACACAGGATGGTTCCCAGATCCAAGGTGGCACCTGTGCCAAGTCGGGCTGATTTGATAGTACTAAGTAGCTCCTGCAATCTGCCATGCAGAAGCGGGGCAGCTTACTTTTGTTTGCCAGGGAAACGGGACGAGGTTTGTGTTTGGGGGCCTATGGCTGAGAGTGACCGGCTGGCTCCTGAAAATCCATGATACGCAGCATGGTTCCCAGACCCAAGGTGGCACCAGTGCCAAGTGGGGCTGGTTTCACAGTGTCAAGTGCCTCCTGCAATCTCCCATCCAGAAGCGGGGCAGCTGAGTTTTGTTTGCCTGTGAAACGGGCCGTTGTTTTTAATTGGGGTCTGTGGCCGAGAGTGTTCGGCTGGCTCCTGACAACCCACAATACGCAGGATGGTTCCCAGACCCAAGGTGGCACCAGTGCCAAGTCGGGCTGTTTTTATAGTACCAAGTGCGTCCTGCAATTTGCCATCCAGAAGAGGGGCAGTTGAGTTTTGTTTGCCAGAGAATAGCGCCGTTGTTTGTGTTTGGGGGCTTGTGGCTGGGAGTGTCCGACTGGCTCCTTAGAATCTGTGTTACGCAGCATGGTTCCCAGACCCAAGGTGGCACCAGTGCCAAGTCGGGCTGGTTTGATAGTACCAAGTGGCTCCTGCAATCTGCCATCCAGAAGCGGGGCAGCTTACTTTTGTTTGCCAGGGAAACGGGCCGAGGTTTGTGACTGGGGACCTATGGCTGGGAGTGACCGGCTGGCTCCTGAAAAGCTACAATAGGCAGGATGGTGACCAGACCCATGGTGGCAGCAGTGCCAAGTTGGGCTGATTTGATAGTACCAAGTGGCTCCTGCAATCTGCCATCAAAAAGTTGGCAGGCGAGTTTTGTTTTCCAGGGAAAAGCGCCATTGTTTTTATTTGGGGGCCTGTGGCTGGGAGTGGCCGGCTGGCTCCTTTGAACCCACGATACGCAGGATGGTTCCCAGACCCAAGGTGGCACCAGTGCCAAGTCGGGCTGGTTTGATACTACCAAGTGCGTCCTGCAATCTGCCATCCAGAAGCGGGGCAGCTTAATTTTGTTTGCCAGGGAAACGGGCCGTGGGTTTTGTTTGGGGGCATATAGCTGAGAGTGGCCGGCTGGCTCCTGAAAATCCACGCTAGGCAGCATGGTTCCCAGATGCAAGGTGGCACCAGTGCCAAGTCGGGCTGGTTTGATGGTGCAAAGTGTCTCCTGCAATCTGCCATCCAGAAGCGGGGCAGCTGATTTTTGTTTGCCAGAGAAAAATTCCGTGGATTGTTTTTGGGGGCATATTGCTGGGAGTGGCCGGCTGGCTCCTTAAAATGCTCGATACGCATGATGGTTCCCAGGCCCAAGGTGTCACCACTACCAAGTCGGCCTGCGGTTTTAGTATCAAGTTCATCCTGCAATTTGCCATCCAGAAGAGGGGCAGTTGAGTTTTGTTTGCCAGAGAAACGGGCCGAGGTTTCTGTTTGGGGACATATGGCTGAGAGTGGCCAGCTGGCCCCTGAATATCCACGATACACAGCATGGTTCCCAGATCCAAGGTGGCACCAGTGCCAAGTCGGGCTGGTTTGATAGTACCAAGTGTCTCCTGCAATCTGCCATCCAGAAGCAGGGCAGCTTACTTTTGTTTGCCAGAGAAATAGGCCTAGGTTTTTGTTTGGGGGTCTGTGGCTAGGAGTGGCCGGCTGGCTCCTAAGAATCCACGATACGCAGGATGTTTCCCAGACCCAAGGTGGCACCAGTGCCAAGTCGGGCTGGTTTGATAGTACCAAGTGGCTCCTGCAAACTCCATCAAAAAGTTGGCAGGCGTGTTTTGTTTTCCAGGGAACAGCACCGTTGATTTTGTTTGGGGGCCTGTGGCTGGGAGTGGCCGGCTGGCTCCTTAGAATCCACGATACGCAGGATGGTTCCCAGACCCAAGGTGGCACCAGTGCCAAGTCGGGCTGGTTTGATTACACCAAGTGGCTCCTGCAATCTGCCATCCAGAAGTGAGGCAGCTAAGTTTTGTTTGCGAGAAAAAAGGGCCGTGGTTTTTGTTGGGGGCCTGTGGCTGGGAGTAGCCGGCTGGCTCCTTACAATCCACGATAGGCAGGATGGTTCCCAGACCCAAGGTGGCACCAGTGCCAAGTCGGGCTGGTTTGATAGTACCAAGTGGCTCCTGCAATCTGCCATCCAGAAGCGGGGCAGCTGAGTTTTGTTTGCCAGAGGAAAAGGCTGTGGTTTGTGTTTGGGGGCCTGTGGCTGGCAGTGGCCGGCTGGCTCCTGAAAATCCACGATACGCAGCATGGTTCCCAGACCCAAGGTGGCACCAGTGCCAAGTGGGGCTCGTTTGACAGTGTCAAGTGCCTCCTGCAATCTCCCATCCAGAAGCGGGGCAGCTGAGTTTTTTTTGCCAGGGAAACGGACCTTTGTTTTTGATTGGGCTCTGTGGCCGAGAGTGGTCGGCTGTCTCCGGACAATCCACAATACGCAGGATGGTTCCCAGACCCAAGGTGGCACCAGTGCCAAGTCGGGCTGGTTTGATAGTACCAAGTGTCTCCTGCAATCTGCCATCCAGAAGCGGGGCAGCTGAGTTTTGTTTGCCAGAGAAAAGGGCCGTGGGTTGTGTTTGGGGGCATATGGCTGGGAGTGGCCACCTGGCTCCTTAAAATGCACGATACGCCGCATGGTAACCAGACGCAAGGTGGCACCAGTGCCAAGTCAGGCTGTTTTTGTAGTACCCAGTGGCTCCTGCAATTTGCCATCCAGAAGCGGGGCAGTTGAATTTTGTTTGCTAGAGAAAAGGGCTGTGGTTTGTGTTTGGGGGCCTATGGCTGAGAGTGGCCGGCTGGCCCCTGAAAATCAACGATAGGCAGGATGGTTCCCAGATCCAAGGTGGCACCAGTGCCAAGTAAGGCTGGTTGTATGGTTCAAAGTGACTCCTGCAATCTGCCATCCAGAAGCGGGACAGCTGAGTTTTTTTTGCCAGAGAAAATGTCCATGGTCTCTTTTTGGGGCATACGGCTGGGAATTGCCGGCTGGCTCCTTAAAATGCTCGATACGCAGGATGGTTCCCAGAGCCAAGGTGGCACCACTGCCAAGTCGGGCTCTTTTTGTAGTACCAAGTGCGTCCTGCAATTTGCCATCCAGAAGAGGGGCAGTTGAGTTTTGTTTGCCAGAGGAAAGGGCCGAGGTTTGTGTTTGGGGGCATATGGCTGGGAATGACCGGCTGGCCCCTGAAAATCCACGATAGGAAGGATGGTTCCCAGATCCAAGGTGGTACCATTACCAAGTCGGGCTGGTTTGATAGTCCCAAGTGGCTCCTGCAAACTGCCATCCAGAAGCGGGGCAGCTGAGTTTTGTTTGCCAGGGAAATGGGCCGTTGTTTGTGTTTGGGGGCCTGTGGCTGGGAGTGTTCGGCTGGTTCCTGAATATGTACGATACGCAGGATTGTTCCCAGATCCAAGGTGGCAGCAGTGCCATGTTGTGCTGGTGTGATAGTCCCAAGTGGCTCCTGCAATCTGCCATCCAGAAGTGGGGCAGCTGATTTTTGTTTGCCAGAGAAAAGGTCCGTGGTTTGTTTTTGGGGGCATATGGCTGAGAGTGGCCGGCTGGCCCCTGAAAATCCACGATACACAGGATGGTTCCCAGATCCAAGGTGGCACCTGTGCCAAGTCGGGCTGATTTGATAGTACTAAGTAGCTCCTGCAATCTGCCATGCAGAAGCGGGGCAGCTTACTTTTGTTTGCCAGGGAAACGGGCCGAGGTTTGTGTTTGGGGGCCTATGGCTGAGAGTGACCGGCTGGCTCCTGAAAATCCATGATACGCAGCATGGTTCCCAGACCCAAGGTGGCTCCAGTGCCAAGTGGGGCTGGTTTCACAGTGTCAAGTGCCTCCTGCAATCTCCCATCCAGAAGCGGGGCAGCTGAGTTTTGTTTGCCTGTGAAACGGGCCGTTGTTTTTAATTGGGGTCTGTGGCCGAGAGTGTTCGGCTGGCTCCTGACAACCCACAATACGCAGGATGGTTCCCAGACCCAAGGTGGCACCAGTGCCAAGTCGGGCTGTTTTTATAGTACCAAGTGCGTCCTGCAATTTGCCATCCAGAAGAGGGGAAGTTGAGTTTTGTTTGCCAGAGAATAGCGCCGTTGTTTGTGTTTGGGGGCTTGTGGCTGGGAGTGGCCGACTGGCTCCTTAGAATCTGTGTTACGCAGCATGGTTCCCAGACCCAAGGTGGCACCAGTGCCAAGTTGGGCTGGTTTGATAGTACCAAGTGGCTCCTGCAATCTGCCATCCAGAAGCGGGGCAGCTTACTTTTGTTTGCCAGGGAAACGGGCCGAGGTTTGTGACTGGGGACCTATGGCTGGGAGTGACCGGCTGGCTCCTGAAAAGCTACAATAGGCAGGATGGTTACCAGACCCATGGTGGCAGCAGTGCCAAGTTGGGCTGATTTGATAGTACCAAGTGGCTCCTGCAATCTGCCATCAAAAAGTTGGCAGGCGAGTTTTGTTTTCCAGGGAAAAGCGCCATTGTTTGTATTTGGGGGCCTGTGGCTGGGAGTGGCCGGCTGGCTCCTTTGAACCCACGATACGCAGGATGGTTCCCAGACCCAAGGTGGCACCAGTGCCAAGTCGGGCTGGTTTGATACTACCAAGTGCGTCCTGCAATCTGCCATCCAGAAGCGGGGCAGCTTAATTTTGTTTGCCAGGGAAACGGGCCGTGGGTTTTGTTTGGGGGCATATAGCTGAGAGTGGCCGGCTGGCTCCTGAAAATCCACGCTAGGCAGCATGGTTCCCAGATGCAAGGTGGCACCAGTGCCAAGTCGGGCTGGTTTGATGGTGCAAAGTGGCTCCTGCAATCTGCCATCCAGAAGCGGGGCAGCTGATTTTTGTTTGCCAGAGAAAAATTCCGTGGATTGTTTTTGGGGGCATATTGCTGGGAGTGGCCGGCTGGCTCCTTAAAATGCTCGATACGCATGATGGTTCCCAGGCCCAAGGTGTCACCACTACCAAGTCGGCCTGCGGTTTTAGTATCAAGTTCATCCTGCAATTTGCCATCCAGAAGAGGGGCAGTTGAGTTTTGTTTGCCAGAGAAACGGGCCGAGGTTTCTGTTTGGGGACATATGGCTGAGAGTGGCCAGCTGGCCCCTGAATATCCACGATACACAGCATGGTTCCCAGATCCAAGGTGGCACCAGTGCCAAGTCGGGCTGGTTTGATAGTACCAAGTGTCTCCTGCAATCTGCCATCCAGAAGCAGGGCAGCTTACTTTTGTTTGCCAGAGAAATAGGCCTAGGTTTTTGTTTGGGGGTCTGTGGCTAGGAGTGGCCGGCTGGCTCCTAAGAATCCACGATACGCAGGATGTTTCCCAGACCCAAGGTGGCACCAGTGCCAAGTCGGGCTGGTTTGATAGTACCAAGTGGCTCCTGCAAACTCCATCAAAAAGTTGGCAGGCGTGTTTTGTTTTCCAGGGAACAGCGCCGTTGATTTTGTTTGGGGGCCTGTGGCTGGGAGTGGCCGGCTGGCTCCTTAGAATCCACGATACGCAGGATGGTTCCCAGACCCAAGGTGGCACCAGTGCCAAGTCGGGCTGGTTTGATTACACCAAGTGGCTCCTGCAATCTGCCATCCAGAAGTGAGGCAGCTAAGTTTTGTTTGCGAGAAAAAAGGGCCGTGGTTTTTGTTGGGGGCCTGTGGCTGGGAGTAGCCGGCTGGCTCCTTAAAATCCACGATAGGCAGGATGGTTCCCAGACCCAAGGTGGCACCAGTGCCAAGTCGGGCTGGTTTGATAGTACCAAGTGGCTCCTGCAATCTGCCATCCAGAAGCGGGGCAGCTGAGTTTTGTTTGCCAGAGGAAAAGGCTGTGGTTTGTGTTTGGGGGCCTGTGGCTGGCAGTGGCCGGCTGGCTCCTGAAAATCCACGATACGCAGCATGGTTCCCAGACCCAAGGTGGCACCAGTGCCAAGTGGGGCTCGTTTGACAGTGTCAAGTGCCTCCTGCAATCTCCCATCCAGAAGCGGGGCAGCTGAGTTTTTTTTGCCAGGGAAACGGACCTTTGTTTTTGATTGGGCTCTGTGGCCGAGAGTGGTCGGCTGTCTCCGGACAATCCACAATACGCAGGATGGTTCCCAGACCCAAGGTGGCACCAGTGCCAAGTCGGGCTGGTTTGATAGTACCAAGTGTCTCCTGCAATCTGCCATCCAGAAGCGGGGCAGCTGAGTTTTGTTTGCCAGAGAAAAGGGCCGTGGGTTGTGTTTGGGGGCATATGGCTGGGAGTGGCCACCTGGCTCCTTAAAATGCACGATACGCCGCATGGTAACCAGACGCAAGGTGGCACCAGTGCCAAGTCAGGCTGTTTTTGTAGTACCCAGTGGCTCCTGCAATTTGCCATCCAGAAGCGGGGCAGTTGAATTTTGTTTGCTAGAGAAAAGGGCTGTGGTTTGTGTTTGGGGGCCTATGGCTGAGAGTGGCCGGCTGGCCCCTGAAAATCAACGATAGGCAGGATGGTTCCCAGATCCAAGGTGGCACCAGTGCCAAGTAAGGCTGGTTGTATGGTTCAAAGTGACTCCTGCAATCTGCCATCCAGAAGCGGGACAGCTGAGTTTTTTTTGCCAGAGAAAATGTCCATGGTCTCTTTTTGGGGCATACGGCTGGGAATTGCCGGCTGGCTCCTTAAAATGCTCGATACGCAGGATGGTTCCCAGAGCCAAGGTGGCACCACTGCCAAGTCGGGCTCTTTTTGTAGTACCAAGTGCGTCCTGCAATTTGCCATCCAGAAGAGGGGCAGTTGAGTTTTGTTTGCCAGAGGAAAGGGCCGAGGTTTGTGTTTGGGGGCATATGGCTGGGAATGACCGGCTGGCCCCTGAAAATCCACGATAGGAAGGATGGTTCCCAGATCCAAGGTGGTACCATTACCAAGTCGGGCTGGTTTGATAGTCCCAAGTGGCTCCTGCAAACTGCCATCCAGAAGCGGGGCAGCTGAGTTTTGTTTGCCAGGGAAATGGGCCGTTGTTTGTGTTTGGGGGCCTGTGGCTGGGAGTGTTCGGCTGGTTCCTGAATATGTACAATACGCAGGATTGTTCCCAGATCCAAGGTGGCAGCAGTGCCATGTTGTGCTGGTGTGATAGTCCCAAGTGGCTCCTGCAATCTGCCATCCAGAAGTGGGGCAGCTGATTTTTGTTTGCCAGAGAAAAGGTCCGTGGTTTGTTTTTGGGGGCATATGGCTGAGAGTGGCCGGCTGGCCCCTGAAAATCCACGATACACAGGATGGTTCCCAGATCCAAGGTGGCACCTGTGCCAAGTCGGGCTGATTTGATAGTACTAAGTAGCTCCTGCAATCTGCCATGCAGAAGCGGGGCAGCTTACTTTTGTTTGCCAGGGAAACGGGCCGAGGTTTGTGTTTGGGGGCCTATGGCTGAGAGTGACCGGCTGGCTCCTGAAAAGCTACAATAGGCAGGATGGTGACCAGACCCATGGTGGCACCAGTGCCAAGTTGGGCTGGTTTGATAGTACCAAGTGGTTCCTGCAATCTGCCATCCAGAAGCAGGGCAGCTGAGTTTTGTTTGCCAGAGAAAAGGGCCTTGGTTTGTGTTTGGGGGCATATGGCTGGGTGTGGCCAGCTGGCTCCTTAAAATGCACGATATGCAACATGGCTCCCAGACCCAAGGTGGCACCAGTGCCAAGTTGGGCTGGTTTGATAGTACCAAGTGGCTCCTGCAATCTTCCATGATCACGTGGAGAAATACTTTCTGGTTTCAGCCTCATGCTCTTTCTTCTCTCCCTCAACTTCTCTATCACCTCTCATCTGGTTCACATGCGCTGTCTTCAAGGTCCACAGGCTACTTTTCACAGAATCTTCTGGCCTGATCAAGTAAGAATGATGAATAGAACAGAGCTGGGATCTATTTTCCAGTTTGGATAAAATGCATTCTGCACACAAATCCAAGGAGAACGGGCTGCCCCGATGCCCAGAAAATCTTTCACTCCTGCTAGTGTTCTACGTCAACCGCAACTTAGTCTGAAAGAAAAGCTTTTTCTCTGAGAGCATCTGAGAGGTTTGCATGAAGCACTGATATCTGACATATGCAATTTTGAATAGGAGAGGAAAAAGAAAATGGCAAGGAGTTTTTAATTTTAGTGGTTTCAATTTTAATTTCCGTGCACTTTTTCAAAACTTGTCAGCTCAAATGCCCATCAACATCTTTTAGTCATCTGTAAGTCAGTATTCATATAAAATGTGCTTCAAATCCAAAGAATTTCAAATTTGCACTCCAAGCTTCTATGCCTAGATTTATGATTTCCTACACATATTAGATGAAAGGAAGGCCTTTTTTACTGTGGGAGTGCTGGAACACTGGAACAGGTTGCCCAGAGAAGTTGTGGGTGTCCCATCCCTGAAAGTATTCAAGGTCACCTTGGACGGGGCTTGGAGCAGCAACAAAGGAGAAGCTTGATGGTAGAGAAACAAAGTTGGACTATAGAAGAAACTCGGATTGAAGTATAGGATCAAGTTTTCTCTCAGCTCTTGGGGTAAATTCAAAGTTGTACAAAATGACATTTATCTGTGCTATTCACTACTGTAACAGAAAGTTTCATGAAAACTGTACAGAAGATAGTAAATTTTAAAAGAGATAAGAATTACAGCATAAAATCCATGGGATAGGTTACAACATGAGACACTCTCTAAGAGAAAATCTCTGTGTTTCAGCACTTCATCAGGGTAAGATTTCATGAAGTGCCAAAGAAGGCGGCAAAATATCATTCGGGACATTATTTACTGGAATTCAGCCTGGCCATTAGTAGGAACTGCCTTTGAACATATCATGTAGATATACCACACACACTTTCCCTTCACTGAAAAATTACTGTTTACAACAAATAAGCAATTGACGATCAAAATTGATTGAAAGCATCTTAAACATGTCAAGTATTTCATTGTAGATGATCTGTGATCCAAATGCTTCTTCCACCTTCGAGTGGGACAGAAGAATTCTTCCATATCATGATGGTTTAAAATTGTATCAACCAATGTTTTCTGCTGAAAAGATATCATCTATTTTTTTCTATTTTTGGAAGAAAATATTCCTAGACATACAACAGGTGAGAACTAAGTAATTTTAAAGAAACAAATGAAATGAAAATATTCTGTAAATAGAATGAAATGAAAAGCTGTGTTTTAAATAGGAGCTAAATATTAAACAGAATTTTTGTACCAGGCATTTGAATTACTGCACCAGCTCTTTTGCCCATCAAGAGAGGCATTTAGCATTTCAGTCTTTTCCAAGGTGTTCATGATCTGCTATGCTGATCTCTGTGTGTGCCTAGGTGTGTGTGGAGGGGGGGGCATATGAAGGGGAGTGTGTATGTTTGCTTTACAATTGTTGTGGCAGATTCATGCCTCAGCTCCACATTTTGTTTTAAAAAGGTCACACCGAGTGGATATGAAGTTTACTATCAACAAGAGATCGATTCCCAAATCATCCATTTGACTCTCCCTTATAAATCATGTGCTTTGTTGCATATTTTATCAAATATACTTTCAAGCCAGATGGAGGAAGGAGGATGTGGGAATCCCTCCACCATCTTGCAACTTTTATGTAAGTAGGTTTTCAAGAAAATCATCATTTCTCTTTTAAATATGTCTGGAACAGGCATGATGGTAGTGTCAACCTGTTGGAGTTTTTGTTGCTGGAAGAAGTTGTACAAAAGGATTGGTTTTTACATTGACCAGTTACTGAATCAAGCGCAGGAATACATTGGAAATTTAGCTGGGGGTTCCTTTTCCCAGCAGACTACTTCTAGAACGAGCTTGTACACTGAAGCTGACTCTTTTGCTCTCTTTTTGTTTCTTTCCTATTTTCTTGGCTTCTTTGCCACTATCTAGACAATTTTGGAACTTTGTTCCCAACTAAAATGGTTTCAATAGTCTGATTGTGATCATACATTTTTACAAGGAATTTTTAAAATCTTTCCTCGAGTCCAGAAAGTCAAGGACTTAGATCTTTTTCTTCCCTTATCAATATTGCCATGAAATTGATAAATAAAGACCAACTCTTTATTTTTGTTTTTAACCCACGTAGATAATTCCCATCCATTAATCCATTTTGTGGACCAATAGCTGCCATTCTGATGGAAGCTGTCACTTCTTAACAATAGGCATTCTGTGACTATGTTGACAGCACTTTGGGTGAAGATCCTAACTGGTCTTAGATATACATAGGGAGAAATTTGCTCAGCCAGTGTCAGTCTTAAGCATGCGTATCAGAAGATCTTTCTAGAGCTGGGAATTTTCCCATGAAAGGGATTCAGTTAGGGAAGAGACACTTGTGCCAGAGTTTTACATTCTTCTTGAACACTGCTTAAGGAACTTAGATGCCATGTCCATTTGGATCTCTGTCTGCACAGAACTTTGTCATGCCAGTGCTTTGAAATGCATCTTGAAGAGAATTCACTAGCACAGAATGAAAGAGAGTGGAAGGGGTTGGTGGGGCTAACCAGGCCCAACCCCCCTGCCTAAACCAGGATACCTAGAGCCTCTTGCCCAGGATTCTATCTGGGTGTACTTTTAATGTCTTCAAAGATCCAGGCTCCACAATCTTTCTGGGCAGTCTGTGCCGTGGTTCAGTCACCCTGACAGTAAAGAAACATTTACTGATGTTCAAAGGCAATCTCCTGTATTTCAGTGTGTGCCCACTGCCTCTTGTCTTTACCCTCAGCATCACTGAAAAGACACTGATTCCCTCCCCTTTGCACTATTGCTTCCATATGTATGTGTGATGCCATGTAGAGGTATGTCAAAAACCTCCCTGAAGCCCAGGCAGATAATATTCCCTTCATCTACCAGTCAAGTTGATTCATCAGAGGAGTTTAAAGTGATGTTCAGCATGAAATTCCCCTGAAAAATCATGCTAACTACATTATTTGGTCATCTGTCATGTGCCTGGCAAGGATTTCCAGGAAGAGCTGCTTCATCAACTTCCTGGGGATAAAAAAGAGGCTGGCTGGTTTGTACTATGGCGAGTCCTCTTAATTGCCTTTTTTGAAGATGGGTGTCATATGCTAACATCCACTCTTTAGCCTCTCTTGTCGTCTACATCTTAGCAAAACGCTTTTCCACTATGTCTGGCTAGGAAAAACTGTGCCAGCACAGAAAACATCTCCCATCGTTTTCTAGAAGTTGCACGGATGTCTGCCAAGTGTTTGGCAGGAAGAAAAGAAAAGTTGTCCAAAACAGCTTCCAATCGAATGTTCCTGTGATTGGAAAAGTCAGGAGAGTGCAAAGGTACTGTTTTCTATCAGTTGGCAAGGTGCGCACACAATCCCAGTGTTGTACAGCTTGCTTCTTCACCTTCCCGAAGCTGCCGCTCTCGCCGGCTGCCGGAGCCCAAGAAGCGGCTTCTTCGCGCAAAGACGATTGTGCCGCTCACAGTGCTCTCCTTAGCGCGGCTTCTGCCGAAAGACGCCCGGCAGCGGCTCTTACCTCCGGAGAGCACCCTACCTTCGTCTTTAGCTCCTCTTCTCATCTACACCTCGGCAAAAAGCTTCTCCACTATGTCTGGCTAGGAAAAACTGTGCCAGCACAGAAAACATCTCCCATCGTGTTCTAGAAGTTGCACGGATGTCTGCCAAGTGTTTGGCAGGAAGAAAAGAAAAGTTGTCCAAAACAGCTTCCAATCGAATGTTCCTGTGATTGGAAAAGTCAGGAGAGTGCAAAGGTACTGTTTTCTATCAGTTGGCAAGGTGCGCACACAATCCCAGTGTTGTACAGCTTGCTTCTTCACCTTCCCGAAGCTGCCGCTCTCGCCGGCTGCCGGAGCCCAAGAAGCGGCTTCTTCGCGCAAAGACGATTGTGCCGCTCACAGTGCTCTCCTTAGCGCGGCTTCTGCCGAAAGACGCCCGGCAGCGGCTCTTACCTCCGGAGAGCATCCTACCTTCGTCTTTCGCGTCTTTTGTAGTCTACATCTTAGCAAAACGCTTTTCCACTATGTCTGGCTAGGAAAAACTGTGCCAGCACAGAAAACATCTCCCATCGTGTTCTAGAAGTTGCACGGATGTCTGCCAAGTGTTTGGCAGGAAGAAAAGAAAAGTTGTCCAAAACAGCTTCCAATCGAATGTTCCTGTGATTGGAAAAGTCAGGAGAGTGCAAAGGTACTGTTTTCTATCAGTTGGCAAGGTGCGCACACAATCCCAGTGTTGTACAGCTTGCTTCTTCACCTTCCCGAAGCTGCCGCTCTCGCCGGCTGCCGGAGCCCAAGAAGCGGCTTCTTCGCGCAAAGACGATTGTGCCGCTCACAGTGCTCTCCTTAGCGCGGCTTCTGCCGAAAGACGCCCGGCAGCGGCTCTTACCTCCGGAGAGCATCCTACCTTCGTCTTTAGCTCCTCTTCTCATCTACACCTCGGCAAAAAGCTTTTCCACTATGTCTGGCTAGGAAAAACTGTGCCAGCACAGAAAACATCTCCCATCGTGTTCTAGAAGTTGCACGGATGTCTGCCAAGTGTTTGGCAGGAAGAAAAGAAAAGTTGTCCAAAACAGCTTCCAATCGAATGTTCCTGTGATTGGAAAAGTCAGGAGAGTGCAAAGATACTGTTTTCTATCAGTTGGCAAGGTGCGCACACAATCCCAGTGTTGTACAGCTTGCTTCTTCACCTTCCCGAAGCTGCCGCTCTCGCCGGCTGCCGGAGCCCAAGAAGCGGCTTCTTCGCGCAAAGACGATTGTGCCGCTCACAGGGCTCTCCTTAGCGCGGCTTCTGCCGAAAGACGCCCGGCAGCGGCTCTTACCTCCGGAGAGCATCCTACCTTCGTCTTTCGCGTCTTTTGTAGTCTACATCTTAGCAAAACGCTTTTCCACTATGTCTGGCTAGGAAAAACTGTGCCAGCACAGAAAACATCTCCCATCGTGTTCTAGAAGTTGCACGGATGTCTGCCAAGTGTTTGGCAGGAAGAAAAGAAAAGTTGTCCAAAACAGCTTCCAATCGAATGTTCCTGTGATTGGAAAAGTCAGGAGAGTGCAAAGGTACTGTTTTCTATCAGTTGGCAAGGTGCGCACACAATCCCAGTGTTGTACAGCTTGCTTCTTCATCTTCCCGAAGCTGCCACTCTCAGGAGGTAAGAGCCGCTGCCGGGCGTCTTTCGGCAGAAGCTGCGCTAAGGAGAGCACTGTGAGCGGCACAATCGTCTTTGCGCGAAGAAGCCGCTTCTTGGGCTCCGGCAGCCGGCGAGAGCGGCAGCTTCGGGAAGGTGAAGAAGCAAGCTGTACAACACTGGGATTGTGTGCGCACCTTGCCAACTGATAGAAAACAGTACCTTTGCACTCTCCTGACTTTTCCAATCACAGGAACATTCGATTGGAAGCTGTTTTGGACAACTTTTCTTTTCTTCCTGCCAAACACTTGGCAGACATCCGTGCAACTTCTAGAACACGATGGGAGATGTTTTCTGTGCTGGCACAGTTTTTCCTAGCCAGACATAGTGGAAAAGCGTTTTGCTAAGATGTAGACTACAAAAGACGCGAAAGACGAAGGTAGGATGCTCTCCGGAGGTAAGAGCCGCTGCCGGGCGTCTTTCGGCAGAAGCCGCGCTAAGGAGAGCCCTGTGAGCGGCACAATCGTCTTTGCGCGAAGAAGCCGCTTCTTGGGCTCCGGCAGCCGGCGAGAGCGGCAGCTTCGGGAAGGTGAAGAAGCAAGCTGTACAACACTGGGATTGTGTGCGCACCTTGCCAACTGATAGAAAACAGTACCTTTGCACTCTCCTGACTTTTCCAATCACAGGAACATTCGATTGGAAGCTGTTTTGGACAACTTTTCTTTTCTTCCTGCCAAACACTTGGCAGACATCCGTGCAACTTCTAGAACACGATGGGAGATGTTTTCTGTGCTGGCACAGTTTTTCCTAGCCAGACATAGTGGAAAAGCGTTTTGCTAAGATGTAGACTACAAAAGACGCGAAAGACGAAGGTAGGATGCTCTCCGGAGGTAAGAGCCGCTGCCGGGCGTCTTTCGGCAGAAGCCGCGCTAAGGAGAGCACTGTGAGCGGCACAATCGTCTTTGCGCGAAGAAGCCGCTTCTTGGGCTCCGGCAGCCGGCGAGAGCGGCAGCTTCGGGAAGGTGAAGAAGCAAGCTGTACAACACTGGGATTGTGTGCGCACCTTGCCAACTGATAGAAAACAGTACCTTTGCACTCTCCTGACTTTTCCAATCACAGGAACATTCGATTGGAAGCTGTTTTGGACAACTTTTCTTTTCTTCCTGCCAAACACTTGGCAGACATCCGTGCAAATTCTAGAACACGATGGGAGATGTTTTCTGTGCTGGCACAGTTTTTCCTAGCCAGACATAGTGGAGAAGCTTTTTGCCGAGGTGTAGATGAGAAGAGGAGCTAAAGACGAAGGTAGGATGCTCTCCGGAGGTAAGAGCCGCTGCCGGGCGTCTTTCGGCAGAAGCCGCGCTAAGGAGAGCCCTGTGAGCGGCACAATCGTCTTTGCGCGAAGAAGCCGCTTCTTGGGCTCCGGCAGCCGGCGAGAGCGGCAGCTTCGGGAAGGTGAAGAAGCAAGCTGTACAACACTGGGATTGTGTGCGCACCTTGCCAACTGATAGAAAACAGTACCTTTGCACTCTCCTGACTTTTCCAATCACAGGAACATTCGATTGGAAGCTGTTTTGGACAACTTTTCTTTTCTTCCTGCCAAACACTTGGCAGACATCCGTGCAACTTCTAGAACACGATGGGAGATGTTTTCTGTGCTGGCACAGTTTTTCCTAGCCAGACATAGTGGAGAAGCTTTTTGCCGAGGTGTAGATGAGAAGAGGAGCTAAAGACGAAGGTAGGATGCTCTCCGGAGGTAAGAGCCGCTGCCGGGCGTCTTTCGGCAGAAGCCGCGCTAAGGAGAGCCCTGTGAGCGGCACAATCGTCTTTGCGCGAAGAAGCCGCTTCTTGGGCTCCGGCAGCCGGCGAGAGCGGCAGCTTCGGGAAGGTGAAGAAGCAAGCTGTACAACACTGGGATTGTGTGCGCACCTTGCCAACTGATAGAAAACAGTACCTTTGCACTCTCCTGACTTTTCCAATCACAGGAACATTCGATTGGAAGCTGTTTTGGACAACTTTTCTTTTCTTCCTGCCAAACACTTGGCAGACATCCGTGCAACTTCTAGAACACGATGGGAGATGTTTTCTGTGCTGGCACAGTTTTTCCTAGCCAGACATAGTGGAAAAGCGTTTTGCTAAGATGTAGACGACAAGAGAGGCTAAAGAGTGGATGTTAGCAAATGACACCCATCTTCAAAAAAGGCAATTAAGAGGACTCGCCATAGTACAAACCAGCCAGCCTCTTTTTTATCCCCAGGAAGTTGATGAAGCAGCTCTTCCTGGAAATCCTTGCCAGGCACATGACAGATGACCAAATAATGTAGTTAGCATGATTTTTCAGGGGAATTTCATGCTGAACATCACTTTAAACTCCTCTGATGAATCAACTTGACTGGTAGATGAAGGGAATATTATCTGCCTGGGCTTCAGGGAGGTTTTTGACATACCTCTACATGGCATCACACATACATATGGAAGCAATAGTGCAAAGGGGAGGGAATCAGTGTCTTTTCAGTGATGCTGAGGGAAAAGACAAGAGGCAGTGGGCACACACTGAAATACAGGAGATTGCCTTTGAACATCAGTAAATGTTTCTTTACTGTCAGGGTGACTGAACCACGGCACAGACTGCCCAGAAAGATTGTGGAGCCTGGATCTTTGAAGACATTAAAAGTACACCCAGATAGAATCCTGGGCAAGAGGCTCTAGGTATCCTGGTTTAGGCAGGGGGGTTGGGCCTGGTTAGCCCCACCAACCCCTTCCACTCTCTTTCATTCTGTGCTAGTGAATTCTCTTCAAGATGCATTTCAAAGCACTGGCATGACAAAGTTCTGTGCAGACAGAGATCCAAATGGACATGGCATCTAAGTTCCTTAAGCAGTGTTCAAGAAGAATGTAAAACTCTGGCACAAGTGTCTCTTCCCTAACTGAATCCCTTTCATGGGAAAATTCCCAGCTCTAGAAAGATCTTCTGATACGCATGCTTAAGACTGACACTGGCTGAGCAAATTTCTCCCTATGTATATCTAAGACCAGTTAGGATCTTCACCCAAAGTGCTGTCAACATAGTCACAGAATGCCTATTGTTAAGAAGTGACAGCTTCCATCAGAATGGCAGCTATTGGTCCACAAAATGGATTAATGGATGGGAATTATCTATGTGGGTTAAAAACAAAAATAAAGAGTTGGTCTTTATTTATCAATTTCATGGCAATATTGATAAGGGAAGAAAAAGATCTAAGTCCTTGACTTTCTGGACTCGAGGAAAGATTTTAAAAATTCCTTGTAAAAATGTATGATCACAATCAGACTATTGAAACCATTTTAGTTGGGAACAAAGTTCCAAAATTGTCTAGATAGTGGCAAAGAAGCCAAGAAAATAGGAAAGAAACAAAAAGAGAGCAAAAGAGTCAGCTTCAGTGTACAAGCTCGTTCTAGAAGTAGTCTGCTGGGAAAAGGAACCCCCAGCTAAATTTCCAATGTATTCCTGCGCTTGATTCAGTAACTGGTCAATGTAAAAACCAATCCTTTTGTACAACTTCTTCCAGCAACAAAAACTCCAACAGGTTGACACTACCATCATGCCTGTTCCAGACATATTTAAAAGAGAAATGATGATTTTCTTGAAAACCTACTTACATAAAAGTTGCAAGATGGTGGAGGGATTCCCACATCCTCCTTCCTCCATCTGGCTTGAAAGTATATTTGATAAAATATGCAACAAAGCACATGATTTATAAGGGAGAGTCAAATGGATGATTTGGGAATCGATCTCTTGTTGATAGTAAACTTCATATCCACTCGGTGTGACCTTTTTAAAACAAAATGTGGAGCTGAGGCATGAATCTGCCACAACAATTGTAAAGCAAACATACACACTCCCCTTCATATGCCCCCCCCTCCACACACACCTAGGCACACACAGAGATCAGCATAGCAGATCATGAACACCTTGGAAAAGACTGAAATGCTAAATGCCTCTCTTGATGGGCAAAAGAGCTGGTGCAGTAATTCAAATGCCTGGTACAAAAATTCTGTTTAATATTTAGCTCCTATTTAAAACACAGCTTTTCATTTCATTCTATTTACAGAATATTTTCATTTCATTTGTTTCTTTAAAATTACTTAGTTCTCACCTGTTGTATGTCTAGGAATATTTTCTTCCAAAAATAGAAAAAAATAGATGATATCTTTTCAGCAGAAAACATTGGTTGATACAATTTTAAACCATCATGATATGGAAGAATTCTTCTGTCCCTCTCGAAGGTGGAAGAAGCATTTGGATCACAGATCATCTACAATGAAATACTTGACATGTTTAAGATGCTTTCAATCAATTTTGATCGTCAATTGCTTATTTGTTGTAAACAGTAATTTTTCAGTGAAGGGAAAGTGTGTGTGGTATATCTACATGATATGTTCAAAGGCAGTTCCTACTAATGGCCAGGCTGAATTCCAGTAAATAATGTCCCGAATGATATTTTGCCGCCTTCTTTGGCACTTCATGAAATCTTACCCTGATGAAGTGCTGAAACACAGAGATTTTCTCTTAGAGAGTGTCTCATGTTGTAACCTATCCCATGGATTTTATGCTGTAATTCTTATCTCTTTTAAAATTTACTATCTTCTGTACAGTTTTCATGAAACTTTCTGTTACAGTAGTGAATAGCACAGATAAATGTCATTTTGTACAACTTTGAATTTACCCCAAGAGCTGAGAGAAAACTTGATCCTATACTTCAATCCGAGTTTCTTCTATAGTCCAACTTTGTTTCTCTACCATCAAGCTTCTCCTTTGTTGCTGCTCCAAGCCCCGTCCAAGGTGACCTTGAATACTTTCAGGGATGGGACACCCACAACTTCTCTGGGCAACCTGTTCCAGTGTTCCAGCACTCCCACAGTAAAAAAGGCCTTCCTTTCATCTAATATGTGTAGGAAATCATAAATCTAGGCATAGAAGCTTGGAGTGCAAATTTGAAATTCTTTGGATTTGAAGCACATTTTATATGAATACTGACTTACAGATGACTAAAAGATGTTGATGGGCATTTGAGCTGACAAGTTTTGAAAAAGTGCACGGAAATTAAAATTGAAACCACTAAAATTAAAAACTCCTTGCCATTTTCTTTTTCCTCTCCTATTCAAAATTGCATATGTCAGATATCAGTGCTTCATGCAAACCTCTCAGATGCTCTCAGAGAAAAAGCTTTTCTTTCAGACTAAGTTGCGGTTGACGTAGAACACTAGCAGGAGTGAAAGATTTTCTGGGCATCGGGGCAGCCCGTTCTCCTTGGATTTGTGTGCAGAATGCATTTTATCCAAACTGGAAAATAGATCCCAGCTCTGTTCTATTCATCATCCTTACTTCATCAGGCCAGAAGATTCTGTGAAAAGTAGCCTGTGGACCTTGAAGACAGCGCATGTGAACCAGATGAGAGGTGATAGAGAAGTTGAGGGAGAGAAGAAAGAGCATGAGGCTGAAACCAGAAAGTATTTCTCCACGTGATCATGGAAGATTGCAGGAGCCACTTGGTACTATCAAACCAGCCCAACTTGGCACTTGTGCCACCTTGGGTCTGGGAGCCATGTTGCATATCGTGCATTTTAAGGAGCCAGCTGGCCACACCCAGCCATATGCCCCCAAACACAAACCAAGGCCCTTTTCTCTGGCAAACAAAACTCAGCTGCCCTGCTTCTGGATGGCAGATTGCAGGAACCACTTGGTACTATCAAACCAGCCCAACTTGGCACTGGTGCCACCATGGGTCTGGTCACCATCCTGCCTATTGTAGCTTTTCAGGAGCCAGCCGGTCACTCTCAGCCATAGGCCCCCAACACAAACCTCGGCCCGTTTCCCTGGCAAACAAAAGTAAGCTGCCCCGCTTCTGCATGGCAGATTGCAGGAGCTACTTAGTACTATCAAATCAGCCCGACTTGGCACAGGTGCCACCTTGGATCTGGGAACCATCCTGTGTATCGTGGATTTTCAGGGGCCAGCCGGCCACTCTCAGCCATATGCCCCCAAAAACAAACCACGGACCTTTTCTCTGGCAAACAAAAATCAGCTGCCCCACTTCTGGATGGCAGATTGCAGGAGCCACTTGGGACTATCACACCAGCACAACATGGCACTGCTGCCACCTTGGATCTGGGAACAATCCTGCGTATCGTACATATTCAGGAACCAGCCGAACACTCCCAGCCACAGGCCCCCAAACACAAACAACGGCCCTTTTCTCTGGCAAACAAAACTCAACTGCCCCTCTTCTGGATGGCAAATTGCAGGACGCACTTGGTACTACAAAAAGAGCCCGACTTGGCAGTGGTGCCACCTTGGCTCTGGGAACCATCCTGCGTATCGAGCATTTTAAGGAGCCAGCCGGCAATTCCCAGCCGTATGCCCCAAAAAGAAACCATGGACCTTTTCTCTGGCAAAAAAAACTCAGCTGTCCCGCTTCTGGATGGCAGATTGCAGGAGTGACTTTGAACCATACAACCAGCCTTACTTGGCACTGGTGCCACCTTGGATCTGGGAACCATCCTGCCTATCGTTGATTTTCAGGGGCCAGCCGGCCACTCTCAGCCATAGGCCCCCAAACACAAACCACAGCCCTTTTCTCTAGCAAACAAAATTCAACTGCCCCGCTTCTGGATGGCAAATTGCAGGAGCCACTGGGTACTACAAAAACAGCCTGACTTGGCACTGGTGCCACCTTGCGTCTGGTTACCATGCGGCGTATCGTGCATTTTAAGGAGCCAGGTGGCCACTCCCAGCCATATGCCCCCAAACACAACCCACGGCCCTTTTCTCTGGCAAACAAAACTCAGCTGCCCCGCTTCTGGATGGCAGATTGCAGGAGACACTTGGTACTATCAAACCAGCCCGACTTGGCACTGGTGCCACCTTGGGTCTGGGAACCATCCTGCGTATTGTGGATTGTCAGGAGACAGCCGACCACTCTCGGCCACAGAGCCCAATCAAAAACAAAGGTCCGTTTCCCTGGCAAAAAAAACTCAGCTGCCCCGCTTCTGGATGGGAGATTGCAGGAGGCACTTGACACTGTCAAACGAGCCCCACTTGGCACTGGTGCCACCTTGGGTCTGGGAACCATGCTGCGTATCGTGGATTTTCAGGAGCCAGCCGGCCACTGCCAGCCACAGGCCCCCAAACACAAACCACAGCCTTTTTCTCTGGCAAACAAAACTCAGCTGCCCCGCTTCTGGATGGCAGATTGCAGGAGCCACTTGGTACTATCAAACCAGCCCGACTTGGCACTGGTGCCACCTTGGGTCTGGGAACCATCCTGCCTATCGTGGATTTTAAGGAGCCAGCCGGCTACTCCCAGCCACAGGCCCCCAACAAAAACCACGGCCCTTTTTTCTCGCAAACAAAACTTAGCTGCCTCACTTCTGGATGGCAGATTGCAGGAGCCACTTGGTACTATCAAACCAGCCCGACTTGGCACTGGTGCCACCTTGGGTCTGGGAACCATCCTGCGTATCGTGGATTCTAAGGAGCCAGCTGGCC
Organism: Melospiza melodia melodia; assembly: GCF_035770615.1. Lineage (NCBI taxonomy): Eukaryota > Metazoa > Chordata > Aves > Passeriformes > Passerellidae > Melospiza > Melospiza melodia. The sequence continues at coordinate 89,063,931 of NC_086196.1, read as the reverse complement.
ACTCCCAGCCACAGGCCCCCAAACAAAATCAACGGCGCTGTTCCCTGGAAAACAAAACACGCCTGCCAACTTTTTGATGGAGTTTGCAGGAGCCACTTGGTACTATCAAACCAGCCCGACTTGGCACTGGTGCCACCTTGGGTCTGGGAAACATCCTGCGTATCGTGGATTCTTAGGAGCCAGCCGGCCACTCCTAGCCACAGGCCCCCAAACAAAAACCTAGGCCTATTTCTCTGGCAAACAAAAGTAAGCTGCCCTGCTTCTGGATGGCAGATTGCAGGAGACACTTGGTACTATCAAACCAGCCCGACTTGGCACTGGTGCCACCTTGGATCTGGGAACCATGCTCTGTATCGTGGATATTCAGGGGCCAGCCGGCCACTCTCAGCCATATGTCCCCAAACAGAAACCTCGGCCCGTTTCTCTGGCAAACAAAACTCAACTGCCCCTCTTCTGGATGGCAAATTGCAGGATGAACTTGATACTAAAACCGCAGGCCGACTTGGTAGTGGTGACACCTTGGGCCTGGGAACCATCATGCGTATCGAGCATTTTAAGGAGCCAGCCGGCCACTCCCAGCAATATGCCCCCAAAAACAATCCACGGAATTTTCCTCTGGCAAACAAAAATCAGCTGCCTCGCTTCTGGATGGCAGATTGCAGGAGCCACTTTGCACCATCAAACCAGCCCGACTTGGCACTGGTGCCACATTGCATCTGGGAACCATGCTGCCTAGCGTGGATTTTCAGGAGCCAGCCGGCCACTCTCAGCTATATGCCCCCAAACAAAACCCACGGCCCGTTTCCCTGGCAAACAAAATTAAGCTGCCCCGCTTCTGGATGGCAGATTGCAGGACGCACTTGGTAGTATCAAACCAGCTAAACTTGGCACTGGTGCCACCTTGGGTCTGGGAACCATCCTGCGTATCGTGGGTTCAAAGGAGCCAGCCAGTCACTCCCAGCCACAGGCCCCCAAATACAAACAATGTCGCTTTTCCCTGGAAAACAAAACTCGCCTGCCAACTTTTTGATGGCAGATTGCAGGAGCCACTTGGTACTATCAAACCAGCCCAACTTGGCACTGGTGCCACCATGGGTCTGGTAACCATCCTGCCTATTGTAGCTTTCCAGGAGCCAGCCGGTCACTCCCAGCCATAGGTCCCCAGTCACAAACCTCGGCCCGTTTCCCTGGCAAACAAAAGTAAGCTACCCCGCTTCTGGATGGCAGATTGCAGGAGCCACTTGGTACTATCAAACCAGCCCAACTTGGCACTGGTGCCACCTTGGGTCTGGGAACCATGCTGCGTAACACAGATTCTAAGGCGCCAGTCGGCCACTACGAGCCACAAGCCCCCAAACACAAACAACGGCGCTATTCTCTGGCAAACAAAACTCAACTGCCCCTCTTCTGGATGGCAAATTGCAGGACGCACTTGGTACTATAAAAACAGCCCGACTTGGCACTGGTGCCCCCTTGGGTCTGGGAACCATCCTGCGTATCGATCTTTTTAATGAGACAGCCGGCCGCTCCCAGCCATATGCCCCCAAACACAACCCACGGCCCTTTTCTCTGGCAAACAAAACTCAACTGCACCGCTTCTGGATGGCAGATTGCAGGAGCCACTTGGTACTATCAAACCAGCCCGACTTGGCACTGGTGCCACCTTGGGTCTGGGAACCATCCTGCGTATTGTGGGTTGTCAGGAGCCAGCCGAACACTCTCGGCCACAGACCCCAATTAAAAACAACGGCCCGTTTCACAGGCAAACAAAACTCAGCTGCCCCGCTTCTGGATGGGAGATTGCAGGAGGCACTTGACACTGTGAAACCAGCCCCACTTGGCACTGGTGCCACCTTGGGTCTGGGAACCATGCTGCGTATCATGGATTTTCAGGAGCCAGCCGGCCACTCCCAGCCACAGGCCCCCAAACACAAACCACAGCCTTTTTGTCTGGCAAACAAAATTCAGCTGCCCCGCTTCTGGATGGCAGATTGCAGGAGCCACTTGGGACTATCACACCAGCACAACATGGCACTGCTGCCACCTTGGATCTGGGAACCATCCTTCCTATCGTGGATTTTCAGGGGCCAGCCGGTCACTCTCAGCCATAGGCCCCAAACACAAACCACGGCCCTTTTCTCTGGAAAACAAAACTCAACTGCCCCTCTTCTGGATGGCAGATTGCAGGAGCCACTGGGTACTATGAAACCAGCCCTACTTGGCACTGATGCCACCTTGGGTCTGGGAACCATGCTGCGTATCATGGATTTTCAGGAGCCAGCCGGCCACTGCCAGCCACAGGCCCCGAAACACAAACAACAGCCTTTTTCTCTGGCAAACAAAATTCAGCTGCCCCGCTACTGGATGGCAGATTGCAGGAGCCACTTGGTACTATCAAACCAGCCCAACTTGGCACTGGTGCCACCTTGGGTCTGGGAACCATGCTGCGTAACACAGATTCTAAGGCGCCAGTCGGCCACTACGAGCCACAAGCCCCCAAACACAAACAACGGCGCTATTCTCTGGCAAACAAAACTCAACTGCCCCTCTTCTGGATGGCAAATTGCAGGACGCACTTGGTACTATAAAAACAGCCCGACTTGGCACTGGTGCCCCCTTGGGTCTGGGAACCATCCTGCGTATCGATCTTTTTAATGAGACAGCCGGCCACTCCCAGCCATATGCCCCCAAACACAACCCACGGCCCTTTTCTCTGGCAAACAAAACTCAACTGCACCGCTTCTGGATGGCAGATTGCAGGAGCCACTTGGTACTATCAAACCAGCCCGACTTGGCACTGGTGCCACCTTGGGTCTGGGAACCATCCTGCGTATTGTGGGTTGTCAGGAGCCAGCCGAACACTCTCGGCCACAGACCCCAATTAAAAACAACGGCCCGTTTCACAGGCAAACAAAACTCAGCTGCCCCGCTTCTGGATGGGAGATTGCAGGAGGCACTTGACACTGTGAAACCAGCCCCACTTGGCACTGGTGCCACCTTGGGTCTGGGAACCATGCTGCGTATCATGGATTTTCAGGAGCCAGCCGGCCACTCCCAGCCACAGGCCCCCAAACACAAACCACAGACTTTTTGTCTGGCAAACAAAATTCAGCTGCCCCGCTTCTGGATGGCAGATTGCAGGAGCCACTTGGGACTATCACACCAGCACAACATGGCACTGCTGCCACCTTGGATCTGGGAACCATCCTTCCTATCGTGGATTTTCAGGGGCCAGCCGGTCACTCTCAGCCATAGGCCCCAAACACAAACCACGGCCCTTTTCTCTGGAAAACAAAACTCAACTGCCCCTCTTCTGGATGGCAGATTGCAGGAGCCACTGGGTACTATGAAACCAGCCCTACTTGGCACTGATGCCACCTTGGGTCTGGGAACCATGCGGCGTATCATGGATTTTCAGGAGCCAGCCGGCCACTGCCAGCCACAGGCCCCGAAACACAAACAACAGCCTTTTCCTCTGGCAAACAAAATTCAGCTGCCCCGCTTCTGGATGGCAGATTGCAGGAACCACTTGGTACTAACAAACCAGCCCGACTTGGCACTGATGCCACCTTGGGTCTGGGAACCATCCTGCGTATCGTGGATTCAAAGGAGCCAGCTGGCCAGTCCCAGCCACAGGCCCCAAAACACACACAACGGTGCTTTTCCCTGGAAAACAAAACTCGCCTGCCAAACTTTTGATGGCAGATTGCAGGAGCCACTTGGTATTATCAAACCAGCCCAACTTGGCACTGGTGCCACCATGGGTCTGGTCACCATCCTGCCTATCGTAGCTTTTCAGGAGCCAGCCAGCCACCCCCAGCCAGAGGCCCCCAGACAAATATTTCGGCCCGTTTCCCTGGCAAACAAAAGTAAGCTGCCCCGCTTCTGGATGGCAGATTGCAGGAGCCACTTTGCACCATCAAACCAGCCCAACTTGGCACTGGTGCCAACTCAGGTCTGGGAACCATCCTGCGTATCGTGGGTTCTAAGGAGCCAGCTGGCCACTCCCAACCACAGGCCCCCAAACACAAACAACGGCGCTTTTCCCTGGAAAACAAAACTCGCCTGCCAACTTTTTGATGGCAGATTGCAGGAGCCACTTGGTACTATCAAACCAGCCCAACTTGGCACTGGTGCCACCATGGGTCTGGTCACCATCCTGCCTATCGTAGCTTTTCAGGAGCCAGCCGGTCACTCGCAGCCATAGGCCCCCAGACACAAACCTCGGCCCGTTTCCCTGGCAAACAAAAGTAAGCTGCCCCGCTTCTGCATGGCAGATTGCAGGAGCTACTTAGTACTATCAAACCAGCCCGACTTGGCACTGGTGACACCTCTGGTCTGGGAACCATCCTGCCTATCGTGGATTTTCAGGGGCCAGCCGGCCACTCTCAGCCATATGCCCCAAAAACAAACCACGGCCCTTTTCTCTGGCAAACAAAACTCAACTGCCCCTCTTCTGGATGGCAAATTTTAGGACGCACTTTGTACTACGAAAACCGCCCGACGTGGCACTGGTGCCACCTTGTGTCAGGGAACCATCCTGCATATCGAGCTTTTTAAGGAGCCAGCCGGCCACGCCCAGCCATATACCCCCAAAAACAAACCACGGACCATTTCTCTTGGAAAAAAAAATCCGCTGCCCCGCGTCTGTATGGCAGATTGCAGGAGCCACTTTGCACCATCAAACCAGCCCGACTTGGCACTGGTGCCACCTTGGGTCTGGGAACAATCCTGCATATCGTGGATTCTAAGGAGCCAGCCGGCCACTCCCTGCCACAGGCCCCCAAACACAAACAACGGCGCTTTTCCCTGGAAAACAAAACTCGCCTGCCAGCTTTTTGATGGCAGATTGCAGGAGCCACTTGGTACTATCAAATCATCCCAACTTGGCACTGGTGCCACTATGGGTCTGGGAACCATCCTGCCTATTGTAGCATTTCAGGAGCCAGCCGGTCACTCCCAGCCATAGGCCCCCAGACACAAACCTCGGACCGTTTCCCTGGCAAACAAAATTAAGCTGCCCCGATTCTGGATGGCAGATTGCAGGAGCCACTTGGTTGTGTCAAACCAGCCCGACTTGGCACTGGTGCCACCTTGGGTCTGGGAACCATCCTGCGTAACGTGGATTCTAAGCAGCCACCCGGCCACTCTGAGCCACAGGCCCCCAAACACAAACAACGGCGCTTTTCCCTGGAAAACAAAACTCGCCTGCCAAATTTGATGGCAGATTGCAGGAGCCACTTGGTACTATCAAACCAGCCCAACTTGGCACTGGTGCCACCATGGGTCTGGTCACCATCCTGCCTATCGTAGCTTTTCAGGAGCCAGCCGGTCACTCCCAGCCATAGGCCCCCAGACACAAAGCTCGGCCCGTTTCCCTGGCAAACAAAAGTAAGCTGCCCCGCTTCTGGATGGCAGATTGCAGGAACCACTTGGTACTATCAAACCAGCCCGACTTGGCACTGGTGCCACCTCTGGTCTGGGAACCATCCTGCGTATCGTGGATTCTAAGGAGCCAGCTGGCCACTCCCAGCCACAGGCCCCCAAACACAAACAACGGCGCTTTTCCCTGGAAAACAAAACTCGCCTGCCAAGTTTTTGATGGCAGATTGCAGGAGCCACTTGGTACCATCAAACCAGCCCAACTTGGCACTGGTGCCGCCATGGGTCTTGTCACCATCCTGCCTATCGTAGCTTTTCAGGAGCCAGCCGGTCACTCCCAGCCATAGGACCCCAGACAAAAACCTCGGCCCGTTTCCCTGGAAAACAAAAGTAAGCTGCCCCGCTTCTGGATGGCAGATTGTAGGACGCATTTGTTACTATCAAACCCGCCCGACTTGGCACTGGTGCCACCACTGGTCTGGGAACCATCCTGCGTATCGTGGATTCTAAAGAGCCAGCCGGCCACTCCCAGCCACAGGCACCCATACACAAACAACGGCACTTTTCCCTGGAAAACAAAACTCGCCTGCCAACATTTTGATGGCAGATTGCAGGAGCCACTTGGTACTATCAAACCAGCCCAACTTGGCACTGCTGCCACCATGGGTCTGGTCACCATCCTGCCTATCGTAGCTTTTCAGGAGCCAGCCGGTCACTCCCAGCCATAGGCCCCCAGACAAAAACCTCGGCCCGTTTCCCTGGCAAACAAAAGTAAGCTGCCCCGCTTCTGGATGGCAGATTGCAGGATCCACTTGGTACTATCAAACCAGCCCGACTTGGCACTGGTGCCACGACAAGTCTGGGAACCATCCTGCGTATCGTGGATTCTAATGAGCCAGCCGGCCACTCCCAGCCACAGGCCCCCAAACAAAAACAACGGCGCTTTTCCCTGGAAAACAAAACTTGCCTGCCAACTTTTTGATGGCAGATTGCAGGAGCCACTTGGTACCATCAAACCAGCCCAACTTGGCACTGGTGCCACCTTGGGTCTGGTCACCATCCTGCCTATCGTAGCTTTTCAGGAGCCAGCCGGTCACTCCCAGCCATAGGCCCCCAGACACAAACCTCGGCCCGTTTCCCTGGCAAACAAAAGTAAGCTGCCCCGCTTCTGGATGGCAGATTGCAGGAGCCACTTTGCACCATCAAACTATCCCGACTAGGCACTGGTGCCACCTTGGGTCTGGGAACCATCCTGCGTATGGTGGATTCTAAGGAGCCAGCCGGCCACTCCCAGCCACAGGCCCCTAAACACATCAACGGCGCTTTTCCCTGGAAAACAAAACTCGCCTGCCAAACTTTTGATGGCAGATTGCAGGAGCCACTTGGTACTATCAAACCAGCCCAACTTGGGACTGGTGCCACCATGGGTCTGGTCACCATCCTGGCTATCGTAGCTTTTCAGGAGCCAGCCGGTCACTCGCAGCCATAGGCCCCCAGACACAAACCTCGGCCCGTTTCCCTGGCAAACAAAAGTAAGCTGCCCTGCTTCTGGATGGCAGATTGCAGGAACCACTTGGTACTATCAAACCAGCAAAACTTGGCACTGGTGCCACCTTGGGTCTGGATACCATGGTGCGTATCGTGGATTCTAAGGAGCCAGCCGGCCACTCCCAGCCACAGGCCCCCAAACAAAAACAACGGCGCTTTTCCCTGGAAAACAAAACTCGCCTACCAACGTTTTGATGGCAGATTGCAGGAGCCACTTGGTACTATCAAACCAGCCCAACTTGGCACTGGTGCCACCATGGGTCTGGTCACCATCCTGCCTATCGTAACTTTTCAGGAGCCAGCCGGTCACTCCCAGCCATAGGCCCCCAGACACAAAGCTCGGCCCGTTTCCCTGGCAAAGGAAATTAAGCTGCCCCGCTTCTGGATGGCAGATTGCAGGAGCCACTTGGTACTATCAAACCAGCCCGACTTGGCACTGGTGCCACCTCTGGTCTGGGAACCATCCTGCGTATCGTGGATTCTAAGGAGCCAGTCGGCCACTCCCAAGCCACAGGCCCCCAAACACAAACAACGGCCCGTTTCCGTGGCAAACAAAATTAAGCTGCCCCGCTTCTGGATGGCAGATTGCAGGAGCCACTTGGTACTATCAAACCAGCCCGACTTGGCACTGGTGCCACCTCTGGTCTGGGAACCATCCTGCGTATTGTGGTTTCTAAGGAGCCAGCCGGCCACTCCCAACCACAGGCCCCCAAACACAAACAACGGCGCTTTTCCCTGGAAAACAAAACTCGCCTGCCAACGTTTTGATGGCAGATTGCAGGAGCCACTTGGTACTATCAAACCAGCCCAACTTGGCACTGGTGCCACCATGGGTCTTGTCACCATCCTGCCTATCGTAGCTTTCAGGAGCCAGCCGGTCACTGCCTGCCATAGGCCCCGAGACACAAACCTCGGCCCGTTTCCCTGGAAAACAAAAGTAAGCTGCCCCGCTTCTGGATGGCAGATTGCAGGAGCCACTTGGTACTATCAAACCAGCCCGACTTGGCACTGGTGCCACCTCTGGTCTGGGAACCATCCTGCGTATCGTGGATTTTATGGAGCCAGCCGGTCAGTCCCAGCCATAGGCCCCCAAACACAAACAACGATCCGTTTCCCTGGCAAACAAAAGTAAGCTGCCCCGCTTCTGGATGGCAGATTGCAGGAACCACTTGGTAGTATCAAACCAGCCCAACTTGGCACTGGTGCCACCTCTGGTCTGGGAACCATCCTGCGTATCGTGGTTTCTAAGGAGCCAGCCGGCCACTCCCAACCATAGACCCCCAGACACAAACCTCGGCCCGTTTCCCTGGAAAACAAAAGTAAGCTACCCCGATTCTGGATGGCAGATTGCAGGAGCCACTTGGTACTATCAAATCAGCCCAACTTGGCACTGGTGCCACCATGGGTCTGGTAAACATCCTGCCTATCGTAGCTTTTCAGGAGCCAGCCGGCCACTCTCAGCCATATGCCCCCAAAAACAAACCACGGCCCTTTTCTCTGGCAAACAAAACTCAACTGCCCCTCTTCTGGATGGCAAATTTTAGGACGCACTTTGTACTACGAAAACCGCCCGACGTGGCACTGGTGCCACCTTGTGTCAGGGAACCATCCTGCATATCGAGCTTTTTAAGGAGCCAGCCGGCCACGCCCAGCCATAAACCCCCAAAAACAAACCACGGACCATTTCTCTTGGAAACAAAAATCCGCTGCCCCGCGTCTGGATGGCAGATTGCAGGAGCCACTTTGCACCATCAAACCAGCCCGACTTGGCACTGGTGCCACCTTGGGTCTGGGAACAATCCTGCATATCGTGGATTCTAAGGAGCCAGCCGGCCACTCCCAGCCACAGGCCCCCAAACACAAACAACGGCGCTTTTCCCTGGAAAACAAAATTCGCCTGCCAACTTTTTGATGGCAGATTGCAGGAGCCACTTGGTACTATCAAATCATCCCAACTTGGCACTGGTGCCACTATGGGTCTGGGAACCATCCTGCCTATTGTAGCATTTCAGGAGCCAGCCGGTCACTCCCAGCCATAGGCCCCCAGACACAAACCTCGGACCGTTTCCCTGGCAAACAAAATTAAGCTGCCCCGATTCTGGATGGCAGATTGCAGGAGCCACTTGGTTGTGTCAAACCAGCCCGACTTGGCACTGGTGCCACCTTGGGTCTGGGAACCATCCTGCGTATCGTGGATTCTAAGCAGCCACCCGGCCACTCTGAGCCACAGGCCCCCAAACAAAAACTACGGTGCTTTTCCCTGGAAAACAAAACTCGCCTGCCAACTTTTTGATGGCAGATTGCAGGAGCCACTTGGTACTATCAAACCAGCCCAACTTGGCACTGGTGCCACGTCTGGTCTGGGAACCATCCTGCCTATCGTAGCTTTTCAGGAGCCAGCCGGTCACTCCCAGCCATAGACCCCCAGACACAAACCTCGGCCCGTTTCCCTGGCAAACAAAAGTAAGCTGCCCCGCTTTTGGATGGCAGATTGCAGGAGCCACGTTGCACCATCAAACCAGCCCCACGTGGCACTGGTGCCACCTTGGGTCTGGGAACAAGTTGGGCTGGTTTGATAGTACCAAGTGGCTCCTGCAATCTGCCATCCAGAAGCGGGACAGCTTACTTTTGTTTCCCAGGGAAACGGGCCGAGGTATTTGTCTGGGGGCCTATGGCTGGGAGTGACCGGCTGACTACTGAAAAGCCACGATAGGCAGGATGGTTACCAGACTCATGGTGCCACCAGTGCCAAGTCGGGCTGCTTTGATAATACTAAATAGCTCCTGCAATCTGCCATCCAGACGCGGGGCAGCGGATTTTTGTTTGCTGGAGAAAAGTTCCGTGGTTTTTTTTTTGGGGGTATATGACTGGACGTGGCCGGCTGGCTCCTTAAAAAGCTCTATACGCAGGATTGTTCCCTGACCCAAGGTGGCATCAGTGCCAAGTCGGGCTGTTTTCGTAGTACCAAGTGCGTCCTGCAATTTGCCATCCAGAAGCGGGGCAGCCTACTTTTGTTTGCCAGGGAAACGTGCCGAGGTATTTGTCTGGGGGCCTATGGCTGGGAGTGAGCGGCTGGCTCCTGAAAAGCTACGATAGGCAGGATGGTGACCAAACCCATGGTGGCACCAGTGCCAAGTTGGGCTGGTTTGATAGTACCAAGTGGCTCCTGCAATCTGCCATCAAGAAGTTGGCAGGCGAGTTTTGTTTTCCAGGGAAAAGCGCCGTTGTTTTTGTTTAGAGGCCTGTGGCTGGGAGTGGCCGCCTGTCCTCGTAGAATCTACGTTACGCAGCATGGTTCCCAGAGCCAAGGTGGCACCAGGGCCAAGTCGGGCTGGTTTGTAAGTACCAAGTGCATCCTGCAATCTGCCATCCAAAAGCGGGGCAGCTTACTTTTGTTTGCCAGGGAAACGGGCCGAGGTTTGTGTCCGGGGGCCTATGGCAGGGAGTGACCGGCTGGCTCCTGAAAAGCTACGATAGGCAGGATGTTTACCAGACCCATGGTGGCACCAGTGCCAAGTTGGGCTGATTTGATAGTACCAAGTGGCTCCTGCAATCTGCCATCCAGAATCGGGGTAACTTACTTTTGTTTTCCAGGGAAACGGGCCGAGGTTTGTGTCTGGGGGTCTATGGCTGGGAGTGACCGGCTGGCTCCTGAAAAGCTACAATAGGCAGGATGGTTCCCAGACCAGAGGTGGCACCAGTGCCAAGTTGGGCTGGTTTGATAGTACCAAGTGGCTCCTGCAATCTGCCATCAAAAAGTTGGCAGGCGAGTTTTGTTTTCCAGGGAAAAGCGCCGTTGTTTGTGTTTGGGGGCCTGTGGCTCAGAGTGGCCGGGTGGCTGCTTAGAATCCACGTTACGCAGGATGGTTCCCAGACCCAAGGTGGCACCAGTGCCAAGTCGGGCTGGTTTGACACAACCAAGTGGCTCCTGCAATCTGCCATCCAGAATCGGGGCAGCTTAATTTTGTTTGCCAGGGAAACGGTCCGAGGTTTGTGTCTGGGGGCCTATGGCTGGGAGTGACCGGCTGGCTCCTGAAATGCTACAATAGGCAGGATGGTTCCCAGACCCATAGTGGCACCAGTGCCAAGTTGGGATGATTTGATAGTACCAAGTGGCTCCTGCAATCTGCCATCAAAAAGCTGGCAGGCGAATTTTGTTTTCCAGGGAAAAGCGCCGTTGTTTGTGTTTGGGGGCCTGTGGCAGGGAGTGGCCGGCTGGCTCCTTAGAATCCACGATATGCAGGATTGTTCCCAGACCCAAGGTGGCACCAGTGCCAAGTCGGGCTGGTTTGATGGTGCAAAGTGGCTCCTGCAATCTGCCATACAGACGCGGGGCAGCGGATTTTTGTTTCCAAGAGAAATGGTCCGTGGTTTGTTTTTGGGGGTATATGGCTGGGCGTGGCCGGCTGGCTCCTTAAAAAGCTCGATATGCAGGATGGTTCCCTGACACAAGGTGGCACCAGTGCCACGTCGGGCGGTTTTCGTAGTACAAAGTGCGTCCTAAAATTTGCCATCCAGAAGAGGGGCAGTTGAGTTTTGTTTGCCAGAGAAAAGGGCCGTGGTTTGTTTTTGGGGCATATGGCTGAGAGTGGCCGGCTGGCCCCTGAAAATCCACGATAGGCAGGATGGTTCCCAGACCAGAGGTGTCACCAGTGCCAAGTCGGGCTGGTTTGATAGTACTAAGTAGCTCCTGCAATCTGCCATGCAGAAGCGGGGCAGCTTACTTTTGTTTGCCAGGGAAACGGGCCGAGGTTTGTGTCTGGGGGCCTATGGCTGGGAGTGACCGGCTGGCTCCTGAAAAGCTACGATAGGCAGGATGGTGACCAGACCCATGGTGGCAGCAGTGCCAAGTTGGGCTGGTTTGATAGTACCAAGTGGCTCCTGCAATCTGCCATCAAAAAGTTGGCAGGCGAGTTTTGTTTTCCAGGGAAAAGCGCCGTTGTTTGTGTTTGGGGGCCTGTGGCTGGGAGTGGCCAGCTGGCTCCTTAGAACCCACGATACGCAGGATGGTTCCCAGACCTGAGTTGGCACCAGTGCCAAGTTGGGCTGGTTTGATAGTACCAAGTGGCTCCTGCAATCTGCCATCCAGAAGCGGGGCAGCTTACTTTTGTTTGCCAGGGAAACGGGCCGAAATATTTGTCTGGGGGCCTCTGGCTGGGGGTGGCTGGCTGGCTCCTGAAAAGCTACGATAGGCAGGATGGTGACCAGACCCATGGTGGCACCAGTGCCAAGTTGGGCTGGTTTGATAATACCAAGTGGCTCCTGCAATCTGCCATCAAATGTTTGGCAGGCGAGTTTTGTTTTCCAGGGAAAAGCACCGTTGTGTGTGTTTTGGGGCCTGTGGCTGGGACTGGCCAGCTGGCTCCTTTGAATCCACGATACGCAGGATGGTTCCCAGACCCAAGGTGGCATCAGTGCCAAGTCGGGCTGTTTTGTTAGTACCAAGTGGTTCCTGCAATCTGCCATCCAGAAGCGGGGCAGCTGAATTTTGTTTGCCAGAGAAAAAGGCTGTTGTTTGTGTTTCGGGGCCTGTGGCTGGCAGTGGCCGGCTGGCTCCTGAAAATCCATGATACGCAGCATGGTTCCCAGACCCAAGGTGGCATCAGTGCCAAGTAGGGCTGGTTTCATAGTACCCAGTGGCTCCTGCAATCTGCCATCCAGAAGAGGGGCAGTTGAGTTTTGTTTTCCAGAGAAAAGGGCCGTGGTTTGTGTTTGGGGCCTATGGCTGAGAGTGACCGGCTGGCCCCTGAAAATCCACGATAGGAAGGATGGTTCCCAGATCCAAGGTGGCAGCAGTGCCATGTTGTGCTGGTGTGATAGTCCCAAGTGGCTCCTGCAATCTGCCATCCAGAAGCGGGGCAGCTGAATTTTGTTTGCCAGACAAAAAGTCTGTGGTTTGTGTTTGGGGGCCTGTGGCTGGGAGTGGCCGGCTGGCTCCTGAAAATCCATGATACGCAGCATGGTTCCCAGACCCAAGGTGGCACCAGTGCCAAGTGGGGCTGGTTTCACAGTGTCAAGTGCCTCCTGCAATCTCCCATCCAGAAGCGGGGCAGCTGAGTTTTGTTTGCCTGTGAAACGGGCCGTTGTTTTTAATTGGGGTCTGTGGCCGAGAGTGTTCGGCTGGCTCCTGACAACCCACAATACGCAGGATGGTTCCCAGACCCAAGGTGGCACCAGTGCCAAGTCGGGCTGGTTTGATAGTACCAAGTGGCTCCTGCAATCTGCCATCCAGAAGCGGTGCAGTTGAGTTTTGTTTGCCAGAGAAAAGGGCCGTGGGTTGTGTTTGGGGGCATATGGCTGGGAGTGGCCGGCTGTCTCATTAAAAAGATCGATACGCAGGATGGTTCCCAGACCCAAGGGGGCACCAGTGCCAAGTCGGGCTGTTTTTATAGTACCAAGTGCGTCCTGCAATTTGCCATCCAGAAGAGGGGCAGTTGAGTTTTGTTTGCCAGAGAATAGCGCCGTTGTTTGTGTTTGGGGGCTTGTGGCTCGTAGTGGCCGACTGGCGCCTTAGAATCTGTGTTACGCAGCATGGTTCCCAGACCCAAGGTGGCACCAGTGCCAAGTTGGGCTGGTTTGATAGTACAAAGTGCGTCCTGCAATCTGCCATCCAGAAGCGGGGTAGCTTACTTTTGTTTGCCAGGGAAACGGGCCGAGGTTTGTGACTGGGGACCTATGGCTGGGAGTGACCGGCTGGCTCCTGGAAAGCTACAATAGGCAGGATGGTTACCAGACCCATGGTGGCACCAGTGCCAAGTTGGGCTGGTTTGATAGTACCAAGTGGCTCCTGCAATCTGCCATCAAAAAGTTGGCAGGCGAGTTTTGTTTTCCAGGGAAAAGCGACATTGTTTGTATTTGGGGGCCTGTGGCTGGGAGTGACCGGCTGGCTCCTTTGAACCCACGATACGCAGGATGGTTCCCAGACCCAAGGTGGCACCAGTGCCAAGTTTTGCTGGTTTGATACTACCAAGTGCGTCCTGCAATCTGCCATCCAGAAGCGGGGCAGCTTAATTTTGTTTGCCAGGGAAACGGGCCGTGGGTTTTGTTTGGGGGTATATAGCTGAGAGTGGCCGGCTGGCTCCTGAAAATCCACGATACGCAGGATGGTTCCCAGACCCAAGGTGGCACCAGTGCCAAGTCGGGCTGGTTTGATTACACCAAGTGCCTCCTGCAATCTCCCATCCAGAAGCGGGGCAGCTGAGTTTTGTTTGCCTGTGAAACGGGCCGTTGTTTTTAATTGGGGTCTGTGGCCGAGAGTGTTCGGCTGGCTCCTGACAACCCACAATACGCAGGATGGTTCCCAGACCCAAGGTGGCACCAGTGCCAAGTCGGGCTGGTTTGATAGTACCAAGTGGCTCCTGCAATCTGCCATCCAGAAGCGGTGCAGTTGAGTTTTGTTTGCCAGAGAAAAGGGCCGTGGGTTGTGTTTGGGGGCATATGGCTGGGAGTGGCCGGCTGTCTCATTAAAAAGATCGATACGCAGGATGGTTCCCAGACCCAAGGGGGCACCAGTGCCAAGTCGGGCTGTTTTTATAGTACCAAGTGCGTCCTGCAATTTGCCATCCAGAAGAGGGGCAGTTGAGTTTTGTTTGCCAGAGAATAGCGCCGTTGTTTGTGTTTGGGGGCTTGTGGCTCGTAGTGGCCGACTGGCGCCTTAGAATCTGTGTTACGCAGCATGGTTCCCAGACCCAAGGTGGCACCAGTGCCAAGTTGGGCTGGTTTGATAGTACAAAGTGCGTCCTGCAATCTGCCATCCAGAAGCGGGGTAGCTTACTTTTGTTTGCCAGGGAAACGGGCCGAGGTTTGTGACTGGGGACCTATGGCTGGGAGTGACCGGCTGGCTCCTGGAAAGCTACAATAGGCAGGATGGTTACCAGACCCATGGTGGCACCAGTGCCAAGTTGGGCTGGTTTGATAGTACCAAGTGGCTCCTGCAATCTGCCATCAAAAAGTTGGCAGGCGAGTTTTGTTTTCCAGGGAAAAGCGACATTGTTTGTATTTGGGGGCCTGTGGCTGGGAGTGACCGGCTGGCTCCTTTGAACCCACGATACGCAGGATGGTTCCCAGACCCAAGGTGGCACCAGTGCCAAGTTTTGCTGGTTTGATACTACCAAGTGCGTCCTGCAATCTGCCATCCAGAAGCGGGGCAGCTTAATTTTGTTTGCCAGGGAAACGGGCCGTGGGTTTTGTTTGGGGGTATATAGCTGAGAGTGGCCGGCTGGCTCCTGAAAATCCACGCTAGGCAGCATGGTTCCCAGATGCAATGTGGCACCAGTGCCAAGTCGGGCTGGTTTGATGGTGCAAAGTGGCTCCTGCAATCTGCCATCCAGAAGCGAGGCAGCTGATTTTTGTTTGCCAGAGGAAAATTCCGTGGATTGTTTTTGGGGGCATATTGCTGGGAGTGGCCGGCTGGCTCCTTAAAATGCTCGATACGCATGATGGTTCCCAGGCCCAAGGTGTCACCACTACCAAGTCGGCCTGCGGTTTTAGTATCAAGTTCATCCTGCAATTTGCCATCCAGAAGAGGGGCAGTTGAGTTTTGTTTGCCAGAGAAACGGGCCGAGGTTTCTGTTTGGGGACATATGGCTGAGAGTGGCCGGCTGGCCCCTGAATATCCACGATACAGAGCATGGTTCCCAGATCCAAGGTCGCACCAGTGCCAAGTCGGGCTGGTTTGATAGTACCAAGTGTCTCCTGCAATCTGCCATCCAGAAGCAGGGCAGCTTACTTTTGTTTGCCAGAGAAATAGGCCTAGGTTTTGGTTTGGGGGCCTATGGCTGAGAGTGGCCGGCTGGCCCCTGAAAATCAACGATAGGCAGGATGGTTCCCAGATCCAAGGTGGCACCAGTGCCAAGTAAGGCTGGTTGTATGGTTCAAAGTAACTCCTGCAATCTGCCATCCAGAAGCGGGACAGCTGAGTTTTTTTTGCCAGTGAAAAGGTCCATGGTTTCTTTTTGGGGCATACGGCTGGGAATTGCCGGCTGGCTCCTTAAAATGCTCGATACGCAGGATGGTTCCCAGAGCCAAGGTGGCACCACTGCCAAGTCGGGCTCTTTTTGTAGTACCAAGTGCGTCCTGCAATTTGCCATCCAGAAGAGGGGCAGTTGAGTTTTGTTTGCCAGAGAAAAGGGCCGTTGTTTGTGTTTGGGGGCCTGTGGCTGGGAGTGTTCGGCTGGTTCCTGAATATGTACAATACGCAGGATTGTTCCCAGATCCAAGGTGGCAGCAGTGCCATGTTGTGCTGGTGTGATAGTCCCAAGTGGCTCCTGCAATCTGCCATCCAGAAGTGGGGCAGCTGATTTTTGTTTGCCAGAGAAAAGGTCCGTGGTTTGTTTTTGGGGGCATGTGGCTGAGAGTGGCCGGCTGGCCCCTGAAAATCCACGATACACAGGATGGTTCCCAGATCCAAGGTGGCACCTGTGCCAAGTCGGGCTGATTTGATAGTACTAAGTAGCTCCTGCAATCTGCCATGCAGAAGCGGGGCAGCTTACTTTTGTTTGCCAGGGAAACGGGCCGAGGTTTGTGTTTGGGGGCCTATGGCTGAGAGTGACCGGCTGGCTCCTGAAAAGCTACAATAGGCAGGATGGTGACCAGACCCATGGTGGCACCAGTGCCAAGTTGGGCTGGTTTGATAGTACCAAGTGGTTCCTGCAATCTGCCATCCAGAAGCAGGGCAGCTGAGTTTTGTTTGCCAGAGAAAAGGGCCTTGGTTTGTGTTTGGGGGCATATGGCTGGGTGTGGCCAGCTGGCTCCTTAAAATGCACGATATGCAACATGGCTCCCAGACCCAAGGTGGCACAAGTGCCAAGTTGGGCTGGTTTGATAGTACCAAGTGGCTCCTGCAATCTTCCATGATCACGTGGAGAAATACTTTCTGGTTTCAGCCTCATGCTCTTTCTTCTCTCCCTCAACTTCTCTATCACCTCTCATCTGGTTCACATGCGCTGTCTTCAAGGTCCACAGGCTACTTTTCACAGAATCTTCTGGCCTGATGAAGTAAGGATGATGAATAGAACAGAGCTGGGATCTATTTTCCAGTTTGGATAAAATGCATTCTGCACACAAATCCAAGGAGAACGGGCTGCCCCGATGCCCAGAAAATCTTTCACTCCTGCTAGTGTTCTACGTCAACCGCAACTTAGTCTGAAAGAAAAGCTTTTTCTCTGAGAGCATCTGAGAGGTTTGCATGAAGCACTGATATCTGACATATGCAATTTTGAATAGGAGAGGAAAAAGAAAATGGCAAGGAGTTTTTAATTTTAGTGGTTTCAATTTTAATTTCCGTGCACTTTTTCAAAACTTGTCAGCTCAAATGCCCATCAACATCTTTTAGTCATCTGTAAGTCAGTATTCATATAAAATGTGCTTCAAATCCAAAGAATTTCAAATTTGCACTCCAAGCTTCTATGCCTAGATTTATGATTTCCTACACATATTAGATGAAAGGAAGGCCTTTTTTACTGTGGGAGTGCTGGAACACTGGAACAGGTTGCCCAGAGAAGTTGTGGGTGTCCCATCCCTGAAAGTATTCAAGGTCACCTTGGACGGGGCTTGGAGCAGCAACAAAGGAGAAGCTTGATGGTAGAGAAACAAAGTTGGACTATAGAAGAAACTCGGATTGAAGTATAGGATCAAGTTTTCTCTCAGCTCTTGGGGTAAATTCAAAGTTGTACAAAATGACATTTATCTGTGCTATTCACTACTGTAACAGAAAGTTTCATGAAAACTGTACAGAAGATAGTAAATTTTAAAAGAGATAAGAATTACAGCATAAAATCCATGGGATAGGTTACAACATGAGACACTCTCTAAGAGAAAATCTCTGTGTTTCAGCACTTCATCGGGGTAAGATTTCATGAAGTGCCAAAGAAGGCGGCAAAATATCATTCGGGACATTATTTACTGGAATTCAGCCTGGCCATTAGTAGGAACTGCCTTTGAACATATCATGTAGATATACCACACACACTTTCCCTTCACTGAAAAATTACTGTTTACAACAAATAAGCAATTGACGATCAAAATTGATTGAAAGCATCTTAAACATGTCAAGTATTTCATTGTAGATGATCTGTGATCCAAATGCTTCTTCCACCTTCGAGAGGGACAGAAGAATTCTTCCATATCATGATGGTTTAAAATTGTATCAACCAATGTTTTCTGCTGAAAAGATATCATCTATTTTTTTCTATTTTTGGAAGAAAATATTCCTAGACATACAACAGGTGAGAACTAAGTAATTTTAAAGAAACAAATGAAATGAAAATATTCTGTAAATAGAATGAAATGAAAAGCTGTGTTTTAAATAGGAGCTAAATATTAAACAGAATTTTTGTACCAGGCATTTGAATTACTGCACCAGCTCTTTTGCCCATCAAGAGAGGCATTTAGCATTTCAGTCTTTTCCAAGGTGTTCATGATCTGCTATGCTGATCTCTGTGTGTGCCTAGGTGTGTGTGGAGGGGGGGGCATATGAAGGGGAGTGTGTATGTTTGCTTTACAATTGTTGTGGCAGATTCATGCCTCAGCTCCACATTTTGTTTTAAAAAGGTCACACCGAGTGGATATGAAGTTTACTATCAACAAGAGATCGATTCCCAAATCATCCATTTGACTCTCCCTTATAAATCATGTGCTTTGTTGCATATTTTATCAAATATACTTTCAAGCCAGATGGAGGAAGGAGGATGTGGGAATCCCTCCACCATCTTGCAACTTTTATGTAAGTAGGTTTTCAAGAAAATCATCATTTCTCTTTTAAATATGTCTGGAACAGGCATGATGGTAGTGTCAACCTGTTGGAGTTTTTGTTGCTGGAAGAAGTTGTACAAAAGGATTGGTTTTTACATTGACCAGTTACTGAATCAAGCGCAGGAATACATTGGAAATTTAGCTGGGGGTTCCTTTTCCCAGCAGACTACTTCTAGAACGAGCTTGTACACTGAAGCTGACTCTTTTGCTCTCTTTTTGTTTCTTTCCTATTTTCTTGGCTTCTTTGCCACTATCTAGACAATTTTGGAACTTTGTTCCCAACTAAAATGGTTTCAATAGTCTGATTGTGATCATACATTTTTACAAGGAATTTTTAAAATCTTTCCTCGAGTCCAGAAAGTCAAGGACTTAGATCTTTTTCTTCCCTTATCAATATTGCCATGAAATTGATAAATAAAGACCAACTCTTTATTTTTGTTTTTAACCCACGTAGATAATTCCCATCCATTAATCCATTTTGTGGACCAATAGCTGCCATTCTGATGGAAGCTGTCACTTCTTAACAATAGGCATTCTGTGACTATGTTGACAGCACTTTGGGTGAAGATCCTAACTGGTCTTAGATATACATAGGGAGAAATTTGCTCAGCCAGTGTCAGTCTTAAGCATGCGTATCAGAAGATCTTTCTAGAGCTGGGAATTTTCCCATGAAAGGGATTCAGTTAGGGAAGAGACACTTGTGCCAGAGTTTTACATTCTTCTTGAACACTGCTTAAGGAACTTAGATGCCATGTCCATTTGGATCTCTGTCTGCACAGAACTTTGTCATGCCAGTGCTTTGAAATGCATCTTGAAGAGAATTCACTAGCACAGAATGAAAGAGAGTGGAAGGGGTTGGTGGGGCTAACCAGGCCCAACCCCCCTGCCTAAACCAGGATACCTAGAGCCTCTTGCCCAGGATTCTATCTGGGTGTACTTTTAATGTCTTCAAAGATCCAGGCTCCACAATCTTTCTGGGCAGTCTGTGCCGTGGTTCAGTCACCCTGACAGTAAAGAAACATTTACTGATGTTCAAAGGCAATCTCCTGTATTTCAGTGTGTGCCCACTGCCTCTTGTCTTTTCCCTCAGCATCACTGAAAAGACACTGATTCCCTCCCCTTTGCACTATTGCTTCCATATGTATGTGTGATGCCATGTAGAGGTACGTCAAAAACCTCCCTGAAGCCCAGGCAGATAATATTCCCTTCATCTACCAGTCAAGTTGATTCATCAGAGGAGTTTAAAGTGATGTTCAGCATGAAATTCCCCTGAAAAATCATGCTAACTACATTATTTGGTCATCTGTCATGTGCCTGGCAAGGATTTCCAGGAAGAGCTGCTTCATCAACTTCCTGGGGATAAAAAAGAGGCTGGCTGGTTTGTACTATGGCGAGTCCTCTTAATTGCCTTTTTTGAAGATGGGTGTCATTTGCTAACATCCACTCTTTAGCCTCTCTTGTCGTCTACATCTTAGCAAAACGCTTTTCCACTATGTCTGGCTAGGAAAAACTGTGCCAGCACAGAAAACATCTCCCATCGTGTTCTAGAAGTTGCACGGATGTCTGCCAAGTGTTTGGCAGGAAGAAAAGAAAAGTTGTCCAAAACAGCTTCCAATCGAATGTTCCTGTGATTGGAAAAGTCAGGAGAGTGCAAAGGTACTGTTTTCTATCAGTTGGCAAGGTGCGCACACAATCCCAGTGTTGTACAGCTTGCTTCTTCACCTTCCCGAAGCTGCCGCTCTCGCCGGCTGCCGGAGCCCAAGAAGCGGCTTCTTCGCGCAAAGACGATTGTGCCGCTCACAGTGCTCTCCTTAGCGCGGCTTCTGCCGAAAGACGCCCGGCAGCGGCTCTTACCTCCGGAGAGCATCCTACCTTCGTCTTTCGCGTCTTTTGTAGTCTACATCTTAGCAAAACGCTTTTCCACTATGTCTGGCTAGGAAAAACTGTGCCAGCACAGAAAACATCTCCCATCGTGTTCTAGAAGTTGCACGGATGTCTGCCAAGTGTTTGGCAGGAAGAAAAGAAAAGTTGTCCAAAACAGCTTCCAATCGAATGTTCCTGTGATTGGAAAAGTCAGGAGAGTGCAAAGGTACTGTTTTCTATCAGTTGGCAAGGTGCGCACACAATCCCAGTGTTGTACAGCTTGCTTCTTCACCTTCCCGAAGCTGCCGCTCTCGCCGGCTGCCGGAGCCCAAGAAGCGGCTTCTTCGCGCAAAGACGATTGTGCCGCTCACAGTGCTCTCCTTAGCGCGGCTTCTGCCGAAAGACGCCCGGCAGCGGCTCTTACCTCCGGAGAGCATCCTACCTTCGTCTTTCGCGTCTTTTGTAGTCTACATCTTAGCAAAACGCTTTTCCACTATGTCTGGCTAGGAAAAACTGTGCCAGCACAGAAAACATCTCCCATCGTGTTCTAGAAGTTGCACGGATGTCTGCCAAGTGTTTGGCAGGAAGAAAAGAAAAGTTGTCCAAAACAGCTTCCAATCGAATGTTCCTGTGATTGGAAAAGTCAGGAGAGTGCAAAGATACTGTTTTCTATCAGTTGGCAAGGTGCGCACACAATCCCAGTGTTGTACAGCTTGCTTCTTCACCTTCCCGAAGCTGCCGCTCTCGCCGGCTGCCGGAGCCCAAGAAGCGGCTTCTTCGCGCAAAGACGATTGTGCCGCTCACAGGGCTCTCCTTAGCGCGGCTTCTGCCGAAAGACGCCCGGCAGCGGCTCTTACCTCCGGAGAGCATCCTACCTTCGTCTTTCGCGTCTTTTGTAGTCTACATCTTAGCAAAACGCTTTTCCACTATGTCTGGCTAGGAAAAACTGTGCCAGCACAGAAAACATCTCCCATCGTGTTCTAGAAGTTGCACGGATGTCTGCCAAGTGTTTGGCAGGAAGAAAAGAAAAGTTGTCCAAAACAGCTTCCAATCGAATGTTCCTGTGATTGGAAAAGTCAGGAGAGTGCAAAGGTACTGTTTTCTATCAGTTGGCAAGGTGCGCACACAATCCCAGTGTTGTACAGCTTGCTTCTTCACCTTCCCGAAGCAGCCGCTTTCGCCGGCTGCCGGAGCCCAAGAAGCGGCTTCTTCGCGCAAAGACGATTGTGCCGCTCACAGTGCTCTCCTTAGCGCAGCTTCTGCCGAAAGACGCCCGGCAGCGGCTCTTACCTCCTGAGAGTGGCAGCTTCGGGAAGGTGAAGAAGCAAGCTGTACAACACTGGGATTGTGTGCGCACCTTGCCAACTGATAGAAAACAGTACCTTTGCACTCTCCTGACTTTTCCAATCACAGGAACATTCGATTGGAAGCTGTTTTGGACAACTTTTCTTTTCTTCCTCCCAAACACTTGGCAGACATCCGTGCAACTTCTAGAACACGATGGGAGATGTTTTCTGTGCTGGCACGGGTTTTCCTAGCCAGACATAGTGGAAAAGCGTTTTGCTAAGATGTAGACTACAAAAGACGCGAAAGACGAAGGTAGGATGCTCTCCGGAGGTAAGAGCCGCTGCCGGGCGTCTTTCGGCAGAAGCCGCGCTAAGGAGAGCCCTGTGAGCGGCACAATCGTCTTTGCGCGAAGAAGCCGCTTCTTGGGCTCCGGCAGCCGGCGAGAGCGGCAGCTTCGGGAAGGTGAAGAAGCAAGCTGTACAACACTGGGATTGTGTGCGCACCTTGCCAACTGATAGAAAACAGTACCTTTGCACTCTCCTGACTTTTCCAATCACAGGAACATTCGATTGGAAGCTGTTTTGGACAACTTTTCTTTTCTTCCTGCCAAACACTTGGCAGACATCCGTGCAACTTCTAGAACACGATGGGAGATGTTTTCTGTGCTGGCACAGTTTTTCCTAGCCAGACATAGTGGAAAAGCGTTTTGCTAAGATGTAGACTACAAAAGACGCGAAAGACGAAGGTAGGATGCTCTCCGGAGGTAAGAGCCGCTGCCGGGCGTCTTTCGGCAGAAGCCGCGCTAAGGAGAGCACTGTGAGCGGCACAATCGTCTTTGCGCGAAGAAGCCGCTTCTTGGGCTCCGGCAGCCGGCGAGAGCGGCAGCTTCGGGAAGGTGAAGAAGCAAGCTGTACAACACTGGGATTGTGTGCGCACCTTGCCAACTGATAGAAAACAGTACCTTTGCACTCTCCTGACTTTTCCAATCACAGGAACATTCGATTGGAAGCTGTTTTGGACAACTTTTCTTTTCTTCCTGCCAAACACTTGGCAGACATCCGTGCAACTTCTAGAACACGATGGGAGATGTTTTCTGTGCTGGCACAGTTTTTCCTAGCCAGACATAGTGGAAAAGCTTTTTGCCGAGGTGTAGATGAGAAGAGGAGCTAAAGACGAAGGTAGGATGCTCTCCGGAGGTAAGAGCCGCTGCCGGGCGTCTTTCGGCAGAAGCCGCGCTAAGGAGAGCCCTGTGAGCGGCACAATCGTCTTTGCGCGAAGAAGCCGCCTCTTGGGCTCCGGCAGCCGGCGAGAGCGGCAGCTTCGGGAAGGTGAAGAAGCAAGCTGTACAACACTGAGATTGTGTGCGCACCTTGCCAACTGATAGAAAACAGTACCTTTGCACTCTCCTGACTTTTCCAATCACAGGAACATTCGATTGGAAGCTGTTTTGGACAACTTTTCTTTTCTTCCTGCCAAACACTTGGCAGACATCCGTGCAACTTCTAGAACACGATGGGAGATGTTTTCTGTGCTGGCACAGTTTTTCCTAGCCAGACATAGTGGAAAAGCGTTTTGCTAAGATGTAGACTACAAAAGACGCGAAAGACGAAGGTAGGATGCTCTCCGGAGGTAAGAGCCGCTGCCGGGCGTCTTTCGGCAGAAGCCGCGCTAAGGAGAGCCCTGTGAGCGGCACAATCGTCTTTGCGCGAAGAAGCCGCTTCTTGGGCTCCGGCAGCCGGCGAGAGCGGCAGCTTCGGGAAGGTGAAGAAGCAAGCTGTACAACACTGGGATTGTGTGCGCACCTTGCCAACTGATAGAAAACAGTACCTTTGCACTCTCCTGACTTTTCCAATCACAGGAACATTCGATTGGAAGCTGTTTTGGACAACTTTTCTTTTCTTCCTGCCAAACACTTGGCAGACATCCGTGCAACTTCTAGAACACGATGGGAGATGTTTTCTGTGCTGGCACAGTTTTTCCTAGCCAGACATAGTGGAAAAGCTTGTTGCCGAGGTGTAGATGAGAGGAGGAGCTAAAGAGGAAGGTAGGATGCTCTCCGGAGGTAAGAGCCGCTGCCGGGCGTCTTTCGGCAGAAGCCGCGCTAAGGAGAGCCCTGTGAGCGGCACAATCGTCTTTGCGCGAAGAAGCCGCTTCTTGGGCTCCGGCAGCCGGCGAGAGCGGCAGCTTCGGGAAGGTGAAGAAGCAAGCTGTACAACACTGGGATTGTGTGCGCACCTTGCCAACTGATAGAAAACAGTACCTTTGCACTCTCCTGACTTTTCCAATCACAGGAACATTCGATTGGAAGCTGTTTTGGACAACTTTTCTTTTCTTCCTGCCAAACACTTGGCAGACATCCGTGCAACTTCTAGAACACGATGGGAGATGTTTTCTGTGCTGGCACAGTTTTTCCTAGCCAGACATAGTGGAAAAGCGTTTTGCTAAGATGTAGACGACAAGAGAGGCTAAAGAGTGGATGTTAGCAAATGACACCCATCTTCAAAAAAGGCAATTAAGAGGACTCGCCATAGTACAAACCAGCCAGCCTCTTTTTTATCCCCAGGAAGTTGATGAAGCAGCTCTTCCTGGAAATCCTTGCCAGGCACATGACAGATGATCAAATAATGTAGTTAGCATGATTTTTCAGGGGAATTTCATGCTGAACATCACTTTAAACTCCTCTGATGAATCAACTTGACTGGTAGATGAAGGGAATATTATCTGCCTGGGCTTCAGGGAGGTTTTTGACGTACCTCTACATGGCATCACACATACATATGGAAGCAATAGTGCAAAGGGGAGGGAATCAGTGTCTTTTCAGTGATGCTGAGGGAAAAGACAAGAGGCAGTGGGCACACACTGAAATACAGGAGATTGCCTTTGAACATCAGTAAATGTTTCTTTACTGTCAGGGTGACTGAACCACGGCACAGACTGCCCAGAAAGATTGTGGAGCCTGGATCTTTGAAGACATTAAAAGTACACCCAGATAGAATCCTGGGCAAGAGGCTCTAGGTATCCTGGTTTAGGCAGGGGGGTTGGGCCTGGTTAGCCCCACCAACCCCTTCCACTCTCTTTCATTCTGTGCTAGTGAATTCTCTTCAAGATGCATTTCAAAGCACTGGCATGACAAAGTTCTGTGCAGACAGAGATCCAAATGGACATGGCATCTAAGTTCCTTAAGCAGTGTTCAAGAAGAATGTAAAACTCTGGCACAAGTGTCTCTTCCCTAACTGAATCCCTTTCATGGGAAAATTCCCAGCTCTAGAAAGATCTTCTGATACGCATGCTTAAGACTGACACTGGCTGAGCAAATTTCTCCCTATGTATATCTAAGACCAGTTAGGATCTTCACCCAAAGTGCTGTCAACATAGTCACAGAATGCCTATTGTTAAGAAGTGACAGCTTCCATCAGAATGGCAGCTATTGGTCCACAAAATGGATTAATGGATGGGAATTATCTACGTGGGTTAAAAACAAAAATAAAGAGTTGGTCTTTATTTATCAATTTCATGGCAATATTGATAAGGGAAGAAAAAGATCTAAGTCCTTGACTTTCTGGACTCGAGGAAAGATTTTAAAAATTCCTTGTAAAAATGTATGATCACAATCAGACTATTGAAACCATTTTAGTTGGGAACAAAGTTCCAAAATTGTCTAGATAGTGGCAAAGAAGCCAAGAAAATAGGAAAGAAACAAAAAGAGAGCAAAAGAGTCAGCTTCAGTGTACAAGCTCGTTCTAGAAGTAGTCTGCTGGGAAAAGGAACCCCCAGCTAAATTTCCAATGTATTCCTGCGCTTGATTCAGTAACTGGTCAATGTAAAAACCAATCCTTTTGTACAACTTCTTCCAGCAACAAAAACTCCAACAGGTTGACACTACCATCATGCCTGTTCCAGACATATTTAAAAGAGAAATGATGATTTTCTTGAAAACCTACTTACATAAAAGTTGCAAGATGGTGGAGGGATTCCCACATCCTCCTTCCTCCATCTGGCTTGAAAGTATATTTGATAAAATATGCAACAAAGCACATGATTTATAAGGGAGAGTCAAATGGATGATTTGGGAATCGATCTCTTGTTGATAGTAAACTTCATATCCACTCGGTGTGACCTTTTTAAAACAAAATGTGGAGCTGAGGCATGAATCTGCCACAACAATTGTAAAGCAAACATACACACTCCCCTTCATATGCCCCCCCCTCCACACACACCTAGGCACACACAGAGATCAGCATAGCAGATCATGAACACCTTGGAAAAGACTGAAATGCTAAATGCCTCTCTTGATGGGCAAAAGAGCTGGTGCAGTAATTCAAATGCCTGGTACAAAAATTCTGTTTAATATTTAGCTCCTATTTAAAACACAGCTTTTCATTTCATTCTATTTACAGAATATTTTCATTTCATTTGTTTCTTTAAAATTACTTAGTTCTCACCTGTTGTATGTCTAGGAATATTTTCTTCCAAAAATAGAAAAAAATAGATGATATCTTTTCAGCAGAAAACATTGGTTGATACAATTTTAAACCATCATGATATGGAAGAATTCTTCTGTCCCTCTCGAAGGTGGAAGAAGCATTTGGATCACAGATCATCTACAATGAAATACTTGACATGTTTAAGATGCTTTCAATCAATTTTGATCGTCAATTGCTTATTTGTTGTAAACAGTAATTTTTCAGTGAAGGGAAAGTGTGTGTGGTATATCTACATGATATGTTCAAAGGCAGTTCCTACTAATGGCCAGGCTGAATTCCAGTAAATAATGTCCCGAATGATATTTTGCCGCCTTCTTTGGCACTTCATGAAATCTTACCCCGATGAAGTGCTGAAACACAGAGATTTTCTCTTAGAGAGTGTCTCATGTTGTAACCTATCCCATGGATTTTATGCTGTAATTCTTATCTCTTTTAAAATTTACTATCTTCTGTACAGTTTTCATGAAACTTTCTGTTACAGTAGTGAATAGCACAGATAAATGTCATTTTGTACAACTTTGAATTTACCCCAAGAGCTGAGAGAAAACTTGATCCTATACTTCAATCCGAGTTTCTTCTATAGTCCAACTTTGTTTCTCTACCATCAAGCTTCTCCTTTGTTGCTGCTCCAAGCCCCGTCCAAGGTGACCTTGAATACTTTCAGGGATGGGACACCCACAACTTCTCTGGGCAACCTGTTCCAGTGTTCCAGCACTCCCACAGTAAAAAAGGCCTTCCTTTCATCTAATATGTGTAGGAAATCATAAATCTAGGCATAGAAGCTTGGAGTGCAAATTTGAAATTCTTTGGATTTGAAGCACATTTTATATGAATACTGACTTACAGATGACTAAAAGATGTTGATGGGCATTTGAGCTGACAAGTTTTGAAAAAGTGCACGGAAATTAAAATTGAAACCACTAAAATTAAAAACTCCTTGCCATTTTCTTTTTCCTCTCCTATTCAAAATTGCATATGTCAGATATCAGTGCTTCATGCAAACCTCTCAGATGCTCTCAGAGAAAAAGCTTTTCTTTCAGACTAAGTTGCGGTTGACGTAGAACACTAGCAGGAGTGAAAGATTTTCTGGGCATCGGGGCAGCCCGTTCTCCTTGGATTTGTGTGCAGAATGCATTTTATCCAAACTGGAAAATAGATCCCAGCTCTGTTCTATTCATCATTCTTACTTGATCAGGCCAGAAGATTCTGTGAAAAGTAGCCTGTGGACCTTGAAGACAGCGCATGTGAACCAGATGAGAGGTGATAGAGAAGTTGAGAGAGAGAAGAAAGAGCATGAGGCTGAAACCAGAAAGTATTTCTCCACGTGATCATGGAAGATTGCAGGAGCCACTTGGTACTATCAAACCAGCCCAACTTGGCACTGGTGCCACCTTGGGTCTGGGAGCCATGTTGCATATCGTGCATTTTAAGGAGCCAGCTGGCCACACCCAGCCATATGCCCCCAAACACAAACCAAGGCCCTTTTCTCTGGCAAACAAAACTCAGCTGCCCTGCTTCTGGATGGCAGATTGCAGGAACCACTTGGTACTATCAAACCAGCCCAACTTGGCACTGGTGCCACCATGGGTCTGGTCACCATCCTGCCTATTGTAGCTTTTCAGGAGCCAGCCGGTCACTCTCAGCCATAGGCCCCGAGACACAAAACTCGGCCCGTTTCCCTGGCAAACAAAAGTAAGCTGCCCCGCTTCTGGATGGCAGATTGCAGGAGCTACTTAGTACTATCAAATCAGCCCGACTTGGCACAGGTGCCACCTTGGATCTGGGAACCATCCTGTGTATCGTGGATTTTCAGGGGCCAGCCAGCCACTCTCAGCCATATGCCCCCAAAAACAAACCACGGACCTTTTCTCTGGCAAACAAAAATCAACTGCCCCACTTCTGGATGGCAGATTGCAGGAGCCACTTGGGACTATCACACCAGCACAACATGGCACTGCTGCCAACTTGGATCTCGGAACAATCCTACGTATCG
The DNA here is from genome assembly GCF_035770615.1 of Melospiza melodia melodia. Taxonomy (NCBI): domain Eukaryota; kingdom Metazoa; phylum Chordata; class Aves; order Passeriformes; family Passerellidae; genus Melospiza; species Melospiza melodia. The sequence continues at coordinate 89,035,623 of NC_086196.1, read as the reverse complement.
TACATATTCAGGAACCAGCCGAACACTCCCAGCCACAGGCCCCTAAACACAAACAAAGGCCCATTTCCCTGGAAAACAAAACTCAGCTGCCCCGCTTCTGGATGGCAGTTTGCAGGAGCCACTTGGTACTATCAAACCAGCCCAACTTGGCACTGGTGCCACCTTGGGTCTGGGAACCATCCTGCGTATCGTGGATTTTAAGGAGCCAGCCGGCTACTCCCAGCCACAGGCCCCCAACAAAAACCACGGCCCTTTTTTCTGGCAAACAAAACTTAGCTGCCTCACTTCTGGATGGCAGATTGCAGGAGCCACTTGGTGTAATCAAACCAGCCCGACTTGGCACTGGTGCCACCTTGGGTCTGGGAACCATCCTGCGTATCGTGGATTCTAAGGAGCCAGCCGGCCACTGCCAGCCACAGGCCCCCAAACAAAATCAACGGCGCTGTTCCCTGGAAAACAAAACACGCCTGCCAACTTTTTGATGGAGTTTGCAGGAGCCACTTGGTACTATCAAACCAGCCCGACTTGGCACTGGTGCCACCTTGGGTCTGGGAAACATCCTGCGTATCGTGGATTCTTAAGGGCCAGCCGGCCACTCCTAGCCACAGGCCCCCAAACAAAAACCTAGGCCTATTTCTCTGGCAAACAAAAGTAAGCTGCCCCGCTTCTGGATGGCAGATTGCAGGAGACACTTGGTACTATCAAACCAGCCCAACTTGGCACTGGTGCCACCTTGGATCTGGGAACCATGCTGTGTATCGTGGATATTCAGGGGCCAGCCGGCCACTCTCAGCCATATGTCCCCAAACAGAAACCTCGGCCCGTTTCTCTGGCAAACAAAACTCAACTGCCCCTCTTCTGGATGGCAAATTGCAGGATGAACTTGATACTAAAACCGCAGGCCGACTTGGTAGTGGTGACACCTTGGGCCTGGGAACCATCATGCGTATCGAGCATTTTAAGGAGCCAGCCGGCCACTCCCAGCAATATGCCCCCAAAAACAATCCACGGAATTTTTCTCTGGCAAACAAAATCAGCTGCCCCGCTTCTGGATGGCAGATTGCAGGAGCCACTTTGCACCATCAAACCAGCCCGACTTGGCACTGGTGCCACCTTGCATCTGGGAACCATGCTGCCTAGCGTGGATTTTCAGGAGCCAGCCGGCCACTCTCAGCCATAGGCCCCCAAACAAAACCCACGGCCCGTTTCCCTGGCAAACAAAATTAAGCTGCCCCGCTTCTGGATGGCAGATTGCAGGACGCACTTGGTAGTATCAAACCAGCCCGACTTGGCACTGGTGCCACCTTGGGTCTGGGAACCATCATGCGTATCGTGGGTTCAAAGGAGCCAGCCGGCCACTCCCAGCCACAGGCCCCCAAATACAAACAACGGCGCTTTTCCCTGGAAAACAAATCTCGCCTGCCAACTTTTTCATGGCAGATTGCAGGAGCCACTTGGTACTATCAAACCAGCCCAACTTGGCACTGGTGCCACCATGGGTCTGGTCACCATCCTGCCTATTGTAGCTTTCCAGGAGCCAGCCGGTCACTCCCAGCCATAGGTCCCCAGTCACAAACCTCGGCCCGTTTCCCTGGCAAACAAAAGTAAGCTGCCCCGCTTCTGGATGGCAGATTGCAGGAGCCCCTTGGTACTATCAAACCAGCCAAACTTGGCACTGGTGCCACCTCTGGTCTGGGAACCATGCTGCGTAACGCAGATTCTAAGGCGCCAGTCGGCCACTCCCAGCCACAAGCCCCCAAACACAAACAACGGCGCTATTCTCTGGCAAACAAAACTCCACTGCCCCTCTTCTGGATGGCAAATTGCAGGACGCACTTGGTACTATAAAAACAGCCCGACTTGGCACTGGTGCCACCTTGGGTCTGGGAACCATCCTGCGTACCGATCTTTTTAATGAGACAGCCGGTCACTCCCAGCCATATGCCCCCAAACACAACCCACGGCCCTTTTCTCTGGCAAACAAAACTCAACTGCACCGCTTCTGGATGGCAGATTGCAGGAGCCACTTGGTACTATCAAACCAGCCCGACTTGGCACTGGTGCCACCTTGGGTCTGGGAACCATCCTGCGTATTGTGGGTTGTCAGGAGCCAGCCGAACACTCTCGGCCACAGACCCCAATCAAAAACAACGGCCCGTTTCACAGGCAAACAAAACTCAGCTGCCCCGCTTCTGGATGGGAGATTGCAGGAGGCACTTGACACTGTGAAACCAGCCCCACTTGGCACTGGTGCCACCTTGGGTCTGGGAACCATGCTGCGTATCATGGATTTTCAGGAGCCAGCCGGCCACTCCCAGCCACAGGCCCCCAAACACAAACCACAGCCTTTTTCTCTGGCAAACAAAATTCAGCTGCCCCGCTTCTGGATGGCAGATTGCAGGAGCCACTTGGGACTATCACACCAGCACAACATGGCACTGCTGCCACCTTGGATCTGGGAACCATCCGTCCTATCGTGGATTTTCAGGGGCCAGCCGGTCACTCTCAGCCATAGGCCCCAAACACAAACCACGGCCCTTTTCTCTGGAAAACAAAACTCAACTGCCCCTCTTCTGGATGGCAGATTGCAGGAGCCACTGGGTACTATGAAACCAGCCCTACTTGGCACTGGTGCCACCTTGGGTCTGGGAACCATGCTGCGTATCATGGATTTTCAGGAGCCAGCCGGCCACTGCCAGCCACAGGCCCCGAAACACAAACAACAGCCTTTTTCTCTGGCAAACAAAATTCAGCTGCCCCGCTTCTGGATGGCAGATTGCAGGAACCACTTGGTACTAACAAACCAGCCCGACTTGGCACTGGTGCCACCTTGGGTCTGGGAACCATCCTGCGTATTGTGGGTTGTCAGGAGCCAGCCGAACACTCTCGGCCACAGACCCCAATCAAAAACAACGGCCCGTTTCACAGGCAAACAAAACTCAGCTGCCCCGCTTCTGGATGGGAGATTGCAGGAGGCACTTGACACTGTGAAACCAGCCCCACTTGGCACTGGTGCCACCTTGGGTCTGGGAACCATGCTGCGTATCATGGATTTTCAGGAGCCAGCCGGCCACTCCCAGCCACAGGCCCCCAAACACAAACCACAGCCTTTTTCTCTGGCAAACAAAATTCAGCTGCCCCGCTTCTGGATGGCAGATTGCAGGAGCCACTTGGGACTATCACACCAGCACAACATGGCACTGCTGCCACCTTGGATCTGGGAACCATCCGTCCTATCGTGGATTTTCAGGGGCCAGCCGGTCACTCTCAGCCATAGGCCCCAAACACAAACCACCACCCTTTTCTCTGGAAAACAAAACTCAACTGCCCCTCTTCTGCATGGCAGATTGCAGGAGCCACTGGGTACTATGAAACCAGCCCTACTTGGCACTGGTGCCACCTTGGGTCTGGGAACCATGCTGCGTATCATGGATTTTCAGGAGCCGGTCGGCCACTGCCAGCCACAGGCCCCGAAACACAAACAAAAGCCTTTTTCTCTGGCAAACAAAATTCAGCTGCCCCGCTTCTGGATGGCAGATTGCAGGAACCACTTGGTACTAACAAACCAGCCCGACTTGGCACTGGTGCCACCTTGGGTCTGGGAACCATCCTGCGTATCGTGGATTCTAAGGAGCCAGCTGGCCAGTCCCAGCCACAGGCCCCAAAACACACACAACGGTGCTTTTCCCTGGAAAACAAAACTCGCCTGCCAAACATTTGATGGCAGATTGCAGGAGCCACTTGGTACTATCAAACCAGCCCAACTTGGCACTGGTGCCACCATGGGTCTGGTCACCATCCTGCCTATCGTAGCTTTGCAGGTGCCAGCCAGCCACCCCCAGCCAGAGGCCCGTAGACAAATATTTCGGCCCGTTTCCCTGGCAAACACAAGTAAGCTACCCCGCTTCTGGATGGCAGATTGCAGGAGCCACTTTGCACCATCAAACCAGCCCAACTTGGCACTGGTGCCACCTCAAGTCTGGGAACCATCCTCCGTATCGTGGGTTCTAAGGAGCCAGCCGGCCACTCCCAGCCACAGGCCCCCAAACACAAACAACGGCGCTTTTCCCTGGAAAACAAAACTCGCCTGCCAAGTTTTTGATGGCAGATTGCAGGAGCCACTTGGTACTATCAAACCAGCCCAACTTGGCACTGGTGCCGTCATGGGTCTGGTCACCATCATGCCTATCGTAGCTTTTCAGGAGCCAGCCGGTCACTCGCAGCCATAGGCCCCCAGACACAAACCTCGGCCCGTTTCCCTGGCAAACAAAAGTAAGCTGCCCCGCTTCTGGATGGCAGATTGCAGGAACCACTTGGTATTATCAAACCAGCCCAACTTGGCACTGGTGCCACCTTGGGTCTGGATACCATGCTGCGTATCGCGGATTCTAAGGAGCCAGCCGGCCACTCCCAGCCACAGGCCCCCAAACACAAACAACGGCACTTTTCCCTGGAAAACAAAACTCGCCTGCCAACTATTTCATGGTAGATTGCAGGAGCCACTTGGTACTATCAAACCAGCCCTACTTGGCACTGGTGCCACCATGGGTCTGGTCACCATCCTGCCTATCGTAGCTTTTCAGGAGCCAGCCGGTCACTCCCAGCCATAGGCCCTGAGACACAAACCTCGGCCCGTTTCCCTGGCAAACAAAAGTAAGCTGCCCCGCTTCTGGATGGCAGATTGCAGGAACCACTTGGTAGTATCAAACCAGCCCGACTTTGCACTGTTGCCACCTTGGGGATGGGAACCATCCGGCGTATCGTGTGTTGAAAGGAGCCAGCCGGCCACTCCCAGCCACAGGCCTCCAATCAAAAACAACGGCGCTTTTCCCTGGAAAACAAAACTCAACTGCCCTTCTTCTGGATGGAAAATTGCAGGACGCACTTGGTACTACAAAAACAGCCAAACTAGGCAATGGTGCCACCATGGATCTGGGAACCATCCTGCGTATCGAGCTTCTTAAGGAGCCAGCCGGCCACTCCCAGCCATATGCCCCCAAAAACAAACCACGGAACTTTACTCTGGCAAACAAAGATCCGCTGCCCCCCGTCAGGATGGCAGATTGCAGGAGCCACTTGGTACTATCAAACGAGCCCGACTTGGCCCTGGTGCCACCTTGAGTCTGGGAACCATCCTGCGTATTGTGGATTGTCAGTAGCCAGTCGACCATTCTCGGCCACAGACCCCAATCAAAAACAACGGCCGGTTCACAGGCAAAAGAACTCAGCTGCCCCGTTTCTGGATGGGAGACTGCATGAGGCACTTGACACTGTCAAACCAGCCCCACTTGGCACTGGTGCCATCTTGGGTCTGGGAACCATGCTGCGTATCATGGATTTTCAGGAGCCAACTGGCCACTGCCAGCCACAGGCCCCCAAACACAAACCTCGGCCCGTTTCCCTGGAAAACAAAAGTAAGCTACCCCGCTTCTGGATGGCAGATTGCAGGAACCACTTGGTACTATCAAACCAGCCCGACTTGGCACTGGTGCCATCTTGGGTCTGGGAACCATCCTGCGTATCGTGGATTCTAAGGAGCCAGCCGGCCACTCCCAGCCACAGGACCGCAAACACAAACAACGGCGCTTTTCCCTGGAAAACAAAACTCGCCTGCCAACGTTTTGATGGCAGATTGCAGGAGCCACTTGGTACTATCAAATCAGCCCAACTTGGCACTGGTGCCACCATGGGTCTGGTCACCATCCTGCCTATCGTAGCTTTTCACGAGCCAGCCGGTCACTCCCAGCCATAGGCCTCTAGACAAAAACCTCGGCCCGTTTCCCTGGCAAAAAAAAGAAAGCTACCCCGCTACTGGATGGCAGATTGCAGGAGCCACTTTGCACCATCAAACTAGCCCGACTTGGCACTGGTGCCACCTCTGGTCTGGGAACAATGCTGCGTATCGTGGATTCTAAGGAGCCAGCCGGCCACTCCCAGCCACAGGCCCCCAAACACAAACAACGGCGCTTTTTCCTGGAAAACAAAACTCGCCTGCCAACTTTTTGATGGCAGATTGCAGGAGCCACTTGGTACTATCAAACCAGCCCAACTTGGCACTGGTGCCACCATGGGTCTGGTCACCATCCTGCCTATCGTAGCTTTTCAGGACCTAGCAGGTCACTCCCAGCCATAGGCCCCCAGACAAAAAGCTCGGCCCATTTCCCTGGCAAACAAAAGTAAGCTGCCCCGCTTCTGGATGGCAGATTGCAGGATCCACTTGTTATAATCAAACCAGCCCAACTTGGCACTGGTGCCACCTTGGGTCTGGGAACCATCCTGCGTATCGTGGATTCTAAGGAGCCAGCTGGCCACTCCCAGCCACAGGCCCCCAAACACAAACAACGGCGCTTTTCCCTGGAAAACAAAACTCGCCTGCCAACTTTTTGATGGCAGATTGCAGGAGCTACTTGGTACTATCAAACCAGCCCAACTTGGCACTGGTGCCACCTCTGGTCGGGTCACCATCCTGCCTATCGTAGCTTTTCAGGAGCCAGCCGGTCACTCCCAGCCATAGGCCCCCAGAGAAAAACCTCGGCCCGTTTCCCTGGCAAACAAAAGTAAGCTGCCCCGCTTCAGGATGGCAGATTGCAGGACGCAATTGGTACTATCAAACCAGCCCAACTTGGAAATGGTGCCACCTTGGGTCTGGGAACCATCCTGCGTATCGTGGATTCTAAGGAGCCAGCCGGTCACTCCCAGCCACAGGCCCCCAAATACAAACCACAGCGCTTTTCCCTGGAAAACAAAACTCGCCTGCCAACTTTTTGATGACAGATTGCAGGAGCCACTTGGTACTATCAAATCAGCCCAACTTGGCACTGGTGCCACCATGGGTCTGGTCACCATCCTGCCTATCGTAGCTTTTCAGGAGCCAGCCGGTCACTCCCAGCCATAGGCCCCCAGACACAAACCTCGGCCCGTTTCCCTGGCAAACAAAAGTAAGCTGCCCCGCTTCTGGATGGCAGATTGCAGGAGCCACTTTGCACCATCAAACTGGCCCGACTTGTCACTGGTGCCACCTCAGGTCTGGGAACCATCCTGAGTATCGTGGATTCCAATTAGCAAGACGACCACTCCCAGCCACAGGCCCCCAAACACAAAGAACGGCGCTTTTCCCTGGAAAACAAAACTCGCCTGCCAACTTTTTGATGGCAGATTGCAGGAGCCACTTGGTACTATCAAACCAGCCCAACTTGGCACTGGTGCCACCATGGGTCTGGTCACCATCCTGCCTATCGTAGCTTTTCAGGAGCCAGCCGGTCACTCCCAGCCATAGGCCCCCAGACACAAAGCTCGGCCCGTTTCCCTGGCAAACAAAAGTAAGCTGCCCCGCTTCTGGATGGCAGATTGCAGGATCCACTTGTTATTATCAAACCAGCCCGACTTGGTACTGGTGCCACCTCTGGTCTGGGAACCATCCTGCGTATCGTGGATTCTAAGGAGCCAGCCGGCCACTCCCAGCCACAGGCCCCCAAACACAAACAACGGCGCTTTTCCCTGGAAAACAAAACTCGCCTGCCAACATTTTGATGGCAGATTGCAGGAACCACTTGGTACTATCAAACCAGCCCAACTTGGCACTGGTGCCACCTTGGGTCTGGGAACCATCCGGCGTATCGTGTGTTGAAAGGAGCCAGCCGGCCACTCCAGCCACAGGCCCGCAGACAAAAACAACGGCGCTTTCCCCTGGAAAACAAAACTCGCCTGCTGACTTTTTGATGGAAGATTGCAGGAGCCACTTTGTACTTTGAAATCAGCCGAACATGGCTCTGGTGCCACCATGGGTCTGGTCACCATCCTGCCTATCGTAGCTTTTCACGAGCCAGCCGGTCACTCCCAGCCATAGGCCCCCAGACACAAAGCTCGGCCCGTTTCCCTGGCAAACAAAAGTAAGCTGCCCCGCTTCTGGATGGCAGATTGCAGGACGCACTTGGTACTATCAAACCAGCCCAACTTGGCACTGGTGCCACCTCAGGTCTGGGAACCATCCTGCGTATTGTGGATTCTAAGGAGCCAGCCGGCCACTCCCAGCCATATGCCCCCAAAAACAAACCACGGAACTTTACTCTGGCAAACAAAGATCCGCTGCCCCCCGTCAGGATGGCAGATTGCAGGAGCCACTTGGTACTATCAAACGAGCCCGACTTGGCCCTGGTGCCACCTTGAGTCTGGGAACCATCCTGCGTATTGTGGATTGTCAGTAGCCAGTCGACCATTCTCGGCCACAGACCCCAATCAAAAACAACGGCCGGTTCACAGGCAAAAGAACTCAGCTGCCCCGTTTCTGGATGGGAGACTGCATGAGGCACTTGACACTGTCAAACCAGCCCCACTTGGCACTGGTGCCATCTTGGGTCTGGGAACCATGCTGCGTATCATGGATTTTCAGGAGCCAACTGGCCACTGCCAGCCACAGGCCCCCAAACACAAACCTCGGCCCGTTTCCCTGGAAAACAAAAGTAAGCTACCCCGCTTCTGGATGGCAGATTGCAGGAACCACTTGGTACTATCAAACCAGCCCGACTTGGCACTGGTGCCATCTTGGGTCTGGGAACCATCCTGCGTATCGTGGATTCTAAGGAGCCAGCCGGCCACTCCCAGCCACAGGACCGCAAACACAAACAACGGCGCTTTTCCCTGGAAAACAAAACTCGCCTGCCAACGTTTTGATGGCAGATTGCAGGAGCCACTTGGTACTATCAAATCAGCCCAACTTGGCACTGGTGCCACCATGGGTCTGGTCACCATCCTGCCTATCGTAGCTTTTCACGAGCCAGCCGGTCACTCCCAGCCATAGGCCTCTAGACAAAAACCTCGGCCCGTTTCCCTGGCAAAAAAAAGTAAGCTACCCCGCTACTGGATGGCAGATTGCAGGAGCCACTTTGCACCATCAAACTAGCCCGACTTGGCACTGGTGCCACCTCTGGTCTGGGAACAATGCTGCGTATCGTGGATTCTAAGGAGCCAGCCGGCCACTCCCAGCCACAGGCCCCCAAACACAAACAACGGCGCTTTTTCCTGGAAAACAAAACTCGCCTGCCAACTTTTTGATGGCAGATTGCAGGAGCCACTTGGTACTATCAAACCAGCCCAACTTGGCACTGGTGCCACCATGGGTCTGGTCACCATCCTGCCTATCGTAGCTTTTCAGGACCTAGCAGGTCACTCCCAGCCATAGGCCCCCAGACAAAAAGCTCGGCCCATTTCCCTGGCAAACAAAAGTAAGCTGCCCCGCTTCTGGATGGCAGATTGCAGGATCCACTTGTTATAATCAAACCAGCCCAACTTGGCACTGGTGCCACCTTGGGTCTGGGAACCATCCTGCGTATCGTGGATTCTAAGGAGCCAGCTGGCCACTCCCAGCCACAGGCCCCCAAACACAAACAACGGCGCTTTTCCCTGGAAAACAAAACTCGCCTGCCAACTTTTTGATGGCAGATTGCAGGAGCTACTTGGTACTATCAAACCAGCCCAACTTGGCACTGGTGCCACCTCTGGTCGGGTCACCATCCTGCCTATCGTAGCTTTTCAGGAGCCAGCCGGTCACTCCCAGCCATAGGCCCCCAGAGAAAAACCTCGGCCCGTTTCCCTGGCAAACAAAAGTAAGCTGCCCCGCTTCAGGATGGCAGATTGCAGGACGCAATTGGTACTATCAAACCAGCCCAACTTGGAAATGGTGCCACCTTGGGTCTGGGAACCATCCTGCGTATCGTGGATTCTAAGGAGCCAGCCGGTCACTCCCAGCCACAGGCCCCCAAATACAAACCACAGCGCTTTTCCCTGGAAAACAAAACTCGCCTGCCAACTTTTTGATGACAGATTGCAGGAGCCACTTGGTACTATCAAATCAGCCCAACTTGGCACTGGTGCCACCATGGGTCTGGTCACCATCCTGCCTATCGTAGCTTTTCAGGAGCCAGCCGGTCACTCCCAGCCATAGGCCCCCAGACACAAACCTCGGCCCGTTTCCCTGGCAAACAAAAGTAAGCTGCCCCGCTTCTGGATGGCAGATTGCAGGAGCCACTTTGCACCATCAAACTGGCCCGACTTGTCACTGGTGCCACCTCAGGTCTGGGAACCATCCTGAGTATCGTGGATTCCAATTAGCAAGACGACCACTCCCAGCCACAGGCCCCCAAACACAAAGAACGGCGCTTTTCCCTGGAAAACAAAACTCGCCTGCCAACTTTTTGATGGCAGATTGCAGGAGCCACTTGGTACTATCAAACCAGCCCAACTTGGCACTGGTGCCACCATGGGTCTGGTCACCATCCTGCCTATCGTAGCTTTTCAGGAGCCAGCCGGTCACTCCCAGCCATAGGCCCCCAGACACAAAGCTCGGCCCGTTTCCCTGGCAAACAAAAGTAAGCTGCCCCGCTTCTGGATGGCAGATTGCAGGATCCACTTGTTATTATCAAACCAGCCCGACTTGGTACTGGTGCCACCTCTGGTCTGGGAACCATCCTGCGTATCGTGGATTCTAAGGAGCCAGCCGGCCACTCCCAGCCACAGGCCCCCAAACACAAACAACGGCGCTTTTCCCTGGAAAACAAAACTCGCCTGCCAACATTTTGATGGCAGATTGCAGGAACCACTTGGTACTATCAAACCAGCCCAACTTGGCACTGGTGCCACCTTGGGTCTGGGAACCATCCGGCGTATCGTGTGTTGAAAGGAGCCAGCCGGCCACTCCAGCCACAGGCCCGCAGACAAAAACAACGGCGCTTTCCCCTGGAAAACAAAACTCGCCTGCTGACTTTTTGATGGAAGATTGCAGGAGCCACTTTGTACTTTGAAATCAGCCGAACATGGCTCTGGTGCCACCATGGGTCTGGTCACCATCCTGCCTATCGTAGCTTTTCACGAGCCAGCCGGTCACTCCCAGCCATAGGCCCCCAGACACAAAGCTCGGCCCGTTTCCCTGGCAAACAAAAGTAAGCTGCCCCGCTTCTGGATGGCAGATTGCAGGACGCACTTGGTACTATCAAACCAGCCCAACTTGGCACTGGTGCCACCTCAGGTCTGGGAACCATCCTGCGTATTGTGGATTCTAAGGAGCCAGCCGGCCACTCCCTGCCACAGGCCCCCAAACACAAACAACGGCGCTTTTCCCTAGAAAACAAAACTCGCCTGCCAAATTTTGATGGCAGATTACAGGAGCCACTTGGTACTATCAAACCAGCCCAACTTGGCACTGGTGCCACCATGGGTCTGGTCACCATCCTGCCTATCGTAGCTTTTCAGGAGCCAGCCGGTCACTCCCAGCCATAGACCCCAGACACAAAGCTCGGCCCGTTTCCCTGGCAAACAAAAGTAAGCTGCCCCGCTTCTGGATGGCAGATTGCAGGAGCCACTTTGCACCATCAAACTAGCCGGACTTGGCACTGGTGCCACCTCAGGTCTGGGAACCATCCTGCGTATCGTGGATTCTAAGGAGCCAGCCGGCCACTCCCAGCCACAGGCCCTCAAACACAAACAACGGCGCTTTTCCCTGGAAAACAAAACTCGCCTGACAACTTTTTGATGGCAGATTGCAGGAGCCACTTGGTACTATCAAACCAGCCCAACTTGGCACTGGTGCCACCATGGGTCTGGTCACCATCCTGCCTATCGTAGCTTTTCAGGAGCCAGCCGGTCACTCCCAGCCATAGGCCCCCAGACAAATACCTCGGCCCGTTTCCCTGGAAAACAAAAGTAAGCTGCCCCACTTCTGGATGGCAGATTGCAGGACGCACTTGGTACTATCAAACCAGCCCGACTTGGCACTGGTGCCCCGTCAAGTCTGGGAACCATCCTGCGTATCGTGGATTCTAAGGAGCCAGCCGGCCACTCCCAGCCACAGGCCCTCAAACACAAACAACGACGCTTTTCCCTGGAAAACAAAACTCGCCTGCCAACTTTTTGATGGCAGATTGCAGGAGCCACTTGGTACTATCAAACCAGCCCAACTTGGCACTGGTGCCACCATGGGTCTGGTCACCATCCTGCCTATCGTAGCTTTCCAGGAGCCAGCCGGTCACTCCCAGCCATAGGCCCCAAGACACAAAGCTCGGCCCGTTTCCCTGGCAAAAAAAAGAAAGCTGCCCCGCTTCTGGATGGCAGATTGCCGGACGCACTTGGTACTATCAAACCAGCCCAATGTGGCACTGGTGCCACCTCTGGTCTGGGAACCATCCTGCGTATCGTGGATTCTAATTAGCCATCCGGCCACTCCCAGCCACAGGCCCCCAAACACAAACAACGACGCTTTTCCCTGGAAAACAAAACTCGCCTGCCAAATTTTGATGACAGATTGCAGGAGCCACTTGGTGCTATCAAACCAGCCCAACTTGGCACTGGTGCCACCATGGGTCTGGTCACCATCCTGCACATCGTAGCTCTTCAGGAACCAGCTGGTCATTCCCAGCCATAGGCCCCCAGACACAAAGCTCGACCCGTTTCCGTGGCAAACAAAAGTAAGCTGCCCCGCTTCTGGATGGCAGATTGCAGGAGCCACTTGGTATAATCAAACCAGCCCGACTTGGCACTGGTGCCACCTCTGGTCTGGGAACCATCCTGCGTATCGTGGATTCTAAGGAGCCAGCCGGCCACTCCCAGCCGCAGGCCCTCAAAACCAAAACACGGCGCTTTTCCCTGGAAAACAAAACTCGCCTGCCAAATTTTGATGGCAGATTGCAGGAGCCACTTGGTACTATCAAACCAGCCCAACTTGGCACTGGTGCCACCATGGGTCTGGTCACCATCCTGCCTATGGTAGCTTTTCAGGAGCCATCCGGTCACTCCCAGCCATAGGCCCCCAGACACAAACCTCGGCCCGTTTCCCTGGCAAACAAAAGTAAGCTGCCCCACTTCTGGATGGCAGATTGCAGGACGCACTTGTTACTATCAAACCAGCCCGACTTGGCACTGGTGCCACGTCAAGTCTGGGAACCATCCTGCGTATCGTGGATTCTAAGGAGCCAGCCGGCCACTCCCAGCCACAGGCCCTCAAACAAACAACGACGCTTTTCCCTGGAAAACAAAACTCGCCTGCCAACTTTTTGATGGCAGATTGCAGGAGCCACTTGGTACTATCAAACCAGCCCAACTTGGCACTGGTGCCACCATGGGTCTGGTCACCATCCTGCCTATCGTAGCTTTCCAGGAGCCAGCCGGTCACTCCCAGCCATAGGCCCCAAGACACAAAGCTCGGCCCGTTTCCCTGGCAAAAAAAAGAAAGCTGCCCCGCTTCTGGATGGCAGATTGCCGGACGCACTTGGTACTATCAAACCAGCCCAATGTGGCACTGGTGCCACCTCTGGTCTGGGAACCATCCTGCGTATCGTGGATTCTAATTAGCCATCCGGCCACTCCCAGCCACAGGCCCCCAAACACAAACAACGACGCTTTTCCCTGGAAAACAAAACTCGCCTGCCAAATTTTGATGACAGATTGCAGGAGCCACTTGGTGCTATCAAACCAGCCCAACTTGGCACTGGTGCCACCATGGGTCTGGTCACCATCCTGCACATCGTAGCTCTTCAGGAACCAGCCGGTCATTCCCAGCCATAGGCCCCCAGACACAAAGCTCGACCCGTTTCCGTGGCAAACAAAAGTAAGCTGCCCCGCTTCTGGATGGCAGATTGCAGGAGCCACTTGGTATAATCAAACCAGCCCGACTTGGCACTGGTGCCACCTCTGGTCTGGGAACCATCCTGCGTATCGTGGATTCTAAGGAGCCAGCCGGCCACTCCCAGCCACAGGCCCTCAAACCCAAAACACGGCGCTTTTCCCTGGAAAACAAAACTCGCCTGCCAACATTTTGATGGCAGATTGCAGGAGCCACTTGGTACTATCAAACCAGCCCAACTTGGCACTGGTGCCACCATGGGTCTGGTCACCATCCTGCCTATGGTAGCTTTTCAGGAGCCATCCGGTCACTCCCAGCCATAGGCCCCCAGACACAAACCTCGGCCCGTTTCCCTGGCAAACAAAAGTAAGCTGCCCCGCTTCTGGATGGCAGATTGCAGGAACCACTTGGTATTATCAAACCAGCCCAACTTGGCACTGGTGCCACCTTGGGTCTGGATACCATGCTGCGTATCGTGGATTCTAAGGAGCCAGCCGGCCACTCCCAGCCACAGGCCCCCAAACACAAACAACGGCGCTTTTCCCTGGAAAATAAAACTCGCCTGCCAACTTTTTGATGGCAGATTGCAGGAGCAACTTGCTACTATCAAATCAGCCCAACTTGGCACTGGTGCCACCATGGGTCTGGTCACCATCCTGCCTATCGTAGCTTTTCAGGAGCCAGCCGGTCACTCCCAGCCATAGGCCCCCAGACAAAAACCTCGGCCATTTTCCCTGGCAAACAAAAGTAAGCTACCCCGCTTCTGCTTGGCAGATTGCAGGAGCCACTTTGCAGCATCAAACTAGCCCGACTTGGCACTGGTGCCACGTCAGGTCTGGGAACCATCCTGCGTATCGTGGATTCCAATTAGCAAGCCGGCCACTCTCAGCCACAGGCCCCCAAACACAAACAACGGCGCTTTTCCCTGGAAATCAAAACTCGCCTGCCAAATTTTTGATGGCAGATTGCAGGAGCCACTTGGTAATATCAAATCAGCCCAACTTGGCACTGGTGCCACCATGGGTCTGGTCACCATCCTGCCTATCGTAGCTTTTCAGGAGCCAGCCGGTCACTCCCAGCCATAGGCCCCCAGACACAAACCTCGGCCCGTTTCCCTGGAAAACAAAAGTAAGCTGCCCCGCTTCTGGATGGCAGATTGCAGGAGCCACTTTGCACCATCAAACTGGCCCGACTTGTCACTGGTGCCACCTCAGGTCTGGGAACCATCCTGCGTATCGTGGATTCCAATTAGCAAGACGGCCACTCCCAGCCACAGGCCCCCAAACACAAAGAACGGCGCTTTTCCCTGGAAAACAAAACTCGCCTGCCAACATTTTGATGGCAGATTGCAGGAAGCACTTGGTACTATCAAACCAGCCCAACCTGGCACTGGTGCCACCTTGGGTCTGGGAACCATCCGGCGTATCGTGTGTTGAAAGGAGCCAGCCGGCCACTCCAGCCACAGGCCCGCAGACACAAACAACGGCGCTTTTCCCTGGAAAACAAAACTCAGCTGCCCTGCTTCTGGATGGCAGATTGCAGGAACCACTTGGTACTATCAAACCAGCCCAACTTGGCACTGGTGCCACCATGGGTCTGGTCACCATCCTGCCTATTGTAGCTTTTCATGAGCCAGCCGGTCACTCTCAGCCATAGGCCCCGAGACACAAAACTCGGCCCGTTTCCCTGGCAAACAAAAGTAAGCTGCCCCGCTTCTGGATGGCAGATTGCAGGAGCTACTTAGTACTATCAAATCAGCCCGACTTGGCACAGGTGCCACCTTGGATCTGGGAACCATCCTGTGTATCGTGGATTTTCAGGGGCCAGCCAGCCACTCTCAGCCATATGCCCCCAAAAACAAACCACGGACCTTTTCTCTGGCAAACAAAAATCAACTGCCCCACTTCTGGATGGCAGATTGCAGGAGCCACTTGGGACTATCACACCAGCACAACATGGCACTGCTGCCAACTTGGATCTCGGAACAATCCTACGTATCGTACATATTCAGGAACCAGCCGAACACTCCCAGCCACAGGCCCCCAAACACAAACAAAGGCCCATTTCCCTGGCAAACAAAACTCAGCTGCCCCGCTTCTGGATGGCAGTTTGCAGGAGCCACTTGGGACTATCAAACCAGCCCGACTTGGTAATGGTACCACCTTGGATCTGGGAACCATCCGGCGTATCGTGGATTTTCAGGGGCCAGCCGGTCATTCCCAGCCATATGCCCCCAAACACAAACCTCGGCCCTTTTCTCTGGCAAACAAAACTCAACTGCCCCTCTTCTGGATGGCAAATTGCAGGACGCACTTGGTACTACAAAAAGAGCCCGACTTGGCAGTGGTGCCACCTTGGCTCTGGGAACCATCCTGCGTATCGAGCATTTTAAGGAGCCAGCCGGCAATTCCCAGCCGTATGCCCCAAAAAGAAACCATGGACATTTTCTCTGGCAAAAAAAACTCAGCTGTCCCGCTTCTGGATGGCAGATTGCAGGAGTCACTTTGAACCCTACAACCAGCCTTACTTGGCACTGGTGCCACCTTGGATCTGGGAACCATCCTGCCTATCGTTGATTTTCAGGGGCCAGCCGGCCACTCTCAGCCATAGGCCCCCAAACACAAACCACAGCCCTTTTCTCTAGCAAACAAAATTCAACTGCCCCGCTTCTGGATGGCAAATTGCAGGAGCCACTGGGTACTACAAAAACAGCCTGACTTGGCACTGGTGCCACCTTGCGTCTGGTTACCATGCGGCGTATCGTGCATTTTAAGGAGCCAGGTGGCCACTCCCAGCCATATGCCCCCAAACACAACCCACGGGCCTTTTCTCTGGCAAACAAAACTCAGCTGCTCCGCTTCTGGATGGCAGATTGCAGGAGCCACTTGGTACTATCAAACCAGCCCAACTTGGCACTGGTGCCACCATGGGTCTGGTCACCATCCTGCCTATCGTAGCTTTCCAGGAGCCAGCCGGTCACTCCCAGCCATAGGCCCACAGACACAAAACTCGTCCCGTTTCCCTGACAAACAAAAGTAAGCTGTCCCGCTTCTGGATGGCAGATTGCAGGAGCCACTTGCTACTATCAAACCACCCGACTTGGCACTGGTGCCACCTCTGGTCTGGGAACCATCCTGCGTATCGTAGATTCTAATTAGCCATCCGTCCACTCCCAGGCACAGGCCCCCAAACACAAACAACGGCGCTTTTCCCTGGAAAACAAAACTCGTCTGCCATCTTTTTGATGGCAGATTGCCGGAGCCACTTGGTACTATCAAACCAGCCCAACTTGGCACTGGTGCCACCATGGGTCTGGTCACCATCCTGCCTATCGTAGCTTTTCAGGAGCCAGCCGGCCACTCCCTGCCACAGGCCCCCAAACACAAACAACGGCGCTTTTCCCTGGAAAACAAAATTCGCCTGCCAACTTTTTGATGGCAGATTGCAGGAGCCACTTGGTACTATCAAATCAGCCCAACTTGGCACTGGTGCCACCATGGGTCTGGTCAACATCCTGCCTATCGTAGCTTTTCAGGAGCCAGCCGGTCACTCCCAGCCATAGGCCCTCAGACCCAAATCTCGGCCCGTTTCCCTGGCAAACAAAAGTAAGCTGCCCCGCTTCTGGATGGCAGATTGCAGGAGCCACTTGGTAGTATCAAACCAGCCCTACTTGGTACTGGTGCCAACTTGGGTCTGGGAAACATCCTGCGTATCGTGGATTCTAAGGAGCCAGCCGGCCACTCCCAGCCACAGGCCCCCAAACACAAACAACGGCGCTTTTCCCTGGAAAACAAAACTCGCCTACCAACATTTTGATGGCAGATTGCAGGAGCCACTTGGTACTATCAAATCAGCCGAACTTGGCACTGGTGCCACCATGGGTCTGGTAACCATACTGCCTATCGTACCTTTTCAGGAGCCAGCTGGTCACTCCCAGCCATAGGCCCCCAGACAAAAACCTCGGCTCCTCTCCCTGGCAAACAAAAGTAAGCAGCCCTGCTTCTGGATGGCAGATTGCAGGAGCCACTTTGCACCATCAAACTGGCCCGACTTGTCACTGTTGCCACCTCTGGTCTGGGAACCATCCTGCGTATCGTGGATTCTAATTAGCCAGCCGGCCACTCCCAGCCACAGGCCCCCAAACACAAACAACGGCGCTTTTCCCTGGAAAACAAAACTCGCCTGCCAACTTTTTGATGGCAGATTGCAGGAGCCACTTGGTACTATCAAACCAGCCCAACTTGGCACTGGTGCCACCATGGGTCTGGTCACCATCCTGACTATCGTAGCTTTTCAGGAGCCAGCCGGTCACTCCCAGCCATAGGCCCCCAGACACAAAGCTCGGCCCGTTTCCCTGGCAAACAAAAGTAAGCTGCCCCGCTTCTGGATGGCAGATAGTAGGACGCACTTGTTACTATCAAACCAGCCCGACTTGGCACTGGTGCCACCACTGGTCTGGGAACCATCCTGCGTATCGTGGATTCTAAGGAGCCAGCCGGCCAATCCCAGCCACAGGCACCCAAACACAAACAACGGCGCTTTTCCCTGGAAAACAAAACTCGCCTGACAACTTTTTGATGGCAGATTGCAGGAGCCACTTGGTACTATCAAACCAGCCCAACTTGGCACTGGTGCCACCATGGGTCTGGTCACCATCCTGCCTATCGTAGCTTTTCAGGAGCCAGCCGGTCACTCCCAGCCATAGGCCCCCAGACAAATACCTCGGCCCGTTTCCCTGGAAAACAAAAGTAAGCTGCCCCGCTTCTGGATGGCAGATTCCAGGACGCACTTGGTAGTATCAAACCAGCCCAACTTGGCACTGGTGCCACCTTGGGTCTGGGAACCATCCTGCGTATCGTGGATTCTAAGGAGCCAGCCGGCCACTCCCTGCCACAGGCCCCCAAACACAAACAACGGCGCTTTTCCCTGGAAAACAAACTCGCCTGCCAACTTTTTGATGGCAGATTGCAGGAGCCACTTGGTACTATCAAACCAGCCCAACTTGGCACTGGTGCCACCATGGGTCTGGTCACCATCCTGCCTATCGTAACTTTTCAGGAGCCAGCCGGTCACTCCCAGCCATAGGCCCCCAGACAAAAACCTCGGCCCGTTTCCCTGGCAAACAAAAGTAAGCTGCCCCGCTTCTGGATGGCAGATTCCCGGACGCACTTGGTACTATCAAACCAGCCCAACTTGGCACTGGTGCCACCTCTGATCTGGGAACCATGCTGAGTATCGTGGATTCTAAGGAGCCAGCCGGCCACTCCCAGCCACAGGCCCCCAAACACAAACAACGGCGCTTTTCCCTGGAAAACAAAACTCGCCTGCCAACTTTTTGATGGCAGATTGCAGGAGCCACTTGGTACTATCAAACCAGCCCAACTTGGCACTGGTGCCGTCATGGGTCTGGTCACCATCCTGCCTATCGTAGCTTTTCACGAGCCAGCCGGTCACTCCCAGCCATAGGCCCCCAGACAAAAACCTCGGCCCGTTTCCCTGGAAAACAAAAGTAAGCTGCCCCGCTTCTGGATGGCAGATGGCAGGAACCACTTGGTACTATCAAACCAGCCCAACTTGGCACTGGTGCCACCACTGGTCTGGGAACCATCCTGCGTATCGTGGATTCTAAGGAGCCAGCCGGTCGCTCCCAGCCACAGGCCCCCAAACAAAACCACAGGGCTATTTCCTGGAAAACAAAACTCGCCTGCCAAGTTTTTGATGGTAGATTGCAGGAGCCACTTGGTACTATCAAACCAGCCCAACTTGGCACTGGTGCCACCATGGGTCTGGTCACCATCCTGCCTATCGTAGCTTTTCAGGAGCCAGCCGGTCACTCCCAGCCATAGGCCCCGAGACACAAACCTCGGCCCGTTTCCCTGGCAAACAAAAGTAAGCTACCCCGCTTCTGGATGGCAGATTGCAGGAGCCACTTGGTACTATCAAACCAGCCCGACTTGGCACTGGTGCCACCTCAGGTCTGGGAACCATCCTGCGTATCGTGGATTCTAAGGAGCCAGCCGGCCACTCCCAGCCATAGGCCCCCAAACAAAAACAACGGCGCTTTTCCCTGGAAAACAAAACTTGCCTGCTAAATTTTGATGGCAGATTGCAGGAACCACTTGGTACTATCAAACCAGCCCTACTTGGCACTGGTGCCACCATGGGTCTGGTCACCATCCTGCCTATCGTAGCTTATCAGGAGCCAGCCGGTCACTCCCAGCCATAGGCCCCCAGACACAAAGCTCGACCCGTTTCCCTGGCAAACAAAAGCAAGCTGCCCCGCTTCTGGATGGCAGATTGCAGGAGCCACTTGGTACTATCAAACCAGCCCATCTTGGCATTGGTGCCACCTCTAGTCTGGGAACCATCCTGCGTATCGTGGATTCTAAGGAGCCAGCCGGTCACTCCCAGCCACAGGCCCCCAAACAAAATCCACAGCGCTTTTCCCTGGAAAACAAAACTCGCCTGCCAACTTTTTGATGGCAGATTGCAGGAGCCACTTGCTACTATCAAATCAGCCCAACTTGGCACTGGTGCCACCATGGGTCTGGTCACCATCCTGCCTATCGTAGCTTTTCAGGAGACAGCCGGTCCCTCCCTGCCATAGGCCCCCAGAGAAAAACCTCGGCCCATTTCCCTGGCAAACAAAAGTAAGCTGCCCCGCTTCTGGATGGCAGATTCCAGGACGCACTTGGTAGTATCAAACCAGCCCAACTTGGCACTGGTGCCACCTCTGGTCTGGGAACCATCCTGCGTATCGTGGATTCTAAAGAGCCAGCCGGTCACTCCCAGCCACAGGCCCCCAGACACAAACAACGGCGCTTTTCCCTGGACAACAAAACTCGCCTGCAAAATTTTGATGGCAGATTCCCGGAGCCACTTGGTACTATCAAACCAGCCCAACTTGACGCTGGTGCCGTCATGGGTCTGGTCACCATCCTGCCTATCGTAGCTTTTCAGGAGCCAGCCGGTCACTCCCAGCCATAGGCCCCCAGACACAAAGCTCGGCCCGTTTCCGTGGCAAACAAAAGTAAGTTATCCCGCTTCTGGATGGCAGATTGCAGGAGCCACTTTTCACCATCAAACCAGCCCGACTTGGCATTGCTGCCACCTCTGGTCTGGGAACCATCCTGCGTATCGTGGATTCTAAGGAGCCAGCCGGCCACTCCCAGCCACAGGCACCCAAACACAAACAACGGCGCTTTTCCCTGGAAAACAAAACTCGCCTGACAACTTTTTGATGGCAGATTGCAGGAGCCACTTGGTACTATCAAACCAGCCCAACTTGGCACTGGTGCCACCATGGGTCTGGGAACCATCCTGCCTATCGTAGCTTTTCAGGAGCCAGCCGGTCACTCCCAGCCATAGGCCCCCAGACAAAAACCTCGGCCCGTTTCCCTGGCAAACAAAAGTAAGCTACCCCGCTTCTGGATGGCAGATTGCAGGACGCACTTGGTACTATCAAACCAGCCCAACTTGGCACTGGTGCCACCTCAGGTCTGGGAACCATCCTGCGTATCGTGGATTCTAAGGAGCCAGCCGGCCACTCCCAGCCATAGGCCCCCAAACAAAAACAACGGCGCTTTTCCCTGGAAAACAAAACTTGCCTGCCAACTTTTTGATGGCAGATTGCAGGAGCCACTTGGTACTATCAAACCAGCCCAACTTGGCACTGGTGCCACCATGGGTCTGGTCACCATCCTGCCTATCGTAGCTTTTCAGGAGCCAGCCGGTCACTCCCAGCCGTAGGCCCACAGACACAAACCTCGGCCGGTTTCCCTGACAAACAAAAGTAAGCTGTCCCGCTTCTGGATGGCAGATTGCAGGAGCCACTTGCTACTATCAAACCACCCGACTTGGCACTGGTGCCACCTCTGGTCTGGGAACCATCCTGCGTATCGTAGATTCTAATTAGCCATCCGTCCACTCCCAGGCACAGGCCCCCAAACACAAACAACGGCGCTTTTCCCTGGAAAACAAAACTCGTCTGCCATCTTTTTGATGGCAGATTGCCGGAGCCACTTGGTACTATAATCCAGCCCAACTTGGCACTGGTGCCACCATGGGTCTGGTCACCATCCTGCCTATCGTAGCTTTTCAGGAGCCAGCCGGCCACTCCCTGCCACAGGCCCCCAAACACAAACAACGGCGCTTTTCCCTGGAAAACAAAATTCGCCTGCCAACTTTTTGATGGCAGATTGCAGGAGCCACTTGGTACTATCAAATCAGCCCAACTTGGCACTGGTGCCACCATGGGTCTGGTCAACATCCTGCCTATCGTAGCTTTTCAGGAGCCAGCCGGTCACTCCCAGCCATAGGCCCCCAGACCCAAACCTCGGCCCGTTTCCCTGGCAAACAAAAGTAAGCTGCCCCGCTTCTGGATGGCAGATTGCAGGAGCCACTTGGTAGTATCAAACCAGCCCTACTTGGTACTGGTGCCAACTTGGGTCTGGGAAACATCCTGCGTATCGTGGATTCTAAGGAGCCAGCCGGCCACTCCCAGCCACAGGCCCCCAAACACAAACAAGGGCGCTTTTCCCTGGAAAACAAAACTCTCCTGCCAACTTTTAGATGGCAGATTGCAGGAGCCACTTGGTACTATCAAACCAGCCCAACTTGGCACTGGTGCCACCATGGGTCTGGTCACCATCCTGCCTATCGTAGCTTTTCAGGAGCCAGCCGGCCACTCCCTGCCACAGGCCCCCAAACACAAACCTCGGCCCGTTTCCCTGGCAAACAAAAGTAAGCTGCCTCGCTTCTGGATGGCAGATTGCAGGAGCCACTTGGGACTATCAAACCAGCCCGACTTGGTAATGGTACCACCTTGGATCTGGGAACCATCCGGCGTATCGTGGATTTTCAGGGGCCAGCCGGTCATTCCCAGCCATATGCCCCCAAACACAAACCTCGGCCCTTTTCTCTGGCAAACAAAACTCAACTGCCCCTCTTCTGGATGGCAAATTGCAGGACGCACTTGGTACTACAAAAAGAGCCCGACTTGGCAGTGGTGCCACCTTGGCTCTGGGAACCATCCTGCGTATCGAGCATTTTAAGGAGCCAGCCGGCAATTCCCAGCCGTATGCCCCAAAAAGAAACCATGGACATTTTCTCTGGCAAAAAAAACTCAGCTGTCCCGCTTCTGGATGGCAGATTGCAGGAGTCACTTTGAACCCTACAACCAGCCTTACTTGGCACTGGTGCCACCTTGGATCTGGGAACCATCCTGCCTATCGTTGATTTTCAGGGGCCAGCCGGCCACTCTCAGCCATAGGCCCCCAAACACAAACCACAGCCCTTTTCTCTAGCAAACAAAATTCAACTGCCCCGCTTCTGGATGGCAAATTGCAGGAGCCACTGGGTACTACAAAAACAGCCTGACTTGGCACTGGTGCCACCTTGCGTCTGGTTACCATGCGGCGTATCGTGCATTTTAAGGAGCCAGGTGGCCACTCCCAGCCATATGCCCCCAAACACAACCCACGGGCCTTTTCTCTGGCAAACAAAACTCAGCTGCTCCGCTTCTGGATGGCAGATTGCAGGAGCCACTTGGTACTATCAAACCAGCCCAACTTGGCACTGGTGCCACCATGGGTCTGGTCACCATCCTGCCTATCGTAGCTTTCCAGGAGCCAGCCGGTCACTCCCAGCCATAGGCCCACAGACACAAAACTCGTCCCGTTTCCCTGACAAACAAAAGTAAGCTGTCCCGCTTCTGGATGGCAGATTGCAGGAGCCACTTGCTACTATCAAACCACCCGACTTGGCACTGGTGCCACCTCTGGTCTGGGAACCATCCTGCGTATCGTAGATTCTAATTAGCCATCCGTCCACTCCCAGGCACAGGCCCCCAAACACAAACAACGGCGCTTTTCCCTGGAAAACAAAACTCGTCTGCCATCTTTTTGATGGCAGATTGCCGGAGCCACTTGGTACTATCAAACCAGCCCAACTTGGCACTGGTGCCACCATGGGTCTGGTCACCATCCTGCCTATCGTAGCTTTTCAGGAGCCAGCCGGCCACTCCCTGCCACAGGCCCCCAAACACAAACAACGGCGCTTTTCCCTGGAAAACAAAATTCGCCTGCCAACTTTTTGATGGCAGATTGCAGGAGCCACTTGGTACTATCAAATCAGCCCAACTTGGCACTGGTGCCACCATGGGTCTGGTCAACATCCTGCCTATCGTAGCTTTTCAGGAGCCAGCCGGTCACTCCCAGCCATAGGCCCTCAGACCCAAATCTCGGCCCGTTTCCCTGGCAAACAAAAGTAAGCTGCCCCGCTTCTGGATGGCAGATTGCAGGAGCCACTTGGTAGTATCAAACCAGCCCTACTTGGTACTGGTGCCAACTTGGGTCTGGGAAACATCCTGCGTATCGTGGATTCTAAGGAGCCAGCCGGCCACTCCCAGCCACAGGCCCCCAAACACAAACAACGGCGCTTTTCCCTGGAAAACAAAACTCGCCTACCAACATTTTGATGGCAGATTGCAGGAGCCACTTGGTACTATCAAATCAGCCGAACTTGGCACTGGTGCCACCATGGGTCTGGTAACCATACTGCCTATCGTACCTTTTCAGGAGCCAGCTGGTCACTCCCAGCCATAGGCCCCCAGACACAAACCTCGGCTCCTTTCCCTGGCAAACAAAAGTAAGCAGCCCTGCTTCTGGATGGCAGATTGCAGGAGCCACTTTGCACCATCAAACTGGCCCGACTTGTCACTGTTGCCACCTCTGGTCTGGGAACCATCCTGCGTATCGTGGATTCTAATTAGCCAGCCGGCCACTCCCAGCCACAGGCCCCCAAACACAAACAACGGCGCTTTTCCCTGGAAAACAAAACTCGCCTGCCAACTTTTTGATGGCAGATTGCAGGAGCCACTTGGTACTATCAAACCAGCCCAACTTGGCACTGGTGCCACCATGGGTCTGGTCACCATCCTGACTATCGTAGCTTTTCAGGAGCCAGCCGGTCACTCCCAGCCATAGGCCCCCAGACACAAAGCTCGGCCCGTTTCCCTGGCAAACAAAAGTAAGCTGCCCCGCTTCTGGATGGCAGATAGTAGGACGCACTTGTTACTATCAAACCAGCCCGACTTGGCACTGGTGCCACCACTGGTCTGGGAACCATCCTGCGTATCGTGGATTCTAAGGAGCCAGCCGGCCAATCCCAGCCACAGGCCCCCAAACAAAACCACAGGGCTATTTCCTGGAAAACAAAACTCGCCTGACAACTTTTTGATGGTAGATTGCAGGAGCCACTTGGTACTATCAAACCAGCCCAACTTGGCACTGGTGCCACCATGGGTCTGGTCACCATCCTGCCTATCGTAGCTTTTCAGGAGCCAGCCGGTCACTCCCAGCCATAGGCCCCGAGACACAAACCTCGGCCCGTTTCCCTGGCAAACAAAAGTAAGCTACCCCGCTTCTGGATGGCAGATTGCAGGAGCCACTTGGTACTATCAAACCAGCCCGACTTGGCACTGGTGCCACCTCAGGTCTGGGAACCATCCTGCGTATCGTGGATTCTAAGGAGCCAGCCGGCCACTCCCAGCCATAGGCCCCCAAACAAAAACAACGGCGCTTTTCCCTGGAAAACAAAACTTGCCTGCTAAATTTTGATGGCAGATTGCAGGAACCACTTGGTACTATCAAACCAGCCCTACTTGGCACTGGTGCCACCATGGGTCTGGTCACCATCCTGCCTATCGTAGCTTATCAGGAGCCAGCCGGTCACTCCCAGCCATAGGCCCCCAGACACAAAGCTCGACCCGTTTCCCTGGCAAACAAAAGCAAGCTGCCCCGCTTCTGGATGGCAGATTGCAGGAGCCACTTGGTACTATCAAACCAGCCCATCTTGGCATTGGTGCCACCTCTAGTCTGGGAACCATCCTGCGTATCGTGGATTCTAAGGAGCCAGCCGGTCACTCCCAGCCACAGGCCCCCAAACAAAATCCACAGCGCTTTTCCCTGGAAAACAAAACTCGCCTGCCAACTTTTTGATGGCAGATTGCAGGAGCCACTTGCTACTATCAAATCAGCCCAACTTGGCACTGGTGCCACCATGGGTCTGGTCACCATCCTGCCTATCGTAGCTTTTCAGGAGACAGCCGGTCCCTCCCTGCCATAGGCCCCCAGAGAAAAACCTCGGCCCATTTCCCTGGCAAACAAAAGTAAGCTGCCCCGCTTCTGGATGGCAGATTCCAGGACGCACTTGGTAGTATCAAACCAGCCCAACTTGGCACTGGTGCCACCTCTGGTCTGGGAACCATCCTGCGTATCGTGGATTCTAAAGAGCCAGCCGGTCACTCCCAGCCACAGGCCCCCAGACACAAACAACGGCGCTTTTCCCTGGACAACAAAACTCGCCTGCAAAATTTTGATGGCAGATTCCCGGAGCCACTTGGTACTATCAAACCAGCCCAACTTGACGCTGGTGCCGTCATGGGTCTGGTCACCATCCTGCCTATCGTAGCTTTTCAGGAGCCAGCCGGTCACTCCCAGCCATAGGCCCCCAGACACAAAGCTCGGCCCGTTTCCGTGGCAAACAAAAGTAAGTTATCCCGCTTCTGGATGGCAGATTGCAGGAGCCACTTTTCACCATCAAACCAGCCCGACTTGGCATTGCTGCCACCTCTGGTCTGGGAACCATCCTGCGTATCGTGGATTCTAAGGAGCCAGCCGGCCACTCCCAGCCACAGGCCCCCAAACACAAACAACGGCGCTTTTCCCTGGAAAACAAAACTCGCCTGACAACTTTTTGATGGCAGATTGCAGGAGCCACTTGGTACTATCAAACCAGCCCAACTTGGCACTGGTGCCACCATGGGTCTGGGAACCATCCTGCCTATCGTAGCTTTTCAGGAGCCAGCCGGTCACTCCCAGCCATAGGCCCCCAGACACAAACCTCGGCCCGTTTCCCTGGCAAACAAAAGTAAGCTACCCCGCTTCTGGATGGCAGATTGCAGGACGCACTTGGTACTATCAAACCAGCCCAACTTGGCACTGGTGCCACCTCAGGTCTGGGAACCATCCTGCGTATCGTGGATTCTAAGGAGCCAGCCGGCCACTCCCAGCCATAGGCCCCCAAACAAAAACAACGGCGCTTTTCCCTGGAAAACAAAACTTGCCTGCCAACTTTTTGATGGCAGATTGCAGGAGCCACTTGGTACTATCAAACCAGCCCAACTTGGCACTGGTGCCACCATGGGTCTGGTCACCATCCTGCCTATCGTAGCTTTTCAGGAGCCAGCCGGTCACTCCCAGCCGTAGGCCCACAGACACAAACCTCGGCCGGTTTCCCTGACAAACAAAAGTAAGCTGTCCCGCTTCTGGATGGCAGATTGCAGGAGCCACTTGCTACTATCAAACCACCCGACTTGGCACTGGTGCCACCTCTGGTCTGGGAACCATCCTGCGTATCGTAGATTCTAATTAGCCATCCGTCCACTCCCAGGCACAGGCCCCCAAACACAAACAACGGCGCTTTTCCCTGGAAAACAAAACTCGTCTGCCATCTTTTTGATGGCAGATTGCCGGAGCCACTTGGTACTATAATCCAGCCCAACTTGGCACTGGTGCCACCATGGGTCTGGTCACCATCCTGCCTATCGTAGCTTTTCAGGAGCCAGCCGGCCACTCCCTGCCACAGGCCCCCAAACACAAACAACGGCGCTTTTCCCTGGAAAACAAAATTCGCCTGCCAACTTTTTGATGGCAGATTGCAGGAGCCACTTGGTACTATCAAATCAGCCCAACTTGGCACTGGTGCCACCATGGGTCTGGTCAACATCCTGCCTATCGTAGCTTTTCAGGAGCCAGCCGGTCACTCCCAGCCATAGGCCCCCAGACCCAAACCTCGGCCCGTTTCCCTGGCAAACAAAAGTAAGCTGCCCCGCTTCTGGATGGCAGATTGCAGGAGCCACTTGGTAGTATCAAACCAGCCCTACTTGGTACTGGTGCCAACTTGGGTCTGGGAAACATCCTGCGTATCGTGGATTCTAAGGAGCCAGCCGGCCACTCCCAGCCACAGGCCCCCAAACACAAACAAGGGCGCTTTTCCCTGGAAAACAAAACTCTCCTGCCAACTTTTAGATGGCAGATTGCAGGAGCCACTTGGTACTATCAAACCAGCCCAACTTGGCACTGGTGCCACCATGGGTCTGGTCACCATCCTGCCTATCGTAGCTTTTCAGGAGCCAGCCGGCCACTCCCAGCCATAGGCCCCCAGACACAAACCTCGGCCCGTTTCCCTGGCAAACAAAAGTAAGCTGCCTCGCTTCTGGATGGCAGATTCCCGGACGCACTTGTTACAATCAAACCAGCCCAACTTGGCACTGGTGCCACCTCTGGTCTGGGAACCATGCTGAGTATCGTGGATTCTAAGGAGCCAGCCGGCCACTCCCAGCCACAGGCCCCCAAACACAAACAACGGCGCTTTTCCCTGGAAAACAAAACTCGCCTGCCAAGATTTTGATGGCAGATTGCAGGAGCCACTTGGTACTATCAAACCCGCCCAACTTGGCACTGGTGCCACCATGGGTCTGGTCACCATTCTGCCTATCGTAGCTTTTCAGGAGCCAGCCGGTCACTCCCCGCCATAGGCCCCCAGACACAAACCTCGGCCCGTTTCCCTGGCAAACAAAAGTAAGCTACCCCGCTTCTGGATGGCAGATTGCAGGACGCACTTGGTACTATCAAACCAGCCCAACTTGGCACTGGTGCCACCTCAGGTCTGTGAACCATCCTGCGTCTCGTGGATTCTAAGGAGCCAGCCGGCCACTCCCACCCATAGGCCCCCAAACAAAAACAACGGCGCTTTTTCCTGGAAAACAAAACTCGCCTGCCAACTTTTTGATGGCAGATTGCAGGAACCACTTGGTATTATCAAGCCAGCCCGACTTGGCACTGGTGCCACCTTGGGTCTGGGAACCATGCTGCGTATCGTGGATTCTAAGGAGCCAGCCGGCCACTCCCTGCCACAGGCCCCCAAACACAAACAACGGCGCTTTTCCCTGGAAATCAACACTCGCTTGCCGACTTTTTGATGGCAGATTGCAGGAGCCACTTGGTACTATCAAACCAGCCCAACTTGGCACTGGTGCCACCATGGGTCTGGTCACCATCATGCCTCTCGTAGCTTTTCAGGACCTAGCCGGTCACTCACAGCCATAGGCCCCCAGACACAAACCTTGGCCCGTTTCCCCGGCAAACAAAAGTAAGCTGCCCCGTTTCTGGATGGCAGATTTCAGTAGCAACTTTGCACCATCAAACTGGCCCGACTTGTCACTGGTGCCACTTTAGGTCTGGGAAACATCCTGCGTATCGTGGATTCTAATTAGCCATCCGGCCACTCCCACCCACAGGCCCCCAAACACAAACAACGGCGCTTTTCCCTGGAAAACAAAACTCGCCTGCCAACTTTTTGATGGCAGATTGCAGGAGCCACTTGGTACTATCAAATCAGCCGAACTTGGCACTGGTGCCACCATGGGTCTGGTAACCATCCTGCCTATCGTACCTTTTCAGGAGCCAGCTGGTCACTCCCAGCCATAGGCCCCCAGACAAAAACCTCGGCTCCTTTCCCTGGCAAACAAAAGTAAGCAGCCCTGCTTCTGGATGGCAGATTGCAGGAGCCACTTTGCACCATCAAACTGGCCCGACTTGTCACTGTTGCCACCTCTGGTCTGGGAACCATCCTGCGTATCGTGGATTCTAATTAGCCAGCCGGCCACTCCCAGCCACAGGCCCCCAAACACAAACAACGGCGCTTTTTCCTGGAAAACAAAACTCGCCTGACAACTTTTTGATGGCAGATTGCAGGAGCCACTTGGTACTATCAAACCAGCCCAACTTGGCACTGGTGCCACCATGGGTCTGGTCACCATCCTGCCTATCGTAGCTTTTCAGGAGCCAGCCGGTCACTCCCAGCCATAGGCCCCCAGACACAAAGCTCGGCCCGTTTCCCTGGCAAACAAAAGTAAGCTGCCCCGCTTCTGGATGGCAGATAGTAGGACGCACTTGTTACTATCAAACCAGCCCGACTTGGCACTGGTGCCACCACTGGTCTGGGAACCATCCTGCGTATCGTGGATTCTAAGGAGCCAGCCGGCCACTCCCACCCACAGGCCCCCAAACACAAACAACGGCGCTTTTCCCTGGAAAACAAAACTCGCCTGCCAACTTTTTGATGGCAGATTGCAGGAGCCACTTGGTACTATCAAACCAGCCCAACTTGGCACTGGTGCCACCATGGGTCTGGTCACCATCCTGACTATCGTAGCTTTTCAGGAGCCAGCCGGTCACTCCCAGCCATAGGCCCCCAGACAAATACCTCGGCCCGTTTCCCTGGCAAACAAAAGTAAGCTGCCCCGCTTCTGGATGGCAGATTGCAGGACGCACTTGGTACTATCAAACCAGCCCGACTTGGCACTGGTGCCACCACTGGTCTGGGAACCATCCTGCGTATCGTGGATTCTAAGGAGCCAGCCGGCCACTCCCAGCCACAGGCCCCCAAACACAAACAACGGCGCTTTTCCCTGGAAAACAAAACTCGCCTGCCAACTTTTTGATGGCAGATTGCAGGAGCCACTTGGTACTATCAAACCAGCCCAACTTGGCACTGGTGCCACCATGGGTCTGGTCACCATCCTGCCTATCGTAACTTTTCAGGAGCCAGCCGGTCACTCCCAGCCATAGGCCCCCAGACAAAAACCTCGGCCCGTTTCCCTGGCAAACAAAAGTAAGCTGCCCCGCTTCTGGATGGCAGATTCCCGGACGCACTTGGTACTATCAAACCAGCCCAACTTGGCACTGGTGCCACCTCTGATCTTCGAACCATGCTGAGTATCGTGGATTCTAAGGAGCCAGCTGGCCACTCCCAGCCACAGGCCCCCAAACACAAACAACGGCGCTTTTCCCTGGAAAACAAAACTCGCCTGCCAAGTTTTTGATGGCAGATTGCAGGAGCCACTTGGTACTATCAAACCAGCCCAACTTGGCACTGGTGCCGTCATGGGTCTGGTCACCATCCTGCCTATCGTAGCTTTTCAGGAGCCAGCCGGTCACTCCCAGCCATAGGCCCCCAGACAAAAACCTCGGACCGTTTCCCTGGCAAACAAAAGTAAGCTGCCCCGCTTCTGGATGGCAGATTGCAGGAACCACTTGGTACTATCAAACCAGCCCAACTTGGCACTGGTGCCACCATGGGTCTGGGAACCATCCTGTGTATCGTGGATTCTAATTAGCCATCCGTCCACTCCAGGCCATAGGGCCCCAGGCACAAACAACGGCGCTTTTACCTGGAAAACAAAACTCGCCTGCCAACTTTTTGATGGCCGATTGCAGGAACCACTTGGTATTATCTAGCCAGCCCAACTTGGCACTGGTGCCACCATGGGTCTGGTCACCATCCTGCCTATCGTAGCTTTTCAGGAGCCAGCCGGTCACTCCCTGCCATAGGCCCCCAGACACAAACCTCGGCCCGTTTCCCTGGCAAACAAAAGTAAGCTGCCCCGCTTCTGGATGGCAGATTGCAGGAACCACTTGTTACTATCAAACCAGCCCAACTTGGCACTGGTGCCACCATGGGTCTGGGAACCATCCTGTGTATCGTGGATTCTAATTAGCCATCCGTCCACTCCAGGCCATAGGGCCCCAGGCACAAACAACGGCGCTTTTCCCTGGAAAACAAAACTCGCCTGCCAACTTTTTGATGGCCGATTGCAGGAACCACTTGGTATTATCAAGCCAGCCCGACTTGGCACTGGTGCCACCTTGGGTCTGGGAACCATGCTGCGTATCGTGGATTCTAAGGAGCCAGCCGGCCACTCCCACCCACAGGCCCCCAAACACAAACAACGGCGCTTTTCCCTGGAAAACAAAACTCGCCTGCCAACTTTTTGATGGCAGATTGCAGGAGCCACTTGGTACTATCAAACCAGCCCAACTTGGCACTGGTGCCACCATGGGTCTGGTCACCATCCTGCCTATCGTAGCTTTTCAGGAGCCAGCCAGCCACCCCCAGCCAGAGGCCCCCAGACAAATATTTCGGCCCGTTTCCCTGGCAAACAAAAGTAAGCTGCCCCGCTTCTGCATGGCAGATTGCAGGAGCCACTTTGCACCGTCAAACCAGCCCAACTTGGCACTGGTGCCACCTCAGGTCTGGGAACCATCCTGCGTATCGTGGGTTCTAATTAGGCATCCGTCCACTCCAGGCCATAGGGCCCCAGGCACAAACAACGGCACTTTTCCCTGGAAAACAAAACTCGCCTGCCAACTTTTTGATGGCCGATCGCAGGAACCACTTGGTATTATCAAGCCAGCCCAACTTGGCACTGGTGCCACCATGGGTCTGGTCACCATCCTGCCTATCGTAGCTTTTCAGGAGCCAGCCGGTCACTCCCAGCCATAGGACCCCAGACACAAACCTCGGACCGTTTCCCTGGCAAACAAAAGTAAGCTGCCCCGCTTCTGGATGGCAGATTCCCGGACGCACTTGTTACTATCAAACCAGCCCAACTTGGCACTGGTGCCACCATGGGTCTGGGAACCATCCTGTGTATCGTGGATTCTAATTAGCCATCCGTCCACTCCAGGCCATAGGGCCCCAGGCACAAACAACGGCGCTTTTCCCTGGAAAACAAAACTCGCCTGCGAACATTTTGATGGCCGATTGCAGGAACCACTTGGTATTATCAAGCCAGCCCGACTTGGCACTGGTGCCACCTTGGGTCTGGGAACCATGCTGCGTATCGTGGATTCTAAGGAGCCAGCTGGCCACTCCCAGCCACAGGCCCCCAAACACAAACAACGACGCTTTTCCCTGGAAATCAACACTCGCTTGCCGACTTTTTGATGGCAGATTGCAGGAGCCACTTGGTACTATCAAACCAGCCCAACTTGGCACTGGTGCCACCATGGGTCTGGTCACCATCCTGCCTATCGTAGCTTTTCATGAGCCAGCCGGCCACTCCCAGCCATAGGCCCCCAGACACAAACCTCGGCCCGTTTCCCTGGCAAAAAAAAGTAAGCTGCCCCGCTTCTGGATGGCAGATTGCAGGACGCACTTGTTACAATCAAACCAGCCCAACTTGGCACTGGTGCTACCTCTGGTCTGGGAACCATGCTGAGTATCGTGGATTCTAAGGAGCCAGCTGGCCACTCCCAGCCACAGGCCCCCAAACACAAACAACGGCGCTTTTCCCTGGAAAACAAAACTCGCCTGCCAACTTTTTGATGGCAGATTGCAGGAGCCACTTGGTACTATCAAACCAGCCCAACTTGGCACTGGTGCCGTCATGGGTCTGGTCACCATCATGCCTATCGTAGCTTTTCAGGAGCCAGCCGGTCACTTCCAGGCTTAGGCCCCCAGACACAATCCTCGGACCGTTTCCCTGGCAAACAAAAGTAAGCTGCCCCGCTTCTGGATGGCAGATTGCAGGAACCACTTGTTACTATCAAACCAGCCCAAGTTGGCACTGGTGCCACCATGGGTCTGGGAACCATCCTGTGTATCGTGGATTCTAATTAGCCATCCGTCCACTCCAGGCCATAGGGCCCCAGGCGCAAACAACGGCGCTTTTCCCTGGAAAACAAACTCGCCTGCCAAATTTTTGATGGCAGATTGCAGGAGCCACTTGGTACTATCAAACCAGCCCAACTTGGCACTGGTGCCACCATGGGTCTGGTCACCATCCTGCCTATCGTAGCTTTTCAGGAGCCAGCCGGTCACTCCCAGCCATAGGCCCCGAGACACAAACCTCGGCCCGTTTCCCTGGCAAACAAAAGTAATCTACCCCGCTTCTGGATGGCAGATTGCAGGACGCACTTGGTACTATCAAACCAGCCCAACTTGGCACTGGTGCCACCTCAGGTCTGGGAACCATCCTGCGTCTCGTGGATTCTAAGGAGCCAGCCGGCCACTCCCACCCATAGGCCCCCAAACAAAAACAACGGCGCTTTTCCCTGGAAAACAAAACTCGCCTGCCAACTTTTTGATGGCCGATTGCAGGAACCACTTGGTATTATCAAGCCAGCCCGACTTGGCACTGGTGCTACCTTGGGTCTGGGAACCATGCTGCGTATCGTGGATTCTAAGGAGCCAGCCGGCCACTCCCTGCCACAGGCCCCCAAACACAAACAACGGCGCTTTTCCCTGGAAATCAACACTCGCTTGCCGACTTTTTGATGGCAGATTGCAGGAGCCACTTGGTACTATCAAACCAGCCCAACTTGGCACTGGTGCCACCATGGGTCTGGTCACCATCATGCCTCTCGTAGCTTTTCAGGACCTAGCCGGTCACTCACAGCCATAGGCCCCCAGACACAAACCTTGGCCCGTTTCCCTGGCAAACAAAAGTAAGCTGCCCCGTTTCTGGATGGCAGATTTCAGTAGCAACTTTGCACCATCAAACTGGCCCGACTTGTCACTGGTGCCACTTCAGGTCTGGGAACCACCCTGCGTATCGTGGATTGTAATTAGCCATCCGGCCACTCCCACCCACAGGCCCCCAAACACAAACAACGGCGCTTTTCCCTGGAAAACAAAACTCGCCTACCAACATTTTGATGGCAGATTGCAGGAGCCACTTGGTACTATCAAATCAGCCGAACTTGGCACTGGTGCCACCATGGGTCTGGTAACCATACTGCCTATCGTACCTTTTCAGGAGCCAGCTGGTCACTCCCAGCCATAGGCCCCCAGACAAAAACCTCGGCTCCTTTCCCTGGCAAACAAAAGTAAGCAGCCCTGCTTCTGGATGGCAGATTGCAGGAGCCACTTTGCACCATCAAACTGGCCCGACTTGTCATTGTTGCCACCTCTGGTCTGGGAACCATCCTGCGTATCGTGGATTGTAATTAGCCATCCGGCCACTCCCAGCCACAGGCCCCCAAACACAAACAACGGCGCTTTTCCCTGGAAAACAAAACTCGCCTGACAACTTTTTGATGGCAGATTGCAGGAGCCACTTGGTACTATCAAACCAGCCCAACTTGGCACTGGTGCCACCATGGGTCTGGTCACCATCCTGCCTGTCGTAGCTTTTCAGGAGCCAGCCGGTCACTCCCAGCCATAGGCCCCCAGACACAAAGCTCGGCCCGTTTCCCTGGCAAACAAAAGTAAGCTGCCCCGCTTCTGGATGGCAGATAGTAGGACGCACTTGTTAATATCAAACCAGCCCGACTTGGCACTGGTGCCACCACTGGTCTGGGAACCATCCTGCGTATCGTGGATTCTAAGGAGCCAGCCGGCCACTCCCAGCCACAGGCACCCAAACACAAACAACGGCGCTTTTCCCTGGAAAACAAAACTCGCCTGACAACTTTTTGATGGCAGATTGCAGGAGCCACTTGGTACTATCAAACCAGCCCAACTTGGCACTGGTGCCACCATGGGTCTGGTCACCATCCTGCATATCGTAGCTTTTCAGGAGCCAGCCGGTCACTCCCAGCCATAGGCCCCCAGACAAATACCTCGGCCCGTTTCCCTGGAAAACAAAAGTAAGCTGCCCCGCTTCTGGATGGCAGATTGCAGGACGCACTTGGTACTATCAAACCAGCCCGACTTGGCACTGGTGCCACGTCAAGTCTGGGAACCATCCTGCGTATCGTGGATTCTAAGGAGCCAGCCGGCCACTCCCTGCCACAGGCCCCCAAACACAAACAACGGCGCTTTTCCCTGGAAAACAAAACTCGCCTGCCAACTTTTTGATGGCAGATTGCAGGAGCCACTTGGTACTATCAAACCAGCCCAACTTGGCACTGGTGCCACCATGGGTCTGGGAACCATCCTGCCTATCGTAACTTTTCAGGAGCCAGCCAGTCACTCCCAGCCATAGGCCCCCAGACAAAAACCTCGGCCCGTTTCCCTGGCAAACAAAAGTAAGCTGCCCCGCTTCTGGATGGCAGATTCCCGGACGCACTTGGTACTATCAAACCAGCCCAACTTGGCACTGGTGCCACCTCTGATCTGGGAAACATGCTGAGTATCGTGGATTCTAAGGAGCCAGCCGGCCACTCCCAGCCACAGGCACCCAAACACAAACAACGGCGCTTTTCCCTGGAAAACAAAACTCGCCTGCCAAGTTTTTGATGGCAGATTGCAGGAGCCACTTGGTACTATCAAACCAGCCCAACTTGGCACTGGTGCCGTCATGGGTCTGGTCACCATCCTGCCTATCGTAGCTTTTCAGGAGCCAGCCGGTCACTCCCAGCCATAGGCCCCCAGACAAAAACCTCGGCCCGTTTCCCTGGAAAACAAAAGTAAGCTGCCCCGCTTCTGGATGGCAGATTGCAGGAACCACTTGGTACTATCAAACCAGCCCAACTTGGCACTGGTGCCACCATGGGTCTGGGAACCATCCTGTGTATCGTGGATTCTAATTAGCCATCCGTCCACTCCAGGCCATAGGGCCCCAGGCACAAACAACGGCGCTTTTCCCTGGAAAACAAAACTCGCCTGACAACTTTTTGATGGCCGATTGCAGGAACCACTTGGTATTATCTAGCCAGCCCAACTTGGCACTGGTGCCACCATGGGTCTGGTCACCATCCTGCCTATCGTAGCTTTTCAGGAGCCAGCCGGTCACTCCCAGCCATAGGCCCCCAGACACAAACCTCGGCCCGTTTCCCTGGCAAACAAAAGTAAGCTGCCCCGCTTCTGGATGGCAGATTGCAGGAACCACTTGTTACTATCAAACCAGCCCAACTTGGCACTGGTGCCACCATGGGTCTGGGAACCATCCTGTGTATCGTGGATTCTAATTAGCCATCCGTCCACTCCAGGCCATAGGGCCCCAGGCACAAACAACGGCGCTTTTCCCTGGAAAACAAAACTTGCCTGCCAACTTTTTGATGGCCGATTGCAGGAACCACTTGGTATTATCAAGCCAGCCCGACTTGGCACTGGTGCCACCATGGGTCTGGGAACCATGCTGCGTATCGTGGATTCTAAGTAGCCAGCCGGCCACTCCCTGCCACAGGCCCCCAAACACAAACAACGGCGCTTTTCCCTGGAAAACAAAACTCGCCTGCCAAGTTTTTGATGGCAGATTGCAGGAGCCACTTGGTACTATCAAACCAGCCCAACTTGGCACTGGTGCCACCATGGGTCTGGTCACCATCCTGCATATCGTAGCTTTTCAGGAGCCAGCCAGCCACCCCCAGCCAGAGGCCCCCAGACAAATATTTCGGCCCGTTTCCCTGGCAAACAAAAGTAAGCTGCCCCGCTTCTGCATGGCAGGTTGCAGGAGCCACTTTGCACCGTCAAACCAGCCCAACTTGGCACTGGTGCCACCTCAGGTCTGGGAACCATCCTGCGTATCGTGGGTTCTAATTAGCCATCCGTCCACTCCAGGCCATAGGGCCCCAGGCACAAAAAACGGCGCTTTTCCCTGGAAAACAAAACTCGCCTGCCAACTTTTTGATGGCCGATTGCAGGAACCACTTGGTATTATCAAGCCAGCCCAACTTGGCACTGGTGCCACCATGGGTCTGGTCACCATCCTGCCTATCGTAGCTTTTCAGGAGCCAGCCGGTCACTCCCAGCCATAGGCCCCCAGACACAAACCTCGGACCGATTCCCTGGCAAACAAAAGTAAGCTGCCCCGCTTCTGGATGGCAGATTGCAGGAACCACTTGGTACTATCAAACCAGCCCAACTTGGCACTGGTGCCACCATGGGTCTGGGAACCATCCTGTGTATCGTGGATTCTAATTAGCCATCCGTCCACTCCAGGCCATAGGGCCCCAGGCACAAACAACGGCGCTTTTCCCTGGAAAACAAAACTCGCCTGCCAACTTTTTGATGGCCGATTGCAGGAACCACTTGGTATTATCAAGCCAGCCCGACTTGGCACTGGTGCCACCTTGGGTCTGGGAACCATGCTGCGTATTGTGGATTCTAAGGAGCCAGCCGGCCACTCCCAGCCACAGGCCCCCAAACACAAACAACGACGCTTTTCCCTGGAAATCAACACTCGCTTGCCGACTTTTTGATGGCAGATTGCAGGAGCCACTTGGTACTATCAAACCAGCCCAACTTGGCACTGGTGCCACCATGGGTCTGGTCACCATCCTGCCTATCGTAGCTTTTCAGGAGCCAGCCGGCCACTCCCAGCCATAGGCCCCCAGACACAAACCTCGGCCCGTTTCCCTGGCAAACAAAAGTAAGCTGCCCCGCTTCTGGATGGCAGATTCCCGGACGCACTTGTTACAATCAAACCAGCCCAACTTGGCACTGGTGCCACCTCTGGTCTGGGAACCATGCTGAGTATCGTGGATTCTAAGGAGCCAGCCGGCCACTCCCAGCCACAGGCCCCCAAACACAAACAACGGCGCTTTTCCCTGGAAAACAAAACTCGCCTGCCAAGTTTTTGATGGCAGATTGCAGGAGCCACTTGGTACTATCAAACCAGCCCAACTTGGCACTGGTGCCGTCATGGGTCTGGTCCACATCCTGCCTATCGTAGCTTTTCACGAGCCAGCCGGTCACTTCCAGGCTTAGGCCCCCAGACACAATCCTCGGACCGTTTCCCTGGCAAACAAAAGTAAGCTGCCCCGCTTCTGGATGGCAGATTGCAGGAACCACTTGGTACTATCAAACCAGCCCAAGTTGGCACTGGTGCCACCATGGGTCTGGGAACCATCCTGTGTATCGTGGATTCTAATTAGCCATCCGTCCACTCCAGGCCATAGGGCCCCAGGCGCAAACAACGGCGCTTTTCCCTGGATAACAAACTCGCCTGCCAAATTTTTGATGGCAGATTGCAGGAGCCACTTGGTACTATCAAACCAGCCCAACTTGGCACTGGTGCCACCATGGGTCTGGTCACCATCCTGCCTATCGTAGCTTTTCAGGAGCCAGCCGGTCACTCCCAGCCATAGGCCCCGAGACACAAACCTCGGCCCGTTTCCCTGGCAAACAAAAGTAAGCTACCCCGCTTCTGGATGGCAGATTGCAGGACGCACTTGGTACTATCAAACCAGCCCAACTTGGCACTGGTGCCACCTCAGGTCTGGGAACCATCCTGCGTCTCGTGGATTCTAAGGAGCCAGCCGGCCACTCCCACCCATAGGCCCCCAAACATAAACAACGGCGCTTTTCCCTGGAAAACAAAACTCGCCTGCCAACTTTTTGATGGCCGATTGCAGGAACCACTTGGTATTATCAAGCCAGCCCGACTTGGCACTGGTGCCACCTTGGGTCTGGGAACCATGCTGCGTATCGTGGATTCTAAGGAGCCAGCCGGCCACTCCCTGCCACAGGCCCCCAAACACAAACAACGGCGCTTTTCCCTGGAAATCAACACTCGCTTGCCGACTTTTTGATGGCAGATTGCAGGAGCCACTTGGTACTATCAAACCAGCCCAACTTGGCACTGGTGCCACCATGGGTCTGGTCACCATCATGCCTCTCGTAGCTTTTCAGGACCTAGCCGGTCACTCACAGCCATAGGCCCCCAGACACAAACCTTGGCCCGTTTCCCTGGCAAACAAAAGTAAGCTGCCCCGTTTCTGGATGGCAGATTTCAGTAGCAACTTTGCACCATCAAACTGGCCCGACTTGTCACTGGTGCCACTTTAGGTCTAGGAACCATCCTGCGTATCGTGGATTCTAATTAGCCATCCGGCCACTCCCACCCACAGGCCCCCAAACACAAACAACGGCGCTTTTCCCTGGAAAACAAAACTCGCCTACCAACATTTTGATGGCAGATTGCAGGAGCCACTTGGTACTATCAAATCAGCCGAACTTGGCACTGGTGCCACCATGGGTCTGGTAACCATCCTGCCTATCGTACCTTTTCAGGAGCCAGCTGGTCACTCCCAGCCATAGGCCCCCAGACAAAAACCTCGGCTCCTTTCCCTGGCAAACAAAAGTAAGCAGCCCTGCTTCTGGATGGCAGATTGCAGGAGCCACTTTGCACCATCAAACTGGCCCGACTTGTCACTGTTGCCACCTCTGGTCTGGGAACCATCCTGCGTATCGTGGATTCTAATTAGCCAGCCGGCCACTCCCAGCCACAGGCCCCCAAACACAAACAACGGCGCTTTTCCCTGGAAAACAAAACTCGCCTGACAACTTTTTGATGGCAGATTGCAGGAGCCACTTGGTACTATCAAACCAGCCCAACTTGGCACTGGTGCCACCATGGGTCTGGTCACCATCCTGCCTATCGTAGCTTTTCAGGAGCCAGCCGGTCACTCCCTGCCACAGGCCCCCAGACACAAAGCTCGGCCCGTTTCCCTGGCAAACAAAAGTAAGCTGCCCCGCTTCTGGATGGCAGATAGTAGGACGCACTTGTTACTATCAAACCAGCCCGACTTGGCACTGGTGCCACCACTGGTCTGGGAACCATCCTGCGTATCGTGGATTCTAAGGAGCCAGCCGGCCACTCCCAGCCTCAGGCACCCAAACACAAACAACGGCGCTTTTCCCTGGAAAACAAAACTCGCCTGACAACTTTTTGATGGCAGATTGCAGGAGCCACTTGGTACTATCAAACCAGCCCAACTTGGCACTGGTGCCACCATGGGTCTGGTCACCATCCTGCCTATCGTAGCTTTTCAGGAGCCAGCCGGCCACTCTCAGCCATATG
Source organism: Melospiza melodia melodia (assembly GCF_035770615.1). Taxonomy (NCBI): domain Eukaryota; kingdom Metazoa; phylum Chordata; class Aves; order Passeriformes; family Passerellidae; genus Melospiza; species Melospiza melodia. The sequence goes on along the minus strand of NC_086196.1, from coordinate 88,995,418 downwards.
CCCCCAAAAACAAACCACGGACCTTTTCTCTGGCAAACAAAAATCAGCTGCCCCACTTCTGGATGGCAGATTGCAGGAGCCACTTGGGACTATCACACCAGCACAACATGGCACTGCTGCCACCTTGGATCTGGGAACAATCCTGCGTATCGTACATATTCAGGAACCAGCCGAACACTCCCAGCCACAGGCCCCCAAACACAAACAACGGCCCTTTTCTCTGGCAAACAAAACTCAACTGCCCCTCTTCTGGATGGCAAATTGCAGGACTCACTTGGTACTACAAAAAGAGCCCGACTTGGCAGTGGTGCCACCTTGGCTCTGGGAACCATCCTGCATATCGAGCATTTTAAGGAGCCAGCCGGCAATTCCCAGCCGTATGCCCCAAAAAGAAACCATGGACCTTTTCTCTGGCAAAAAAAACTCAGCTGTCCCGCTTCTGGATGGCAGATTGCAGGAGTTACTTTGAACCATACAACCAGCCTTACTTGGCACTGGTGCCACCTTGGATCTGGGAACCATCCTGCCTATCGTTGATTTTCAGGGGCCAGCTGGCCACTCTCAGCCATAGGCCCCCAAACACAAACCACAGCCCTTTTCTCTAGCAAACAAAATTCAACTGCCCCGCTTCTGGATGGCAAATTGCAGGAGCCACTGGGTACTACAAAAACAGCCTGACTTGGCACTGGTGCCACCTTGCGTCTGGTTACCATGCGGCGTATCGTGCATTTTAAGGAGCCAGGTGGCCACTCCCAGCCATATGCCCCCAAACACAACCCACGGCCCTTTTCTCTGGCAAACAAAACTCAGCTGTCCCGCTTCTGGATGGCAGATTGCAGGAGACACTTGGTACTATCAAACCAGCCCGACTTGGCACTGGTGCCACCTTGGGTCTGGGAACCATCCTGCGTATTGTGGATTGTCAGGAGACAGCCGACCACTCTCGGCCACAGAGCCCAATCAAAAACAAAGGTCCGTTTCCCTGGCAAAAAAAACTCAGCTGCCCCGCTTCTGGATGGGAGATTGCAGGAGGCACTTGACACTGTCAAACGAGCCCCACTTGGCACTGGTGCCACCTTGGGTCTGGGAACCATGCTGCGTATCGTGGATTTTCAGGAGCCAGCCGGCCACTCCCAGCCACAGGCCCCCAAACACAAACCACAGCCTTTTTCTCTGGCAAACAAAACTCAGCTGCCCCGCTTCTGGATGGCAGATTGCAGGAGCCACTTGGTACTATCAAACCAGCCCGACTTGGCACTGGTGCCACCTTGGGTCTGGGAACCATCCTGCCTATCGTGGATTTTAAGGAGCCAGCCGGCTACTCCCAGCCACAGGCCCCCAACAAAAACCACGGCCCTTTTTTCTCGCAAACAAAACTTAGCTGCCTCACTTCTGGATGGCAGATTGCAGGAGCCACTTGGTGTAATCAAACCAGCCCGACTTGGCACTGGTGCCACCTTGGGTCTGGGAACCATCCTGCGTATCGTGGATTCTAAGGAGCCAGCCGGCCACTCCCAGCCACAGGCCCCCAAACAAAATCAACGGCGCTGTTCCCTGGAAAACAAAACACGCCTGCCAACTTTTTGATGGAGTTTGCAGGAGCCACTTGGTACTATCAAACCAGCCCGACTTGGCACTGGTGCCACCTTGGGTCTGGGAAACATCCTGCGTATCGTGGATTCTTAGGAGCCAGCCGGCCACTCCTAGCCACAGGCCCCCAAACAAAAACCTAGGCCTATTTCTCTGGCAAACAAAAGTAAGCTGCCCTGCTTCTGGATGGCAGATTGCAGGAGACACTTGGTACTATCAAACCAGCCCGACTTGGCACTGGTGCCACCTTGGATCTGGGAACCATGCTCTGTATCGTGGATATTCAGGGGCCAGCCGGCCACTCTCAGCCATATGTCCCCAAACAGAAACCTCAGCCCGTTTCTCTGGCAAACAAAACTCAACTGCCCCTCTTCTGGATGGCAAATTGCAGGATGAACTTGATACTAAAACCGCAGGCCGACTTGGTAGTGGTGACACCTTGGGCCTGGGAACCATCATGCGTATCGAGCATTTTAAGGAGCCAGCCGGCCACTCCCAGCAATATGCCCCCAAAAACAATCCACGGAATTTTCCTCTGGCAAACAAAAATCAGCTGCCCCGCTTCTGGATGGCAGATTGCAGGAGCCACTTTGCACCATCAAACCAGCCCGACTTGGCACTGGTGCCACATTGCATCTGGGAACCATGCTGCCTAGCGTGGATTTTCAGGAGCCAGCCGGCCACTCTCAGCTATATGCCCCCAAACAAAACCCACGGCCCGTTTCCCTGGCAAACAAAATTAAGCTGCCCCGCTTCTGGATGGCAGATTGCAGGACGCACTTGGTAGTATCAAACCAGCAAAACTTGGCACTGGTGCCACCTTGGGTCTGGGAACCATCCTGCATATCGTGGGTTCAAAGGAGCCAGCCGGCCACTCCCAGCCACAGGCCCCCAAATACAAACAATGTCGCTTTTCCCTGGAAAACAAAACTCGCCTGCCAACTTTTTGATGGCAGATTGCCGGAGCCACTTGGTACTATCAAACCAGCCCAACTTGGCACTGGTGCCACCATGGGTCTGGTAACCATCCTGCCTATTGTAGCTTTCCAGGAGCCAGCCGGTCTCTCCCAGCCATAGGTCCCCAGTCACAAACCTCGGCCCGTTTCCCTGGCAAACTAAAGTAAGCTACCCCGCTTCTGGATGGCAGATTGCAGGAGCCACTTGGTACTATCAAACCAGCAAAACTTGGCACTGGTGCCACCTTGGGTCTGGGAACCATGCTGCGTAACACAGATTCTAAGGCGCCAGTCGGCCACTACGAGCCACAAGCCCCCAAACACAAACAACGGCGCTATTCTCTGGCAAACAAAACTCAACTGCCCCTCTTCTGGATGGCAAATTGCAGGACGCACTTGGTACTATAAAAACAGCCCGACTTGGCACTGGTGCCCCCTTGGGTCTGGGAACCATCCTGCGTATCGATCTTTTTAATGAGACAGCCGGCCACTCCCAGCCATATGCCCCCAAACACAACCCACGGCCCTTTTCTCTGGCAAACAAAACTCAACTGCACCGCTTCTGGATGGCAGATTGCAGGAGCCACTTGGTACTATCAAACCAGCCCGACTTGGCACTGGTGCCACCTTGGGTCTGGGAACCATCCTGCGTATTGTGGGTTGTCAGGAGCCAGCCGAACACTCTCGGCCACAGACCCCAATTAAAAACAACGGCCCGTTTCACAGGCAAACAAAACTCAGCTGCCCCGCTTCTGGATGGGAGATTGCAGGAGGCACTTGACACTGTGAAACCAGCCCCACTTGGCACTGGTGCCACCTTGGGTCTGGGAACCATACTGCGTATCATGGATTTTCAGGAGCCACCCGGCCACTCCCAGCCACAGGCCCCCAAACACAAACCACAGCCTTTTTGTCTGGCAAACAAAATTCAGCTGCCCCGCTTCTGGATGGCAGATTGCAGGAGCCACTTGGGACTATCACACCAGCACAACATGGCACTGCTGCCACCTTGGATCTGGGAACCATCCTTCCTATCGTGGATTTTCAGGGGCCAGCCGGTCACTCTCAGCCATAGGCCCCAAACACAAACCACGGCCCTTTTCTCTGGAAAACAAAACTCAACTGACCCTCTTCTGGATGGCAGATTGCAGGAGCCACTGGGTACTATGAAACCAGCCCTACTTGGCACTGATGCCACCTTGGGTCTGGGAACCATGCTGCGTATCATGGATTTTCAGGAGCCAGCCGGCCACTGCCAGCCACAGGCACCGAAACACAAACACAGCCTTTTTCTCTGGCAAACAAAATTCAGCTGCCCCGCTTCTGGATGGCAGATTGCAGGAACCACTTGGTACTAACAAACCAGCCCGACTTGGCACTGATGCCACCTTGGGTCTGGGAACCATCCTGCGTATCGTGGATTCTAAGGAGCCAGCTGGCCACTCCCAGCCACAGGCCCCAAAACACACACAACGGTGCTTTTCCCTGGAAAACAAAACTCGCCTGCCAAACATTTGATGGCAGATTGCAGGAGCCACTTGGTATTATCAAACCAGCCCAACTTGGCACTGGTGCCACCATGGGTCTGGTCACCATCCTGCCTATCGTAGCTTTTCAGGAGCCAGCCAGCCACCCCCAGCCAGAGGCCCCCAGACAAATATTTCGGCCCGTTTCCCTGGCAAACAAAAGTAAGCTGCCCCGCTTCTGGATGGCAGATTGCAGGAGCCACTTTGCACCATCAAACCAGCCCAACTTGGCACTGGTGCCAACTCAGGTCTGGGAACCATCCTGCGTATCGTGGGTTCTAAGGAGCCAGCTGGCCACTCCCAGCCACAGGCCCCCAAACACAAACAACGGCGCTTTTCCCTGGAAAACAAAACTCGCCTGCCAACTTTTTGATGGCAGATTGCAGGAGCCACTTGGTACTATCAAACCAGCCCAACTTGGCACTGGTGCCACCATGGGTCTGGTCACCATCCTGCCTATCGTAGCTTTTCAGGAGCCAGCCGGTCACTCCCAGCCATAGGCCCCCAGACACAAACCTCGGCCCGTTTCCCTGGCAAACAAAAGTAAGCTGCCCCGCGTCTGTATGGCAGATTGCAGGAGCTACTTAGTACTATCAAACCAGCCCGACTTGGCACTGGTGACACCTCTGGTCTGGGAACCATCCTGCCTATCGTGGATTTTCAGGGGCCAGCCAGCCACTCTCAGCCATATGCCCCAAAAACAAACCACGGCCCTTTTCTCTGGCAAACAAAACTCAACTGCCCCTCTTCTGGATGGCAAATTTTAGGACGCACTTTGTACTACGAAAACCGCCCGACGTGGCACTGGTGCCACCTTGTGTCAGGGAACCATCCTGCATATCGAGCTTTTTAAGGAGCCAGCCGGCCACGCCCAGCCATATACCCCCAAAAACAAACCACGGACCATTTCTCTTGGAAACAAAAATCCGCTGCCCCGCGTCTGGATGGCAGATTGCAGGAGCCACTTTGCACCATCAAACCAGCCCGACTTGGCACTGGTGCCACCTTGGGTCTGGGAACAATCCTGCATATCGTGGATTCTAAGGAGCCAGCCGGCCACTCCCTGCCACAGGCCCCCAAACACAAACAACGGCGCTTTTCCCTGGAAAATAAAATTCGCCTGCCAGCTTTTTGATGGCAGATTGCAGGAGCCACTTGGTACTATCAAATCATCCCAACTTGGCACTGGTGCCACTATGGGTCTGGGAACCATCCTGCCTATTGTAGCATTTCAGGAGCCAGCCGGTCACTCCCAGCCATAGGCCCCCAGACACAAACCTCGGACCGTTTCCCTGGCAAACAAAATTAAGCTGCCCCGATTCTGGATGGCAGATTGCAGGAGCCACTTGGTTGTGTCAAACCAGCCCGACTTGGCACTGGTGCCACCTTGGGTCTGGGAACCATCCTGCGTAACGTGGATTCTAAGCAGCCACCCGGCCACTCTGAGCCACAGGCCCCCAAACAAAAACAACGGCGCTTTTCCCTGGAAAACAAAACTCGCCTGCCAACTTTTTGATGGTAGATTGCAGGAGCCACTTGGTACTATCAAACCAGCCCAACTTGGCACTGGTGCCACCTCTGGTCTGGGAACCATCCTGCCTATCGTAGCTTTTCAGGAGCCAGCCGGTCACTCCCAGCCATAGACCCCCAGACACAAACCTCGGCCCGTTTCCCTGGAAAACAAAAGTATGTTACCCCGATTCTGGATGGCAGATTGCAGGAGCCACTTGGTACTATCAAATCAGCCCAACTTGGCACTGGTGCCACCATGGGTCTGGTAAACATCCTGCCTATCGTAGCTTTTCAGGAGCCAGCCGGTCACTCCCTGCCATAGGCCCCCGGACACAAACCTCGGCCCGTTTCCCTGGCAAACAAAAGTAAGCTGCCCCGCTTTTGGTGGCAGATTGCAGGATGCACTTGGTACTTACAAACCAGCCCGACTTGGCCCTGGTGCCACCTTGGCTCTGGGAACCATGCTGCGTAACGTAGATTCTACGAGGACAGGGGGCCACTCCCAGCCACAGGCCTCTAAACAAAAACAACGGCGCTTTTCCCTGGAAAACCAAACTCGCCTGCCAACTTCTTGATGGCAGATTGCAGGAGCCACTTGGTACTATCAAACCAGCCCAACTTGGCACTGCTGCCACCATGGGTCTGGTCACCATCCTGCCTATCGTAGCTTTTCAGGAGCCAGCCGCTCACTCCCAGCCATAGGCCCCCAGACAAACACCTCGGCACGTTTCCCTGGCAAACAAAAGTAGGCTGCCCCGCTTCTGGATGGCAAATTGCAGGACGCACTTGGTACTACGAAAACAGCCCGACTTGGCACTGATGCCACCTTGGGTCAGGGAACAATCCTGCGTATAGAGCTTTTTAAGGAGCCAGCCGGCCACGTCCAGTCATATACCCCCAAAAATAAACCACGGAACTTTTCTCCAGCAAACAAAAATCCGCTGCCCCGCGTCTGGATGGCAGATTGCAGGAGCTATTTAGTATTATCAAACCAGCCCGACTTGGCACTGGTGGCACCATGAGTCTGGTAACCATCCTGCCTATCGTAGCTTTTCAGTAGTCAGCCGGTCACTCCCAGCCATAGGCCCCCAGACAAATACCTCGGCCCGTTTCCCTGGGAAACAAAAGTAAGCTGTCCCGCTTCTGGATGGCAGATTGCAGGAGGCACTTGGTACTATCAAACCAGCCCAACTTGTTCCCAGACCCAAGGTGGCACCAGTGCCAAGTGGGGCTGGTTTGATGGTGCAACGTGGCTCCTGCAATCTGCCATCCAAAAGCGGGGCAGCTTACTTTTGTTTGCCAGGGAAACGGGCCGAGGTTTGTGTCTGGGGGTCTATGGCTGGGAGTGACCGGCTGGCTCCTGAAAAGCTACGATAGGCAGGATGGTTCCCAGACCAGAGGTGGCACCAGTGCCAAGTTGGGCTGGTTTGATAGTACCAAGTGGCTCCTGCAATCTGCCATCAAAAAGTTGGCAGGCGAGTTTTGTTTTCCAGGGAAAAGCGCCGTAGATTTTGTTTGGGGGCCTGTGGCTCAGAGTGGCCGGGTGGCTGCTTAGAATCCACGATACGCAGGATGGTTCCCAGACCCAAGGTGGCACCAGTGCCAAGTCGGGCTGGTTTGACACAACCAAGTGGCTCCTGCAATCTGCCATCCAGAATCGGGGCAGCTTACTTTTGTTTGCCAGGGAAACGGTCCGAGGTTTGTGTCTGGGGGCCTATGGCTGGGAGTGACCGGCTGGCTCCTGAAAAGCTACGATAGGCAGGATGGTTCCCAGACCCATAGTGGCACCAGTGCCAAGTTGGGATGATTTGATAGTACCAAGTGGCTCCTGCAATCTGCCATCAAAAAGTTGGCAGGCGAGTTTTGTTTTCCAGGGAAAAGCGCCGTTGTTTGTGTTTGGGGGCCTGTGGCTGGGAGTGGCCGGCTGGCTCCTTAGAATCCACGATATGCAGGATTGTTCCCACACCCAAGGTGGCACCAGTGCCAAGTCGGGCTGGTTTGATGGTGCAAAGTGGCTCCTGCAATCTGCCATACAGACGCGGGGCAGCGGATTTTTGTTTCCAAGAGAAATGGTCCGTGGTTTTTTTTCGGGGGTTTATGGCTGGGCGTGGCCGGCTGGCTCCTTAAAAAGCTCGATATGCAGGATGGTTCCCTGACACAAGGTGGCACCAGTGCCACGTCGGGCGGTTTTCGTAGTACAAAGTGCGTCCTAAAATTTGCCATCCAGAAGAGGGGCAGTTGAGTTTTGTTTGCCAGAGAAAAGGGCCGTGGTTTGTTTTTGGGGGCATATGGCTGAGAGTGGCCGGCTGGCTCCTGAAAAGCTACGATAGGCAGGATGTTTACCAGACCCATTGTGGCACCAGTGCCAAGTTGGGCTGATTTGATAGTACCAAGTGCCTCCTGCAATCTGCCATCCAGAATCGGGGTAGCTTACTTTTGTTTTCCAGGGAAACGGGCCGAGGTTTGTGTCTGGGGGTCTATGGTTGGGAGTGGCCGGCTGGCTCCTTAGAAACCACGATACGCAGCCTGGTTCCCAGACAAGAGGTGCCACCAGTGCCAAGTTGGGCTGGTTTGATACTACCAAGTGGTTCCTGCAATCTGCCATCCAGAAGCGGGGCAGCTTACTTTTGTTTGCCAGGGAAAAGCGCCGTTGTTTGTGTTTGGGGGCCTGTGGCTCGGAGTGGCCGGCTGGCTGCTTAGAATCCACGATACGCAGGATGGTTCCCAGACGTGAGGTGGCGCCAGTGCCAAGTCGGGCTGGTTTGATAGTACCAAGTGCGTCCTGCAATCTGCCATCCAGAAGCGGGGCAGCTTACTTTTGTTTGCCAGGGAAACGGGCCGAGGTTTGTGTCTCGGGGCCTATGGCAGGGAGTGACCGGCGGGCTCCTGAAAGCTACGATAGGCAGGATGGTGACCAGACCCATGGTGGCACCAGTGCCAAGTTGGGCTGGTTTGATAGTACCAAGTGGCTCCTGCAATCTGACATCAAAAAGTTGGCAGGCGAGTTTTGTTTTCCAGGGAAAAGCGCCGTTGTTTGTGTTTGGGGGCCTGTGGTTGGGAGTGGCCGGCTGGCTCCTTAGACACCACGATACGCAGGATGGTTCCCAGACCAGAGGTGGCACCAGTGCCAAGTCGGGCTGGTTTGATAGTACCAAGTGGCTCCTGCAATCTGCCATCCAGAAGCGGGGCAGCTTACTTTTGTTTGCCACGGAAACGGGCCGTTGTTTGTGTTTGGGGGCCTGTGGCTGGGAGTGGCCGACTGGCTCCTTAGAATCCACGATACGCAGGATGGTTCCCAGACCAGAGGTGGCACCAGTGCCAAGTCGGGCTGGTTTGATAGTACCAAGTGGTTCCTGCAATCTGCCATCCAGAAGCAGGGCAGCTTACTTTTGTTTGCCAGGGAAACGGGCCGAGGTTTTTGTCTGGGGGCCTATGGCTGCGAGTGACCGGCTGGCTCCTGAAAAGCTACGATAGGCAGGATGGTGACCAGACCCATGGTGGCACCAGTCCCAAGTTGGGCTGGTTTGGTAGTACCAAGTGGCTCCTGCAATCTGCCATCAAAATTTGGCAGGCGAGTTTTTTTTTCCAGGGAAAAGCGCCGTTGTTGTGTTTAGGGGCCTGTGGCTGGGAGTGGCCGGCTGGCTCCTTAGAATCCACCATACGCAGGATGGTTCCCAGACCCAAGGTGGCACCAGTGCCTAGTCGGGATAGTTTGATGGTGCAAAGTGGCTCCTGCAATCTGCCATCCAGAAGCGGGGCAGCTTACTTTTGTTTGCCAGGGAAAAGGGCCGAGGTTTGTGTCTGGGGGCCTATGGCTGGGAGTGACCGGCTGGCTCCTGAAAAGCTACGATAGGCAGGATGGTGACCAGACCCAAGGTGGCACCAGTGCCAAGTTGGGCTGGTTTGATAGTACCAAGTGGCTCCTGCAATCTGCCATCAAAATGTTGGCAGGCGAGTTTTGTTTTCCAGGGAAAAGCACCGTTGTTTGTGTTTGGGGGCCTGTGGCTGGGAGTGGCCGGCTGGCTCATTAGAATCCACGATACGCAGGATGGTTCCCAGACTTGTCGTGGCACCAGTGCCAAGTCGGGCTGGTTTGATAGTACCAAGTGGATCCTGCAATCTGCCATCCAGAAGCGGGGCAGCTTACTTTTGTTTGCCAGGGAAACGGGCCGAGGATTTGTCTGGGGGCCTATGGCTGGGAGTGACCGGCAGGCTCGTGAAAACCTACGATAGGCAGGATGGTGACCAGACCCATGGTGGCAGCAGTGCCAAGTTGGGCTGGTTTGATAGTACCAAGTGGCTCCTGCAATCTGCCATCAAAAAGTTGGCAGGCGAGTTTTGTTTTCCAGGGAAAAGCGCCGTTGTTTGTGTTTGGGAGCCTGTGGCTGGGAGTGGCCGGCTGGCTCTTTAGAATCCACGATACGCAGGATGGTTCCCAGACCAGTGGTGGCACCAGTGCCAAGTCGGGCTGGTTTGATAGTAACAAGTGCGTCCTCCAATCTGCCATCCAGAAGCGGGGCAGCTTACTTTTGTTTTCCAGGGAAACGGGCCGAGGTTTTTGTCTGGGGGCCTATGGCTGGGAGTGCCTGGCTGGCTCGTGAAAAGCTACGATAGGCAGGATGGTGACCAGACCCATGGCGGCACCAGTGCCAAGTTGGGCTGGTTTGATAGTACCAAGTGGCTCCTGCAATCTGCCATCAAAAAGTTGGCAGGCGAGTTTTGTTTTCCAGGGAAAAGCGCCGTTGTTTGTGTTTGGGGGCCTGTGGCTGGGAGTGGCCGGCTGGCTCCTTAGAATCCACGATACGCAGGATGGTTCCCAGACCAGAGGTGGCACCAGTGCCAAGTCGGGCTGGTTTGATAGTACCAAGTGGCTCCTGCAATCTGCCATCCAGAAGCGGGGCAGCTTACTTTTGTTTGCCAGGGAAACGGGCCGAGCTTTGTGTCTGGGGGCCTATGGCTGGGAGTGACCGGCTGGCTCCTGAAAAGCTACGATAGGCAGGATGGTGACCAGACCCATGGTGGCACCAGTGCCAAGTTGGGCTGGTTTGATAGTACCAAGTGGCTCCTGCAATCTGCCATCAAAAAGTTGGCAGGCAAGTTTTCTTTACCAGGGAAAAGCGCCGTTGTTTTTGTTTGGGGGCCTATGGCTGGGAGTGGCCGGCTGGCTCCTTAGAATCCACGATACGCAGGATGGTTCCTAGACTTGACGTGGCACCAGTGCCAAGTTGGGCTGGTTTGATAGTACCAAGTGCGTCCTGCAATCTGCCATCCAGAAGTGGGGTAGCTTACTTTTGTTTGCCAGGGAAACGGGCCGAGGTTTTTGTCTCGGGGCATATGGCTGGGAGTGACCGGCTGGCTCCTGAAAAGCTACGATAGGCAGGATGGTGACCAGACCCATGGTGGCAGCAGTGCCAAGTTGGGCTGGTTTGATAGTACCAAGTGGCTCCTGCAATCTGCCATCAAAAAGTTGGCAGGCGAGTTTGTTATCCAGGGAAAAGCGCCGTTGTTTGTGCCTGGGGCCCTATGGCCTGGAGTGGACGGATGGCTAATTAGAACCCACGATACACAGGATGGTTCCCAGACCCATGGTGACACCAGTGCCAAGTTGGGCTGGTTTGATAGTACCAAGTGGATCCTGCAATCTGCCATCCAGAAGCGGGGCAGCTTACTTTTGTTTGCCAGGGAAACGGTCCGAGGATTGTGTCTGGGGGCCTAAGCCTGGAAGTGACCGGCTGGCTCGTGAAAAGCTACGATAGGCAGGATGGTGACCAGACCCATGACGGCACCAGTGCCAAGTTGGGCTGGTTTGATAGTACCAAGTGGCTCCTGCAATCTGCCATCAAAAACTTGGCAGGCGAGTTTTGTTTTCCAGGGAAAAGCGCCGTTGTTTTTGTTTGGGGGCCTGTGGCTGGGAGTGGCCGGCTGGCTCCTTAGAATCCATGATACTCAGCATGGTTCCCAGACCAGAGGTGGCACCAGTGCCAAGTTGGGCTGGTTTGATAGTACCAAGTGGTTGCTGCAATCTGCCATCCAGAAGCGGGGCTGCTTACTTTTGTTTGCCAGGGAAACGGGCCGAGGTTTGTGTCTGGGGGCCTATGGCTGGGAGTGACCGGCTGGCTCCTGAAAAGCTACGATAGGCAGGATGGTGACCAGACCCATGGTGGCACCAGTGCCAAGTTGGGCTGATTTGATAGTACCAAGTGGCTCCTGCAATCTGCCATCAAAATGTTGGCAGGCGAATTTTGTTTTCCAGGGAAAAGCGCCGTTGTTTGTGTTTGGGGGCCTGTGGCAGGGAGTGGCCGGCTGGCTCCTGAAAAGCTACGATAGGCAGGATGGTGACCAGACCCATGGTGGCACCAGTGCCAAGTTGGGCTGGTTTGATAGTAGCAAGTGGCTCCGGCAATCTGCCATCAAAAAGTTGGCAGACGAGTTTTGTTTTCCAGGGAAAAGCGCCGTTGTTTGTGTTTGGAGGCCTGTGGCTGGGAGTGGCCGGCTGGCTGCTTAGAATCTACCATACGCAGGATAGTTCCCAGACCAGAGGTGGCACCAGTGCCAAGTCGGGCTGGTTTGATAGTACCAAGTGCGTCCTGCAATCTGCCATCCAGAAGCGGGACAGCTTACTTTTGTTTGTCAGGGAAACGGGCCGAGCTTTGTGTCTCTGGGCCTATGGCTGGGAGTGACTGGCTGGCTCCTGAAAAGCTACGATAGGCAGGATGGTGACCAGACCCATGGTGGCACCAGTGCCAAGTTGGGCTGGTTTGATAGTACCAAGTGGCTCCTGCAATCTGCCATCAAAAAGTTGGCAGGCACGTTTTGTTTTCCAGGGAAAAGCGCCGTTGTTTTTGTTTGGGGGCCTATGGCTGGGAGTGGCCGGCTGGCTCCTTAGAATCCACGATACGCAGGATGGTTCCCAGACCTGAGGTGGCACCAGTGCCAAGTTGGGCTGGTTTGATAGTACCAAGTGCATCCTGCAATCTGCCATCCAGAAGCGGGGTAGCTTACTTTTGTTTGCCAGGGAAACGGGCCGAGGTTTGTGTCTCGGGGCCTATGACTGGGAGTGACCGGCTGGCTCCTGAAAAGCTACGATAGGCAGGATGGTGACCAGACCCATGGTGGCACCAGTGCCAAGTTGGGCTGGTTTGATAGTACCAAGTGGCTCCTGCAATCTGCCATCAAAAACTTGGCAGGCGAGTTTGTTATCCAGGGAAAAGCGCCGTTGTTTGTGTTTGTGGGCCTGTGGCTGGGAGTGGCCGGCTGGCTCCTTAGAATCCATGATACGCAGGATGGTTCCCAGACCAGAGGTGGCACCAGTGCCAAGTCGGGCTGGTTTGATGGTGAAAAGTGGCTCCTGCAATCTGCCATCCAGAAGCGGGATAACTTACTTTTGTTTGCCAGGGAAACGGGCCGAGCTTTGTGTCTGGGGGCCTATGGCTGGGAGTGACCGGCTGGCTCCTGAAAAGCTACGATAGGCAGGATGGTGACCAGACCCATGGTGGCACCAGTGTCAAGGTGGGCTGGTTTGATAGTACCAAGTGGCTCCGGCAATCTGCCATCAAAATTTGGCAGGCGAGTTTTGTTTTCCAGGGAAAAGCGCCGTTGTTTGTGTTTGGGGGCCTGTGGGTGGGAGTGGCCGGATGGCTAATTAGAATCCACGATACGCAGCATGGTTCCCAGACCTGAGGTGGCACCAGTGCCAAGTCGGGCTAGTTTGATGGTGCAAAGTGGCTCCTGCAATCTGCCATCCAGTAGCGGGGCGGCTTGCTTTTGTTTGCCAGGGAAACGGGCCGAGGTTTGTGTCTGGGGCCCTATGGCTGGGAGTGACCGGCTGGCTCCTGAAAAGCTACGATAGGCAGGATGGTGACCAGACCCATGGTGGCACCAGTGCCAAGTTGGGCTGGTTTGATAGTACCAAGTGGCTCCTGCAATCTGCCATCAAAAAGTTGGCAGGCGAGTTTTGTTTTCCAGGGAAAAGCACCGTTGTTTTTGTTTGGGGGCCTGTGGCTGGGAGTGCCGGCTGGCTGCTTAGAATCCACGATACGCAGGATGGTTCCGAGACGTGAGGTGGCGCCAGTGCCAAGTCGGGCTGGTTTGATACTACCAGTGCGTCCTGCAATCTGCCATCCAGAAGCGGGACAGCTTACTTTTGCTTGCAGGGAAACGGGCCGAGGTTTGTGTCTGGGGCCTATGCTGGGAGTGACCGGCTGGCTGCCTGAAAAGCTACGATAGGCAGGATGGTGACCAGACCCATGGTGGCACCAGTGCAAGTTGGGCTGGTTTGATAGTACCAAGTGGCTCCTGCAATCTGCCATCAAAAATTGGCAGGCGAGTTTTGTTTTCCAGGGAAAGCGCCGTTGTTGTGTTTAGGGGCCTGTGGCTGGGAGTGACCGGCTGGCTCCTTAGAATCCACCATACGCAGGATGGTTCCCAGACCCAAGGTGGCACCAGTGCCTAGTCGGGATAGTTTGATGGTGCAAAGTGGCTCCTGCAATCTGACCATCTCAGAAGCGGGGCAGCTTACTTTTGTTTGCCAGGGAAAAGGGGCCGAGATTTGTGTCTCGGGGCCTATGGCTGGAGTGACCGGCTGGCTCCTGAAAAGCTACGATAGGCAGGATGGTGACCAGACCCAAGGTGGCACCAGTGCCAAGTTGGGGCTGGTTTGATAGTACCAAGTGGCTCCTGCAATCTGCCATCAAAAAGTTGGCAGGCGAGTTTTGTTTTCCAGGGAAAAGCTCCGTTGTTTGTGTTGGGGGCCTGTGGCTGGGAGTGGCCGGCTGGCTCATTAGAATCCACGATACGCAGGATGGTTCCCAGACTTGTCGTGGCACCAGTGCCAAGTCGGGCTGGTTTGATAGTACCAAGTGGCTCCTGCAATCTGCCATCAAAAAGTTGGCAGGCAAGTTTTCTTTACCAGGGAAAAGCGCCGTTGTTTTTGTTTGGGGGCCTATGGCTGGGAGTGGCCGGCTGGCTCCTTAGAATCCACGATACGCAGGATGGTTCCTAGACTTGACGTAGCGCACCAGTGCCAAGTTGGGCTGGTTTGATAGTACCAAGTGCGTCCTGCAATCTGCCATCCAGAAGTGGGTAGCTTACTTTTTGTTTGCCAGGGAAACGGGCCGAGGTTTGTGTCTCGGGGCATATGGCTGGGAGTGACCGGCTGGCTCCTGAAAAGCTACGATAGGCAGGATGGTGACCAGACCCATGGTGGCAGCGAGTGCCAAGTTGGGCTGGTTTGATAGTACCAAGTGGCTCCTGCAATCTGCCATCAAAAAGTTGGCAGGCGAGTTTGTTATCCAGGAAAAGCGCCGTTGTTTGTGCCTGGGGCCCTATGGCCTGGAGTGGACGGATGGCTAATTAGAATCCACGATACACAGGATGGTTCCCAGACCCATGGTGACACCAGTGCAAGTTGGGCTGGTTTGATAGTACCAAGTGGTTCCTGCAATCTGCCATCCAGAAGCGGGGCAGCTTACTTTTGTTTGCCAGGGAAAACGGTCCGAGGATTGTGGTCTGGGGGCCTAAGCCTGGAAGTGACCGGCTGGCTCGTGAAAAGCTACGATAGGCAGGATGGTGACCAGACCCATGACGGCACCAGTGCCAAGTTGGGCTGGTTTGATAGTACCAAGTGGCTCCTGCAATCTGCCATCAAAAACTTGGCAGGCGAGTTTTGTTTTCCAGGGAAAAGCGCCGTTGTTTGTGTTTGGGGGCCTGTGGCTGGGAGTGGCCGGCTGGCTCCTTAGAATCCACGATACTCAGCATGGTTCCCAGACCAGAGGTGGCACCAGTGCCAAGTTGGGCTGGTTTGATAGTACCAAGTGGTTGCTGCAATCTGCCATCCAGAAGCGGGGCAGCTTACTTTTGTTTGCCAGGGAAACGGGCCGAGGTTTATGTCTGGGGGCCTATGGCTGGGAGTGACCGGCTGGCTCCTGAAAAGCTACGATAGCAGGATGGTGACCAGACCCATGGTGGCACCAGTGCCAAGTTGGGCTGATTTGATAGTACCAAGTGGCTCCTGCAATCTGCCATCAAAAAGTTGCAGAGCGAATTTTTTTTTCCAGGGAAAAGCGCCGTTGTTTGTGTTTGGGGGCCTGTGGCAGGAGTGGCCGGCTGGCTCCTGAAAGCTACGATAGGCAGGATGGTGACCAGACCCATGGTGGCACCCATGTGCCAAGTTGGGCTGGTTTGATAGTACCAAGTGGCTCCGGCAATCTGCCATCAAAAAGTTGGCAGGCGAGTTTTGTTTTCCAGGAAAAAGCGCCGTTGTTTGTGTTTGGGGGCCTGTGGCTGGGAAGTGGCCGGCTGGCTGCTTAGAATCCACGATATGCAGGATGGTTCCCAGACGTGAGGTGGCGCCAGTGCCAAGTCGCCTGGTTTGATACTACCAGTGCGTCCTGCAATCTGCCATCCAGAAGCGGGACAGCTTACTTTTGCTTGCCAGGGAAACGGGCCGAGCTTTGTGTCTGGGGGCCTATGGCTGGGAGTGACCGCTGCTCCTGAAAAGCTACGATAGGCAGGATGGTGACCAGACCCATGGTGGCACCAGTGCCAAGTTGGGCTGGTTTGATAGTACCAAGTGGCTCCTGCAATCTGCCATCAAAAATTGGCAGGCGAGTTTTGTTTTCCAGGAAAAGCGCCGTTGTTTGTGTTTGGGGCCTGTGGGTGGGAGTGGCCGGATGGATAATTAGAATCCACGATACGCAGGATGGTTCCAGACCTGAGGTGGCACCAGTGCCAAGTCGGGCTAGTTGGATGTGTGCAAAGTGGCTCCTGCAATCTGCCATCCAGAAGCGGGGCAGCTTACTTTTGTTTTCCAGGAAACGGGCCGAGGTTTGTGACTGGGGACCTATGGCTGGGAGTGACCGGCTGGCTCCTGAAAAGCTACAATAGGCAGGATGGTGACCAGACCCATGGTGGCACCAGTGCCAGTTGGGCTGGTTTGATAGTACCAAGTGGCTCCTGTAATCTGCCATCAAAAACTTGGGAGGCGAGTTTGTTTTCCAGGGAAAAGCGCCATTGTTTGTATTTGGGGCCTGTGGCTGGGAGTGGCCGGCTGGCTCCTTGAACCCACGATACGCAGGATGGTTCCCAGACCCAAGGTGGCACCAGTGCCAAGTCGGGCTGGTTTGATACTACCAAGTGCGTCCTGCAATCTGCCATCCAGAAGCGGGGCAGCTTAATTTTGTTTGCCAGGGAAACGGGCCGTGGGTTTTGTTTGGGGGCATATAGCTGAGAGTGGCCGGCTGCTCCTGAAAATCCACGCTAGGCAGCATGGTTCCCAGATGCAAGGTGGCACCAGTGCAAGTCGGGCTGGTTTGATGGTGCAAAGTGGCTCTGCAATCTGCCATCCAGAAGCGGGGCAGCTGATTTTTGTTTGCCAGAGAAAAATCCGTGGATTGTTTTTGGGGCATATTGCTGGGAGTGGCCGGCTGGCTCCTTAAAATGCTCGATTACGCATGATGGTTCCAGGCCCAAGTGTCACCACTACCAAGTCGGCCTGCGGTTTTAGTATCAAGTTCATCCTGCAATTTGCCATCCAGAAGAGGGCAGTGAGTTTTGTTTGCCAGAGAAACGGGCCGAGGTTTCTGTTTGGGGACATATGGCTGAAGTGGCCAGCTGGCCCCTGAATATCCACGATACACAGCATGGTTCCCAGATCCAAGGTGGCACCAGTGCCAAGTTGGCTGGTTTGATAGTACCAAGTGGCTCCTGCAATCTGCCATCAAAAATTGGCAGCGAGTTTTGTTTTCCAGGGAAAAGCGCCGTTGTTTGTGTTTGGGGGCTGTGGGTGGGAGTGCCGGATGGCTAATTAGAATCCACGATACGCAGGATGGTTCCCAGACCTGAGGTGGCACCAGTGCCAAGTCGGGCTAGTTGGATGGTGCAAAGTGGCTCCTGCAATCTGCCATCCAGAAGCGGGGCAGCTTACTTTTGTTTTCCAGGGAAACGGGCCGAGGTTTGTGTCTGGGGCCTATGGCTGGGAGTGACCGGCTGGCTCCTGAAAAAGCTACGATAGGCAGGATGGTGACCAGACCCATGGTGGCACCAGTGCCAAGTTGGGCTGATTTGATAGTAGCAAGTGGCTCCTGCAATCTGCCATCAAAAAGTCGCAGGCGAGTTTTGTTTCCAGGGAAAAGCGCCGTTGTTTGTGTCTGGGGCCTGTGGCAGGGAGTGGACCGGCTGGCTCCTTAGAATCCACGATACTCAGGATGGTTCCCAGACCCAAGGTGGCACCAGTGCCAAGTCGGGCTGGTGTTGATAGTACCAAGTGCGTCCTGCAATCTGCCATCCAGAAGCGGGGCAGCTTACTTTTGTTTGCCAGGAAACGGGTCGAGCTTTGTGTCTGGGGGCCTATGGCTGGGAGTGACCGGCTGGCTCCTGAAAAGCTACGATAGGCAGGATGGGTGACCAGACCCATGGTGGCACCAGTGCCAAGTAGGGCTGGTTTGATAGTACCAAGTGGCTCCGGCAATCTGCCATCAAAAAGTTGGCAGCAAGTTTTGTTTTCCAGGGAAAAGCGCCGTTGATTTTTTTGGGGGGCCAATGGCTGGGAGTGGCCGGCTGCTCCTTAGAATCTACGATACGCAGGATGGTTCCCAGACCAGAGGTGGCACCAGTGCCAAGTCGGGCTGGTTTGATAGTACCAAGTGCGTCCTGCAATCTGCCATCCAGAAGCGGGGTAGCTTACTTTTGTTTGCCCGGGAAACGGGCCGAGGTTTTTGTCTCGGGGCCTATGGCTGGGAGTGACCGGCTGGCTCCTGAAAAGCTACGATAGGCAGGATGTTGACCAGACCATGGTGGCACAAGTGCCAAGTTCGGCTTGTTGATAGTACCAAGTGGCTCCTGCAATCTGCCATCAAAATGTTGGCAGGCGAATTTTGCCTTTCCAGGGAAAAGCGCCGTTGTTTGTGTTGGGGGCCTGTGGCAGGGAGTGGCCGGCTGGCTCCTGAAAAGCTACGATAGGCAGGATGGTGACCAGATCCAGGTGGCACCTGTGCCAAGTCGGGCTGATTTGATAGTACTAAGTAGCTCCTGCAATCTGCCATGCAGAAGCGGGGCAGCTTACTTTTGTTTGCCAGGGAAACGGGACGAGGTTTGTGTTTGGGGGCCTATGGCTGAGAGTGACCGGCTGGCTCCTGAAAATCCATGATACGCAGCATGGTTCCCAGACCCAAGGTGGCACCAGTGCCAAGTGGGGCTGGTTTCACAGTGTCAAGTGCCTCCTGCAATCTCCCATCCAGAAGCGGGGCAGCTGATTTTTGTTTGCCAGAGAAAAATTCCGTGGATTGTTTTTGGGGGCATATTGCTGGGAGTGGCCGGCTGGCTCCTTAAAATGCTCGATACGCATGATGGTTCCCAGGCCCAAGGTGTCACCACTACCAAGTCGGCCTGCGGTTTTAGTATCAAGTTCATCCTGCAATTTTGCCATCCAGAAGAGGGGCAGTTGAGTTTTGTTTGCCAGAGAAACGGGCCGAGGTTTCTGTTTGGGACATATGGCTGAGAGTGGCCAGCTGGCCCCTGAATATCCACGATACACAGCATGGTTCCCAGATCCAAGGTGGCACCAGTGCCAAGTCGGGCTGGTTTGATAGTACCAAGTGTCTCCTGCAATCTGCCATCCAGAAGCAGGGCAGCTTACTTTTGTTTGCCAGAGAAATAGGCCTAGGTTTTTGTTTGGGGGCTGTGGCTAGGAGTGGCCGGCAGGCTCCTAAGAATCCACGATACGCAGGATGTTTCCCAGACCCAAGGTGGCACCTGTGCCAAGTCGGGCTGGTTTGATAGTACCAAGTGCTCCTGCAAACTCCATCAAAAAGTTGGCAGGCGTGTTTTGTTTTCCAGGGAACAGCGCCGTTGATTTTGTTTGGGGGCCTGTGGCTGGGAGTGGCCTGCTGGCTCCTTAGAATCCACGATACGCAGGATGGTTCCCAGACCCAAGGTGGCACCAGTGCCAAGTCGGGCTGGTTTGATTACACCAAGTGGCTCCTGCAATCTGCCATCCAGAAGTGAGGCAGCTAAGTTTTGTTTGCGAGAAAAAAGGGCCGTGGTTTTTGTTGGGGGCCTGTGGCTGGGGAGTAGCCGGCTGGCTCCTTAAATCCACGATAGGCAGGATGGTTCCCAGACCAGAGGTGGCACCAGTGCCAAGTCGGGCTGGTTTGATGGTGAAAAGTGGCTCCTGCAATCTGCCATCCAGAAGCGGGATAACTTACTTTTGTTTGCCAGGGAAACGGGCCGAGCTTTGTGTCTGGGGGCCTATGGCTGGGAGTGACCGGCTGGCTCCTGAAAAGCTACGATAGGCAGGATGGTGAGGCCAGACCCATGGTGGCACCAGTGTCAAGGTGGGCCTGGTTTGATAGTACCAAGTGGCTCCGGCAATCTGCCATCAAAAATTTGGCAGGCGAGTTTTGTTTTCCAGGGAAAAGCGCCGTTGTTTGTGTTTGGGGGCCTGTGGGTGGGAGTGGCCGGATGGCTAATTAGAATCCACGATACGCAGCATGGTTCCCAGACCTGAGGTGGCACCAGTGCCAAGTCGGGCTAGTTTGATGGTGCAAAGTGGCTCCTGCAATCTGCCATCAGTAGCGGGGCGGCTTGCTTTTGTTTGCCAGGGAAAACGGGCCGAGGTTTGTGTCTGGGGCCCTATGGCTGGGAGTGACCGGCTGGCTCCTGAAAAGCTACGATAGGCAGGATGGTGACCAGACCCATGGTGGCACCAGTGCCAAGTTGGGCTGGTTTGATAGTACCAAGTGGCTCCTGCAATCTGCCATCAAAAAGTTGGCAGGCGAGTTTTGTTTTCCAGGGAAAAGCACCGTTGTTTGTGTTTGGGGGCCTGTGGCTGGGAGTGGCCGGCTGGCTGCTTAGAATCCACGGTACGCAGGATGGTTCCGAGACGTGAGGTGGCGCCAGTGCCAAGTCGGGCTGGTTTGATACTACCAAGTGCGTCCTGCAA
Organism: Melospiza melodia melodia; assembly: GCF_035770615.1. Taxonomy (NCBI): domain Eukaryota; kingdom Metazoa; phylum Chordata; class Aves; order Passeriformes; family Passerellidae; genus Melospiza; species Melospiza melodia. The sequence goes on along the minus strand of NC_086196.1, from coordinate 88,974,896 downwards.
TCTGCCATCCAGAAGCGGGACAGCTTACTTTTGCTTGCCAGGGAAACGGGCCGAGCTTTGTGTCTGGGGGCCTATGGCTGGGAGTGACCGGCTGGCTCCTGAAAAGCTACGATAGGCAGGATGGTGACCAGACCCATGGTGGCACCAGTGCCAAGTTGGGCTGGTTTGATAGTACCAAGTGGCTCCTGCAATCTGCCATCAAAAATTGGCAGGCGAGTTTTGTTTTCCAGGGAAAAGCGCCGTTGTTGTGTTTAGGGGCCTGTGGCTGGGAGTGACCGGCTGGCTCCTTAGAATCCACCATACGCAGGATGGTTCCCAGACCCAAGGTGGCACCAGTGCCTAGTCGGGATAGTTTGATGGTGCAAAGTGGCTCCTGCAATCTGCCATCCAGAAGCGGGGCAGCTTACTTTTGTTTGCCAGGGAAAAGGGCCGAGATTTGTGTCTCGGGGCCTATGGCTGGGAGTGACCGGCTGGCTCCTGAAAATCTACAATAGGCAGGATGGTGACCAGACCCAAGGTGGCACCAGTGCCAAGTTGGGCTGGTTTGATAGTACCAAGTGGCTCCTGCAATCTGCCATCAAAAAGTTGGCAGGCGAGTTTTGTTTTCCAGGGAAAAGCTCCGTTGTTTGTGTTTGGGGGCCTGTGGCTGGGAGTGGCCGGCTGGCTCATTAGAATCCACGATACGCAGGATGGTTCCCAGACTTGTCGTGGCACCAGTGCCAAGTCGGGCTGGTTTGATAGTACCAAGTGGCTCCTGCAATCTGCCATCAAAAAGTTGGCAGGCAAGTTTTCTTTACCAGGGAAAAGCGCCGTTGTTTTTGTTTGGGGGCCTATGGCTGGGAGTGGCCGGCTGGCTCCTTAGAATCCACGATACGCAGGATGGTTCCTAGACTTGACGTGGCACCAGTGCCAAGTTGGGCTGGTTTGATAGTACCAAGTGCGTCCTGCAATCTGCCATCCAGAAGTGGGGTAGCTTACTTTTGTTTGCCAGGGAAACGGGCCGAGGTTTGTGTCTCGGGGCATATGGCTGGGAGTGACCGGCTGGCTCCTGAAAAGCTACGATAGGCAGGATGGTGACCAGACCCATGGTGGCAGCAGTGCCAAGTTGGGCTGGTTTGATAGTACCAAGTGGCTCCTGCAATCTGCCATCAAAAAGTTGGCAGGCGAGTTTGTTATCCAGGGAAAAGCGCCGTTGTTTGTGCCTGGGGCCCTATGGCCTGGAGTGGACGGATGGCTAATTAGAATCCACGATACACAGGATGGTTCCCAGACCCATGGTGACACCAGTGCCAAGTTGGGCTGGTTTGATAGTACCAAGTGGTTCCTGCAATCTGCCATCCAGAAGCGGGGCAGCTTACTTTTGTTTGCCAGGGAAACGGTCCGAGGATTGTGTCTGGGGGCCTAAGCCTGGAAGTGACAGGCTGGCTCGTGAAAAGCTACGATAGGCAGGATGGTGACCAGACCCATGACGGCACCAGTGCCAAGTTGGGCTGGTTTGATAGTACCAAGTGGCTCCAGCAATCTGCCATCAAAAAGTTGTCAGGCGAGTTTTGTTTTCCAGGGAAAAGCGCCGTTGTTTGTGTTTGGGGGCCTGTGGCTGGGAGTGGCCGGCTGGCTCCTTAGAATCCACGATACTCAGCATGGTTCCCAGACCAGAGGTGGCACCAGTGCCAAGTTGGGCTGGTTTGATAGTACCAAGTGGTTGCTGCAATCTGCCATCCAGAAGCGGGGCAGCTTACTTTTGTTTGCCAGGGAAACGGGCCGAGGTTTATGTCTGGGGGCCTATGGCTGGGAGTGACCGGCTGGCTCCTGAAAAGCTACGATAGGCAGGATGGTGACCAGACCCATGGTGGCACCAGTGCCAAGTTGGGCTGATTTGATAGTACCAAGTGGCTCCTGCAATCTGCCATCAAAAAGTTGGCAGGCGAATTTTTTTTTCCAGGGAAAAGCGCCGTTGTTTGTGTTTGGGGGCCTGTGGCAGGGAGTGGCCGGCTGGCTCCTGAAAAGCTACGATAGGCAGGATGGTGACCAGACCCATGGTGGCACCAGTGCCAAGTTGGGCTGGTTTGATAGTACCAAGTGGCTCCGGCAATCTGCCATCAAAAAGTTGGCAGACGAGTTTTGTTTTCCAGGGAAAAGCGCCGTTGTTTGTGTTTGGGGGCCTGTGGCTGGGAGTGGCCGGCTGGCTGCTTAGAATCTACCATACGCAGGATGGTTCCCAGACCAGAGGTGGCACCAGTGCCAAGTCGGGCTAGTTTGATGGTGCAAAGTGGCT